>NC_086156.1:80772002-81397002 GCF_035149785.1 Candoia aspera | reverse complement strand
TTTGGGGCTTTACATCTGTTTGTTTTCAGTTGGTTTTAGTGGTTTTTTTAGTGTTCCTGAAATGATTTTTTTTTTTTTTTTTTTGCAATGCAGCTATACTAAAGGGAGAAGTGAATTTACTCACTAGGTCAAGGAGAGATTTTGTCAGACAAACCACCAGGTTTAAAAGTAGCACTGATCCCAGTGACATAAGAGGATACAAAGTAGTATCCATTTGCTTCCTGGCAAGGCCTCCTCTTCCCCTTCCTCAATGAATACCACAGGGTGGAGGAAATTGAATTTTTACTCAAGCTTCTTGCAAAATATATTGTCAAGTAAAAGCAGTAAGAGTTGAAAAGAACGAACAGTTTAGATCAGCCATTTGCCGCACAACAAATCTTTTAAAAATGTGCTTCCTAAATTTATATTGCTTTAGATTACAGATTAGATTTTTAAAACTCAACTCTGTCTTGAAAAATTTGCTACAGCTGCTCAAAATTACTCTACCAAAGCACCAGACATCAAAGAACCTGTAACCTATTTATAAGGTAGTTAAAATGTTTAGATGTGACTTTTTTTTGTTAAATATGGGAATGAAAACAGAGTGCTAGATAACTGACATTTTTTCCACCTTGTGAAAGAAATTCCCATCAAATATTATCCTAAACAAAATTTAAGAAATGATTTGAGAGAAAAGGAATAGGCAGAGGAAATCCAGTAAGATAAGAATATGTCCACATGCTTTATATAGAACCCAAATATATACAGTTAAATAAGTGTGTTTTGAGTTGGAAGCCCCCAGTCCAAATCTACCCCAATAATTAATTGGGTGTTAAATTACTCCCATGTCTTTATTTCTTCTTCCTCTGGCACACTTCCATCATAAGTAGTATCCTCTCAAGTATTTTTGGGAGAATGACAAAGGTAATATGGGAAGCAACTTGAATATTTACAAAAATAGCTATATAAAGACTAAAAATACTGGCTTAATCTATGAAATTTATATGCTCAGAAAGAGTGAATATCAGCAGAAAGCACCAGTTTCCTCTGCTCATCCTTTTACCTCATTTCCTTTCGTACTTCTCTGCCTCTTGGCTTTCTTCACAATTGTCCCATGAAGCTTTTCTTCCTTTCTGTCGCTCAGTCTTTCTTACACATACACACACACACACATTCTCCTACCTCCACTCCCATCATTTATTTGCTCCTTTCCATCCACCTTCAAGGCCATATGTTACCACCTTAAAGAAAGCAGGCACTCCAGCTGCTGCTTGGTTCTGAGGGAGGGAGCAAACCATAGAAGGGACAAGACACCAGTGAACAAATGCTCAGGGTAGTGTTGGAGTGCACAGGTCTTGCTCTTTCTAACCAGTGGGGAAAAGTTACTTGGGTTGGGTTAGGCCTTAAATGGTAAATTGATTTGAAATTGTGATGTGAAATTGAAACAGCAAACTTGTGACACAGTAAACTCAAAGCACCTCCATCTAAGTTACCCATTAATGCACTTACTAATAAGCCAGAGAGAGCGCCAGTTTGGTTTAGTGGTTACGGCACAGGCTAGAAACCAGGAGACCGTGAGTTCTAGTCTCGTCTTAGGCACGAAGCCAGCTGGGTGACCTTGGGCCAGTCACTTTCAGCCCTAGGAAGGAGGCAATGGCAAACCACTTCTGAAAAACCTTGCCGAGAAAACTGCAGGGACTTGTCCAGGCAGTCTCCGAGAATCGGATACAATTGAGCGGATTGAAAAAAAGAATATTACATACAGTATATTAATGTGACAAGACAGCCATATGAATTGAACTGCAGCCTAGTGAGGATCCAACAGAAGGAAATGAGTAAAGAAGAGGAAAGGACGGCATGAACGTTTTTACCCTCTCAATTGCTCTCTGAGCTAGATTTCAGCTGAGTCAGGCAGATGACTAAGCTGTTCTATTTTACAGAGCTGTAGAGAACAGAGGCAATGTACTTACAGTTCATTCAGAACCATGGTCCCCTGTTCTCCCTTCATGCTTCCATGCAGAGTTCAGAAATCTATGGCTCAGAGGCCTCTCTTCTCACTCAGCACAAATAAAGAGCAAGTTAAGTGTCACAGCAGCTCCCTTTAACACATTTTAAATTCACACTTCACACCCCTTTTCTGTAATCTTTCCCTCGTCAGACCCTGATTAATTAAAAAGAACATGCAAATCAAGATGCTAGATTTTTTTTTCAAAAAAAAAAAAGCTAAAGCCTAAACCTCACCTCCCCCAGAGCCTCTACCAGAGTTATCATACTTCTAGTGTAAACTGCCCAGAGTCCCCTTTTCGGGAGAGATGGGCGGTGATAGAAATTTGAAATATAAATAAATAAATAAATGCCAATGGGTAAAGTAAATCTCAGATTAATATTGACAACAATAGATGGTTAAAAATCCTATGAGGCTATGTGGAAGAATAATCATTCCACATAGACTCACATGACTTTTAAATTGAATGTTATTTCAGGATTGATATATATTCTTGGAAAGAATCCTATCTTAATACCTGCTACATATTTTAAGCATATTAAGATACTGAGAAAGTTTCTATGGGATCTTTCTTGATTCTCAGCTGTCAGTTGGGCTTATATTTTGACCTCTATTTCCTAGTGGAAATTAAATGATTTAAGTGATCTCTATGGCTCCAATTAAAAAGTTATTAATTGAGCTTCCTGGCAGGGGTTCCTGGTCTGACCAACAGTGAGCTGCTTTTTCAAAATTAAAGGTTGCAAGACATAGTTATACGAGATTCAAAAGGTAATTTAAATTGGACTACTATTTCTATGAGAGATTGTCACTCAGGGATAATCCTACTCTGAAAATTGCAGGAAAAAATTCTTTTGGAGTTCATGTGCAAAAAAATTGTATAAATTCACCATGTTGCAATTTGGATTGTCTAAAACGGCTGAATAGCAATACATTCAGTTAAAATATTTGTTGACCATACAATTTGGACTGGATATATTAGCAGCATTAGACACTCATACATTTTTATTATCATTTGATCGAATGTTGAATCATTCCAGATTTACAGTTTATTTTTTATAAACAAAAGAGTATCACTTATACACACACACATACACACAGAGAGAGATATTAGTAATTTGCAAAAAATGTGAAATAAATCATTGGAATAACCTGTTTTAACAAATCAATGAGCTATTGTATTAAAGAGTATGAAATTTTGTGGTCTTAAGATGCAATTAATTCAACAAAATTCTCTTTTGGTATTTTCTGTACACTCCAGAAGATGTTTAGCAAGGCCTGGCTATCAACTTCAGTATCTTCAGAAATGCAATATGGCAGAGATGACACTGACACACATGTTGCGCTTGTTCCTTAGTTGTCCCATTTTGGCTGAATATACTCTGATAACTATATTAATATGATTAATATGCTAAGAGGAAAAAAGATTGAATTGAAGATTGACTGTTATACTAAGGTGTATACCAAAAATTTGATTATGTATTGATTCATGAAAATCTCTGGATTTATCATGCATGTAGCCAAAAATGGTATTTTACTTTGATGTAAAGAATCTGTTACACCAGATTTAAAATCCTGCATTGAAGATAAGTGTCACTCTCCATCTATTAATGAACTTACTGTCAGTGCATCAAAGAAATTAAGCAACAGTATTTCCTGTGGTCAAGGCTTAATCTGCTGTTTAAAAACAGAGTTATTTTTTATATACATATTTTACTATGTACTTTTAAATTTCTAATTTTTCTTTTGTTTCTTGTTTATTTGTTTTACTTTCTTATGTTTGTATTTTACCCTTTCTTTTGTATATTCAAGCAATACCATTTTTAAGTGTGTGCCTGGTTAAAAAAAACACAATATAAGGTGCTGGTCTTTCACTGATTAAACATACATCCCTTTTTACGTCTTGAAATGAAAATTACTACTGGAAGACATGAAAGATAGCATCAAATGAGAAACACGGTGGAACTAACTGAAACCATGCTCAGGACATCTCCAAACTGTCAAAGGGTTTGTTGTGTTAGTTTATAGTAGCAAAAACCATCAGTCTTGTGACCCCTTAAAGACTAACAAACTTATTACAGCATATGTTTTAATAGAATAAAATATGCTTTTTTTTTTTACCCCACAAAAACTTTTGTGATAATCACTTGGTTAGTTTTCAAAATCCTTTCTCAGTTAAGGACATAAGGAAATCTAGTTTTGGTAAATACAGGATGCTGTTTCAACTCTTCTGATCTCCATAGCCTAGAACCTTGTTGTGCTGCTGCCACAAAGACATGAGTTCTTATGGTTGTTTAAAGGTAACACAGTTATTGTGATGTAAACTTTCATGGGCTGAAATTTCATGAAATCCTTGGTGCATTATCCCAACCCTGTTAGTCTTTCACAAGGCACTGAGGCCCTGGCCATTTCTGAGCTCTGCTACTACTGATGGCGAGTGGGATTAACAATTTATCCTTGGGTGGCAGAGGGTTATATTTGGTGGGTTGGTTTGCTCTAAGCTTGTAAGACACCCAGAGTCACTTAGGTGGGATGGGTGGCTATATAAATCAATTAAATAAATAAAAAGAATGGAATAAATGGGAAGAGGAATTTTAAAAGAAGTCAGATGAAAATGAGATGAAGGAGATGCAGACAAGAAATAATTACTGTCTTGTGTTAATTCACAAAACAGTTGCTGATTATGACACTGATATTCTTGCTGATGTGTTGATTGGGGTATGATCAGAGACTTGGTATCCATTAAATTAGATTATCACCTAAATTTTAAAATGCCTAAAATTTCAGATCTGTTCTTTTGTTATGAAATTAGCCTTTGAACTCCTTGGCTCAAGATTGATTACCTTGAAGTCAACATCAGACAATACTGGGGAAGCATTCCTTGCTGGTTTTTGGATGCAGCTATTTTAAAGTCAGATTTGTGTCCATTATTGTTCTGCATAGGGATTGCAAAATTTATCTAGTATACAGTGCAACAGACTGCTGCTGTCAGACTGCTCTCAGCTAGCTAGTGAGACTCTGCAAGAATAGATTTCCAAGTACATGAAAGCTCAAATAAGTTGGTTGGTTGCAGAAAAGCTAAAGAAGCTTATGAAAGAATCTCGTCAATTGTTCAAAGACCTATTTATAGAGAAATCAAGGTTTCAAATTCTTATGGCTCTTTCTTCCACCCATTCAATTAGCTAGAAGTCAATCTCTTTGGGGCAGAAATGATTGTCATGGTTTTGGTGATGGTCTGATCTGGTACCAGGCTGTTCACTTGTGGCTGTCTAAAAACTGGCTCTCACAACTACTAATGAAAGATGGCATAACTCCTATAAGCAGATGTATGGATCTCTGATGCTCTGGCTAACAAAAGGGAAATGAAATGGATAAAAAACAGAGAGATTTCATTACTTATAGAGTGTGACCCTTTACAAAACTGTTACAGCGTTTTTGCATAAATGAGTTGGTTATCCCATGTAGTATGGTAAGAATCTCCAGCCTTCCATTGTAATAAAAATTTTGTTCTTTAAAATACCACAAAAATTATTTTGCTTTTGCTGAGCTGAAGTATCTCAATTATCACATGACAAGGAGTCAGGGACTATCCAGGTGTTGGGATGAGATACCCCCTTTTCTACCCTCAGGATCAAAACAACTAAAGGCTGCTTGGCTTTAATCACTAACTAGGACATCCTTTGAAGGGCAGCATTTGAGGAATGGACATTTTACAGGCCTGTCATTATACTTGAAGTCTTCACAGATCTCCATAACATTAATTGTTTCTTACTATGAACAATCCTGGAGAGAGATTGTCAGGCAGAAAGGCAGGATGTAAATACAAATACACTGAATAATAATGTGGACCCACCACCTATACTCACATAATTAACTTCTTCTTGGAAACTCTCTGGCACTTCTACCTCCTCTCAGTTGCATGATGAGCACCAGCCATTATTAACCTGAGATACCTCAACTTTGTCACAGTGGACATCATTGCCTTGTTCAGCCAAATCTCAATTCATCTCATTTCACAAGTTGACAGTTCAGCACTTGCACATCCAGGCAACTCTATCCCAATAAACATGATTATCTACTAATAAGAATAGCACTTACTGGTCATCTCCAACCTTCTTCACCCATGCCATGTCCCTCTCCGACTGACTAGCTGCAAGGTCCTAAAAAAAATTAAAGCAAACTCTGTTATATGTACAACCCAACAGTTCCACAATCCCCAGTACAAAAATCAGGGGAACACAGCTAGGGCGAAGCTGCAATCTGCACCTGGAACAAATGAGGACTCATTTAAACTATTTTGATTTAATTTGTGTCCATAAGGCTTCCACAAAAGTTCTTCACAGTAATCTGAGTCTGAAATCATCATGTACAATTATAAAGCATTATCTTTAAAAAAGGCAGAGCATGGATATAAAAATCAATCTCTGAAATCTGGGCAAAGACAAATGTAGGCCAAAAATTGGAATCAGGTTTAGCTGACAGTCAAAATATGTAATAATTTCATGCAATTTCTGGTTTACACAAAGATGTCTGTCACAAGGAGCCAAACTTATTGAATTCTTAGCAAACTACTTAAATAGAAGTATGAAACAGAATGGGATTAGTTTTAAATAGGAATTCTGACACTGAAAATATTAATATTAATTGTTAAAAAATAATCTTACAATTTTTACTCATGGATCTCAAGTCAAAGCTTTATCAAACCTAAGCATTCCTGGCCATTGCTTGGAGGAAACTATATGAAATACTGTGCCTTAATAAAAGTTGATGGCAGTTACAGTGTGGAGTGTTTCTGCTCAGAAAGTTAAAAGTGGTTTTGCATGGGAATCCATATTTGTAGAGAAATCTTCCATTTCTAATAACCGGGTTTTTATAGGTTTGCATTTCCAAATATACAAACCCTACTTTCTGTCCTATAAAACCTGCTTGATAGG
This sequence comes from Candoia aspera, assembly GCF_035149785.1. Taxonomy (NCBI): domain Eukaryota; kingdom Metazoa; phylum Chordata; class Lepidosauria; order Squamata; family Candoiidae; genus Candoia; species Candoia aspera. The sequence continues at coordinate 81,390,087 of NC_086156.1, read as the reverse complement.
CACGAAAGCCGGGTGGGTGACTTTGGGCCAGTCACTCCCTCTCAGCCCAACTCACCTCACAGGGTTGTTGTTGTTGTGGGGAAAAGAGGAGGAGGAAGGAGTATTAGGGATGTTCCCTCCCTTGAGTTGACCCAAATATATAAAAGGTGGGATAAAAATCTAAAAATAATCACAACAGCAACTCTCTTCTCCCCCCCCCAATAAAAGTTCAAAAGTTCATCAGGAGGAGAAAAATCTCCTTCGAACTGTTTTCAGTAGAACTGTCTATTTTCATACAGAAATCGTTTGGGCTTTCTCAGTTACACAGAAAATTTTACTCCTGTTTACCAGTGAACATGGCAAAGATGGAGCTGTTTGCAAGGCCAATATTCACAGTCAATCCCCCCTCCCAAATATACATTCTGAAACCACACATGTTCAAAAGAACACTTACATAGAACTACTGGATTAAGTCATTAGATCAAAGTTTTTTTAAACTCTTCAAGGCCACAGACCAGCAAAGAACGCACATATTTTAAAGGGGAACCCCTATGACTGTTTTGTTAAAGTGTGTGGAATAAGAGGCATACTGAAATAAAAATATTTAAATAATAAATTTTTAATAATATTAGATATACTAATTTAATTAGGCGTATCCACTCCCATATGATGGCATACTTCATCTGGAGTGAGAGTTGTTAAAGAAAGAGTCACCCAACATTCAGCCTTTTCAATACTTGGCTTTGGGTGTAATGAGCACTGAAATTCTACTTTTCAGAAAGACGGTCTGCAAGGAAAAATAGCAAGAACTTCATTGCCTTTAGAAGTGCCACTGAAAGTTTTTAAGGTGCTGAATGTTGCAGAATATAGTTGATGAAACACTGATTTGACAATGTAGGACAGTGTATCTCAAACTTGGCAACTTTAAGATGTGTGGACTTCAACTCCCAGAATTCCCCAGCCTTGCTGACTGGGGAATTCTGGGAGTTGAAGTCCACACATCTTAAAGTTGCCAAGACTGAGAAACACTGATGTAGGACATACCCAAAGAGTAGGACAAGAGTTTTTGCTTGTTGTACAATGTGGTCTAGTTTCACTAGCTTGAAGACAGAAGGACTGAGATGGATATTCCTCACTGAAGCCTCTGGAATTATAGTAGATAGAAGAAAACTCCTATCTGAGCTCCATTTTTATTTTTTAATCAGGGAGATGAGAATAATTCAAGGGCATTGTCTCATACAGCAAATATCTTTGCATATAACATAACTAGCTGCAATTATCAGCTAAGTTCACCTCCTTTCTGAAGGTGGGAGTTACAATACCAGGGCTCAGTTATTTTCGTAGCCAGAAGTCACAGAGACCCCAGAAAAATACAACCCCCAGGATTTCCCAAGGGTATTTTAAATATCCTTCAGCACCAAACAGACTTCACCATGGACATCCCCCAAGATGTGATACCACTAACAACTAACATCAGTGCAGACAGGAAATTCTTTCCAAATTATTTGCCACTTCATAATTTCCCCAGTTTCATCTTTTGAGGCCTCAGTTATGGGGATTTATTACAAATAACATTTCAGACTGCCTTGATTTTTTTATAAAAGCAATTAAATGTTTCAAACAAGACTCCCCCTGTCATTAAACAACAATAGTGGGAAATCGAGTTAAAAGTACCTGAGCCCGGGTCTCCTGCAGCCGCTTCACCTCTGCCTGCAGCCTCTCACATTCAGCCTTCAATTGCTCTTCCCGGTGCTGAGAGTTTTGGACTTCTTGCCTTGACTTCTCAAGCTCCACTTCCAGCCTTTGGACCTCCAAGCCTTCTGCCTGTTCCAGGCTCCGTGGGCTCGGCCAATTCACTGAGCGATCCAGTACTAGGGACCGGGTGTGTGTGAAGGAGTAAAAAAAGGTGGGAAGAGAGAGAGAATATGATCTTCAAAGATGGCAGGATTGAGAACAGGGCTAATCGTTTCGCAAAATGATGAAGCACCATTTTGTTGAGAGTTCCTCAGAACTGGAATTGCAAAGAAGTTTGACTCCTTGTACTTTTTTTTTTTAGGACAAATAATTTGTGGCAACAATACTCGAACAATAGCTCCCATGAAAACAGGCCATATGTGACGACAATCTTTGGTGGCCACTGTAAACTAGCAGAAGGTTATCTCCTGCCAGAATTCGAAATATGCAAGCAGGCTTGTGGTTAATCTCTAAACCTGAAGCAAGAATTAATAACAGACCACTTAGTTTACTGACTTGTTATTGATTTTACTTATTCATAATGATGAAGTTAGAAAAAAAGCAGAGACTGAATTAAGTATTATTGATATGGAGGCATGATCTATTGCAGCAAGCACAATATGTAAAGTTTGGAGAAGTCTGGACAGTGCTGACTCCAAGAATGAGATGGGCCCAGCAACAGTGCTTGCTTTTTCTCTGTGGGAGCCTTTTGTTCATCAACGGGCCCATATGACTGTGCTGGCAGCCTTCAAAAAAATCACCAAGGATGATGCATCTAACAATCCAGTTAATTTCCACGTTGTTCAGAATAATGCTAAAACAGGGAAATTGTGGGGAATTAAAAAGATCCATGTACGTGGCACTGCTGGGTGCTGGAACCAAAGAAAGAGACAGATGGCAAATCCTGAAGTGGGACCATCATATACAGATGATTACTTCTTTCAAGGTTGCTTTCTAGTGTCTTTAAAAGGTGCTCCAGCCATATTTATGACTGTATTCTCACTAAAATAGAGGTTCATGATCTGAGGCCCCAAAGCTTTACATAGAGGCACCAGAGCCCATTCTAAATTGTAAATCCATGGGGGAGTTTATTTTCATTTTCATTTAATTTAAAGCATTTTTAGTTTTATCCTGGCCATACGTATGGGGATGGAGGTGGGGGGTGGGCATGGCCTGAAGCGTACAACTCAAAGACCAGTTGTGGTCCTTGGTCGGAAAAAGGTTGGCCACCCACCCTTGCAGGGACACTAAGGTCTGACTATGCAAAGGCCAAGGTCGGTTTGTACTCCAGCACCTTTAAATTAAGAAGCTAAGACTCCCTTCTGATATGCCTCTAAGGTCATAGCTCTGTATCGCCAGGATCAACAAGCATTTCAGATCTTCTCAGAGATGGGCAGCTGCCCTCTAAGCAAGAGCAGGAACTTTGCTGTAAGAAGTCAAGAGGTAATAGGTAAAACCATCCAGAAAATTGGACTGTGAAAACAGATTCACTAATTAACCCTTTTATCCCTTTCCTGCCTGCCTTCTAGGGTGAACTCTTCTCCTAGGAATTCAAGGCAAATAAGGGTCAAAGAGTTGTAAGGGAATCTTTTGGAAATGGGCTATCCTGCACCCACCCAAGATTCAAGGAATCACAGCACCATCTACTGGCTGGCAAATATTTGTGCCACAGTGTGAATAATCTCCATTTAAACATGGGAAATCAATAGATTGGGCTATGCCAGCCTGATTAATTAGATTCTGGATTATCGGTGTGTTTGCCTCATTTTTCCAAGCCTCTAAAAACATATCTGAGGACCTGACTGAGAAACATTTTCCACTGATAATCAGGTGGAAATCTAGTGTCAGGGACTAGAGTGCATGGACTCAACTACAATTACTGAATCCAGTAAAGGAAATATTCACACAGAAGTCATTGGTCTAGTAATTGCGGTCTCACAATTCCCCTTCAGTCTGCAATATTTCTTGTCAGCATATAACTCCTCCCTCAATTACCTAGGATGGATGGATATTTTTATGTTTTAATGTAAAGTAATAGCTACTTCTGCCAATTATTGATATTAATAATGATTTTAGCATTTATACAGCAGGAGGTGGAGCAATTAAAATATTCCAATCCTCATCAATCCCACACATCATGGTGAACTGTGAGGCATGCTGGGAACTGTAGTTCAGCACCTTCTGGAATGCCCACAAATTCTACATTTCTGATATACAAAGTTTCAGGGTCTTAAAATATTTCACAAATATTATCCTACAGTACAATCTTGTTTTATCCCCTTAAGGCAGTGCTGGGATTTTAGTTTAAATTCAACACAGCTAAAGTGATCCTGTTTGGGTAATTGTGGTATAGGATTTAAAATGAATAACATTGAACAATTAAAAATCTGAAATAGATTCATTGTTTAATTCATACATTAATCATGTTTAAGTCAATTTTCATACATTCATTATATTTACAGGTTCAGTGTATCTGTTCACACAGCCCTTTGAATGATTGGCACTGCTCTACATTTTCAGCTGGATACTAATACTGTGTTACATTGACAGGTTTTTAAGGGTTTAAGTTATATGTTATTAGCTGTGTTGTGTGTCTGTATATGATAGATTTTTACTGGATTATATTTCCTTTTAACTATAACTGTTTTCAATTCAGTATTTTAATTCTTTTTTATTTTAAATGTCAAGATTGTTATACAATGAAAATGCAAGATACCAAAGTTATAATTTATTATATAATTTATTTCTTTTTATATAATTGAATAAAAAATGTTGATGAGTCAATGTGCCACGGTAAGGTAAGACTTTTTGGGGTTAAGACTTCCCTCTAGTCTCTAGGTCCAGACTCTCAAGAGTCTCAATAGTCAGCTGACCCCACAGGCTGAAACTACTAGCTGACTTCAGAGGACATATTTGACCACCATTCCACCCTACTTCATCTTCTGCCTCTCTGAAATCTGAGCACAGACCCATTTCTGACCACCTCTCCTTTCACTGGCCCTTTGGACATGCAGCTGTTTTTTCTGAACTATGACTACTATGTCATGCTCCCTGATTAAATGTTCCCAGAACACCTTATAAGACTTGCATCCATCTTCTAGCAACCCGTGTCAACCTGCAAATCGCCAGCAGGGAGTGGGAGTCAGGCTGGAATGTGAATCATTTTGTTTAGGCTAGATGCTCCTTGCCCCAAGGTCATTGGGAGAGAAACCGTTCCAGCCATCTGCCAGCACTGGAAGGAGGGGCACATACCTACAGGGATAGTGGGGGGGGGGGAATGAAGCCTCTGTGATTTTAAATGTAGAAATGCGTGGGAATTGGCATTCACAACTTTTTCCCTGTATTGGACACTTCGCTTCATTAAATAGATTTCTAGGCATTTGCTTATGAGTCTTGACTGCGTGAAAAACTCAAGCGTTCTAGTCATCACAACTGCCTACTTTTGACCCACCTCAACAGTCTGCAGTCCTTTTAACCTTGTATTGTAGGTACCAAAACTGAATCTCCCAAATTGCAGTGTCACATTTTGGCTAATGCAACATTCTCTAAACAAGCACCTCCAGATGTGCTGTAACTACAATTCCCAATATCCCCACCCAGCATATCTAATTCTGGGACTTGTAGTTCCAAACACTGGAGGGCACAGATTGAGTAAAGCTGGTTTCAAACTTAACAACCAACACCCTGTTCCCTGGACTAGAAATCAAAAAATTCACCATGAGTGCCATGAAGTGACCGGAACTGGACTTCTTGATTTTGAAGTTGAGTGTTGAGATTTTGGTAAGTGTTGCCATCTCTCTGCCTTAACTGTTGTTCCAGGCTCCGGATGCGATTCAAATGCGTATCAACAAGTGCTCTCTGCAGAGAGACCAAGATAGAAATGGATATGACGACAGAAAGGACAGTTAATCACCATTAAACCAGCAAGCAGAGAGGCCTTCAAATCAGAAGAAGCTGCCCTCCCCCCCACCTCAAATTTAAGGCCAATCCTCACTCTTATTTTCTGAAATCTTTGTTCTTAGTTTACTCTGATCCTGATCAGCTTCTCCTTCTTTTTAGTTTTCTGAACGAAGTCACTGGCTTCCCAAGAGCTTAGCTAGCAAATCAAAGCAATAACCCAACAGCTTATCAATTTATTGATGTTTGGAGGACTAGTAACTCTTCAATTAAAGATTTTACACGCTATTCAGCTAAACATCAAATCTACTCAACAATAGCATTTTAATTTCATTCAAGTAGGGCTCATATATTAAGCAAGAGTATAGCTGTAACAATAGCAATTTCTGATAATGCTCCAATTGCATTAGGTCTTTTTAATGCAGGATCTCGAGTTTCCTTCCTTTTAAATTGAGATTAAATATCTCATTATTACATAATGCTTGGCTTGAAGACAGCATTGCTAAAGGATTACAAAATTCCTCCAAGGAAATAATACAATTGAATGCATTACATGGCATGCCATGAAAACTATTTTTAGAGGACATTTTACAAGTCTGATACATTATGTTTAAAAATGGAGACAAAGAACTAAGATTAAATACTGAAGTTCATGCTGCTCTTAATATGAAATGTAAAGAATCATTAATATTGGATTGCGAAGATATTTATAGAAATCTAAATTATTTGAAATTCAGATACAGTAAAATTTTCAGTTGAAAGGACTTTGGATGCAACAGACAAATTTTCCATTGTACACCCCACTGAAATGACAGACTTATCTGTTGCATTGCAGCTAAAGCTCTTAAATTTGCGTTACATTAGGTTATATCTATTTAATTTGCATAATGAGGTCATAGCTTAAATCACCACAAATTATATACTTTAAAATTTAATTGACATTTTGAAATATTGGATATCTTAATCCCCCAAATGGCTCATTAAATCAAGATTTTACTGTATTAATAGCTATAAGAAGGGAGGGAGGGAGGGAGGAAGCTCTATGATGAAAAGCGGGTTCCATTAACTAAACAAAAGGACATACAGAGTAATTACAGCATATTATTTTATTTATACATCTAATAATTCTCAAAATACTAAGATCACAAATTGCATGGTAAACTCTAACCTCACTAAATTAATTGACGAACATAGAGATTATCTTGGTCAGGTAAGAGAAGCTGAAGTAGCACATTTTTTAAATGGTAAAATGAATGGCTTTGAACTGTTTAAAGCTTTAAAAAAATGAATGAATGCCAAATCTATATTTTTTATATAAAAAGTGACATAGAGGTTCAAAAATTCCCTACTCTGTGGAAACAAGCTAAGTTTTTTTATTATTCCTAAATCAAATAACAATCCCCACAGGATGTCAACATATAAGCCTATTACATTCTTAAATCAAGATGAAAAAATATTCATCACTTTATAAGCTAAACAGTTCTGTAAGTAATTAAGTGTTCCTGATCAGTCTGGATTTATTCCTAAAAGAAATCTAGACAATTAAATTATAAGTGTACTTAACATAATATGTTATGCTAAACATAATAAAATCCCATTTGCTTTGCTCTACCTGGGTATCTTCACACATCTGATGCAGTGAAATGCATAAACTATTTCTCAAAACTTTATTGGAAATAGGATATAAATAGGGCAATCCCAGCAGTCCCCATTGCTGTCATAATCCCAGAACTGTGTGGGTCGTTATGCAGGAGTCCCAGGCAAGGAGCATGGGGGTGCTGCAGGCGGGTGTTGGGAAGCATGGGCAGGCCAGCAAGAGCAGTGGGCAGGCGCTTGGAAGTGCAGGCAGGCCGGCAAGGGCAGCGGGCGGGTGCTGGGAAGCACAGGTGGGCCGGCAAAGGCAGCAAGCAGGCCAGCAAGGGCCTCACATGGGCGCTGGGAAGCGCAGGTGGGTAGGGGGTAGGATCTCATACTCCACAGTGGGGCTCCTTGGGAGAAAAAGCAGCTGGAGCGACTTACAAAAGCAACTTGCGACCTTCCCTGCCAGCTTCCCCATTGAATTTGCTTGTGGGAAGCCAGCAGGGAAGATCGCAAATGGCAATCACATGACCACGGCTCACTGTGATGTCCTAATCACAAGCCAGGTGCAATCACATGACTATGGGGATGCTGCAATGGCCATAAGTCCCCCTTGTTCAGCACCATCATAATCTTAAACAGTCGCTGAATGAGTGGTCTTAAGTCGAGGACTACCTGTATGGACATAATTACATTGCTATAAACCAAAGGTGGGCAGGACCAGAACCCATTGAGGGAAGGGGTTTCAAAAGATGGTATAAACATTGTTAATGCTTAAGGCACCATTTCTGCACTTTAAATGTGGGTTTGGTCTCACTCACCATGGAGGAGCTCCGGGGCCCCCAAAACAGATTCCGTTGGGTCAATGTCAGCCCATCAAGGTAGATCAGACTAGGAAACCATTGTCATATAGGCCAATACTACTTTATTGCAAAGCTATTGTACAGAATCTTGCCAGTCTGAATGTGCATCCCCAGCCTTCCCTTTATCTTTGTGAGAACTAGGGAAGGGCCTGAGATGTTTAATCTCATGCTACATTTTTGCTCTGGACTCAGACCTCTTTTATCTGATGGTTGCCTTGGTAGCAGCTCTTGTCCCTCAAGGCTATGCCCTCTGTCCTCAACATTCACATGCAGCCCTGGGCTGCACACTTCGTATTCTTGAGCAGTGGCATCTGTGGGGCCATGGGGGGGGGGCAGAATAATGAAAGGAGCATCGCAATACAAGCCCACCCCCTTTTGTACATATACTGTGACATCCCATGCACATTCAAAAGTGTCGGAGCTTCTGTCACACTGCTCCTTTCATCATTCTAAAAAAAGCAAGAAACTCATGCAAATGTCCATGTCCTTGACTTAGTCAGGGCAACATTTTTCTACATCACTGCTTGGTAGAAGAGCTGCAATTAGAATTGCTATTCTTCTTTAATTGGTATTCCTGTTTCAAAAAGTTCCAACTCCCTTTAAATATTTGGTTTTGTACATGACAAAGAAATTTTTATTTATATAAAATTCTTTTTAAAGGCTCAAACAAATCATAGAAAATTTGCCAAAATATGGAGGTTTTGGTATATGAATCTCGAATACTACTACTACTACTATTTTATGCCACCTTTTTTATATATAACTCAAGGCAACAAACATACCTAATACTCCTTCCTCCTCCTCTTTTCCCCACAACAACAACCCTGTGAGGTGAGTTGGGCTGAGAGAGAGTGACTGGCCAAAGTCACCCAGCCGGCTTTCAGGCCTAAGGCAGGACTAGAGCTCATGGCCTTCTGGTTTCTAGCCTGGTGCCTTAACCACTAAACCAAACTGGCTCTCTATTTTTGAAAGATAACAATAAAAAATAATTCTATTTTTATAGTAACTTCAGTTAAAACGATTAACACATATTATTCAGATATCAAAGGAGGTTTACTGAGTTACTGCTAGACAGAACCTGTTTCTCCCTGATATTAAAGGTAATGTTCTTTATAGCACTATTCTCCTGTAAAACTATATTATAATACTTATTGTCATTTTAGACTGTTTTAAAGGACTGTAATCTAATCATTACATACAGCCATTTCTGATGGCAATGCCTATATAGTTATATATTTGGGTTGTAAGATTTTCAAATAACTTGGAAAAACTATACAGTATCTTTAATAATTCGAATCATTTTGATTTATTGTCCATTTTTCCTAGAATGTACAAAATGGTATAACACAAGAAATTAATTCAATTTTGCTATTAGCTGCCAGTGTTACTATAGGAAAACACTGGAAAGCTCAACTACATCAGTGGAGTTCAAAATGTGAGAATTAGCAGAGACTGAAAATTAATACAGCAGCCAACAGTCTTGAAGAACCTTTTAATTAAATATTGTTTTATTCACACTGGGTGTTCTTTTATTTAGTTATATCAACAAAATAATTCCTAAGTAATTACTTCCATCTATAAAAATATGTTTTAGATAGAAATACTGAATGTGGATGTTTATTTTTGTTTCTCTTTCCTTATTCGTATTTACTCCCAAAGTTTGGGGGAGGGTTAGTGTATATTTAAATAAAAATTAAAAAGTAGTAGCGCAAATATTTCTACATATTTGTCAACCCTCCCAGGTAAGCCAGACAGGAAACATGACCAGATGAGCTACTTCTACTTTATTGTTAGACTACATTAACAGAATCTTGCAAGTCTGAAAGTACAAATCTCCCACCATCCCTATTTACCGCCTGATCCTTAAGGCGGGTTCTTTCTAAGTTTCCTTCTCTTCCCATTACTCAGCTGGGGCTTCTCCCCCTTTTATCTGACCATTCCCCAGGCAGCATCTCTCCCACCTGCCCCATCTTCCAAGGTCATTCTCACATTCCATAACAATATTAGTGTAGGTTTTCACAGCTGGCATCAATGAAGCAATGTTGAGCTTCATTGTGTGACTACAATAAAGAAGCCATCAAGATCCATAAACATGCCAAAAACGTCAAAAGAAAGGAGAGCTTGAAAATCAATAAAGCATGGATCCCAGCTTTACGCCACACCAAGATTAAATAATCTAATCTAAAGGAATCTGCAGCAGTCCAGAAGGACACCTAGCAGTATCCTGGCTCAAAAACAGGAACCAGCTCTCTTGAAGTTCTCAAGAAGTTTACCTACACAGGAAACCAATCAGAAGGCTGGCTCAAAAACAGACCAATCAGGACTGGTACTCTTAGAACTTGTTCAAAAGAGGAATCAATCCAGAACCAGCTTTCTTGGACTCCCGTGACATAGACCAATCAAAGTTCAGCTTGCTGAGTTCAAGTACAAGAGCCCAGTCAGCCCATTTCAGCTGCCTCTGAGCTGCAGAGACAGGTACACTGCAAAGCAGCTCACTCTGCCTCTGAAGATGCCAACCACAGCTGCTGGCAAAACGTCAGAGCAAAAGAAAACCGGACCATGGCCATTTAGCCCAAAAGCTTATCACTGCTTCAAATCCTTCTCTTGCTTTTCTACAACCCTGACTTCTTCCTCTTTCCCAGCCTTTTATTTTTTTTCTCCCCAACCTGCTCCCTCTGTTTGAAAGAGGTTCTTTCAGTTTTCTTTTTCTTCTACTGACACAATTTTTAAAAACAAATTGTATCACTACTTTCATGCTTGATTTTAGTTTGTACTCCATTAATACAGTCTTAAGATTCTGGGGCTGGACCAGCCCTACCATTTGGGAAACAGAAGCAACTGCCTCAGCCAGGGGTTAGCAGTGATAAATAAGATCCCCCACTTGAAAAACTGAACAGTGTTATCCCACATTTCATCCTGGACCTCTTAAATTATTGACTGCCCTCAGGAATGCTGAAGAGTCCTATCTCCTTGCTAGCATTGTATGAATCTAAGAGAATGTCCTACAATCCTTTGCTTTGGGCAGTAGAATGTCTTTTGGGTGACCCCACTCTGGTCTCATATCGCACCCTCTAAAGGAGTTGAATTACTTCCCTTAATTCAAAAAGATGGGCCTGCTGTATCTGGGGGCCCTCTAGTTCATTCTGCTGAATAGGACCCTGGACTTCTGCCTTAAAATCAGTTCTGTTGACTATGGAATGTTGGGATCTGAATATCAGGGCTCAATAATCCTTAGTTTGACCTACCAAGTGAAATTATGTTTTTTTTCAGAGCATATTTAAGAGCAATTATTGTGATGCTTACAAGATTGGATAACAAGAATTGCAAGCTCTATATTAAGTTATGTCCTAATCCACAATTTGAGACTGAACAACAAGGAATCAAGCTTTGCCAGTATAGTTCTGGCTGGGCTAAATAATAATCTTACAGCTTTTTATAAACAGTATGGCAGATTATCGTGGGTGGGGGATAAAAGAAAAGATATACCATTAAATCCATTAGTCATTTAATTCATGAAAAGTTCTAATTCTGCCACTTAAAATCAACCCAACTGAATGAGACAAATAGCCTCTGTGTGATTCAGAAATGCCTTATGGGGCTTTTTGGCAAAAGTCAGGGAAGCAAATGGCATTCACTACTCACCTAAATTAAGATTTGTGATGCTTATGGCCAGCCAAGCTATTCTGGAAGATGAGACAAAAACTCATACAAATACCCATTCCATCTGAGGCAGAGTTGCAGTCCATGGCAGCAAAATCTCATAGGGCTTCCTGAAATCTTTAGTGGAAACTCCAGAGCCCCTCTAAGCTTTCCAGAAAACTACAGATAGTCCTCGTTTAAAGACAGTAATTGGGACCAGAATTTCTGTTGCTAAACAATGAAGTTGTAAAGCATGATGTCACATGACAACATCACTTAGTGATGGCAATCCCAGCACTTCCTGTTGCCATTGTTAAGTGAGGATCACAGCTTGTTAAGTGGGTTCCAGGTGGCTTGCAAGCAGGCCAGCAGACAGGTAAGTGGCTGCTGCCAAGTGGGAGAGGGTGTGCAGGTGGCCAGGGTGTGCAGGCAGCACGAGCACGGCCAGGCCAGGGGTGGCTGCTGCCAGGGGTAGAAGGGTGCATGGGTGGCCCGTAAAGTGCAGTGCGAGCACGGAGGGACCAGGGGTGGCTGCTGTTGGGTGGGGGAGAGTGCAAGTGACTTTCCAGAGCAACTTGCAACCTTCTCTGCTGGCTTCCCCATTGATTTTGCTTGTGGGAAGCTGGCAATGGTGACTCTGTGGCACTGCAACCATCGTAAGTGCAAGCCGGTTGCCAAGCACCCAGATCACGGTCACATGAGCATGGGGGTGCTGGGATGGCCAGAACTTCAAAGACCGGTTGTAAGTACCACTCATTCAGCATTGTAACTTCAAACAGTCACTGAATGAGTGGTCGTTAAATGAGGACTATCTGTACAATTTTTAATGTGATGGAAGAAGAAAAAGTGAATACACAAGGAGTTAAAACTGTCATCCGTTTTATGTTTGGGTGGTGTTGTTTTAATGTCTTTATGGATGTTGTGTTGTTTATGTTGGACATGGTTTTAATAATCTCTGTAATCAATCAATCAAAATTTATTTACAGTCCAAGGCCAAACATAGTAAAAAGACCAGCATACAATACAACAACTATAAAATTGCGAGAAAATCCTAAAGCAATTAGCAGCTAACAATTAATAGCATGAGGGAGGAACCAGATGATTTCTAACAGCTATAGCTACAGGTCAGAATTTTGCGTCCTTCTTAGAGGTTTCCATAGAGCCGTCACCCAGGAGAAGGGTAACAGCCTCCTGGTCACAGTGGCAATTAGAGTTATTAACAATTGGAAGTATTAAACTTGATTGTCACTGGGTGTACAATGGACATTTTAACAGCACATGGGAGACAGATTCTTCCTCCGTACTTTTCATATGGGAGGCTTATAGATCTACTGGCTGTTGCCTTAATAGGTAGAGCCCCAATTCAGGCCAAAGTAAATAGTCTCCTAAGTGGAGCATATAAAATGTTACAGAAATATCTAGGGACAGACCTTGGAGGAAGGGTGTTTGTGCTATAAAAGGGATGGGAAACTTTGGCTCTGTCATAATCTCTGTAAATCACCAGGTCTCTGGATTTCAGCAAGGGAGAAATGTGACGAACAAATCAATACATATAAAAATATTAGTGATTCCATTACATGTAACATGGTTAATCATTAGTGATTCTATTAAATATAACATGGTTAATCATGTTAATTATATTAAATTACTTTAAAGTAGTTTTAATTAAATTTACATATAAATTATGTTAAATTTAGTTCTAGTCCTGTCTCCACCTGTATTCCCATATTTTGGACTACAATTCTTGCTATATCACCCAAAGACAAAACAGGCTGATAGCAAGGATAACTGTGGGGTGGGGTGGGGGTATAAGAAAGGTCAAGATGGTGCAATTGAAGCCCTGCCCTTTTTTTACACGTGTGATGTTCATAAAAAGGGGCAGTGCTTCAATCATGCACTTGTGGTTGCCATCTTTATTATTCTGACATAACACCATCTCCTGCAGATGCCCTTGGCTGGCAGAAGTAGACATCTTTACCCGGTGAAGTAGTACTTCAGCCAAGGCAGCTGGAAACATGGCTATTTCCTGAGTCTACAAACCACATCATCAAGCATATGAAAAAAAAAGGCAACACATGACCGGGAAGGTAGTTGAAACCCACCATCTGGCCCAGCTCTGACTCAAGGTCTGTTTTCTCCACGCACAGCTTCTCATAGGCTTGGATCATCTCCTCCAGCTGTTCTTCCCTTTCCTTGCTTTTCTGCAGCTGGTTTAGAGAGAGAAAAGACAAGAAACAAATGAACAAAAATGACAGTTCAGCAGCCAGTAATTATCTAAATCTGTGACTGCCCAATTTCAAAGGCTGGAGACAGGCAATTTCACATTCCCTGCATTTTAGACCCTTATACCATCCTCTCCCGCAGACTACATTCAAAAGAATCTGTTCTTTTGGTTTGGCTCCTAAGTCAGATGTGTTCAGCCAGCTTGCTAATCAGCAGATAATTGTGTGGGTAGCTGTAATAAAACAAAACAAACCAAACCTGGATGATCCTTCTGAATTATGGAGCAAATATGGCAACAATTCAGATTGAATTTGGAGCCAGGTACAGGTATCACTTCAGAAATGAAATGGGGAAGAACTCATTTTACGGTGAAAGAAAACTCAAGCTCCAGCTATTTTCACACAGAAAAGTGTTGAAGATGGCTTGAGAAAGCTTTCATTTACACAATTGTGTACCTGCAAAACCTATTTACTAGAGGTGAAAATGGGGTGAATATATACTCAGTAGTAATTAATAACTCTATCAAATGGCCTCCATTGCTCCTAAAAAAAATCCTGCAATCTATTTTCAGTCAACGTTTTTCATGGACAAGCACCCTCTGGCATAAACTGTACGTGTTCCCCAGCACTCCTTTTATATCCCTAAAGTACCTTTTGAGCTGTACCTGTGAGCAAAGTCAACATTTTGTGTCACCTTTTCTCTTTTGGAGGTATTATGAGGCAAAAGTAGGTATTTTAGGCCTTTGCAGAAGTTCAAATCCATTTTAAAAACTACCCACCCATCCCCAAAAACTTTGGTTCAATTTTTCCTATTTGGGGAAAAGTGTTAATTGATGCAGTGGATGCCTTAAGTCTCTCATCCAAAGTATTTATTCTACTTATCCCCCACCAAAAATATTTTAAAATGTCCCAAAGTCAAAAATTTGGCACCCTCTACTCCAATATTGTCACAATGTCACTCTAAAAAAATTAACTGCATAGAAAAAAGTGGCTGAACCTTGGATTAAATTAATTTGTGCATTTGTTAATTCGACACATACAAGAAAACATGTACTGGGATATCACCAAGAGATTAGCTTTTCAAAATCATTTTGTGAAGTCATTCTAGTTTTCCTGAATCTCTAAGAGGAAGCCATTAAGAACACAACCAATGTATTATGAAGCAATGGAAATATTTGTAACGTCAT
The DNA here is from genome assembly GCF_035149785.1 of Candoia aspera. Taxonomy (NCBI): domain Eukaryota; kingdom Metazoa; phylum Chordata; class Lepidosauria; order Squamata; family Candoiidae; genus Candoia; species Candoia aspera. The sequence continues at coordinate 81,374,988 of NC_086156.1, read as the reverse complement.
TGCTGCTACTAATTGTTTTGTTTTTGTCTCTTCCAAATAAGCATGCTTTCTATACAAAAAAAGACAAGAACCTAAAGCAAACAGAAAGAAGTCTCTTTCTCCAGTATGCTCAAAACGTCTTATTCTGGAGGTGAGGCACAGTGTAGTCGCTAAGCCAACTGAAACTGGAATAATGTGAACAACAACAGCAGTCAAGAAGCCAGATACTTGTGGGAGCAGGTTTTGGTTCATCTACTGCTAACCCTCTCCTATAAGAAGTAAAGTAAGTATCAGATAGGGAGAAGGTGTTTTCAGACGCAAAGCCTCACATGAACTTTCACCTGGTGCCAGCTTTCCTTTCCTTTTATTTACTCAGGCTTTTAAAGTAAATCTAAGTACTATGGACTGCTCTTTTAGGAAAGGAATCCTGATTGCCCAGTTTTTAACTGTATTCAAATGAGCCTGAGCAGAAGGTCCCCCTCAGACCTCCTGGCTTAACGTGGGAAGGATGAAGACTGAGTGGGGTGGAAGATTAGGCACCTTTCACTACTTTAGCCATTACGTGGTTGAACCCCTATATAAGGCTTCTATTTCACTACATACAACGATATAGAATATTCACCAACATTTGTTTGGTGGGGATGATCTAGCAGTATTAATTCCTGCTGAGCCATACAGCCACCACTAAAAAAAAGCCATACTAAGAAATACCAATACTCATAGGGAACCACTGTGTCAGAAACAAATAAGTGAATTCTGCATCCTAAATAAGTCATATTAATTAAATACTCTCTGCATATATTTCGCTTTTTTGGATGTAATTTTTTTTCAATTTCCATTAACGATAGGGAGCCTCTGAAAGAGATGTACAGTGTGAGAGCTGAGGCTGGTGAAGCAGAGATCAGCAGTTTTAAGACCATCATGTAAATACATCTTAACTGCCTCTTCAGGCCATCAAGAAACTAGCCAAGTATCTGTTAATTCAGAAGGGTGAAAGGATAAACCCAAGAGTTTAAATGATGGCCCACAAAACATGTCGGCCTTTTTTTGCACTGTCATGAGCAATGAACCGTTTGGGTTTGAGGCCTCCTTCTTGTCTGCAATAAAAATTGTGAGCCAAGGAGCGCCTGGAAGCCTTCTGCTAAGTCTGGCCAAGAGCTGAATTTAGGGTTAAGTGCCTGGGTTGCCTAGCCCGGGTATGACGTTTGACACGGAGCACTGAAAATCAACCACTGGAATCTCTGCTTCATCATTTTCTTCTAGTGTCAAGAGAACTGGAAATGTTTTAAGAGAAGGAATGCAGATGGTCCATTACTAAATTAAGAATGACATTAGAATAAGATCCCAGCTATACTAAAAATACACCATTCCAGATTATTGAAGAACAATAGAAAGGCCTTCACTTCCACCTCAGTTCTTCCCCCTCTTTCTCACCTCCCCACCCCACACAGCACATTGTCTTTAATTCAAGCCTGCTCATCCTTCCATGGCAAAATTCTGCACACAAAGCAAGCAAGCAAGTCCATTTCTTGTTTCTGTAGCTACAATAATGCTTCCTTCTTTATCAAGGAAAATTATTTACAGCATAGTTGATTTGGGGTTGCCCAAGCCTTTGGAGCCAGGGAGCTGCCTCCACCTAGCCAAATTACTGAGATTATCCGTTTAGAGTTAGACATCATGTTGTGCATCATAACCATAAATGGTTGAAAACCTACTTTAAGGAGGGGATGAGAGGAAATGAAAAAGCAGATACAGTATTTCTACAGAATTTGGTTCATATTAATATAAAATTTATATATAATAGCCTATTCAGTCAATGAGCAGCGAAATTTAAAAAAAAGATACAACACTAAAGTAAAATCAAATAGATGAGATAAAATACTAGCATTACAAGGATAAAATAACACAAACAAATGTGACACATACTGCTATAATGGTGCATTAATTACCTGTGCAAGTTTAAATCTAAAATACTGCAGACTACGAAGTAAAATATATATCATCTAAAAACAAGATAGCTAGTATGTGTTAAATCTAAAGTGATAAACAAAACAGAAGTGATTATTTCTGTAACCAGTTATGCCTTATTTTCATTGTGGCAACAAAGAATTTGGCTATTGCACAAATAACTGCACAAATAAATGGTTTCAAATCTTCTAGAAGATGGTTCACATAGAAATTGTCTGGTCTTCCTGGAAATTTACATATTAGGGGCACAATATAAGCAGACCTGATATCCCTGTAGTGTTTACAATGTAGTAATACATGCAAAATTGTTTCGATCTCCTTGTCGCCACATGGGCAGGTACACTTGGGTAATGGGTTTTGGTGTATCTGCCTTGCAGCAGTGCAGATGGTAAGATGTTATGCCTGGCTTTGAAAAATACTATTCTCAGCTTGGGGAAAGTTAGATTTAGTAGGTATCTTGCTGCTTCCCAAGAACCTTTATTTATCCAATTTCTGCCATTGTTGGGGCAATTCCATATCCCTTATTCTTTGAGTGAACAGCTGTTTGGCTTGGTCATATCCTAAAGAAATTAGGAATGGTACTGAAAGCCTATATAATGCCGACTTCTGCTGTACGGCCTGTTTCCAGGGAGAAGGAAAATTGTCTGTTAAAACTAAAGGGATCAGTCCAACTGGGAAGAATTGGATTTTCAGCCAGTAGTTTATCATCCTCCTCCAAGCCCTTACCTGGATTGCAGGCATTCCTGTCTCGAGCCTTAACCGGGTGATTGCTGTTCTACTGGGTGAAGCAAGGACTGATCTCAAAAATTTTGTTTGCACTGTTTCCAGTGCATTCAACTTCACATACATTCCTACTTGTGCCCTATAAAGGATTTGGGCCAGCGGTTTGGCCTCAAAAAGTTTTGATGCTGCAGGGATTAATTGTCCTCTGCTTGCATAAAAGAAGCACTTAATAGCACTTGTAGACCTAAGAGCTAGATGTACTACATCATTCTGGTGCACATTCCAGGTGTCTGTAGAGTAGAAAACCACCCCAAGGTATTTAAATTCAGTAGCCTGTTCTAACATGTGCCATTCTTCTCTCCAGGGTTGTTGGGTGGCTCTTTTAGCAAAGACCAGAATTTTAGTTTTATCAAAATTAAGAACCAGGTGATTTTGTCTGTAGTACCAAACTATTGCTGCTACTGCTCCTTTCAGCACTACAGGAGTTTGTGACATTATGGTGGCATCATCATAGATGATAGAGGAATATAGGGATTTTGTGCCTTGCTAGTTTAGGTGCGTGGAAATTCAGATTATGAAGAAAGCCCACCATTGAATCGACATACAAATTGAAAAGTGAAGGGGCAAGAATACATCCCTGTCTCACACCTTTCTTACTGTGCCAGAAAGGGACCCTTGGGGATTGTACCTCACTCTTAAGGTGGTGTTGGACTATAATTTATGTATCAGAAAGAGGAGATGCCTATCAATAGTTGTGTTTTTTAATTTTTCCCAAACATATATTTTAACAACAGACACACACACACATTAAGTAATAATACAATGGAGACCTTAATATTAAAAAATTAGTTTCAGACCAAAACTATTGTTACATAGCTACCACTTTGATATGAAATGCAGCAGTCCTTTTTTATGTTATATTCAATTTTGGATGAAAGGTTAAATAATTTTATGCTTGCAATATTGACATCCAAAAATTCTATTAACATTGATAGAATTTTTACTTGTTTCTTATTTTCAATACTTTAAGCTTCCTAAATAATACAATGTTCATAATTTATAATCATATTACATCAATATTATTGCATTGAAATCTTCATTGAAATAATACAATGTGTCAAGATTTATAACATCACAATAAAAGGAAAATAAAACAAACAATATATAGAACTAAACAAGGGCACTATATAAAACTTATTTGTTCAAAAGAGTCCCTTTGTTGCGATTATTGGTGGTTGATTGTATTTCTTCCTTCCTATATAGTCATTTGATTATTTACTGCATGAAACCTTGTATATTTCATGATTAAATAAAATATTTATGCAATGAAAAAAAGAAAAATAATACACACACACCCACACATACAGCCTCCATCCCACTCTATCTGCACAACAATGTTATGAAGAAGGCAAGGCTAAGGGAAACAGCAATTGACCCAAGATTATCTCATGAATCTTCTAGGTGCAGCATGAATTTGAAATATTAGCTCCTCTTATCTCTATTGCCATTGCATTACTTTGGTTATGATGAGTTACATTATTAGAAGTTGCATAGAATTCTAAACAGTTTCACTTGAATACGAAGATAAATTTTCTAGAATTCATACAATCCTGCCAGGTGCATGTCAGTTCAGGGTAAAAAGAAGTCTTTACAGAAAGTATAATTAATGCATAACTTAGTTTAAACCTGACACCATCCACTGTAGCCTATTGGCTCTCTACTCTAACCCAGACCACAGGTATTAATATTTCAGTTACTCAATCATTTATTTCTAAGAACAGAGACAATAGAGATAACATTTCTCATAAGGTACTTCGTTCTCAGGATTTTTTCCCCTGGTGTGTGTGTGTATGTGTGTCTATGCACACACTTTTGGACTGTTGTCATTTGGGAGCTTCCTGTGCAAACAGAACACTGGAATCTGAGATCCAAATGTACCGCTGGTCTCACCTAGCTGAAGGTGTGATTTGAGACATGTGAAACTCTATCTCTTGAAATCTCTTTGCTACTATTAATTACTTGCTCACTATGCTTTCTGAAATTGAAACTGTACTGGACCTTTCCCTCCAGATGTGTGGAGATTACAAGTCCCAGAACACAACAGCAGAGAACTGCACACCAAAATGAGCACACACCATCACATTATCCTCCATGAAAATGGAGGGAGAGTCTTTCTTAAGCCAACCCCAGCTGTTGGGAACTTTATTTTCTTATTAATTTTGTATACCATCATAGTCACATACTACTAAAGTCAACCAAATAAGACAAACCTTCACCCTTGAACCACATCTCAGTTCATGAGGCAGTGGTAGAAGGTACCATAGGTAAAGGTAAAGGTTTCCCTTGACGTAAAGTCCAGTCGAATCCGACTCTAGGGGGCGGTGCTCATCTCCGTTTCTAAGCCATGGAGCCGGCGTTGTCATAGACACTTCCGGGTCATGTGGCCAGCATGACGACACGGAACGCCGTTACCTTCCCGCCGAAGCGGTACCTATTGATCTACTCACATTTGCATGTTTTCGAACTGCTAGGTGAGCAGGAGCTGGGACGAGCAACGGGAGCTCGCCCCGCCGCGCGGTTTCGAACCGCCGACCTTCCGATCGACAGCTCAGTGGTTTAACCCGCAGCGCCACCGCGTCCCAGAAGGTACCATACGATAGGCAAAATTCCATGAGAAGATCAGCAAAGTCAAGCGTATTCAGATTTTGAAAACCATTTTCAAAGGATGCTGAGACATTCCCCTCACCTCACGCTGGAACTGATTCAACTGCTGCTGGAGGTTGGCTTTCTCGCTCTTCAGAAGAGAAGTCTCTTTGGAGTCATAAGCTGGGAACATACGTTCTTCTCCAAAATCACTGATCAATGGAAACTACAGGCCAGAAACAAAAAAACAAAGCATGTGTATGTATATGAGAATAGGTGTGTGTGTACACATTTGTGCAAAATGGGGAGCAATAACAAATCTGCATGCAAGATTTAAATGTCAGAGGGTAACAATGTTAGCTATTATAATAAACACACAAAAATGACACTAAGAGTTACCTGGCCTGGACAAAATGGATTTTTAAAAAATCAAATACAGGGCAAGATATAAATATGTTCAGTGCTTCTACAGCCTTTCCACAGAATGTCTAACTAGAGCTGGTAGTATTCTGTGGGCCATAATATGAGAGCCATTGGCTTAAGGAAGAGGTTCTCTATTTATTTACTTTTCTTTTATTTAAAATCAAAAACAAAAAAAAAGGGTTGTTCCCTAACCAAGAAAAACTTCTGAACAGAGTTATAAGATGTGAGCATCAGCAGCAACATAAATTTTCTCCTAGGAAGAAAACACAATAGACTGGCTGATACTTTGTCAGCACATTGGTCCATCTAGCAACTACCTATCCTAGCTTTGATCAAGTTGTCCGGGGGTGGGGGGTGGAGGAACACCAGAGAATGGCTTCCATAAATGAATAAAAGGCTAGAGTAGCCTTCCTCAACCTGGTATCCTCCAGAGGTATTATATGACTTCCCAAAACCATGCTGGCTAGAAAGTTCTGGAAGCTGCAGTCTCAACACAGGCAGCTGGAGAAGACTGTCCTAGAGTAACAGGAACAGACACAGTAAGAAGTAGGAGGGATGCCCTCAATCCCAAACTGTGTGGGTTCAATGTTCTGCAGCAACAGTTGATTCTATGCACCCCTGCCCATGTTTAGAGCAACTTTTTTTTTCCTGAATTGGCATGTGCTCCTTTCTGGCTGGCCTTACTGTGGACAGCTGCCGCTCACCTTGATCTCGTACATCTTTAGTTTCCGTTTGAGGTTGGTGTTCTCTCGCTCTAGCCCTGTCAAGCGGTTCTTGATGTCATCATATGCTGTGATGAAAGCAAAGTGAGAGGCAGAACACATATCACTGGAGAGGTCAGTGTTCGGACTGTCCAGCCATTCATCATCCTGCACCAAGGCATCTTGGGTAAGGATGCTGATGTCATCCTCAAACATGGAGTCCATGTCTGGAAGAGGTGAGCATTTAGCAGGAAATATCAATACATGGCCAAATCCAGCTGTAGGAGGTGAGAAGAAACAAGAGTAATAAGAGAAATAGTAAAATACTTTTTTTTCCACCACTCCACTTCTTTTAAGTATCTTCTTATCATTTTTGTGCAAAAGATCAATATAAATGGATTCTTAATTGTTGAGAGCTACTCTGAGGGACAATATCTGTTTGGAATCCAGTACAAAGGTCTAATAAAGAAAAGACAGGGAAAAATGCAGCTTAATAATTAGTATTTAATACCAGAAGATGCCTCATAAAAATATCATAGTTTAGTGATCAAGGTATCTCCCCTGCCAGGTAAGTTTAGTGGCACTTTAAAACTTGCAACATATATGTTAATTTTTATCTGCCACAAGATACTGTATTGTAATGCAGAAACATATTACAAAGGCTACCCCTTTAGAAGTCATATCAAGATTTTTGTTCATGCTCTGCTTATGTCTTCTTTCTGATTTATTAGTGACACTATCACAAAATTGCCCTGTGCTTCCTACTGTTAGCATATCATTTCTCTTTTAAAGGTTTAAGCTACACTAGCTATCATACTCAAGTACATATTCATGTTTCTAACCCTCCATTTGTTAAGTATGCACAAGAATTGTGGTGGATTGCTGTTCACCAACTACATCTACCAATTATGCTGTCCATCACACATTGCAGCTATTTGGAAATCCCTATCGTGCTTATTGATGTGTGTTTGGAAGGCAGAGGAATCCCATGTACTGTAAAGGGGAAGTTTAAGCACAAATTGACACAGTAGGGCTTAGTTGGTGTGACCATGTATCCTTCCCATTTGCTTTCAGAGAGCACGGAGTTTGTCAGAAACACCCCAATGAAGGTTGCTTAGCCTTCTCATTCATGTCCACAGGTCTTGCGCCGGAGAATGTCTGGATCACTGTTCATCATGGATCAAGGTCTTACTGTGTAACATTATATACTGCCCTAAATGACATCTGGAATCTAGCTCTCTAGCAAGCCACTTTATCCCCGTTAGCAGACTCCTCTAAGTCACCACACAAAAAATGAAAGAGAAATCTGCAACTTAAATGCTGAGCTGAATTTCCTCAGTACTGGTTTTGGAAGGAAGAAGATGGATCAGTCAAGTCCAACACACAGATGGCTTGCTGAAAGAACTGGACAACTTCAGGCATGGCCACAGAACGTGACAACCCCACATGGAAGGGAAGGGAAGGGAAACAGCAGCAAGATAAAATCTGGTATTAAGGGAAGGTGGGTGTCCAAACTGTGTTACAGCAACTTGCATGCCATAGCAGGCTTTTTTTTTAATGGCTGATGTGGGTGTATTGGGTGCAGAAATGAGACTACAAAAAAATCATTTTAAAAAAAAAGCAGAATATTTTTTTTTTGCAGTTTTGAATGGCTCATATACTCACATATAAAAGAACAAAAATAGATAACAGATAGCTACTGGCTCTTTAGGAAATAAAAGCACAGGAAACTACCCATATGGACTCAGTCCACTGGCCCATCTAGTTTAATATTCCACGTCCAGACTAGAAGGAACAGGGTGGATCATCTCCACTGCAGATCTCCAGATGATCTGCAGTGCTCAAAACCCCTCTGATTCCCAGTTGCCTAATGACAGCAACAACAAAAAGGCCTCACTTATCCTAAATTAGGTTGCTGAAAGAAAATTTGGAGAAAATTTAAACTGGACATTTACCCTGGTCAAGAGGCACTACAGAGGCACTTTTCTGCATCTAAATCCATCTGGTGACTATATGGATTCTAATTAAAATAAAATAAATAAATACATGCATTATTATTATTATTATATGGATAATCTACAATCAGGTTCATAGTCAAAGACTGGAGAAAACTTAATAATTCAAGTACTAACCAAGGACCTAAGAATTATTAAGGTAGCATCTGAGGATATAGGCAGTTCCAAGCAGGGTATTTTTTTTGTAAAATTAGGGTGTTCAGGTCTGATAAATTCAAAATTTCCAAATATCGAGGGAGTCCTTTAGGTATTGCTCCAAGTGCTCCAATCACAATTGATATAACAGCGGATTTCTTTTTCGATAAGTGTTCAACTCCAATCTGCAATTATTGCCCCCCAACTATTTCCAGAACTCTGGAGGGTATGCATATTGATTTCTCCTATTTTATCCAAACAACAATCCTGTGAGATAGGTTGGCCTAAGGGAAAATGCCTGGTCTATAGTCTTCCTGAAACTCCATGGTTCCATATTTATTTATTTTTATTTCCTATCCCTTTATTATTTTTATAAATAACTCAAGGCAGGGAACATACCTAATCCTCCTGCATCCTCCTATTTTCCCCACAACAACAACCCTGTGAGGTGAGTTGGGCTGAGAGAGAGTGACTGGCCCAAGGTCACCCAGCCTGCCTTCATGCCTACGGCAGGACTAGAACTCACAGTCTCCTGGTTTCTAGCCCATTGCCTTAACCAGTAGTAGTAGTAGTAGTAGTAGTAGTAGTAGTAATAATAATAATAATAATAATAATAATAATAATAATAATAATATATAATATATACTATTGTCTTGTACCATCGTCATGTATCTCTATCACCATGAGAGCTTCATCCAAGGCATGAAAATCAATCTTTCTCTTTCTAGGAATCCAACCCTGCACTTAGGGCCCAACAGCAAAGAGTCAAAGATAGTAAGTTACTTTTATTACAGATACCAAAGGAGCTCTAATAATTCAGACAGGCTTTAAGCCCTACGCCTCTTTCTCCTGCATTTATGTGGTAACAGATTTCTTGCCATTCGTTTCTTGACCTCGGATGTGGAAAGCGCTGTTCTGACAGACATCTTGTGTGGCCTCTGATCCTAGTTCCAGACTTGCCAGCAGGGCTGCAACTAGAGGGGGGCAAGCGGGGCATGTGCCCCGGGTGCTGCGCTGGGGCGGGCGCCAAAATGAGCTGGGGGGGTGACAAAATGGGCGCAGAATCCATGTTTGCCCCGGGTGACACAGACCCTAGTTGCAAGCCTGCTTGCCCGTTTCAGTGCCCACAATCACCAAGACAGGACCAGACAGTATCCTTTTAAAATATGTAAAGAGCAGAAAACGGCCACTTTGAGACAGCCTTGAAACCAAAACTATTTTCTCTTGTCTTGGGTCAAGCATATGCTATCAGGGCTTATACAAGCATGTTAAACATAGGACTTAAATTACTTCAGATTGTAATGTAGGAAGCCCATATCTACTGTATCTTGACTAGCACATAAAGGTAGGTGAAGTGCTCGTGTCTGCTCCCGTCTGTTCCTTTCCTAATCATTTGGCCTCTGGTAGAAATTTTAGGAAGGAGATGCAGATGTGCAGTCCTAAAACGACGTGGGGCCCCTTCTCATCCTTGTCCCATCAACAAAAGCCAGCTGGACCGGTGGTTGAATTTCTCTTCAACCCTACTGATAGGGTTGTATTCCCACCACACCTGCAGCAGCAGGCTACCTGAGGGGCACGGAGGGCCTTTTCTTTCAATATCTTGTGGCCATCTTCCAATATCTGTCCTTTGAAGCAACTGCTTGCTCATTGCTACAAAATGGGCCAAAGAGGAAGAATAGGTGGCTATTTTTTGTAGCACTGCTGTTAGAGGTAAAGGTATGTTATTATTTGAGTGTCACCCTTACAATGGCTGTGAGCTAATGGCACACATTTGGTTTACTGCTAATAACAGCTTTGGATGGAAGGGGGAATTTTTTGCAGGAAAAGAGAACAAGAAAGGTTCCTTTCAATGACTTCCCAATTTATGCTAAAACAAAAGCCCATTTAACTATATTGTTGTAATAGGTCTTACTATAGTAATACTACTAAAGGAAAATGCTAAACAATCAGTTTAATATAGCCCTTCTTTCAAAGCCTGGCATCATTTGTTATAAAATTGTAACTTTCCATAGAACCCCTGCAGCATTTCATAGGCATTTATATGTAGATATTTTTATCTATACATTTATTTTAAAATTGACCAACTAATCAATTCATTCTTTTTTTAAAATATTTTTTTAAATAAAGAGAGTGAACAAGCAAGCAAAAAGAGAAAGAAAAAAAGAAAAGAAATTCATTGGCACAGAAATATAACATCTATAAGTGGACAAAGGGTTTACCAAGATTGTACAGTTACTGCTCAGTATCTTTGATTATAAATTAACCATAAAAACATTAAATTACATTTAAGTACATTACATTATTTTAACGATGTAAGTAAGAATTTAAATCTCTGAGCTAAGTGCCAAAATCTCCACTATTTGTTTTTTAAGAATACAAAAAAGAAAGAAAAAAGAAGAAAAAATTATTAAAACATTATAAATATTAGTTTCTAACTTCTCCTTTGTCATACTCCAACTAATGTACAATATTTATAGACATTTATTTTTTGTACATCTCTGATTTCAATTCTTTAGTCAGTTCTTTTTCCCCTTAAAAATCATATTCTAGATACTTATATTTGCCTTGTTGCATAATATATATATGAAGCCATTCTTGCTTAAATTTGTTTAAACGTCTGTTGTAAATATATGCTGCTAATTTTGCCATTACTGCATATTCTCCAAGTTTAAGTTCCCAGTCCAGGGTTTCTCAACCAGGGTTCTATGGCCCCCGAGGATTCTGCGAGAGGTCATTTGGGGTTCCCTGGGAGACCATGATTTATTTTAAAAATTATTTCAAATTCGGGCAATTTCACATTAAAGAGATAAGTTTCATTCTTGATTTTTAATTTAAGAACAGTATTAATGCATATATACAGGCCTACACGTGAAACGAATATAATGATTTTGTAACTTCTGGCCTATATTTGAGCCTGAATGTGCAGGGGTTGCCTGAGGCCTGAAAAATATTTCAAGCGTTCCTCCAAGGTCAAAAGGTTGAGAAAGGCTGTCCCAGTCAGATATCTTTGGTAATGTATCTCTTTTCTAATGCTGTGCTACATTTATCCTTGCCACTGTAAACATGTATCTTAGTAAATTATATTTTTTGTTATATGTTTTGGAATTATGCCTAGTAAGAATAATTGTGGTTTCATTTCATATTTGACTTCTAAAATTCTCTAAATAGTGCTGTGTATTTCTTCTAGGACTTTTGAGAGGTTTTTTTTATAGTCTACCACATATGATAAAATGTTCCTCCCGGCATTTCCAACATTTACTACTATATGATTTGTCTATCTTGGCAATTATTAACAGAATTGTACACCACCTATAAAAATTTTATGCAAGTCTTCTCATAAGTTATAACTTGGAGTAAATTTTATAGATTTGTTTCATAATTTTTCCCACTGTTGTTGTCATGAGTGAGGATGGCGAGCAGGGGGCTCCCATCCAGACTGTTAAGCGCATGCGTAGCACTGAGGAATTGGGCAGCCATTCAAAGAGACACAGATCGGGCCCGCCTTAACCTCTGGGGTTTATATGGCTGGGTTTTTCCCACGCTTCTTCAGTTTGTTAGGATTTTCCTGTTATGTAGCAGAAATAAAACATTAGAGACCAGTTCCTTGTCTCAGCGTGTTTCCTGGCTGTTAGGACAGTTGTATTGTGATTGTTTCTTTAAGGTTTTGCATCCATTTTATCATGCGGTTTTTTATTTGTTCTGTCTCCATATCATTCCTGAATAATAGTTTTATATGTGTGTGTGTGTGTGTGTGTGTACATACACACATATACATGCTCTAGTACGTGGTCCTGATTGTGCATGAGCATTTCAAATTCTTAGCATTTTCTTAGAAGCCCTCCCTCATTTTTGAGGTCAGTTTTTAGTCTTCCAGCAATTTGTAGGTACATCAACCATGGTATGTTCCGGCTTTGCCAAGTAGCTCTTGGTATGTCTTTGGTCTGTTCATGGAGTCTAAATGGACCATATCTGCATAAGTAATTGCACTTTTCCTACTATAGTTTTCTCCAACGTAAAAAGCATTTAAAGGAAAGGCTACCAGTGAGACTGTTGGACTTAATATTTTTCTCATAAGATTTCATACTTTTATCAAGCTTTGCCTTATATATCCTTTTACATTTTGTCCTCTTTCGTATCCCTGTACCTATAAGTATCTATAAAGCCCATTAGCTAGACCAGCTCCTTTCAACATTGATGTTCTACTGTTTGGTGATTTTATCCATTCTGTTAGCCATGATAAACAGCTTGGAAGGCCTTGGAAGTTTAGAACAGAGAGACCACTTCTATATTTTCAGCCTTACAAAATTTTGAATTTGACTCTAGGTTTTCTCCCACTCCCTATAAATTTACCAACAGCTTTTTTCTTTTTTTACCATTCTAATCAATTCATTCTTAAATGTCAGATGGTTGAATAGCCCACACTCTATATTACTACTTGCATAGGTTTATCATGACAACTTTACAAAATTAGAAACTGAGACCAAGCAACTTGCCCAAGCCCTGCCAGGAAACTTAGGGCAGGGGGTGGGGTTGAATATTAATCCCCCAGGTTTCAGCCCAGCTAACTTGTCTAAAGCCTACCCTGCACAGAGCTCTCTTGCTTGCATCTGCAAAATCTCACAGATGGCAATGGAGGCAGGGTGGTGATAGAAGGGAGCTGAAAGAGTTAATGCTAAAAATCAAAACTGTCCACGTTAAATCAACTGGCAATCAACAGCTATCCAGCTCTGCACACCTAACAAGCTGATTTAATATGCTACAGTTTCAAGGTCATTCCAGGTGAGAAGAAAAGCTGTAGCTTCAATAAACAAAATACCAGCTAAAACTTAAATTTTCTAGCACTCGCACAAATGCATGTATATGCACACCATTTTTTGCTGCAGGTAAATGTTATTTTCCTTTTTCATTCCATGGTTTATTTTTTAAATTGTGCTTTTTAGAGGGGTGTTGTGGTTACTATAGGAATCAGTATTGAAATACATTCAATTAAATAAAAGCCTACACATATCTGCTAGGAACACATAATTAAGAACTGGGGGAGGGGGGAAATCCTTCCACCAATGTCTAGAGGATAACATATAGTTTTAAAAAACTGGAAAAAGAACAAAACTGAGCAAGGCAATGGTTTATTTCAAACCTGGAAGAAAGAAAGGACTTACATCACCATAATGGATCGATACTCTTGTGTGTGTTGCACCTGCCAGTATGAATAGCTTTGAACCCATTCCTCAGATTAATCTCTGGATCAGAATATACCTTACTCCTCAGATTTCTCACCTCCAACATTTAAACAGAAAAAGTGGCAGCTGTGTTTGAAAATGTGCATTGAGACAAGCTACATTTATAAATATATAAAGCAAAGCAAAGCAAAACAAAGCAGAAGTAATGAAGTAAAAAATAAAAACATCTACCCCATCTTAAGGTAACATCCCTATTAGGCCAACTTAAGTTTCTAAAATAACATGCAAGCTAAAAACTCTTCACCAGACAAGATGGAAAAAAAGGGGGAGAGGAAAAGGAAACAGCTGGTGTTTAAGCCATGACAATACCAGGTTACACACTTAGGTAGAATGTGGGAGTCTGCAGACATGCAAATGATGGGAGAGCACCACCAGTTAGAATACACAAATGCTATGCTAGATGGATCTATAGTACAGCCTATACATTATACATACAGAGGGCACTATTGACAAAAAGAGGGAATTTTGAAAGAAGCACATTATAAAAAATCTTCTCAAAGTACTATAAACCTCTAGCAGTTAACCACCTGTCTTCTTTATATACATCAAATAATTTATTAGATGGTGCATTCAAGTTTATCTTGATATCCTAAGTTCAAGAAACTTTGCATAAGTGAATGAATTAAAAGAAAGCCAAGATTTGCAGCCAACATAAACATCCACATGATGTGATGGAAAAATCCAGATAAAACCCAGGAACGCTTCCAAGGATTGTGTACAAAGACCGTGCCTTCCATTTACATATTAAATATGGAAAATAGGCACACAAGAAGTGTGCATTTGACAATCCAAACCATATGAATTGGGGAGTCTAGACTGACCAGGTCTCCCCACTACATCTACACAGCAGCCAACAGATCTTCTGTAATGACCCGTTTCCCAACTGTAAGGGAAGCTGGCAAGGATTCCTTTTGTCCATATCCAGCATGTAAGTGGCACAATCAAAAGGTTAACATTTGAGATCACACTGGGAGAGATGAGAGGATGTGATGTGAAAGCCTGGGTCACAGCTGGCTCCTTTCATGAACCTGTCTCAGTCCTCTTTAAACTTCACTATCTTAGAACCATGATTCTGCTTTGTTTCTTCCTCTTAATCTCTTACACCAACAGCAATGAAAATCAGAAGATTATCAAAATGCAGGTAGAAATTTCAAATATTGTAGAAGTACACATAAAATGAAAACCAGAAGGAACAACTCTGCTCCAGAAGCCAACGAGGACTATAGTAAAGATCACTTCCAGGGAAGAAATGGCGAACTGAAGTGAAGCTGACGACCACGGTGGAATGAAGAGCTGGCGAGTGGACCAGCTCTTCGGGATTACTCTCCGGACAAGGAGAGGACTTGGGATCACCCACAAGTGCTCCAGACAGTTGCTCCTCATGAGGAGACTGCAAGACAGCAGTCTGCAGCAGGTTTAGAGCTCCAGGAGATGAAGGAAGGACGTCTTCTCCCAAACTGTGGTCGGCACCTTTATGAACACAGGGTTCACATATTTCCTTTTCTAATCACTTTTGGAAATTGCTTGTTAACTGCTTTTCAGCTGTTAGGAACCTTTGGAATGACAGGTTTTACAGTACCAGGTGAGTCTCCTTCAACCCTTTGCAAAAGAAATTTTAAATACAAGTTTAAGGACTTAAAAAAAATATTTTTTGGAATAAACATTAAAAGGGTGATTAGAACATTGATTTTGGAAAGTTACAAATGAACTAAGGGCCCTGATGGATTTGAAATAAGATTTTGAATTAATTATAAGAATCCTTCCTCTGGGAAAATGCTGTTGTTTTGTATTCTTAAAAAAAAAGGTAGGATGGGACTTTGAAGGTTGGACACTAAAGGGAACCAGAAGGAACTAAAAATTACAATTAAAGGAGAAGAACACTTAAATTTGACTTACTATTACAGAATGGAGCAAAATGCTTTAACATTGGACATATTGAGGGATATTTCTGAACAATGGACCCAGAAGTTAATTTTAAGAGTGTCTGCCATTATAGACAGACTGTGTTTAAAAGATGTTATAGAAGAGGAACATGTTTTATCGGACAAGACTGAGACTGATCTGAAAGTGAATTTAAAATTACAGGCTACAAGAATGATATGGAAAAAGATGCTACACTGGATATACAAATGAAACCAGCTGATATTTTAATAAATAAAAGGGATATATAAATAACAAATCAAAGCAGCGACCTGGATTACCATTCTATATTGGGTTTACAAAAGAGACTTGTTAAAGTTTTGAAGAATTTTGTGAGAAGGGACAAAGAAAAAATGAAAAGAAATCAAGTTCTAGGACATTATTTGAAAGGATTGAAGATCACAATTGTTAAAAGTAAAAGGAAGGAATATAAAGTTGGTTTATTTGATCAAGGTTAAAATGATATGTTGTTATCTCTAGTAACCCTTAATGGACTTTTGCTGATCAGGATTGAATGAAAAGACTTTAAGGATTTGTTTAGAGATAAGAGATGGGATATGGGAAGAAGAGATCATTTGTTGTATTTTAAGAGAAGGTGATAAGCTACTAAAATTGTTTATACTTGTTGCAGTGAAGGGGGAAGTCATTTCTTTATATATTTCTTTTCTTTTTCTTTACTATGTTTCTTCTCTTTTCTTTTCCTTTCTATTTTTCTTTTTTTAATTTTCTGCACTATTTTTTCTTTTTATTCTTTTATTTTTCTTTGTTTGTATTAGTTTTTATCTTTTTAATTGTAATGTTTAATAAAATTATTATTAAAAAAAAGACTACAGTGAAGATGTTTAATGGTCAGAGGCAGCTACAGAAAGCCAAGGATTAGCTGGAAGAAAAAGCTAGAACAAAACAAAACAAAACAAAACAAAAGGAGAATGTGAGAGAAAGAACTGGCCTGCATCAACCCCTTCCCATTGAGGGCATCTTGGAGAAAGGCACAGCCAGCTAGTCTCCTGCCCCCAGAGGAACATTCTTCTAAGGCAAGAATATCCTGCAGCACTTTGTTGCAAATTTCATTGCTAGGCACTAAGTTGAAAGAGTTCCATATTAAACTGCAACTGCCCATTTCTCTTATGATCCCGAAGTTATACAACATGTTCACATGGAAGAACCATGCACATAACCAAGGAATTTGTGTGATTTGTGTGGTGAGAACTGCTCTACACCCCCATCCCCTGCTGCCAACCACATGCACTGAAGAGGCAGGATAATTTTCAATTTAACAAAATAATCATATTGTAACTAAGAAATGAATTAAGTATAATAGAAGAACGTTATGCTCTCATTTATTTTTCTCTTCCTTGTACTGTCTAAAATGCTCCAATTATTATTGGTGACCCCAGATGTCACATGGAAAACCCAGAAAAACCCATGGCTGGCTGGGGAATTCTGGGAGCTGAAGTCCACACATCTGAGAGTTGCCAAGGTTGAGAAACACTGCTCTGGAGATTAGACTTGCTGCCCGCCTTCTGCTATTCACAAAATCTAGAGTTGGCCTCCCGCAGCAGCTGTTTCACCACCGCCTCACAGGAAAGCCACTTCTGTGAAAGGGAACTCTGGGGAGGATCACAGTTGCCCAGGATCCTGGTTCAGGCAAAGGAGTTCATAGAAGCTTATAGACAGGTTATGCATGGTTCAGGGACAGGACAACCATGTGGATAGCAACAGGCTTGAAGAAAGTGGAGAGCAAGAACTCAAAACAAACACTCATACTTTTCTCACATCATCTTGGACCCTCCTTCTACTGTTGTCAAGAACTGACGTGTGTTACGGCCAAGAAACAAGTTCCAACCCAATGAAATAAGTGGCATCAGGTACCTCTGGGGTTATGGAACACAAAGGGATGTCACATTTATCACCTCAGGACAAACAAGAGCAACACTCAGATGAGGAAAATATTCTCAGCATCTATTCAGAATCAGGCTCTGAAGGGTGAACCCTGATTGACCCAATTCAATTAGGTAGAATGAGAAATGGGCTTAAAAGTTATGTAACATATGGAAAAGCAGAAGGAAGTTGCTGGGGGTGTTACAATAGCAGGGAGCAATCAGCCAGGCAACCCCTCCCGTAGCTGCATGTTGTAGAATGAGGGAGAAAGCACCCCTGGAATTCAGAGGGATTGCAGCATAGCTGGGAAGATCAGCGTACATCAATTTACTACTTATTTAGTACGTTCATGATCCACCTTTTTTCCATTATGGAACTCAAGGCAGCTCTGGAGTTCTCACTTAGTTTCTCATCCTGGCTTTGGGTAATTAGAAGGGTGGGCAGGTAGCAAATCCAAGATTAAGTGTCAAGATACAGACTGAAATAGTGCATGAGATCAAATGAAGGTACAGTCTGCATTAAAAAATGTAGGGAGGCTCACAAAATCCAGGTATACTAGGAAAAGGGGAAAGAGGCAATGAAAAATTGGAGGGGGGGGGGGAGAGAAAGCACCAAGCCCAGATGGCATGCATGGGAAGTACAGGAACAGCAGATGGAAAGGGCAGTAAATACGGTGGGGAATGTGGAAGCACAGTTCCTACCACCAGCATGGTAAGTAATGGGGAAATTGGCCAGAATATAGTTAGAGAATACATTTGATACATTGATGTCTTAGTTATGTTTTCCATTAAAAAAAAACAACCTATATCTTTAATGACACTCCTGGGGCCCCTTTCTTGGGTGCTCCATCCCATCCTGACTGCCCCCTCCTGCTTTACTTCCAACCTTTCCAACCCTGGGTGCTGCTGAATTAATGAGCTTTCTTAGAAAGGGCCAGAATTTCATACAATCGGATTGGGGGAGAGGTACACAGATCCTGGGATCAGAACGGTAAATAAATGGAAATATTTACATGGGAAGGATGGTTATAAATCAGGAAAACAATTAACAGGGAGCAGCCCACAGTCTATTGGAGAACAGGTATGCAATTACAGATGGGCGGGAGAAAAAAATGCAATATTAATTTAGATAAGGAAGAATGGAGAAGGCAGGAAAGGGATCAAAAGGGGAAGGGGGTTGAGGCACCACATATGCCCTTCTGGGAAAAGGAAGGGATGGAAAGCAGGAGCTGTGTTAGGAGAAACAGCCTGATATTAAATGGAAAGCAAAGTTGAAGGGGTAGCATGAAACTGAGGAGGGGGTGAGAAGTGATCTAGCCAGAGGGACCACCACCAGGGATAGTCAGCGTAAACATTAGATGAGGAGGGCTTCAGCCTTCTAGCTTTCGGGAAGGGAGAAACGGGGGTGGGGGGGGAGCTGTTCCCAAAAGAAAAACACCCAGGGTAGGGAATAATGGGGTTCAATATTCCAGATGGGGTGGGGAGGAGGCATGACACAAATAACTGTGAGGAAGAGCCTGCCTCTGTTCTGAAGAACCGCGCATCCTTCCACCACCACCCTCCCTTTCCCCGGCGACCCAAGGCGCTGGGCCGAGGCTACGGGGCGCAGAGTTTGCTACCCGGCGACATCCCCCAGCCCCGGGGGGAGTCATGTCATGTGGGTGGACCGTCCCTCTCCCGGGAGAGCAGCGGCATTATCCCCAGCAGCAACCCGAACGAGCGCACTCCCGGGGAGGCATCACCACTCTGCCCCCTCAAAAGCGCCCCTGCTCCGATACGAAACCCCCTCCCCGCTCGCCCGGCTGATCCTGATTAGGAGATGGGGGTTGGACTTACATCACTTCCCAGCTTGCTTGACAAAGAAAATCCATCGTTAGCAGCCGTAGACTATGGAAGTGGATGCTTTGGGGAGGTGCTTGCTGGAGATGGGCGCGCAGGAGGGGGGGCTTCTCCGCCGCTTTTCTTCCTCTTTTGCTGTTGCTTCCTCGGTCTCTTATCCCTCCTCGATTTCCAGCGGCCCTCTCCTTTTCCCCTCCCCCAGTCTCACACCACAAAGTGTGCCACCGTCAGACTGGCAGCACCATAACGCGTCCCACGTGGTGGCTTCACCTTTTGTGGCCTAAGGCAGCTCTGCCACACCTCCCCGTGGCCAAAAATAAAGGGGAGGGGGCGATCTCACTATTGCCAGAGGGGGAAAAAATTATTTAAAATGGTCCCCTTCCGCCTCCGCCTCCGCCTCCGCTGGGTAGCCTGGAATAGCCTCTCCTCCCGCTCGCTCTTCCAGCTCCTGTTTCCTGCTCCTGTTAACATACACGCGCGCGCGCGTACACACACACACACACACACAAGCAGGAAACAGTCACAGAGTAAGAGGTACCTTTTTTTTTTAAAGAGAACCTACAAAAACAGTAATTTTCCTTTCCCCACCCTTAAAATAAAACAGATCGCAGCATAAAGCAGATAATACTAAAGGTTGCCTCAAGAGTTATTACAGTGTTTCTGGTCAAGGTAAAAATCCAAGTGGGCTTTTTTCCCCCTCGGATAGTTCTTAAAAACCACACACGAGCATGCTGATCCAGCTCCCGTGGATATTCATGTCTTCTTCCAAGCAAACTATTACTTTGGCAGGGTCGGCTAGCACTCAAGGCTAATTTATGATCTCGTTGGTTTTTGTGGATCACAGTCCACTTTCTGATGCTCCACATACCCAGAGTATAGTGTTTTGACTTGAAAACTCTTCTCCACATCCTTATCTCCACTCCCAGTGCTGGATATTGTTGGATGTACATTGTTTATCAGGGCGGAATAAAAGGAATGCAGAAGCGGTGAGTTGATTAGTGTGATTTAAATTCATCATCAAGCCTTCAGATGCAAAAGAATCCCTGGGAGTCATACCTGAAAACATCAGGAAAGGTTTTTTTAAATTAAAAAGCCCAGTTGCCTCATACAACCTTTGAATTAGAGAAAATATTCATGGAAGATGTCTCCAAATTAAGTCACAAAAATTATTTAGCACTTTATTGGATGTAACTTAGCATGAAGATCCTTAAAGCTCAATGTATGATCATTGTCATCGGGCATGATATCTCTCTTCAAAAGCATATGGTTATTTTGCAACCCATAAAGGCATTTTCTTTATTTAGACTTCTGAAAACTCTGTACAAAATCATCTATATGCTACAAAATTATCTACATGGCCACAACTATTAAAATTGTGCATTATATTCAATATGTGGTTGATTCATTATAAAGACAGAAGCATTTATGATAGACATCATACAAAATACGTTTATTACATGTAGTCATGACAATCTGTTTAAATAGTGTTTTTCTCATTTTTATATTCTACCGTATTTCTCAAACAGCAAAAGGGTTAATTTATAAAATACCCACATCAAGCCCTGGATAATCACAATCCAGGAATGCTGCAATGTGGTGTTTCCTTTATTCACATGGGAATATTTGAAGCACCTTCTTGCACTCTGACTCTATATGATTTAATTAGTATATTAACTTTCACAGTGTAAAGCAGAGATATTTCCTGCAAACACAAAGATGGTGGAAGCACAACATACTCACAATAGAATCTTTAATGTTTCTGCTGTTTCCTCACCACAGTTTTGCCTAATGCACAGCTGTGGAGCCAACCTGTGTCAAATTTGAGCCTTGCATAACTCATAGTATTTCTTTCTGATCTACCTTGCAGATGATTAAATTGGTAAGATGAGTTAAGCCAAAGTACAGATGCTCCTGAGAAATGATCAGACAAAATCTGGAAAATGCATTATTGCCACATTGGGATCCTTGACTTAATGCTTTCCTCACAAACCAGGAAAAAAAGCCAAGAAAACAATTGGGTGATATATTTCCTTTATTCAAATAAACCAGATTTCCAATCTCTTATCTACTCTAATGTTTCTCAAACTTGGCAATCTTAAGATGCGTGGACTTCAACTCCCAGAATTCACCAACCAGCATGGGGGGTGGAATGATGCACGGTTCTTCAGAACAGAGGCAGGCTCTACCTCACAGTTATTTGTGTCATGCCTCCTCCCCACCCCATCTGGAATATTGAACCCCATTATTCCCTACCCTGGGTGTTTTTCTTTTGGGATCAGCTCCCCCCCCACCCCCGTTTCTCCCTTCCCGAAAGCTAGAAGGCTGAAGCCCTCCTCATCTAATGTTTACGCTGACTATCCCTGGTGATGGTCCCTCTGGCTAGATCACTTCTTGCCCCCTCCTCAGTTTCATGCTAACCCTTCAACTTTGCTTTCCATTTAATATCAGGCTGTTTCTCCTAACAAAACTCCCGCCTTCCACCCCTTCCTTTTCCAGAAGGGCATATGTGATGTTCTACCCCCTTCCCCTTTTGATCCCTTTGCTGCCTTCTCCATTCTTCCTCATCTAAATTAATATTGTGTTTTTTTCTCCCCCCAATTTGTAATTGCATACCTGTTCTCCAAGAGACTGTGGGCTGTTCCCTGTTAATTGTTTTCCTGATCTGATTTCCAATCTCTTCTTCTACCCTAGTGTTTCTCAAACTTGGCAAGTTTAAGATGTGTGGACTTCAACTCCCAGAATTCCCCAGGCAGTTATGGAAGTTGAAGTCCACACATCTTAAAGTTGCCAAGTTTGAGAAACACTGATATTTCACAGGCTTGTTGTTAGGATAGTAGGAAGAACTTTGTATGCCACTTTGAACCATTTGGTAAACCATAACAAAATAAGAAATTTAAAAAAAATGTTTCTGGGTTTACATACACGCCATGATTTTTACAACTATGGTATATTGAATAGTTCATAACCAGCTGGATTCCCACAGCATGGTAAATAAAAAACCAAGCTATCTTAGGGCATCAAACCCAGTCCTTATTTACGCTGGGAATAATCACACAATGATTTTTTGGAGGGCTGCTGCCTGTTATGTGATCATGGACTGGGTCAGATGGGGCACTGTCTTGACAGTATAAGGAGGTTTCAGGAAATCAGTCTAGGAAAGAAAGGAAACTAGACGTTTATTTAATTTATCTAGCTCACAGGGTCACTGTAGTCCATCTGTCCAGTCTTTAACCAGTGCTCATGGGCTGGCCATTAAGCATGAATCTCCATCTTCTACGCAGACTTGTTCCCTTGAATGACCATCTAATGACTATCTAATTCTCCCATAAGTATAATCTCCTGGAACATTGCAGGATGACATGCCAAGCAATCCAGTCCAGGTTTTGTAGAATTTCTAAATCAATTTTCAATAATATTTCTACAAGAGACATGGGATACTGAGCCTTTGCAACTCAAATTTCTATCTTACCTTGCCTAATCTGGTGCTAGATGTGAGACTTCCCATAATCCCTAGTCAACGGGGCCAGAGATCATGCTGGCTAGGAATTAGGGGATGTAAAATGGCAACGTCGGTGGTGCTGCCAGGACAGGCCTCAGATTGAAATCCTGAGGTCAAGATAATTCCCCAAATGACTAAATAAAACAGTAGGAATACATCTGGACAGTAGCACCTCAACCAGCTAAGAGATACACACACACACACACACACACACACAGGCTTCCCTTGCTTTTTGTTTTTTTGTTTTTTAAATTTAATTTATTTATATGGCTGCCCATCTCAAATGCATGACTCTGGGCAGCTCACAGTATTCAGATAAGAATAAAAAATGCATGCATACAGAAAAATAACACACAGCAGCGGAGAAAAATTACGAACAGCCATTAGCACAATGCCACATACCTGGAGTTCCAGGCTTAAGCACAGAACCAGGTCTTCAAGGCCTTCAAATGGCCAGCAGGGTTGGGCCAATCTGATGTCCAGAGGGAAGATGTTCCAGAGGGTGGGAGCCACAGCAGAAAAGGCTCTCCTTCTGGGCCCTGCCAGCTGGCACTTCTTAGCTGATGGTACCTGGAGTATGCCCCTCCTGCCTAATCTGCTCAAATATAGAGGTTGAGTCTGTTTCACACATCCTTCAAAAGTGCCCACTGTACACGCACTGGCAATCAGAGCAAATACACCCACTCTTTACTTGGATAGACTCCACTCATGATGGGGAAATTGGGGTATTAAATGACCAATGGCCAGGTGTTTCGAAAGCAGTAACAGAATTTTTATTCAGAGCCTTCGCTTATAGAAATGGTTTGGTCCCTTCTATGAAATGTTAACTTCATAGAGTTTCTTCCTTTTATATATGTATGTACTGTATATAGTCATTTACACATGTATGAATGGTGTGCTATATTTTTTTTAATTCTGTGACTTGGTCTTGGACTGTAAATACATAAAATAAAAAATATCTGGAAGACAGATACAGTACATTTAGTTACAGTCAGGAAATGTCTTTTTGTCTGCATTAGACATGAAATCAGTTTCTCACTCCATTTTGGAAGCAGGCCTCTAAGGTGGTTTCTCCCCCGCAGGCTCCAATTCCTCTGGAGTGAAGGGTAAGAAGCATCCTTGCACTGTTTCCTTCCCCAAGAAGGCCGGTCATGTAGACACTTTTCATATTCATATCTTCTTCTAAGAAGGCAAGAAGTTACAGTTCCTTCTCTATGATCCAGTGTAGTGTTTATGGGCTTTACCAGATATGGTTTTTTTCCCCCCCAGCCTTATTATCTGTCCAAGCGCCAAGATCTCACACACCCTTCCATTTTGCTTCAGCAAAACTTTTAACAACTGGAGTTTTTCAGTGCCATCTTTATTCCTAGCTTGTCATGACCACTCTGGTATTGGCCAAATTATGTGATTCCTTGTACCTAACAAGGCCACATAAAAACCTGTCCCTCAGCATAGACTAAAATAAAAGAAAGTGGAATGCCATTATTAAAGCTTCGTGTTAAGTAGTAACAATAATTCACACCTCAAATGCCCAATGGGTTGATTAATCATTACAATATTAATTTTCAAAGTAATTGAAATGCATTCAAGACCCACTCTTTTAGAAATACAGTATGCACACACTACCACTTTGGGAATAATACTTTGTATTGTTTTCTAATAAAATGGTAACGTATATATTAAAAACAAGCACGGTAGAACTATAATTTAAAAGATTCAAGGCAGCATTGAAAGGTACTCAGTTGCCAGTCCTAGTACTGTAAATACATTTTTGCTGAGCACCAAATAATTTTCATGGGACTGGATAAACAGAATTTCAGAACTGGTATGCCATGCAGAAGCAGAATTCCCCCTTTTCTCCTCTAGCAACAAAAGCACAATCCTGAACCATGGATAGCTGAATTAATCCAATTGTCTGAGTTCACGCTGCATACTGAACCTTCAAGTAATTGTACTGGTTGAGCCACAAACTAGCCAACCACAGTGGTGAAGTTAGTTTAGCATGCTGTGGAAATCCAGAAAAATATCGGGAATGGCAATGCAAGCACAGCTATGGTGTCAGAAGATAGCACTGAAATTTGATCAAGCCTCTAATAGAAATCCCAAGTGGTTGCTGCAGAAAGAGAAGCAGGGCAGCAGTAAGGCTCATCAGCTCAGGGAAGATGCCAGATTCAATGGGATCATCTCTTCACCTTCTTTAGCAGCCATTCCATCAGCTCAGCTGAAGGACATTTGGCAGCTCCCTTTCGTAGAGGTCTCCATTTTAAGATGATAGTTTTATGTACGGATCTGCATACGACTTGAGGAATCCTGGGATCTGCTTGAAATGCTAGACAGTTTAGGGGGTCATACAAAGGGAAAATCATCCAACACTCCAGGAATTGCTCTGAAGGAACACTCTGGGATTAAGCCTTCCAAAGAACAAGCTCTTTCAAGAAATCCTTGGTGATGGCTGTAACATCAGTAAGTTAGTGGGGCAAGCCAACTGCAGAGGGGTTGGCTGAGTTTCATGACCCACAGGAGGCCACACCAAAGAGCTTGGGGGGAGCCCAGCATGCAGCCCCAAGACCCCAATTACATACCCTTACTTGCAGAAGAGATACCTGACTCTGATTTTCCTTGTCTTCCTCAGTCCTTTTTTATGCCATGGCGAATAAGCCAGAAACCTTCTGGTACTTTGCTTTTTAATATTTGGTAGGTGCTTCATCTTTATTTTATAAATGCCAGTATTCAAAGAGCTGATAACAGTCATAACAGCCATTTTATCACAAGAGGTCATCAGTGAAGAACTGGACATATTCTATGTAGACAATATATACAAATGCATGGGCACCTACAGGCTCAAATGGATATAATTTTAGAACTTTCATCCTAATATTCACATTTCAGGATTTTGAAACGCAAGGGCTTTTTCACAGTTCTGAGACTGTGTCAAAGAGGCAGTTAATCCAGAAACCTGCAGTAAATATATTGTGACCTTAATGCAGTAGATTTCAGTTACTGAAAACCAGATCTTAACACCAGATCTATTTTTCAACACCAGCAATTAGCCTTAAAACAACATGCAAATGAGGAAGCAGGAATGCTTCTGAGTATATCCTCCCATCAAGCAACTGTGACTTTCTGGGTTTTGCAAGTAGACTGGCTTTCAAGGCCAAATAATTTACTATTTTCAGATAGACTTACACCTTTCACATTGAAGGATACACTGTTTAGTCATGACAACTGGATCTATTCAGCAGAACTGCACTAAAAAACCCCGGATAGGATCAAGGAGGCAAGGAAGATCTGAAAAATTGCGCAGAATTGCAGCAAAACATTTTACACACATCCATCATTGTGTTTAGAATAACTGCAAAATACTTGTTTATAACACATAGCCACAATAAATCATGTTGCATAGCTGCACAGAGTTAACGGTGTATTAAAAATGTATTTGATTTATGAACTATCTCTTAGTAATGTTTATAACAAGCCTGCAAAAAACCCCCCCTAATATCTTTATACTGCAGAAAACAAAATGCAACTGGGAGAGAAAATAACTTCTCTAAAACTAACCAATGAATTCATGACTCAGCTGACTAAGCTCAGCTCAATACATACTGTAGTTCATATTCATAACTACTGTTTTACAACTTTTGCAGGTGTAGATTAAGAATTCTGCAACACAGAATTGTTGGATGATGTAAAGACGAATACCGAGCAGCAATTTGTTCACCCTTGAGCCGAAAGGCAGCATGAGTTATACCAGCACCTTACCACCAATCCTCTGTAATCAGAATGCAGTGGAGATTACTTATACAAAAGGGTTGTATATAACAAATCATTAGAGGTGGTTCATGCAAGCAAACCAAGCTTTCTGTTACAGGAACACCCAGAAACAAAAGATTAACAATCTTGAATTGCAAAGAAAATTGATTTCTACTTTACAAAATAGCAATCAATTGGAATCCAAGAACGAGCAACACACACATTTGGTTCACAAGTCACATAAACTGTATTTTGATAAACATTAATAGCCAAGTTCACCCATAAAGCTAACCAGTAAGTATGATTTACAAGCCAAACTGACTGAGCTCACACAACATGCTATGTGAAAACCAAACCAACCACACTACTTCACGCTTATTGTAATGTATGAGCCCAGGCACAGAGCCACATTGCCTAAGATCCTATCTCTAGCCTGCATCTTCATATTCCCACATTAGATGAGAAAGCAGAGTAAAGGTTAAAAGGTAGATGTCCTAAAGGAGGAAGGCGTTTTAGAGAAAAACAAACCACTAACAATTTGAAACCTGGCATACTAGCTATGATGAAGTTTGAACTTGCAGAAATCTGGATCTTTTTGCCTTTTGTCAAAGGGAAGCAGGCATAGCCGGTTACCAAGCAGCAAAAAGAGGATGCAGATATGTCCTTTGTTTGCATGTACTGATTTGTAAATATATATGCAAATTTAGCCTGTAATTTAAACATATAGATTTTCTGAATTGGCTCAGTGTTATATAGTAAGTACTGCACTCAGATGAAATGTAAATTCAAAATGTGAACGTCAACATAGTGGAAGGGAAAGGCTGTTGTGATTCAGTCCAGGAGGTAGCTCAGTCTTTAGAAGCTGTTGCCAACCAATATTGGACGGGGTATTTCTTCGGACAACAGATGCCTTCAAAGAGAGGACTGCTCTTCTCTAAATACTCATAGGACCCACCCTATTTTACATTGCATTTGCAATAAATAAATACCTTCTCACCCCTATGGGTGGTACGTGTCTTCTTTACCCTCAGGTCCTCTACCAGAGGCCTGGGAGTTTGAGGGTTCTGTGCAGTAACTTAGCTGTTCCTAGCATTGCACTTTTCTGCACTGCACTCTTCTGGACAGAGAGCTCTGATGTTGTTCCTGGGATCTATTGGAGCCACTCTCCCAGCTTGGGAGTAACAACTTCATATAT
This sequence comes from Candoia aspera, assembly GCF_035149785.1. Lineage (NCBI taxonomy): Eukaryota > Metazoa > Chordata > Lepidosauria > Squamata > Candoiidae > Candoia > Candoia aspera. The sequence continues at coordinate 81,347,078 of NC_086156.1, read as the reverse complement.
ATAAACTCCCTTGCTCACAGAGAGGACTACAGAGGTTGGAAGGAGAAAGACGACAAAAAGGCAGGCATTATTTTCAGTGTCCTTTTCTTTTCTTGTTTGCTGTAGAATATTTTGAAGTACAAACTGAGACTTGCCATCAGCTCTGGTGCTAGCATGGATGGATAGAGGAAGGATGGATGGATTGCTGGATGGAGAATTAAATATACATATTCAGGCTCCCTTTCCCACCATATCCTTCGAGCCTGCCTAGCTTTATTATGTGAGAATAGACAAGTGACTCAAAAGCAAAACGTAACATTTGAAGTTAGAAAGAAATGAACCACCACTTATCAACAGATTAGAAATGGACATGGTTAGAGATGTGTCCATTTCTGAGATAGCAGAGCAGTGCCTAACCCAGCATGCTGGCTGGGGAATTCTGAGAGTTTAAGTCCACACATCTTAAAGTTGCCAAGGTTGAGAAACACTGGTCTAACTTATCCTCCCTGCTTTGGCCCTTTTCTGTGTGCAAGAAATATTTTATATGAAGTTCCACTCAAGCATATAGATTTCCAGCTGTTGAGGATAAGATTTTTCTTTTCCTTCTTTTTAATCTATTAATCATTTTGAAAAGAAAAAAAAGAGCAAATAAGCAAGCAAAAATAGAAAAGAAAAAAAAAGTTAATACAGAAATATAGTATCAGTAAGTGGACAAAGGAATTACTGAGATTGTACAGTTAGTGCTCAGTATAATGTTGATGAGAAATTAACCATAACATTATTTTAACTTGAGAAAAGATTTGACTCTGAAAGTTAAAACAAAAAAAAGAAAACTAAAAATATTATATTAGCTTCTAACTTCCTCTGACTGATGTATAATATTTATAGACATTTAAATTTTTGTATGTTTCTGATTTCAATTCTTTAGTCCATTCTTTTCTCCTTAAAAAACATACTCTCTAAATACTATTTGCCTTGCTGCATAATATATAGTATGTATGGAAGCCATTCCTGCTTAAATTTGGTTAAATGTCTGTTGTGAATATATGCTATTAATGTTGCTGTTAGATTTTTGTTTCAATTACTGCCTTGGACCACCATACATTTGGAGATGTCATAAACAGATTTAGCTCCACGTCTACTTTTCCTTATCATCAGTGGAAGACAGGAAGCTCCGACAGACAATAAGGCCATGCCCATTTTTTCTGGGCTTGAAATCTAACAGTTAAGGAAATTAAGGCTAAAGCTAGAAAATAACCCAGTGCCTTGCACAAAGCTGAGACCAAATTCACATAATGCATTAAGCGCATCCTATTAGAGCTTAGCGTAATATAGGAATCCAGTCTCACATACCTTGTTCCTGTGACCTAGGAAGAACAGGAGGGTTTTTCTCTCTCTTTTTTGGTTTCCATCCCATGTCTAGTTAGTATTTTGAAGGCAATTTGGGATACGATATCATTGTATGGATAGAGATTCAAGAATTTCAAGGGGAGAAATGGGTATGCTTGCATTGCAGAGACTGAGGGTGTTAACCACAGTGTGAATGTGCCCGTACAAACCTGTTTATCCAGTGAGACTAAATTGTCCTTAGTCTTTCTGATGTTTCTGTGATTAAACTGGCACAATCCGTGTCAGTATTCAGATGAATAAAATCTGAATTTTGTTTCTGCCAATGGTAGTCAGATGGCCTCTTGATGTTGGGACAGCCTGATACCTTTTGGCATGTTTTGGTTGGTGTCTCCTCTCCTGGAGTCCTGGGCACTTTCCTTTTCTGTCATTTTTTTTTCTCTCTCCAGCGTGGCACAGTTGTCAGCTGCTGTTCTATGAATAGATACCAACAGCTCATCAGCGCTCTAAAAATCTGGGTATTGAGAAAGCTAGCCCTCCTGCTTTACAACACTTAGTCTTCCAGCTTGTGTTGATGGCAGGCTTAATGCTCTTTCAGAACTTGAGTTTTAAATTACAAAAAATTATGTCATTGAAAATGGGCTATTTTACCTCTGCATTTTGCTAGTATAATTTGGAGATCCTCTGAAGGCTACAAAATAAGAGTGGGGAAGGCTGCCTATTATCTATACTTTTCTGCTGGAGGCTGTTCTGTAGAGCTTTAAAAAGTCCCGCATATAATCATGTCATTACTATTAACTGGTCATCATCCAGTTGTACAAACCAACTCCCAGAATTATCACCAGTGGCCATGTTGATTACAGAATTCTGAGAATTTAAGATCTGAAGAGGATCCTGGTTAGAGAAAGCTGAGCTTGAAATCAAGATGGGTAGGACCAAGATGAAAGTTAGTAGAGCAGGTTGTAGAATCTCAGTTTGATTGGCTTTTGGACCCAATACTGCTTCAGTCTGTAAAAAATACTGGTTAGTTGTCCATCTTTATGATAGTGCTATTAATTCAAAATAAGACATTCTAACACAAAACAAACACAGTATGCAGAGCGAGTTTTATTTTTGTCAGGTCTCAAATTAGCAATGGGAGTCTGATGCTTTTAAGAGTTTGAGCGATGCACTACTTTATTATATTGACCAGTCAGTCACATTAAAGCTTTGGCAATTGCCCAAAGCATAAAAAATGGCTTTGAGGACTTATGGACTGAAGTGGATATGCATGCCTCTAACAGTGCACTCTGGAGTGCCAAACATGCACACATATTTAGATATATTAAATATTTTGGAACGGTGGCTGGGTTCACGTATCATTCTAAACTGCTTTGGCTTTGGTTGAGTATGACATATGGACCCAGCCATCACTCTAAGTAATGATTTATGGTTTAATGTCATGAACAATTCAGGCTATGGCTTCAACACTACCCATGGTTTAACATGCTATGTGATAGTGATACAGTGATGTCGCACTCCTGGATGGATATTGCCAAAACTCTAGCTGGAAATAATGGTGGATACTTTGCACTATAGAGTTCAAGACCCAAGACTCTTACAGAGCAATCATATGTCTGGAACTAGTTCTAATTTCAAACTGGGTCCCAATTTAATCATAGCTCAAACACACTTTGTAAGAATCCTGTTTTCAGTGGGTTTATTCACAAGAATGAGTCACTTCATTTGAAAGGAACAATGGAAGTATTTTTAAAAAATATATTCACAGGATAAGCCTTAACAAATAGAAATTCTTTTGTAATCTCAGCGACCACCCCTTTCAAAGAAACTGGTATTTAAACACCTTCCCTCACCACTTTCACTCCCTACTAGGCTAAAGCAGGCCTCCCCAATCTGGTCATGCCTATTGCCCATACAATGCTTAAAATGCTCACATTAACTACATGCTTTATACTAATTCCTGCAGTCATATTGGTGCCAGGTCTGTGCAAATTCCCAAAGGGCTTTTAACAAAAGGTTGAACAAGCCACTCTTTCAAAGCTGCTTCATAAAGCAACATGCCTCCCTCCCACTTCTAAAACCAAAGCAATCATGTTTTGATTTGCTCACTCCTGAGGCCTTCTCCAGCAGTTCTAAGAACTCTGGGGGGAGATGGGCAGTGGCAAAATTTGATGAATAAATTTGATGAATAAATAAAAGTGGAATTCGCTTCTTCAGATGGCACTGAAAGCCAGAAAAAGTGAAGCAAAGCAAATGGATCATTACGGGGTCTGTGGCACAAAATCCTGTAATCAAAGCAAATCGTGGCAACCTCACCATAGTATCTATATGCATTCCTATAATCTTCAAAATGCACCATAATAATGGGGAATGAATTGGACATTTTACAAGAAGCAGAATGCACAGGAATAAAAGTTCATAAAGTTGCAAAGAAGTTGAAAGGAATTAATGTCACAAAATGACTGCAGGCTACCAAGAGGTAACAGACACAATGAGTAAATTGTTGAACACGAATTCCAGATTTTCTAAAAGAACATTGAAGAAAGTTGATCCATGCAGTGCTATACAGTTGAAGTGCTATGATGGTACAACAGATTGTACAATCTGGCAAATAGGATGGATTTTTTTCCTTAATGCTCCTTTAGGTTGAAAATGTATTAATATAAACAAGGAAGCTTTCTCCCCAGTTAGTTTTAAAATGTACAGGATATTTTTAACATAAGAAACAAATTAGTAATTTAATTCCATAAATTAATTTCATCTGTAAACTGATTAGCTGTGGGCGGGGGAGGAAGTTGAAGTTGAGATTGCAACTACAGTAGACATTCTGGAGGAGCCTGGTGAGGGCTACTGTGGCACAGTGGTTTGTGTCAAGATCTTCAACATTAGTACTGGGAAGTTTTAGATGCTACCCCTAAAGATTATTCCAAGACAATCTGCAAACCAATTCAAAAGACTGGATCCAGAACAGTCACACTGAGACAAAATACTACCTGCAGTTGAAGGAAAAAAAAGTATTACTAGCATGCTGGGGGTTAGAAGACACCAAACTCCATGTTACATTTCCATCCAGGATATAGAGGGTTTCAGTCCATTTAATTTATACATTGGGTTTGCAAATCTTCCCTGCCAAGCTATGTAGCCTTGTGACTTTAAAATATAGTTTAGGTACTTGTGATACTTTTGACTGTTTTTATTGAATGCCACTTTGAAAACTTGCTGAGAAAAGAATTTATGTTCCAGGTGGCCACAAATTACAGGACAGAGAGGCTAAATTTAAATACCTCCGAAGCATAGTTTTTCTCTCTCTCATTCCAAGGTCCTTAGCTAAATGGCAACACATCTGGAAATTCACATCTTTAAAGGTCTCTGACAATATACATGAATTTGAAATAAAGCAGGCATATGGCTATGCCTCACAGATGTTGAGACAGAGTCAACATGTGACTTATGAGTCAAACCCCCAAGGAGCCCAACATGTAATTTCAAAGCACCTGACAGACCATAATTCAGAGTTAACTGGCTTCAGAATTTGGAGGACATGCAAAATCCCCTCCAAGATTACCTGAAATGCATACCTATTTCACTAGGAACAAGTAAATTCAGGCTAAAGGCCACACTTCAGAAAGTGAGAGCAAAACATTAACATTTGAAATTATATACAAGTAATATTTCTCTGTATACTTAATCCAGTGTTTCTCAACCTGGCAACTTTAAGATGTGTGGGCTTTTAACTCCCAGAATTCCCTAGCCAGCACGCTGGCTAGGGAATTCTGGGAGTTAAAAGCCCACACATCTTAAAGTTACTAAGGTTGAGAAACACTGATTTAATCATTTTCCCCTTCCACTGTCTCAAAAAATTGCAATTTGCAATTTTATAGGAGCATCCCCCTGGTTCCAAGGGCTTCAGACTTTCTACCCAAGCTGCATTCTCTTATTTACAGGTAAGTTACATAGTAAGGTCCACAAATGGCATGCTCCAAAATACATTCTATTAATTCTAAAGCCTTAGAGATGCCATGCATCTTCCCATCAAACATAGGAACAATTTACCTTTTAAGCATACTAGTTTGATGTGATAACTAAAATACAGAATGTATGAAACTGTAATCGCACTCATTAATCAGGATTCCTCTTGAAGCAGGTCCAGGGTGCTCTCCCCTTTCCCCAAACACACAGCGAATAAACACAGGTTGATGCACATCAAAGCTCAGGTAAAAAATTAAAAACAAGTTTGCTTCAGCACCAGTCTTCACCATTTTCAGAATTAGGCATTGAATGGTAAGAGGAAAAAAAAAGTAAGACACAAGTTTTTGGTTTCCACTACTAACTCAGTGTACTTTATTTGCCTGCAGCCTACAGCTGAATAGCCAACACTGGACAGAGTTCAGTAGCACTGAGGAATGATCAGATCTTCCCTTCACGCACCCCTTTCCCCAGTTCAGGAATGGCTTTCGTTTTGTGGGCATCTTTCAAAGAAAACCCTATCCCAAAGGAAAAAAGGCATTAAGAAAAAGGTGGACCCAGGTTCATAAAAGCCCATCTTTCAGACTCATGCTGGAACTTCCTGCTTAGCCACCTGGTTTTGTCTTTTGTTTTTGTTTTGTACACTGGTTCAAGGAATCGGCACTTGGGGCTACAATTCTGAACCTGGCACTGAAAGGCACACATCAGATACCCTGTATAAGAAACTGGCATGCTTGCTTTCCAATGAGGATGGGTAACCAAAGAGAATCCCAAGATGAGCCTGAGAAAGTACAGAGACAGAAAAGGGAGGTGAGGGTTTTTTTTTATTTTTGTTTAATGCTTCTTGAAAGGATTAGATTCCCTATTTTACAAGGCAAGCATGAAAAGCACCCATCTTTTAAAAGCCCCTAAGCATCAATAGCTGCATAGTTAGAAGCTGGTGTGTCTCATTCCCTCTGCTTTTAGGAATCCTTAATATCTAGAAAACAGTTGTCTCTGCCCATCTGCTATAATGCAACAGAAGAATTTTTAAATATATGAAACTATAGTTTTTTTTAAACAGATATAGTATAGATCATAGCATACAGCTGCCCAATTGCTTTAAAAAAAAAGGATTTCCTGTTTACTGGAAAGAATAATAGAAAAAATAGTAGTACTGGGGGGAATGTTTGACACCATTTTATTAATCTTCAACTGCAGTGGAAAAATATAACCTTTTACAAGTGCCATCCTGTGTAAGCTCGTCAGTATATATATATATATATTTATATAAATTTTTCCTTTTTTGAAGTGCAGCAAGACTAACACCATATCAGAACCAAATAAAGAGAACGAATAGGCCAAGCAGTTTCCAAATTGTACTTTTATCTTTTTTTTTTTTTTTTGCTTTGTTTGAACATTGAATTTCAACCTCATTTTTGCAATCCAAAATATTTCCTGAAAGGTTTTCTTGTTTGTTTAGACTTTTTAAAAATTCTTTGGCACAATTGTGTGTGGTTCGGGCTACTTTGTTCACACCGAAAGGGGCTTTGTCCCTTTTGGTTGTTTTTATTGTCACCAATTCAAAGCAAAGTTGTGTTTTATTTCAAAGCCTCACATCCCATTTGGAAAAACTGGATCCTAATCTCTCCACTAACACGTGAGAGTCTTCTGGACACCCTACCCGCCTCCCACCCCACCCCACCCCGCCCCGGGTTTCTACATTCACAGTTGAACAAAATTCAGGAAGGAAAGGCGCTTTTTAATGAAACAAGATTGTGAAAAAAGTGTCACGACGGGAGCTTTGAACATCCCACCTGCGATTCCCTAAAGAAGCCCTACACGGGGCAACTTATCTTCCCCCCTCCCCCCTTCAAATCTCTTACTTTTCTGCTACTTCAAGTAGACTGAACTTGTTAGTTTATGAAATGCAACTGCTAATCTCTTCAGTGTTTCTTTTGGGAAAGATTAACTGCAATTGAGAATGTAGATACTGCCTCATTCACACACACTCACTCTTGAAAGAAAATCCTTCACCCTTCCCATTTTTCTCATGCACTGACAGCGTTGTGCGGCCAAAAACTCCCCTCCCTCCCAAAAAAGGTGACTGAGGTGGGCTGGGGACCCCACCTTCTCCTCTCTAGCAACGAAAGCCAGACCTTATTATATGAGTACTCAAATTGAACCTGAAGCTAGCTTTTCTCTCTCCCAGACTAATTAATCTTCCTCTTCACTGGCCAAAAGACACAGAGTAAGTCCTTGTCCCTTGTCAGAAGAGACTGCACTGAAGTATAGAACTCAATCATTTTCTACTTCCTGGAGGCAAGCGATGACAAGGTTTTGTTGCTACGCAAGTCAGTGATTAGCTCCATTAACAGCGGTTCTGCCATTTGCCGTGGCTGGATTTTCACCGTGGTGTGTTTAAGCCTCTCACTCACTCATCCTCTCATTCCCAAACACTCAGCATCCGTGCACACTCCTCACTTCGGGTTGGGTTTTTTTTCCTCAATAGTTTGGAGAATTCCAGTGGGGGTCTCAGGTGTCATCCCAATGGTAACAGATCTGTAAGTGAAGGAAAATAAGGAGACACTGCAGTGTAATATAAAAAGAGACACCTGCAATTTCTTCAGTAGCAATAAGACTGTTTCATTACTGCAGCAGTTTTTTTTAAAACACATCCCTATTAGAAAACGTTTCCACTTCAGTTTGTCATATCCCACTGTGTAAGATTTCTTACATTTTTTAAAGCAGGTCTTGGAAAAACAAGAAGGAATTTTTTAATAGGAGCACACTGAAGGCAAAGCCATGGGGAGGACAATCCAAATGCTACTTCCTACCTCATTTTAAAGCTTACAGAATTAACATGTCTGGCCTTACATTAGTTCTCTGAACTTCTAATGCAAACTGCATAGGAACAACTCACTGTTTTAAGGAACAAAAAAGTAGGAGCCTTCTCACCAAGCTTGATTCTTCAGTTTTCTCAACTCTTTAGTGGCCCAGGTGGCAAGGGTTTTTGTTTTGTTCGTCTTTGATCGCCTTCCTTCAGTTAGCAGTTCATGTATCATGGGCCTAGCTTCTACCAACTTGAGGACGTCTTTCCCAAATGCCGTGCACAAATCCCTGTGAAAAGGAAAGAATATAAAGAGAAATCTCCCCAATGATTACTATCAGTAGCTCAGAGTTTCTTGTTTCTTAGAAAGTATACAAACAAAAGCCGATTCAATTGGTCTTGTTGTGTTTTTAGAGTCTTCCAGTTTGGATTTCAACACAGAAGTTCTTGATTTAGTTCTTTTACAGATCTAGGATCAAGTCCTCTGCCTACATAGGATCTTTTCTTGAAGAAAAGATGTCAAAGGAAAAGCCCTCATAAACATGCTTCTGTAGAGTAAGGGTGCTCCTGCTGCAATTCTACATGAGGTCATCCAGTGGCACAGGATGAGCTATCATCAACATTTTGATGATACACAGCTCTTCCTCTCTGCCCCGAGCCCACCACGTAATGCCACCCGATTATGTGAGGGACTGCCTGTCTCCTGTAACATCTGTCCAGCCAATCTGATGCTGCAGAGTTGGTGCACCCCAGGTTCCTTCGCTTAAACAATGTCATCTATTGGGACCCTGGAAGCATGCCTTCTCTGTAGCAGTGCCTGCCCTCTGCAACAAGGTTCCCCTGAGATCTGGATGGCATCCACTTTGCTGTTGCTCTTCCTCAGCAAGGAAGAGTGAGACCCCTCACTTCACTGCACTTGCCATATTTTATATTTATATTTTTTATTGATTTGATTGCAATTTCTTTGATTGTTGTGAGCTGCCCAGCAGTATACAGTGTATATTACCCAATGTACAGTTGGGTAGTATACAAGTATAATATATTATTATTGTTGTTGTTGTTATCGTTAGCATTATCAGCATCTTGAAGCTGTGGGTGTCTGGATGAGGAATAACAAGTTTCAGCTCATCCCTGGCAAAACTGAGTAGTTATGGGTTTTAAGCCCCCTGGATCCAGTGCTTTTCCAACTTTGGTTCTGGATGGGGTGCAGTATCCTGAAGAGAATCAGTGCACAATTTGGGAGTCCTCCTGGATTTGTAGCTCCTGCTTGAAGAGCAGGTAGCAGCTGTAGCCAGGAGGGCTTTAGCACAACTTCATTTTTTACACTAGTTATGCCTCTTCTTGGACTGGGAGGCATTGCTCAGTCACTCCTGCTTTAGTCACCTCCTAAGTGGATTACTGCAATGCACTCTACATGTGACTGCCCTTGAAGACCATCTGGAAGTTGCAACTGGTCCAGAATGCAGCAGTTTATGTCCATTTTCCTCCTCTGCTCTACCAGTGTAATGGTATGTGGGAATGACCTTGAAAGACTGGGCAAAGAGACACTGCCAAGGGAACAGTCAGATAAGAGACAGCATACCCCGCAGCTGGATAGCAGGCAGGGCAAGAGTCTCAGTGGGCGGGGCAAGAGGCTCAGAAGAGACCCTCCCTAGTTTCTCGGGCTGTAAAGGAGATGGGGAGAAAAATGTACTTTCAGACTTGCAGGATTCTATCAATGTAGCTTTACAATAAAGTAGAATTAGCTCATCTGGCCATGTTTCCTATCTGGTTTGCTCTGCAAGGCCAACAGCCAGCTATATTGGCTCCCAGTGTATTGAATTCCTGGGCGGAATTCAAGATTCTGGTTATCACCTTGTGGCATGGGGGTTCTTTGAGGGGTTATGTCTCCCTGGTTGTCTATACCCACCACTAGGTTCAACCGGAGGAGCTCACTCTGGGTTCCCTCAGTTAAACAATATAATCTAATGGGACCGAGGAAGCAGGCCTTTTCGGTCATAGCACCTGAACTCTGAACAACTTCACTCCCCCGAGATTAGAGTGGCTCCAACCCTGCCAGCCTTTTGCAAAGCACTGAAAATCTGGATGTGCCCCAGAGCATAAGAGTGGGAAGTTGGGCAACTAGGGAATTGGCTTTGTTTTGCTTATTGTTTTGGATTTATTCTCAACATCCATGGTAGGTTCTATGTTTCGCTGATATTGCTTTCATTGTTTTAATATGCTGTGAGCCACTCAGAGTTGCATCTGTGATGTGCGCAGCCACATGGTCCTCAGTTAACAATCACTCATTCAGTGACTGTTTGAACTTATGATGGTGCTGAGTAAGTGCTACTTATGACTGGTCCTTGAAGTTCTGGCTGTCACAGCACCCCTGCAGTCACGTGATTGCAAACTGGGTGCTCAGCCCCTGGTCTGGATTTCTAACCATTGCTGCATCCCATGGTCACATGATTGTGATTTGCGACCTTCCCTGCCAGCTTCCCACAAGCAAAGTCAATGGGGAAGCCAGCAGGAAGTTCAAAGTTGCAGTCACAACAACCCGTGGTGATTCGCTTAACAATGGTAACTAGGGACTGCCAGAACTGCTGTTACTAAGTGGTGCAGTCACGTGATGCCTCGCTTTACAAGTGCATTGCTTAGCTACAGAAATTCTGGGCCCAGTTACCATCGTTAAGCAAGGACAAACAGAGTAACAGAATAGTGTGATGGACATTCAGTGGGTTATTCATATTGCACAACTTCTAAATATTTAATAGTGGGCCAATGTAAAACAGTTTTGGAAATTTTATGAGGTTAAAAACAAGCTGTTGGTAAAGTTTCTCATTTTGTCTTTATAGGAGGCAAGACTGAGGTTCACTCTGGAACTTTTAAGCTACCCTTGTGTCCAAGCACAAAGTAAGTCTTCAGCATTTACCCTATCAATCTTGTCTTTATAGGAGGCAAGACTGAGGTTCACTCTGGAACTTTTAAGCTACCCTTGTGTCCAAGCACAAAGTAAGTCTTCAGCATTTACCCTATCAGTCCTGCTGCACAGGCTACGACTCCATCACTATGATCTTCATCTGCAGCAATATGGTCAATGAAAGACAAGATGAATTCTACTCTAGGCTGCACCAGCATCACATCCGCTGAAAAAGAAGCATAATTTAGTTTTATAGGCTTACATTATGGGTTTTTTTCTTTCCTATCAACATCAACAATTCTGGAAGGTTTACCTTAGCACTCTGTTCAGTGATAGACCTCATTTGTATCAGAGGCAACCTACAAAGATTGTATTTCTTTTCCTCTGGCATTGCCTTTACACCTTCACAAAAATGTTCATAAGAGAAGTTAGAGAAATTTATGGATTGAAAAGGGGCTGGTCCAAAGCAGTCCAATTTCGTATCTAAATTTTTCAGAAGGCTTTTAGTGCTCATACAAAAACTGATACATGCCTCTACACAAGAAACAGTGGTGTTTGAGAGAGAAGGGAAATATAGCTTTGTGACTGACAACTCAAGCTTCTAATCACACTGAATGGTTTCACTAGGGCTTATTAATTATAGTGCACTGGAACAGAAGGGATTCATGAATTTGTGGGACTATAGGAATAAAGCATTGGACGTCTGCTTAGAAAACACAGTCCTTCTGCCTCTGCCACTATCTATTTCACATTCATCATTCCTTAACCTATGGCAATGCAGTCGAGTTTAGTGCCAGTTGACAGTTGAGGAAAATAACCCTTTAATCTTCTTTTAATTTGACACATATACTAAGCTTCTAAAACTATCCTCCTAAGATTGTGTACTGTGTGCTATTTTAATACAAATTGAAAGGGAAAAAAACCCCACAGAAGTTAAATCTCCCCAAGTCTGAAAACTCTTGTTCACCCCCCAAATACCTCACTGATTATTCAGAAAATCTGCTGGTTTCTTAGACAGGGCTGGGTACACATCAGCCTATTCCTAAAATATATACTTAAACAGGAAACAACATTACAACTGTTCAGGCTGGACTCAGGAAGAGAGGCTCTAAATGGAAACCTAAACTGAAAGTAGCATATGTGCATGTATATGTTTCATTTTAAGTTTGGAAAGGGTTGTGGGTTGTTGTTTTTTTTGTAAAAATAAGGATGCAAACAAAAGCCATCTGGTAACTTGGCCAGGACTGTAAAAACAGGCCATTTAAGTTAACTCCACCACTGACAACCAAAAATACCCTAAAACCAAATACAAGGAGCAATAAATAGGAACAATAAAGAATATAATCACATACTCTAAGGCTATATGACCCCCAATCTAAAATCAAGGCAAATCAAGAGGCTTGCACTGATAATTTCCCATCCTTATTAACAGGATGGGTTCAGCAACAGAGACTGAACCTCATGCACAAAGATTCATATTTATGGTACTTGAGAAAATGAAAAAGAAAGGGACTTACGATGTACATTCTCTTGATCACCTTTCAGACCCTGAATGATGCCGGTGTATGCTTCCAGGCAGGTCTCTCGCAGTTCATTCAGGTAGTCTACCATGTCATAATCAGACTAAGACCAAACATAAAAAGGAATTAGCTTGGGATTACTGTACTAGCATGACATACATATACATACCTACATACACACACACACACACACATAAATAAAACATGGGAACCCAAAAGACTGTTTACCTTGTCAACTTGGGCTTGAGAAGCCTGCTGTAGAGTATTCAGTACAACTTCTAGGTATTTTTTAAATTCCCCTCCAATTGCAAGAGCAATGTCTCCAAATACTGAGAGAATTTGTGGTTTAACTGACCGGTGCACATTTTCATTCTGTAAAGACAAACTGTTATTGTATTCACAGCATGATTTAGCTTTTAGAAATAACATTGTTAAGTTGGATACTTAAATTCTATACGACATTGTGCCCAAGGTGCTCAAGACTTTTCCCATTTTATATTAACCAATTTGAAAAGCATTTTAGTTCTCAACATATTTCTCACTCGTTCAATGGGCCTCAATCCGGGACTGTACCCCAAGTCTCAACAATCCAGTGTTACCCATTATACTACTACCACCAGATTTGCTGCTCACTAAAGATTAGCCAACTTAATCCATTTGGTGAGCAACAGATGAAAATACGTTAAAAAAATAGGTGTCACATGGAGGTATTAACTGGCATTGCAGATTACTTTTCCATATTTATAATTTTAGCGAGTACATAATAGTTTCATTAAAAGGTCTTAATGGAATTTATGACATTTTCATAATTTTCATAATTTCATACAGAAATTAGAAGTGTATCTTCTATTCATCCTGCTTGCTTCCTTTTCCCTTTGGTCAGAAACAGGCCATAATATCAAATCAATGTTTACACTCTGCTAGGTTTTTTTAGGTTTCTTTCATGATAGATGTGGAATTTTCCCTCTTTTGTTTTTAGACCATCAATTTACTCACCCCCAAATTTTCTAAAAGCAGCTGCATAACCTCATCACAAAATGGCAGAATGTTGGACTGCAAAGCCCGGCATAAGTCACCCACGAGGCCCACTGCAGCCAAACAGACCTGTGAAAACAAATATACCCACCACTTTCATGAGTCACCTTTTACCCACCTCAAGCACCAATCATTATTTCCTTGTCCTATTACAATACTAAATAAAGCCCCCAAGACAGGCAGTTCCTTAATTGTGGCAGCATGCTTCAAAAACAGCGTTTTTTTTTTGATGGAGCTCTTTATTTTTTGTTAGGTTGATAAATGTTATTTCTTTTAGAGTTAGAAAGGGTAGAACCTGGACTCTCCAAAAGTTGCTGGACTACAGATTCCATCAGCCAAGGCAGTATGGGCCACAGTCTGAAAGATGAGAATTAAAAATCCAGCCCACATTGGAAAGTCCACAAATTCCTCATTCCTAAGCTAGAACAATGGTTTTCTTCTTTTCTTTTCATCTCAAATACTTTCTTTTTACTAAAGCATTTAACAAAATTTTTAGAAAGTTACACTAGAATAAAGATACAACAAGATATAACAAAATAAAGAAAATACAACTAATAAGGCATGAGTAAAAAGCTTTATGGAGAAACTTTTAAGTGATACATTCTCCCCTTCTCTTCCATTTGTTTCCCCAACCACTAACCACAACCTATTATTTGTACTTTACACTGATCCTTGAAGATTACTGCTAGTTAATGACTTCTGCTTAAGTAATTTCATCTGTTATTTTTAATTTGTCTTATAGCTCTTTTCCTGGAAACAGTATTCCAAATCTTTAAATTTGCCTTGCTGTGTGATGTATAAGGGAGCCATTACTTATACTGATACTAAATTTGGTTAGACTTCTATTATGGATATATGCTGTCAGTTTGCCATTTCTGCGTATTCTCCAATTTTGGTCTTCCAATCACTGGCAAAGTTTCTCTTTTCCAACTTTGTGCCAAATTTTATACCAATGTTCTCTTAAATTGCAACTTGAAGTAAATTTTTATTGATTTTTTCCCATATCTCTTCCCATTGTTGTACTGTAATTACTACTTTGAAGTTCTGCATCCACTTTAGCATATTTTTTAAACTGTCATTATTTCAATATCAACTCATATATACGTCCTAATAGGTAAATCTTGATTTTGTATCAGTGTTTCAAATTCGGTCATCCTTCTCAAGATCCCTCTTTCTTTCCTGAGATAACGTTTTATTCTTCCAGCAATTTGTTAATACTCCAAACTTGGTAAATTCCTACCTTCACTGAGGAGTTCTTGCTATATCTTTAGACTAATTTTCTGAGTCTGGATGTACCATATTGCCATTTGTGATTAAATCTTTCTTGATGTATCTGTCCCTGAAATAAAAGGCTTTGAAGTGAATGGTGAAGTCACTGGACTTAATCTTGCTTTTAGAAGATTCCATTTTTTTTTTAAACAAACTTTGTCTTACATTTGAAATATGTCCTTTCAAATTCTTTTCTTCTTTTGTTTCTTTATACCACAAATCCATCAGCTAATACAGCTCTTTCTATGATTGATATTCTGCTGTTCTGGGATTTTACACATTCTGTTTTCCATGATAAGACAGCTTACAGAATAATACAATTTAAGATTAGGAAAGTCTGCCTCTTCTGAGTCTTGCAGAATTTTGAACATTACTCTTGGTTTTCTCCCACTGCATATAAATCTGTTAATTATTCTTTGTCAATCCTGCAAGCTTTTGTCTTAGATTAGAATTGATGCTATTTGGAATAAGAAGTTCATCTTGAGTAGTATATTGATTTTTACTGTCCTGATAAGACCTAGCCAAGAAAGTTTTAGGCTTCTCCACCTATCAAGCTCGCTTTCTTTCTTTCTGTAATTTATTACAATTGTTCTGAAATATGCCTTTGTTGTACCCTGTCAAATAGAGTCCCAAATATTTCACTGCTTGTTTATTTATTTTCCGTTATCTCACAACCAGATGCTTTTGGCACAAAGTCATCTTCTTCTGGGGTTAAATATGTTATCATCTTTGCTCTGTTTTCATTAATCTTCTATCCAGAGAATTCACTAAAGTCTTTAGAGCTCTTATACAGCTTATAGAGCTCTGTGGTTGAATAATAGTTAATACTACATTGTCTGCATAACATTTCACCTTGTATGCCTCTCCCTGAATTTTGATCCCAAATATTGGTCTTTCCGAATCTTGTCTGCCAAAACTTCAAAAGCAAATAATGATAGATAAAGTAGGCACCTTTGTCTTGTACCTTTATTTATTGGAAAACTCATGGAGAGTGTTCCATTTGCTATAATCTGTTTGCCATCGATATATACTCTCCACCCAAATTTTAAATTCCTTTAGTGGATTCGTTCTGTTTAAAAATGTTTATAAGAAAAGGTACTCCAAGTTTATCAAAAGCCTTTTCTGCATCTAGGAATATTACTGCCGCCTTCCCAATCTGTTTTTTAAATTAATTCTTTGATCTCTTGAATTGTTATAGGTTTGTTTAATGTTAATCTATGTTGTTCAGTAAATACTTTAAATGTGAGTCTCCAGTGTATGTTCAAGCCTTCTTTGTCAATACTGTGCTTGGAATATAATTTCTTAAAGAATTCTGCAAGTTCTGTGATTTCTGATCTCTTGTATAACAATTTATTCCCATTCTTTCTGATTTGTTGCAAACCTTGTTAAGAATTCCCTTCAGGTAAGCTTTATTTGTCTCCCATATGGTTGTCTCTGACATCCCTGGAGTCATTTTTTTTTTAAAGTAATTCTTTTTTGCATTTGTGTAATATGCCTTTTAGAAGTAACAGCTTGTCATTCATTCTCCATTTAGAAGGACTGCGATCCATGTATGACATTGGGAGAATCCTTACTTGAGAGATGACTTAAGAGCTTTAGAGACCCGACACATGTCAGTTCTTGAATACGTTTGATGTTTTGCTGAAAAAAATATATAGCCTCTTGCTTCAGGATTTTGTATTTAATCTGTTTTTAAGTTTGACATGTTTGTGGGTTGGCTTGCACACTCTTTGCTATATTCATAATTGCAGTTTTTAGTTCCGCTTTTATTTCCTCCATTTTATTTAGTATGCTCTCTTGTGACTGTTGGAAATTTTCATTTAATACTGCCCTTTGTGATGTTGATTTCTTTAACAGATGGTTAAGTATGTCTGAGTGATTTATTCTTCCCCATCTCTCTTCTTCCTCTCTCTTGACATCAGGGCGTTTCTCCCTTTTTTTAAAAGTTGTGAAAATCCTTTCCATACATAATCTTCTCTTATTGTACTGCTGTAACCAAACAATTTATTTTATTCTATTTATTCTAAACAATGGGTAGTCAATAAGATGGCCACCACTTCTAACAATTTCTCCCACATTGTGTTTTTTTTTTCACTTGCTTAACCCCCTTAAGCTCTCTTTTCTTTAGCCCTCTTAAAATCTTTCTATAACCAATTAGCAAAGAAACCACTCAGGACACACTTCCTTTCTCCCGTTCAGCCACCCCCTCAGGTTCTACAAAATTATATAAATTGAGTTCACTGTTAAACTATGTCCTTTGGTGCCATTTAGCAGGCTGTGTTTTGTTTGACCCATAGCTTTTTGTTAACCATTAAATGCAGAGCTATAAGTAGTGGGGGGGAAGACAACTGTTTGTAGCCAGAAAGAAAGAAATTCTTTCATTTATTGTTAGTAGCAATGCCTTTCCCAAAACTGTTAACGTTAAACTGCTGAAATACTACACAACTAGATTCATAATATATTACAAATTACATTGCTATTTTATTTGACGTTTCCAAGGGCTGCATTCTAAATGAGATGAGGCTGGGTCAAAAACGGGTACAGTTGCTTCACAGTTTCTTCACTGTATCTTTTCTGTGAGACCAGAGGAAACTTAAATTTGTGAAAACTTTGGTAAAAATCAGGAGAAGAAAAATAATTCTAAAAAAAATTAAAAAGGACCCACTGCACAGAAACACTTTTTTTAAAAAATACGCCTTCACATTTCTAAGGGAACTTACATCCCCTGTCCTTTGGTTTTGTTTTCTGTGTGTGTATGTGTGTGCATGCATGCCTTTGAGTCAAGTGTTGACTCCTGGTGACTGCCTGGACAAGTCCCTGCAGTTTTCTTGGCAAAATTCTGGAAGTGGTTTATCGTTGCCTGCTTCCTAGGGCTGAGAGAGAGTGACTGCCTTTGTCACCCAGCTGGCTTTGTGCCTAAGGTGGGACTAGAACAGATTCCCCGTTTCTAGCCTAGTGCCTTAACCACTGGACCAAACTGGCTCTCTTGTTCTTTGCTTTAGTCTCCAATAAAATAAAACTTCACAGCTAATGTAAAGGATCTGATCCTGATTGGGATCATGAAGCCCAAAAGTAAACGTCCTATAAATTGTAGAATCAATCCTAAATAAAGGATAATATCCTTTATTCTAATAAATTATATAGACTCCTATGTACAATTTGCTCTTTTTCTGAATTGGATGAGGAAGCAGATGCTCTTTTCCCATAGTAGTAACATATTAAAACTGGGGGAGGTCCCAGCGGCAATTTTTTTATGGACTAAAACTTGCCTGCAGTTCATTGATCCCTGCACCTAAGAAAAAATATTTAGTTTTTTATTTTTCAAATGTACTACACCTACTTCCTTTTAAAAGCTCAGCCCCAGATTCACCCACATTCCTAGGATTTGATATGCCATCCCCACGTCCATTCAGTTATTTGCAGAGGGGTCCTGCCATCTTCCATGCACAGTACTGCATTTTAATTCAGTTTTAGATCACTGCTGCAAAGCTTTTAATCTGTCATCGAGGCCCAGGCATTATCTGCTTCTACACCAAATTTTTTGGATGGGCAGTAAGAGGTGACTGCAGGGAGTGTTTGCCAGGTAACCTGAGCAGTATCAGGCTTAGTGTGGTGGAAATCTTTATGCTTGCTGCCACTCCTGGGACTGCAAGCAACGTTACTGCTTATGTGTAAATTGCTTTCAAAATTTCTTGTGGAAAAACAATGCTGAATATAAGCAATTGTTCTAAACTATTTTTATTAAAATGTATTATTTTTATTCTACACACTGTAAAACATATTTACAAGGATGGAAAGGCATGGATGATTTATACTGCAGTCTTTTATTACATGGAAGACATTTAGTCTTTACTGATATCAGAACCACAATTAAACTTTTGTCCTCCTTACCCCACCACCAAGAACTCTGCATCTTTCTAACCTGGGTTTATCATTTTTTAAACAAGTGAATTCTGTAATCATAATCTAGGCCTCCAGAATGTTGCCAAACTGCATATGATGGGCAGGATAATTCTGTTACAATCAATGAGAATACCTAATTAAAGAATGCAAGAGAAAAAGAGATAAAAACGTTTCAGCTGTTTACAGCCTCAGGATTCAGTTGTGAGGTTATAGGTTAAAAGAATACTTTTGTTCTCATTAGTCTATGTTTTGACAACTTCCCTATCTTCACTGCTTCTGAAGTAAAATTACTGCTAGTCTTGAAAACACTACAAGAATGAAAGAACAATACCATAATTCTCTCCAATCCCAGCAGTATTAGATAAAACTAAATACCACCTAATCTCAAACTTCTAATCAAACCATGAAGCTCATATCATAATCCATACATGAATATTGAATACAGACAAAAACTAATCCCAACTACTTTCTGAGACAAGGAAGAGGGCCTTACCTGATATTCAGCATAATTTTTTAAACCAATACTCAGGAAAGGTTTGAAGGCATCCATGTACTTGAGAAACTCTCCTCCTAACACTGAGCAAAATAAAAGGTTAAAAAACAGATATGAGATATCTAAAATTAAGAAGCTAATAGCTATAGCCTAGATAGGTATGTAACTCTCAAAACCCTAGGGATGCAAATTCCCCCATCCATTCCTTCTCTTGGTTACCCTATGACCCCCACTGATTGTTTATTTATTTATTTATCTATCTATCAAATTTGTCACCGCCCATCTCCAGGGACTCTGGGCGGTTTATAATACAGAATAAATATACAATAAAATTTGAATAAATATACAATAAAATTCTAATAAAATCCCATTAAAACTAAAACAATTTCTTAACCACCCCAGCTCATAAAATCCAGAATGGCTATGATTTCTTCAATTATTATGTAGGAGGGGCACTTTAAGGCACTAGCCAACCCCAAGTATGTCGATTCACCTCCCTGCCCCAAGCCCGGTGGCAGAGCCAGGTCTTCAACTTCCTCCGGAAGGCTAGGAGTGATGGGGCTAATCTCACCCCTTCAGTAAATAGGGGTTAATATAGTTACTCCCACTTCACAACAGGAAAAAAAGATGAAGAAAATGTAAATTTATTAACATCTCTAATTTCTTTGCATCATCACTCTATCAATAATCACTGCCCTCAACCACCAAAATGTTGAGAATTCCAGGACACCTGCTTATCAATGGAAAACCAAATTCTTGAATCAAGACTAAAACGTGACTTCCAAAGGTCTTTTTAAAGAAATCAACTATACTTTCTTATTCTAAACTTTGTAAAGAAATTGGGAGCAGGCTAATGAAATTGGGAGCAGACTCTTTCTATGTCAACAATTCTTCCTTCCCATACTGAACAAATGGGATCTGATCAGATGACAAGATTAAAAAGTAAGCTTAGATCCAAAGCAGATTTTTTTCATATCCAGTTTCGTCTACATCCATTTATTTGAAAACAAGTTTTATTATTTTTTAGTGACATCTGTCAGAAATGAGTAAGAACTGCTGCAGCTAAGCACCATTTTGGAGAGAAGAAAAATCATAAATAAATACACACATAAATTCTCAGCCAGAAATTTAAGTCTCTTCTCTCTTTCTCAGTAAAGCTCTAGTTCAAATCTGTTGTATCACTTTCTGTGTCCCTGTCCTGAACTATTCTCAGAAACAGATTTCACAAATAAGATGTGTGTTTTTATGTCTTCTGTTACTGTATTGTACTACTGTATTAGGTAATAAAAGAACATAAAATATATAAACTCTTTTATATCTTTTACTGTGCACAATATTCACAGCAAAACAGTTGATTGGTAAAGCTTTCTGACAGCTATTATGTGTGAAACACTTTACATGATACTATGAACATCTGTAAGTACTACCTGTTCACAGTCAAGACAGAACTCCTTTGAGCCTGTTCTGTAACACCACATCAGTATCTTTTTCACTATCGGTATTGGAATCTAACCAGTTAAAATACCCTTATAATTTTCTGATATCATCTCGTCTCCCCCACCCAGCCCTTATCCCACAAGTCTCTTCTACTTTTACATTCTTATGTCCAGAACAAATACAGAAGTCCCAAATGTAAAACTGTAGCATAACACCAGAATTTGAACAGCCCAAAAGCTTGGAAATATATTCATACAGCCATCAATGTTAACAAAATCCCTCCCTCTAGCAGAGCAAAGCATTTACCTTCTACCAGAGTGCTAACAGCCATAAGGGCATCCTCTTGGACACCTCCTGATCCTGCCGTACTTTGGAACATCCTCAAAAGAGATGCCATCACCACATCTGAAATCTGCAAAGCATCCTGGTGCTGGACTTTACGAAGGACATTCTGTTTGATGAAAGGTATGATGAAAATTTAGCTGGAAACTTTCTTGTAATGCTACCCCCCCGCCTTCACTTCTGTCAGCTTACATTTTCCTCTCATCTTGTGAATAGTCATGAATTATGCAACTGAAAAACACCTACAAGCAAATCTTAATGACAACTATCACCTATTCCCCTGTAGTTGCTACTCTCTGGGAAATTCATTTTAGCCTAGAAATAAATCCTAATTTCTTTAGTATCTAGCAAAATACAATGGAAGAATGATAGTTATTTGCTAGCTTTAGCTGAGGATCAGTCAGGATAGGCTGAATTTATTTGTGTAACAGCTCATAACTCTCTTTGCTAAAGTAGTGGGAGATGGAACATTTTTCTTTAACATACTAGTTCTGGGATGAGCTGATGAGAGGCATATATCCAAGGTACTCTTTGTTGTCTTAAACTATGCACCATTTGTATTGCATGATTTTTCTATGCACTGTTTTTCACAAATTGTGAAAAAAAATCCCAGCTTGAACCAAGGGGGCATTTAGTTTGTAAAAAGTCCAATACAAATCTGTTTTCTTCTGAATATTACTGCTAGTTCTTATACTATGTGCTTTTGGAACATCGTTAAAATCAAGTAATAAATGTTAAGTTTTTACCTGTAATGTAGCACATAACAAAGACTGAAGATCATTGAACTGGATTCTGTCAGATGTGCTCTGGATATGAGACTGGAGAGAAAATACTCTTTAGCATTTGAAATGATCTTCAAAGCTTTTTGTATCTGTTGAAGCCCTGATAGGTATCTAAAGTTAAGTTGATTAGGAATAATACAATCTACAGCCAGAACAAATTCTGGTCTTACATGTGCATTTGAATGAGGATATCCACGGCCATCTTTCTGACAAATTTTGAGATTTAAGAACTTGTTCTATGTTTAATTAGAACATAACAGTGATGACCAGACCACAGACATGTGCAGGCATTGGAAAATCCCAATATAGGCAATAGTTTCCTACAGCAATAAATATTTTAATTGCAATCTTAGCAAAAAAAATTTACATGAATTTTACAGAATCACAAAAAGCATGCAAAACATCCACAAAACAAAGCATAAAATATGCAACGTAAGTTATGCTTTCCTGTTCTAGAGATCACCTATTTTGGGGGGTACTATCATCAACATGCACATCTTTCACCCATCCAAGCTAACCTCCATTTGGAGCACTTGTTGCAGCCGTTCCATGATAACTAAAGTTGTCTTCTGGACAGCAGGATAACAGTCCTTGGCGCTATTTTTCACAATTTCCATCAGAGCTTCGTATGCAGCACTCCTCAAGTTGTTCTGATGTCCATCAGGCCTGAAACAAAATATAAAAGAGTTGCAAGAGTACTTTAGAACACAGACACAATTAAATGCCAACCAACCATCCAGAAGACTATCCACTGAAGTAATAGCATCAACAGAAGGCAGGGTAAAATGTTTGTTTGGGGGGGGATTAAGGATGGAGGAGAAGTAGAAAAAAAGAGTGAGATTTTTGTTACCTGCTACTGGGAGTGTGTGTAAGGGCTAGACCTTTCCATCACTCTTAGCTTACTAGCAGTGGCCAAACACCTATCCTAATATCTGACTATGCTCTTGGGGTATAATAATTAACTCACTTGGGTTAGATGGTTTGTTGGTTCTGAGGTCACATGCTACTGCATTATAGGTAATTATAAGTAATTGAGAGCCAGTTTGGTCTAGTGGTTAGTGGTTAAGGCACCAAGCTGGAAACCAGAAGACTGTGAGGACTAGACCTCCTTTAGGCATGAAAGCCAGCTGGGTGACCTTGGGCCAGTCACTCTCTCTCAGCCCAACTCACCTCACAGGGTTGCTGTTGTGGGGAAAATAGGAGGAGGAAGGAGTTATTAGGTAAGTTCCCCACCTTGAGTTATTTATAAAAATATAAAGGCGGGCTAAAAAAACTCTAAAAAAAAAACATTCAAAATGGCCAACCACAGAAAAATAAGGAAAGACCTGCTCTCTGTGACATACTATACTACTTTTAAATTCTTTGGAATGAGAAAGTTCATTAATGGATTGTAATGTAATATTGTCCCTGTATATCTCTTTCTTCTTCAGGAAGATTACCAGATATAAAAATATACACTGCACATATACATTAGGAATAAACCTCAAAGTGTATTTTTGTGATTATATTGTTCATGATTGTTTTGTGTTGTTTGCAAAACATACAGAACTCAATCTTTTGCTCTTTTGCTGGCTTAGTTCTGTGACAGCTTAGGCAGGCAGACTACAAAAAGTGGTCTTAACTGTGGTTCTGTTTACTATTGTAATTTTTAATATGTTTAAAAAGACATCCCCTAGGCCAATTTTTCTATAGATTGAGCACAGGTAGCAGTTAGCATGGATTGCTGTCCCACCACTTTTGGGGCCCCAGGATGAAAACTGAGGATGCTGGTTGTTTATTTATTGTTCTGCTCAAGTGATGGAATACTCAAAATACTTTGGTTAGGTTCCATTGGAGCACAAGTCACACAAAATGTTCTAACAGAATGTACTGAGTGGGTTATTCAGCTCCAGGCTCAGAACAAAATGTTTTTTGTTTGTTTAGTATCACTCCTACAGAAATTAACATGCTATTAGAGAAAAGTCATCCTTCCGAATCTTGAAGTCTCATCCAAACATTGCACGTACCACCTGTCTGTTGGTATTTATTTGGACATTGTAGAACAGAGGATATTGGATTAGATTTTAATTCTGATCCAGTGGAAGGAGGGGCTCCTATTCAAGGAAACTTTGGAAAAAGCCAAATTTCATGTCCAATTTTTTTGGCTGATGCAGCAAGTTCATGCCTGTTGTTTCATAATGACGTATTTTATTCTACAGAATCCCAATCTATCCAAACTAATTGCTATATTGAAACCTAATCATACATCCAACATGGTGGTCCAATACATTTACAAGACACTGGGTGGGTAAGACTGATCTAGAATATGAAGGATCTTCTACAGCAAAACAAATAATAGACAGTACAGGTAGTCCTCACTTAACCACCCTAATTGGGACCAGCAAATCTGCGCTAAGCGAAGCAGTCTCTAAGTGGGAAATCATGTGACCGAGACAGTATTTTCTGGCTGGAAAGAGACAAGACTATTCAGTTTCACACATTTGGCTTTTGTTTGTCTCCTAACCACCCCCCCACCCTTTGGAATGATCAAGTGCCTGCTTGCTGTTTTGTACACATTGAAAGCAATGCGATCGTGCCAGCAGCCTGGGGTTGGGAGCTGCAGGTGCACTACGCAAACAGCTTACTCTCTTGAAATCCTTTCTCTTCAATCTCTCTACTTTGCAACAGGGGGAGGGGGGAAACAGCAATCTCTCCTTTCCCTGACCCTTTCCTCTTGCAGAGCAGAGATTTCAAGAAAGTAACCTGTTCGCTCTGCTACACATTGAAAGCAATGTGATTGCACAGGCAGCGGGAAAGGATCAGGCAAAGGAGAGATTACCTACAGAAATCACTTTTTTTTTTTGCCCCCCCAAGAGCAAAGAGATTAGAAATGAAGAGAGTTCAAGAGGGTACTGTAAGCTATTTGCATAGCGCACCCGCAGCTCCCAGTTCCAGGCTGCCAGTAGAATCACATTGCTTTCGATGTATAGAAAAGCAAGCAGCTTACTCTCTTGCAAACACTTTCTCTCCAAAGCGGGGGGGGGGGAGCCACTGGTCAGACACAGGACAAAGCATACTGACTGTAATGTGACTGAGGGGCACTGCAAAAGTTGTAAATAGGCTGTAGTTTTTTTTCAACACTGTCATAACTTCTAACAGTCGCTGGACAAATGTTCGGTAAGAGAGGACTGCCTGTACAGAGACTGCACTTTAACTAGAAAAACTTGAAGCCTTGCAATGGACCATAGTAATAATAAAATCATATTAAATTATGCAATAAAAATGTTTATCCATAAACATTGCAGAATTGCTTGCAGAATGTCAAATAGTGATGAAAAAATAGAACGCTCAGAGGGCTCTCAGTGTCCTGACTCCCAGGAAACACTCTGAGACAGGGAACTGTTCTCTAATGTTTTATTGCTAATACATAACAGTAATCCTAACAAACTGAACAAGCGTGGGAAAAACCCAGCCATATAAACCCCGCAGGTTAAGGCGGTCCCAATCTGTGCCTCTTGGAATGGCTCACCAATTCCTCAGTGCTACGCATGCGCTTAACAGTCTGGAAAGGAGCCCCCTGCTCGCCATCCTTACTCATGACACTCAGCTTGTAGAAATCAGATAAACATATGGCAGAATCTAAATTACCTTGATTCAGTTTGGAGGCAGGGATATTATTGAAACAAAGCTAGTTCTTGTTGCAACAACCAGATATGTCATGAGTACTGATGGCGAGCAGGAGGGGACCCCTATCCAGGGGGGAAAACGCATGCGTAGTACTGAGGAATTAAGCAGCCATTCAAAGAGACACAGATCAGGCCCGCCTTAACTTTCGGGGTTTATCTGTCTGGGTTTTTCCCACGCTTCTTCAGTTTGTTAGGATTCTGTTTATTGTAGCAGTAATAAACACTAGAGACCTACTCCTCATCTCAGCGTGATTTCTGACTGTTAGGACAAGATATATGCATAAAGTTTAGAGTCCATAAATATTAAGTAGCAAGAAAACAAAGTTCTCCTGACCAAAGCATGAATGTAGTAAGTCAGGAAATTTGTCAGGCAGGTAAATAGTTTAATAGGGTCAGATAAGTTACACATGACATATATTAAATAGTGATTCAAATGATTCTGCATTGATGGAGAAGTATGTTTCTCTGTCAGCGTACTCTCCTGATGGATATGGTACAGTTTCTTCAAACCAATTGTCTTGGTATATTGTAAATCAGAACTATAATCTAACTTAACACAGGTCATGCCCCAGATTCAACAGCATAGACATCTTATTTCCCATGAAGCCAAAGCTCATAATCAGGAACTTTAACTGCTTTGATGCATATTAGATATATATATGTATACATGAGAGGGAGGGAGGGAGATCTTATATGTAAGCGTTCAAACAGTTTACTATAGTTGCTTTTCAGTGCTGAGCACCCAAGCCTATGGAGAGACATTGTGAGAATACAGCATTGAAGAACAATACTTCCCCACTTAGCTATATACATCTGAATGTATGATTCTAGAGAAAATTCAGAACTTTTCATTTTAAATTATAAAGTGCATCTAAGAAATTTTTAAGAGGCCTTTAGTAACAGGTGGGGAAACCAATGAAGACTTAATACCACCTGTCTGGAGAAAACATTACAAATCTGCTTCCAACTGAATTAGGCAATCAATTGCAGATTGACTGAAAGCCACATTTAAGATAGTCTGTAAACAAAGCAGTAAAATTAAAGAAATGCTTTTTTGCCAGAAGGTATTTTAAGAATATACTATTAAATTGACAAAATACATAGCAAGAGCAGATTTAACTAACTTTCCCAGATAATTGTCTTAACATTTCTCCCAGGCTTTGCCTTTCCTTTTGATTTTTGGAAAGAAAATCATGAAGTCTTGTCAAAATAAAAACACTATTTATTTTATTCTAAACTGCTCTCCCCAGTTTTAACCTGTAATAGCCCTTGCTGTACATAATAACCAAATTGTTTTACAGGATCATCTTCAGATATAGACAGTATTTCAAACTGGCATATAAAGAAAGAAATAATTCTAAGAAGATGCGAAGCTTATTTAAAATATGTTGAATTATTTTAATACTATGTGGCTCCATGCTCCATTCTGCTGCAAAATTTACTCAAAAGTCAGCTAGCTTTTCTTTTCTGGTAAAAGATTCAGTGTTTGAAATCAGACGTTAAATACAGGAGTTTCAAAGTGCTTATATTTTATTGCTCCGTTCCTGATCCTGAAAAAAACCGAATTTCAGTCCCATATTCTATGGAAAAAGGACCATAATCCTGCAACCTAAATAAATTATGCATATTAAATAAACTTGAATGATTTTTTAAATATTTTCTCTTACATAATTTATGCTACATCCCTTGTTAATGGCTAAAAATTTCCAAGTGAATACCAGAACATTTTTTCTCCCATTCTATTGTTTTAGTAGATATTATTCATACACATTTGACAATATCTTTGCAACAATATGGCTTGGGCCAAAATCTAGGAAGCCACATGTCTGTACCTTTTCTGCACTCCTATGGAATTATAGTACATGCAAGAGTTCCCAATCACTACAGAACTAAGCTAGTAGTATTACCCTTTATCCCTCAGAAATTCTGGAGATTTTATAAAATGAAACTCTTAAGAATATCCTGAAGCTCGATGGTCAGCAGCACATGGTCAAATGGATAAAGAATGACTAAGTTACCTGTCTGTGGTCTCTAGAAGTTTCTGAACAATTAATTCAAAGGATGAGGATAAGCAGTATGTTGCAGGCTCTTCTTGATCATCAGCCACATCAGCAGCTTCATAAGCAGCTTCTGCCAAACTAGAGAAAGCCTGAAAGATATTTGGTGTCAATAATTTAGAAGTTGACAATTTCAGGAAAGCTTCCAATTTGTTAAGTTATTGTTTTCAGCCTAAGCAATTAATTTCCTAATGTTGACTCCAACCTTTGCATCCTTCTTTAACATCTTCCAATTCCATTATTTGCATAAATTAATAAGAAATCAAACAACAGGTCTATCACCAAACATTTTTTGTCTTAGCACTAATGTTTTACCAGTAACTTTATACATTTGGGGCAACTGCAGTTTCAAAACCACAAGTCTTCTTTTTCTAATTTATCCAACACTCAAGTGTCTATTCAGAATAAGGATTCTGACTTACCCAGCATACGTTGGAGGCCACTCTTGGCTCTGCACTCAAGCCTTCAATTAGACACTGCAGCAGTGGAGCGAGGTAAATATCATTTATGGCTGCTTCAGGTAGCAGCTCGCAAATCCGACCCACAGTCCATGCGGTTGTATCTCTGACTACTACACTGGGGTCCTTCATTAATTCTATAAGAGTAGGCATAGCCTAGGAGAAAAATGGCTCATTAAGTCAATCCGTGCTTGATATTCTCATGTCTTAGAAAGTGTTCAAGGCAGCTTCCAAAATCCTTATGTGTCCAATTAGCCCCTTCAACCAAAAGGGCTCAGTTAGATCCCAGGCCAGGCAAGTTGTAAGGTATGTTCTTACCATTCAGACCCATACACATTGAAAATGGGATCAATATGCTATTCTAATAGGAGTTATCCTAAAATATTGAATACAATCCTGTGGCAAAAATGTATCACACAAAAATAGAGATATTCAAGTTCAAGTTCACTGGTTTGCCACAAAATATTCAACAAGCAAACTTGAGCCCATTTAACAAAACTTATGAACTGCTTTTGCATAATAAAACTAGCACTCAGAATAGCTTAATGAACTTTAAACAATATATAATAAAACACTGAATGAAGATTAGCATCTAATACCCAGGGTACTGAGATTAGTTATTAATAACCAAGTAAAGTGAAAGCATGTCTGAGGGCAGAATACAAATACAGAGGGAAGATACTGGACATGCTACCAAAGATGGCAGTGCTGTAGTCTAGAGGGGAGAAAAATCCTCTCGCCATATGTTGTGGACATGTTAAAAAAACTCAAAAGTACTGGAAAGAAATACATAGCACTATTCAGAAAATTTTAGAAATCAAATTTGAAATGAAACATTTTTTTAACTAGGCATTATTCCAAGACATATAAAAATATATATCAAAAATTACTAAGTTCATGGCTGCAAGGGCACAACACCAGAAAAGAGATGTTACTGATACCAGACTTGGAGAATGTACAATTGCAAGATTAACAGTATACATACATAACAGAAGTTGCATTTCATTTAAGCAAGAATGGCTCCCATATATATTACATATTACAGGTTGTCCTTGTTTAGTGACCACAGTTAGGACTGGCAACTTGGTCATTAAATGAAGCAGTCACTAAGTGAAACCACAACTGTGTTTCAGCTTTCGTTTGCTTTACAGACCTGCAAATATTGTAAATGTGAGGACTGGTCATAAAGTTACTTTTCTATCACTGTCATAACTGTGAATAGTCGCTAAACGAGGCAATCGCTAAACGAGGACTACCTGTACGCAGCTAGACAAATTTAAGCATTTAGAGTATGGTTTTTAAGGGGAAAAAGAATTGACCAAAGAACTGAAATCAGAAATACATGTTTATAAATGTTGTATATTAGTTAGTTTACAATAAAGGGAAAGTTAGAAATTAAATATTTATCTGTAATGTTTTAATAGTTCTTTTTTTAAAGGTAACTTTAAATAACAAATAGTGGAAACTTTGGCACTCAGCTCAGAGATTCAAAAAGATCTCTAAAAACCTTTTCCTTATTGTTAAAAATAACTTTTAAGTATTTTGTTTTTTATGGTTAATTTTTCAGCACAAATGTACTGAGCACTAACTGTACAACTTCTTTAACTTCTTTATCCACTTACAGATACTACATCTTTGCATCAAATTTTTTCATGCTTGCTCAATTTCAAGAAAGAAAGAAGGAAAGGAAAGGAAAGGAAAGGAAAGGAAAGGAAAGGAAAGGAAAGGAAAGGAAAGGAAAGGAAAGGAAAGGAAAGGAAAGGAAAGGAAAGGAAAGGAAAGGAAATCTTTTTCATAGATTTCAGGGCACGAACAAGCAGAAATGGCTCTTTCCACATCTTTGATTCAAGCCAAGCCCATGTAGAACTTTAAAGGTAATCACTAACCCCTTGAATTAGGCACAAAAATGAACTGACAGCAATTGTAAAATATGTTTGATGTGCCAATTTCTGTCAGTTTAATGCGTAAGATCCCTGGGAGGGGTAACCATATATGTTGACCTGAATTACTGTACTGTAATCAAAAAATTGCAAGAAAAATGCAGTGCATCTACTGCACAAATGTTGTTTTGTATTGGTTCTGAATCTTTTTGATCTTTTCTGCTGGTAGAGATATGCCTTCACTGGGACTACTCAGAATGAAACAAGAGCTGATACAGATTTTAGTCTTCTAGCACAGCAAGATATGTAAGAAAAACTGTAACTAAGTTGTTGTATATTTATTTTTATGAACTGGTATCAGAATCTGATCTGATTTGTGAATGTTTCTTTTCCAGCCAATGTTCTTTTATTAATGACCGAAAAGAAGATGTTCTTTAAATATGGTACTTTGCCAGATATGGAAGAGCCTGCCTCCCCGTAACTCTTATTCCCCAAAACCATCGCAGAAAGCAGAGGAACCCAATCACTTCTTGGATCGCAAGCAATTAAAGCAGAAGTGGTTTATAGGAGCTGTCTTTTTTTGTCATGGTATCCTTTTCTGGGAGGAAAGTGGATGTGCAGCCTTTCTCAGAGGCTCATATCCCTTTATAGTGCCAGAGCAACACATGAAGCTGCAATGCTTTCAGACCTTTTGTACCAAACAACAGCTGCACAAACAGTATTGTGATGTATACTTATTGGATCAAAATAATGGCAACAAATAAAATGCACAGTACATTTAAGATAAACCATTTTGGTCTTAGGTCTAACTCAACATAATGCCAAGTAAATACATGATCCTCAGGTACCTATTTTCAGTATGTTATGGAATATTTTTAGTAAAAAAGAGACAGACAACTAACATACTTACAAACCAGTTATCTACAGCTTGTTAGCCTTCATCATTTCAGAAGAAACATAGGCACTTTTTTAGCACAAGCCTCTCTCACCTGAATGACAAGGGGTTTTAGCTGGTTGGGTTCTGGGCCTTCTAAAATGCACCCAAATGCCATGACAGCAGCATCTCGATATCGCCAGTCAGGATTTTTAATGTGTTCTTTAATGAAGGGCAAAACATGTGGGACAATGTCATCTTCACAACAGGTTGCCAAAAGCATCAGGCAGACCCCAGCTGCTTTACAGGGGTTCCAGTCGTCATCATCATCATTTTCATCCTAAGTGGGGAAAAATGGGAAGAGACAGTATTCAAGATTTATTATACTTTAAATGGCTAAAATCTCATTTCATAATAAATCTGATTGGGTTTCAGGTGGGAACACTAACTTCTCATAATATTTGACAATCTCATAACAATTCAACCATATACTTTGGGGTCCCAAACTAGGGGAAAGTTGTCAGATTTTGCACATCATCCCAACAGTTGTCAAAAACTCAGTTAAAAGATAGTGATCCACACAAAGAAAGACAAATTTATTGACCGATGGATAACAGAATGAATGGCTCCTTTAAAAGCAAAGTGACAAAGAGACTTTATGTAACAGAGGTGGACGTAATTTGGTGCAAGATTAACAGAACTGCATTTTTAATATCAACAGCTGAGGTTTAAGTGCAGCCATGATGGCCACAACAGTATCAAACAACTGGTGCAACCTCAGGTTGTCAAAGTAATGCTTTTTAAATTGTAGAGACTAATAAAAGACTGGTTTCAAAAGGAAGCAGGAGATGCCTCCTAGCTCTGCTCAGGGCAGAGTATTTTTTCAAGTACCGGTCTCCTATTGGACAGTAGACAACATGCAATCATTTTGGAACACTGTATGGCCATGAGTAGGAAGGATTATGCATTGCTGATTTATGAGTGAATGCAATCTCTGAGTCACAGGATTACCATAGATATTTCAGAATCTTTGTGTAAGAGAAAGTTATAGGTTAAGCCGAAAAATAACTGAAAATAGAACATACAGGTTTCTCTCTGCAGACCAGGACATTTTAGGCCTGTTCTCAGTTTTTTCACTATAATTATTATATGCCAGTCCTCCTCAACCTGATGTCTACCAAGTTAGTTGGATTTCAGTTACCTGTCTGTAAGGCCAGATTAAACAATAAAATACAATAAAATAAAATAGCACTGGAGAAGTAACTTTACGACCACTTACAGCTGTCAGAGCATCCCTGCAGTCATGTGACCGAGATTCAGGCATTTCACAACGGGTGAGCGTTTACAACCGTCGCAGTGCCCCGCAATCATGTGATCACCATATGTGTGCTTCTTAGCCAGCTTCCAACAAGCAGAGTCAATGGAGAAGCCAGCAGCGAAATTTTAAGTTGTGGTGATGTGATGTTTTGCTTAATGACCGCAGGTGATTTGCTTAACGACTGAGGCAGAAGTAAGGTCATAAGTCTGTTGAGGTCATGTGATGTCTCGCTTAATGACCACATCCCTTAGCAACAGAGTTGCCGGTCCCAATTGTGGTAGTTAAGTGAGGACTATCTGTACTTTGGAGAGTGGTGCAGACATATACATTACTTACCTGCTTTGTCAATGTTTGTGTCAGAATTGGGACTAAATATTGGAGAGCACCCTTGGCATAGAATTTACTGGTATGCTCGGGAGGCCGTCCTTGTTCTGCGGCCTAGGAAAGAAGTAATACAAACGTCTTAATTCCAACTAAACATGTTTTTGTGCTCCTTCCCTATTTGAACTGAGAGAAATCTTTGCAGGTATATATTCTTTGAAACTCTCATGGGAATGACATTATACTGCAAGACTAATATATATTTGAATGTATATGCAAATACATGAATAGATTGATAATGGATAACATAGAAAACTATTACTCAGTTGATTAGTTATGAAAGCATTATTGCCTAAAGTGGGACAGACCATTATACGGTAATGTTAAGAAAAGAAAATAGGAAAAATAGAAATGGTTCCAATGTGTAAAGTTATGTTAATAGTAAGGATGAAGAAGGATGTTTGGTGAAATTATGGAAGGGGCAGTAGATGAGGCAAAAAGGCATATAAGAAAATGATTAGAATATGAATATGCAGATAGTTGCAAAAAATGTAGTCAAAGAAGAAACAATTAAGATTAAAAGAGACAGAGAAAATGCACAGTAATTTTGACAAAAAAATGTTTCAGGGGGAAAGGGCTAAACACGGCACATCTAACAAAGTAAATTAAACATCTAAGTTACAAAATGGCTTGGGTTAAAACTAAAGTGAGGGAATGTGGAAGTACATTATACATTTGGGAATGGTAGTGATATGTTACAAATTTATTTGGGAGTTATAGCAATATGTTGAAGAATGGAATTATATATGATAAATAGGCTTCAATTATGAATATTCTGCATGAAAATGGGAGTTGAAAGTCAGTTGTTAAATGCAGTAACCAAGGTACATGATGGAAACAAAGCATACACGAGAATAAATGGAATGCTTAGTGAATAGTTCTAACTGAGCAGGGAGTAAGACAAGAATGTGTGATGTCCCCTTAGTTGCTCAATGTAATTATGGGCATATGTAAAAGGAACACCTGCACTAATATTAAAAGGTGTGTGTGGTTGTGGATGAGAATATGAGCATGTACATTTGTGCGCAGGCAATGCTATTCTGTTAGTTTGAAACCCAAACTGTTTGCACTAAATGCTACATGGAGTACAGATTTGAAAAGTAGTCTATCAAAGACCAAGATGGTCATGTTTGATTTTCAAAAATGAAGTAAACCACAGAAAGTGGCCAAAATTAAGATAATTTTTGAACCTTAATAGAAAGTTTACTAAGGACTGGAAATGGATTGAGAATTTAAAGATTTGCAAATTCTGGTAGAAAGAGAAAAGGTAGTATTTGGTCTGCTGCAAGGACT
Organism: Candoia aspera; assembly: GCF_035149785.1. Classification (NCBI taxonomy): domain Eukaryota; kingdom Metazoa; phylum Chordata; class Lepidosauria; order Squamata; family Candoiidae; genus Candoia; species Candoia aspera. Next base: position 81,313,368 of record NC_086156.1, on the reverse strand, counting down.
GTTTGTCAAAAAACATGAAAGTAACAGTTAAGCAGGTCAGGAGAAACAAAGGTGGAATCCAAATACGGTGCTATTACAATGGTCATGTGTGTGAAAATCTACCTAGAATCTTTCAAATAGTGCAAACATACGTATTTTTTCACAGTTAGTAACCTTGGGTCTCAACATTCATAGATATATGCATCACTTTAGTCAGCGTGGTGCATGATGTCTCATCACAGACCAAAGATTGCTATAAGCCAGAACTGTCATAATGAGTGGATTCAGAAAATGTAATATTGGCAACTCTTTAACTCACTTCTGAAGCTTCTATAGCCAGGTCCATTTCTTCATCACAGACATTTGACCAGAACTCTATACCTTGCAGAGCCACTTCATCAATATCACTTTTCATGGCTTCAATTGTGATCTTCAGAAAAACAAAAGCAGTGTTAAACCAGTGTTTTCTGCTCCACCAAGACAATATACTAATTTAAAGCCCATAAATATCCAATCTCAAATCCCACTTGTGAGTACTCACAGCAAAAAGTGCAGGACCCATATATGTTTCCATGTATTGATAATAAAGGGACATAATCTTCACCAAGTTCTGTAAGGCAGCTACTCGCACCTAAATATAAGAGCAAAGGAAAAACAGTGCACTAAGCAAACAAGAAAACATTAATGGCTTATCTACCATATGAATAAGATAAGCCTAACATTCAAATTACTTTGACCAAATCGTTTGTTCCTAATTCTAACGTTGGAAGAATGGGAAAAGAACTGTAAAACATTTTACTCATTAACACACACACACACACACACACACACACACCCTTCTATACTATTTCTGACAACATTATAGCAATAGGAGACCTATACACTATTACCTATTAAAACCAACTGTTATGGCCAGGATCTTTTTAAAGAGATTATGTTTTTTCTCTTTTACTAAAGTAGCTTAACTCCTCTCTGATCATGCCATCCCTTTTATTCCACCAAAGACCTCCTCAAAACCCTTGCACTCTCTGCAATCTTGTAATGTATGTATAATTAACCTTTTAGTTGTCATTCTAATTGTAACCAAGCTAAAGATGCAAAATGAATCTCCTCACTTTCATACCTGAAACCTGTGTCACTCCCTACCATCTTTCTCTGATGTTGGATTTTAATCTCTTTCGGGACAGATATTTATCTTTGGTTTTGTTTTCATGTAACTCCATGAAGTACTGAATATATTGATAGCATTGTATAAAACATTGGTAAAGAATCAGTTTAAAGCTTTCATCATTTTTTTTTGGAAACAGCCTTTTATTTTTCATACACCAAGTCCTACAGATTGCTAGAAAACAGTTTCAGTCTTACCCTAGTATCAGGACACTGTGTCGCTTCACAGACTACTTGCATGATAAAGTGCCTTTCAGACTGAAAATTTTGAAGGGAGAGAAAAATGGAAAATTAGTTCCGAAAGTTACAAAATACATTTTAAATTAAAATAAAGGTGAACAGAATGTACAATATTCCTGCTAGAATCCTCTGGAACTCAATGGTTTGATTTTGATTATGTGTCCTCAAGTCATTTTCAACTCCTAAGAACCACATAGATAGAGCTTCTCCATGATTGGTATTCAATACACAGCTTTAATTTATTTTACAAAGCAAGTGCAATGTAAAAAAAAACCCCTTCAAATATTTGTTTGATTGAGTAATACATGATTACAGTATGGCAGCTTCTTCCATATAAATACTTAAAATCATCTCAACCACACTCCTTTTCTGAAAGTGTAAAATTGTTGAGTCTACCAGAAACTCTAAAGTTCTAGCTTGAAATAAAATTATTTCAAAATGATTACAGCTTATCATAGATATCACACAATAAAATTATAGCCCCAATATAAAACCGCTTGGATAAACTGAATGTAAAGTTTAAATTCCTCATTAGACAATCATGAAATTTTATTTTACTTCCCTTCATTTGAAAATTTATTTTAATATTTTAGGCATCTTGAGCAGTACACAGATGGTAAAACAGAGCCCAAATCCAGTAGGAAAACAGTAGTTGAAATTCCTTGCAACTCATACAATCTGTTTACCCTATCACCATTTCTTTCTATTCTTGTAAATCATATTTTGGCAAATATAATTTCATAAAGTTTAAGAAACGAGCACAAACTCCTCTCACTGCAGGATCAGAACCATTTTATGCTGGTTCTGGTTCATTTGGTAGATTCATAACACAATTTTAAAAACTATCTGACTAGAAGCAAGCCCTTCTATCTTGATAAGAGGACAGCACATACACTTACTCTCTTAGGATTTGGTAACTAGGAACAACTGAACAACTGGTCTGCTTCAGGAGAAGGGAGAAGTGCTTTTACAAGTCAACCTCAACCTCTCGGGCTTGCAAGTGTATCATGTAACTGTCTGTCTCTAGCTGGAATAATATAGTTATGTGAAAAAGTAGACATTCCCTTTTTAATTTTTCTGATTTTTTACATATCCTCACCACCAAACTGTATCAGAGTTTCATGTGGGTCTTACCGATTCATAAATGGAGTCTCAGTGAAGAAAATAAGACCAAAGTTTTGGGCGCCTGTTTCACTTATTTCATGAACAATGTCATCCAACACGTAACGTACCAGTGTAAAAAAGTAATGCCATCTTAGATTCAGCCACGTTATCTTTAGCTGCAACATCGGCAGCCAAACACTTCCCATTACTGGTGTTCACATTGCTGTGCAGGAACTACAGCCCACTGCTCCCTGGCAAATTGCTTCAATTCAGTAACATTTAAGGCTTTCTAGCATAAACTCTTGTTTCATGCTCTGCCACATTTCTAGGGTGATTCTGACACATCTATTCCAAAATAATGAATTTATTTTTCTTCATCCATTCTCTTGTAGACTTGCTTTTAGTTCAGGATCACTATTTTGCTGCATCATCCATGTGCACTTCAGATTTAGCTGGACAGTCTGATACTCTTCTGTAGAATTCATATTTTTTGTGTGATGTGAAAGGTCCCCTGTGCAAGCACCGAGTCATGTCTGACCCTTTGGGGGGGATGTCATTTTTGCGACGTTTTCTTGGCAGACTATAGCAGGGTGGTTTGCCGTTACCATCCCCAGTTGCCACCTTCCCCAGCAAGCTGGGTGCTCATTTTACCGACCTCAGAAGGATGGCTGGCTGAGTTGACCTGAGCCGGCTACCCGAGAATCCAGCTTCCGCTGGGATTGAACTCAGGTCATGGGGAGTTTCAGCTGCAATACTGCCACCTACCACTTTGCGCCACACGAGGCTCATACTTTTTAGGTAAAGGTAAAGGTTTCCCTTGACGTAAAGTCCAGTCGTGTCCGACTCTAGGGGGCGGTGCTCATCTCCGTTTCTAAGCCTTGGAGCCGGCGTTGTCATAGACACTTCCAGGTCATGTGGCCAGCATGACGACACGGAACGCCGTTACCTTCCCGCCGAAGCGGTACCAATTAATCTACTCACATTTGCATGTTTTCGAACTGCTTGGTGTGCAGAAGCTGGGACGAGCAACGGGAGCTCACCCCGCCGCGCGGTTTCGAACCGCCGACCTTCCGATCGACAGCTCAGCGGTTTAACCCGCAGCGCCACCGCATCCCTTATACTTTTTAGCTTCCCCCAAATATATCAATATGCACATGAACATAAAAAGCTTCACTTCTGACTTACACATCTATAGAACATTCCTCCAAGTGCTTGCTGGCAAATTTGAGATAGGCATCAACAATCTTCTTAGTAAACAATGGCTTCCACCTTGCTAGATTTCCATGAATCCCATTTTTACCCAGTACTTTTCAGATGTTGGAGTTATCAATACCAGCTTTAGTCAAGCCAAGTAGCCTGCAGATCCCAAGATTGCGTTCTGGGCTTCTTTGTGACTTGCTGCTCATGGGCAATTTTGACTGGATGGCTACTTTTGGGAAGACTATTGTCCCAAATATTCTTAATTTCAAGATGAAAGTTTTTGACAGCAGATTAATAAAGTCCCAAAGCTTCAGAAATTGTATTATAACATTTTCCAGATTAAACAGATTCAATGACCCTTTTATTGAAACCATCAGACATTCCTTCTGAGCAAGGCATGTGCCAGTAGGATCTGTGTGCTGAAAGTTTTACAGTGATGAAGAAAGCCAGTGTTTTTGAGAAATATGTAAGGTAAGGCTGCCCCAAATGTTTGAAATCTGGCCCTATTTAATCCCTTTAACTGAAATGACTTAAATTAGGCAGGGAGGCACATCTCAGATTGGATTAATTTGTTTATGGAATAAGCTAAACCATACATTGCACTTGGGTTTTATTTGTTCATTCAGGCTCCTTTTATAAATTAGTGAAGCTCTGATAACATTCAGTGACGAAGACACACAACTATTCACAAAATTCTAAAGATAATTTTTCACAGAACTGTAGGTTTTCACTGAAAAATTGCTACACACATTGTTCTGTTTACCACATTTTAATTATTTTTTCCAATCTGTAATCTCAGCCCTTTCATGTACAAAGCCCATTTTAGTTACTAAAAAGATTTCTGCAGCCTGTATGTTGGGAGATTCAGCTCCAGCAGGATAAAAGTTGAAATGACTCTTCTTGGAATCACCCAGTTCATTCACTGGGGTCTGTATTTAATAGAGCGTATGTGTGTGAGTAGAACCAAGCTTATTGAGAGTATCTACAGACAGATGCTTAAGGAACAAAAGGACAAGCCAGGTTTATTGCAGAATTACATACAATAGAATACCTGTATCTTTGCCATTTTGGAAGAAAGAAAATCAGGGGAAAGCAGAGTTGAAGAAAGAGGCAAAGAGAAGACTTTTGGTTGTTATCTCTATTCCTAATGCCTCTAGTTGTCAGCAGGATAAAAGATGCAAAGAACTGATGATGTTGGAGCTGCCTGGTATTCTCTCAACAGAGCAGATGGTGTCCAAATGGTTCTCAGGCTGAATCTGTATTTAACTAACTGTTCCTCACCTTTTCCTCCCCTTAATAGCATCGAGTCAGTGGCCGTTGGGATGGGACTTTGGCTTATTATTTTATTTCCTAGTGCATCATTCATGAATTTTTAGTGCTGCTACCTCTACGTCAGCAACACTTTTGTTGTTTATACTCTCAAACATAATGAGAATTCAGATTAATTACTATAATAGTGTCATGTTAGATAAGCTTCCTTCAGTCTTTAAATTATTTTTTATAGAGAAGGTAAAGTTCATGATTTGTAATATAATTTGGTCTATATGTGCTGTGTTTTCTTTTTCAGGTGGTTTGCCAAATGCAAAAATGTGCACTATGCATGGGCTTTAAGCAGGCATTTCCTCTTGCTATGTTGTTCTTGAGGACAGTCTGTCCAATTAAAAAAACTTTATTGCTCTGTTTCTTAAACTTTGCAGGCAGTTTGCCTAATACATTAAAGATGTGTTACTATGCTACTGAACGCTCAAATGTCAAACGCAAAGTATTCACTATACAATTACATATATTAGGAAAAAGCCTCTAGCCAATAGTCAAAGAAGTATTTTTGCAATTATGCTGTTGATGGCAACCTTGAAATAAAGCCACTGCTTCTGTTTTATTTATAAAAGCACATCAGGCTCTGGCTACAAAAAGTGTGCTTAACTGTTGTTCCATCCTATGATGAAAAACAAAGGAGCAAAGGACTAAACAGGTAACAGGTTTTGTTCCCTACAGCAGAAAATGTAAGATTTCACTGAATAGGAATGTGCACAAACTTATGTTTTGTTTCAAACCAAAAACAAATATTTTGGTTGTTCTGGATTTTGATGAAACAAAATCCAAAGGAATCCCAGAGTGGTTTTATGGGCTGAGTAAGGCTGATGACCATTGCCCTCTCTCTTTCCTCTTCCTCCACACTGTTGATCTGCCTGTCTCAGCTTCCCAGCACTTTCCTTGCCTTGCTTCAGTAACCACGCCTATGCCTCAGCACAGAATATCCCACCATCCCCCCCCCTCCCCAACTGTTCCAGGACTTACCCCACCCCAACTCCAAACCACTTCTGCCTGGAACAATCACATTTCAGTCCTTGCTTGGAAGAAATTTTAAGTGTCCTAAGGAGGGTCGGGTTTGGTTCTGAGCTAGACAAAAATGATTTCATTTTGTATGCAAATCTAATTAATTGTTATTCAAATAAAAACAGTTGCAAAGAAAAAACAGCCAGGCCCAAACTGTAAGCATTCCTTACAAAATCATAACATAACATGAGATGCTATTATCAGTTAAAACATTAACTAAAAGCTATTTATGGAATGTTAAATAGCGTTCAGTATGTGTAACTTTAAAATAGTTTTTAAGCACAGTAAGATTAAACCCTTATTGCCAAAGAAGGTATCCACTATTAGACACAAATTTTACTAAGATCACCAATGTTTCACTAGACATTAGCACAATCAGTATGTAAGACCTACAGTAGGACTTACATTTTGGTATCTTTCTGAAGATAAGCAGATAGAATTTAGAAATGAATACTTAAAAGCAAGACTTTTAATTTACAAATTAGAAATTGACCGCATTACTTAAATCTCATGAGAAGTTTTGCGAATGACCCACTGTTTCCCATAACATTACTGTTATTTTAATTTTAGATAAATTGACAGGACAAATTTTACTTTTTATATGCAAAATGTTTGTGTCTTGCTTTAAAAACAGATCTTAAGAGTGTAACTCCTTCACCAAATAGATGGTAAAGAAATGGTTGTACTCATTTTACATTTGAATACTTTCATCCTTTTTTAAGTAGCAACAAGCCTTTATTAACATTGCTGCCAATTAAAGAAAAAACAAGACGAGTGTGTCATTAGCACTTCAGAGAAAGCACTGAAGCTAGATCCTCATCAAATCATTCTCTTGGTATTCTCACAATGCCCATATTGACTTCTAAGATACTTGCCACATACTGATTCACTATCATGAACTGCTTGCTTATTGGACACTTGTACAAACATTATGGATTTTATTCATAAGGACAATACAGTTGGCTGTAGGTTGAAATCGATCAGAAAAATACTGTGAAGCCAATTGAATAGGTTATGCATATTCTATGGCATGAACTGATCCACTGGCATTATCACATCCCAAGATACAAAAGAACATACATACTTGGTATAAAAAACAAAACTACTTAGGAAGCAAACTGCTGACTCTGTATACCCTAATGTTTAATTCCCTATGTATTAAACTGATCTCCAAACAGGGACATACAAGAAGATAACTTATGCTATCAGAATCCTGTATGTAGCCACAGTGAGTTACTAAAAATTAAAGCACATTTATGTCTTATTATTGTAACTTGAATGAATACAAAAGGAGTAAGTTTTTCAAAGCAAGTTCTAAACACATACAAATCCAAGTCTCAGCAAAAATAGGAGTACATCAGAACTCAGCGTGGTGCATGGTTTCTCATCATAGACCATGGATTTATTATTCCATCCGTTTCCTTTTCAACCCATTTTTTTCTCACAGTCCAGATATGGCCACTTACCTCTTTGTCAAAGTTTGCTTTGGTGAATTCCAAAGAGTTCAAGAGTGCATTAGTAGCTGCTAATTTCACATTATTACTTGGCTCTTCTTTCCTCATGCCCTGTATAATGGCAGTCAAAATCTCATTGGATTTATCCTGAAGCTGTTCTGGATCCTGAAAGAGGAAGAATATTGTAAACTATGCCTGGATTCCCATGAAATGCACAACCAAAAGATAAGCCTAACATGTTACCTAAATTGAGAAGAGAGGCTGTTTATCACCACACCCCTTATTAGTCACTGAGTACTTTACTTTCTGGGGATTTGCATATTATTTGGACACGGAAAAACGAATTCAAGGGCCAACTTGAATTCAGTCCTCTATTCCAGCCTCCAGCTGGAAGAGACAGGTGGCTCGATGTAACCTACCAAAGTGCTGTATACTTTAGAATCTTTGAATCTCTCCCATGGGTAGAAGCACAACTCCTGATGAAATTAATTTGCATTTGTCACAGAGTAGGAACAAATGATAGAAAATTTGGGCAACAAAACTGGTGGCTTATTTTTCTTGTTCCTGCCTGAAGTTGCAAGGCTGAATTTGCTTGGTTTCCTCAAACAACAGTAGGTAGTAATTACACATAGTTTCACTCCAGAAGAAAAAATGCTAGGATCTCCAGTTGGCTTGAAAGATCAAGCCTCTAATACTCAATTTGGAATCAGCTATAATCATGTGAGAAAAATTTAGAACCTGTTAAGGAACAGTATTATTCTGCACTGCTCCCTGACACTGTTAACAAAAACCAGGGAATGAGCCCACCTTAGAGATTTTGATTCAAATTAAGCTACGGAGAACAGGAGGATAGCAAGCACAAGAGGAAAGAACAGCATCATCCGAACAGCGTGTTGAAGGCAACACTTACAATATCCTGACAAATATAGCCAATGGCTTCCAATGTTGATTCTTTCATATGCTCTGTGCTGTGTTGATTTGTAACATTGGCTACTAGCTGAGGAATAAGTTCAGGCCACTGATTCATGGGAATCTCTGCACAGGCGATGCCAGCAACGCACTGTGATGCTGAGCTGGGCCTGTAGGTTTCTGTACCCAAGGTTTGTAAAACCTGTGAAGAAAAGAAGAGAATCATCTTATCAGTAGGCAAGATCACAAAGCTGCAATACTGTTAGCACTAAGCTATGGAGTGTTGTGTCTTAAACTGTACAAGTTTTGAGCAAAAACATAATAATAGACCAGCACACATTACACCATTGCTTCGCGAGCTGCATTTGGTACCGGTCTGCTTCTGGGTGCAATTCAAGGTGTTGGTTATTACCTAAAGCACTTCATGGCATGGGGCCAGGGTACCTGAGGGACCGCCTCTTCCCCGCTACATCGACCCGTCCCACCCAATCATGCAGAAAGGGCATGTTACGGACTGTAAGAGAATTCCCTCTGGTGGGGTCCAGGAGGCGCACATTCTCTGCAGTGGCTCTGGAACATTCTTTCCCCAGAGATAAGACAGATTCCATCTCTTGTGGCCTTCCAAAAACAACTAAAAACCTGGTTCTGCCACCTCGCTTGGGACGGGAGGGGGAGTAATCACCCCTGCAGATGGTTAGCGCCCTAAAATGGCCTCTTATATACATGTGAGTGATATTCCAACTAGTATCATCATCTGGATTTTATACTGTATCTATCTCCAATATTATATTTGAATTTGTATTTATTTATGGTATTTTAATGTTTTTATTCTTGTTATAAACTGCCCAGAGTCCCCCCTTTGGGGGGAAATGGGCAATAGCAAAATTTAATTAATAAATAAATAACACTGAACTGTATCACTCCTGAAATAAGGCATACGTCCTAAGCTTTAGAGGTTGTAAGAGATACTTTTCTCAGCTTGAGAACAAACAGGAAGAGAATAGTAAATTAAAGAAAATGTATTCAAAGATGTAGATTTATTTACTACTGAAAGACATCCATACTAATAAATAAGCAGGACTGGGAAGTAGAACTAGAAATGCTAAGGTTTAACATACATAATTTTTGACTTCCCTGCGAGCATTGGCATCGATTGCAAGCCATCTCTGTTGGTGTTGGGTCTTTACATCAGGATCTTTAGATGTCAGAGAGTTCTTTATCTGCAAACCAGCTGCAACTCTTGCAACTTGGCTGTTTCCTGGGTTTGCCAGCACTCTGGACAGTTCCACAAGGAAAGTAGGCTGGCAGACAAAGAAAGAAGAAATGTCAGTAACTGAAACTAATTACATCTTTCTCTTTTCAGTCAATGCAGAAATATAAATCAATGACAATCTAGATCAAAACATTTTTCAGTTCTGATCCACATGACTCATCCACACATACCACCAGACAACACTAAATTCTTTATAGACTACTTTCGGGTCTCTATTATAGTACTCTCTTCCTCATTTATTTCCTTTGCATAGAATTACATCTCATTTTAAATCAAATGGAAGGTATTCTGCAGTTGTTTTCAAAGATTCAAACTTCAAAGCTAACACAAAACTATAGGAAGTAGGAAGAACTAAGTGCTTAACTGATGGATAGCAACCACAAACACAGGCAACATGGCTTCTTTAAATTCAGTTCTCAAAGGTATTTAAGGATTTTAAAAAATGTATGTAATATCCATCGATTCTATTTTAGTCCATGATCAACACAATATGCAAACCATATCAAATACACAAAGATTCTAATTAGCTATATAAAATTATGAGGTATCACAGAAACCTTTGTTATGGATATGTTGCCTTACTTTAGTGGTAGTATAGTTTATTTACATTATCTGACCAGTCAGATGATATACATACAAATCCAGCAAGAACACAGAAAGAAAAAAAAGCCAAATTACTAAAGAGGGAGAGAAAAATTACATTAACCTGTTAATAGAGTGTACAGGAATTAATTTGAGCTGCACATGTTTTTGTCTTTCAGCTCTAGACTTCAAACCCAGTTATTGCTTATTAACACAGACCAGCAGCAGCACATTTATGAATAGTTTTTATGTGACTAGTTTTAAATATTTGGTGGGTACTCTGCTATGCTGGATAGAACCTGAATACAGACATTCATGGCTAGCAGCAAAATAGGGCTTATGGAATATGCAACACTGGTCCGACTGCTGGACAGAAGGAATAAGATACTTACTTAATCTTTGCTTTGCTGTAAAAGATGGGGGGAAATCATAGGGCTAGAAGTTACTAGCAGTTTTTGCAAAAATGACCTTCTAATAAAGAAATTCAGTATGATCACCAAATGATCCTCCAGTTATTACAACAAACAATCTATGCCACTTTTAGTTAGGATGGCTCTTCAAAAACCTAACCAAATATATCAACACGTGTCCAGGAGCAATTTGCTACTAAAAGCACCAGATATATTTAAAGCCCCTCTTTCCTGAGCTATGCTGGCCATTAAGTAAACTTCACCACCAATGGTTGCAGAAAGGGTAGTGGGGTAAACAGAAAATGTAGAATGTTGTTAAATTTGGATTTTGAGTAAGTTTTATTATCAAAACCAGTTAGGAAGTATAAAGTGTGGAAAAGAACAACATGATTAAACAGTCTCAAAGGCACAAACTATAGTGCTTACGCCACATCCATTAACTTTTGATGGAAGACAGTACAGCAAGATGTAAAAGTTCAGTTTAAAACACTACTGTCTGAAACTTTAATATATTTACGAAATAGAGGATTGCCAGGATTTTTCAAGCTTCTGACTGCCTAATAGGAATCTTGACTTTTTTGAAAAGCAGGAGTTCCATTTCCATATCATAAACTACCTTTGGATGTTTCCTTAGATTCAATAAATTGTTTTCTGGGAATGTTTAACCATTTATGCAGCTTTTTCAATCCCAGCACAGCACTCTTTTCCCAGGGCTCATTCACAAACAGATATAAACTAGTCCCTCAACTCTTTCATTGATTCCAGCCCATCTTATCACTGCTATCAACTTCATATCATTCAGATCACTTTCTTCATACTACCTAATAAAGTCCAGAATATTCTTGCCCTTCTATCCTCCTCCATAGTCAGAACGGCACTAGATTAAAGCTTGGACAAGCAGGCAAGGTACTATGTAGATCATGCAAATTGCAGGACTACTTATTCTGCCTCTTCTTCCTCCACAGGCTGACCAATGAGTAGATGTAAAAAGCATGGGAAAAAGAGAATTTGTATAGAAAAAGATAAAAGTATTTATGTGATAGTTAAGTTAATCAGGATGCATTTTAAAGCTTTATAGTATAGAGGTAGAAGCTTTAATTTTATAATTCCCGCACCTGATTCTTTTTCCTGTCCAATCATAATGTATTTTGTAAATTTTATTATTTTTGAACATGTACATAACTCTGGATTAAGGGACAAGGAATTTAACTGTAATAAATTTTACCTCTTTCTTATAATGGTGACAAGCCAAGAGGGGTAAGCAACTTGTCAAGATCCCCAAACCTTAATTTAGCAGTCTGTTATGCAGAGAGTAAATAAGCGTTACAGCACTTTTTCACAGTTTTATTTCAAAACTGTTCTGCTACCAAGGGACAAAAGTGAGAATTACGCCTTAACATGCCAGAGCACATTTTGAAACTAATATCTGCCAAAGCAATGGGTGAAATGGATGCTTATTCGTTCCCAATTCTTTTCTGCAACCCAAACCCTCATACACGGTTATTCATCTCAAGAGACAGTGTAAAGAAAAACAGGATAAGCATAATATGTGGGACACTTATAGATAAAACTATCAGCATGCCAGTGTTTACTTTACAAAGTATTGTTCTGCAGAAATCTTTACTACTACTGTCCATCTTAAGAACATATAAATTATCAAAGAATCTCTAAGGCCAAGACATGTTATAGTATCAACCAATATTGTTTTTTCTATTTTCTGGTCAAGGTGGATTTTTAATTAAGTCATTTAAAAACATATAACTTTGATCGTATTTTTGCTTTTTAGGCCTCAGAGGAAGAGCTTATTGGCTCTTCTGGCCAGAGATAAGAACTGTTGTCTAGGTCATCTAGAGGGCGTAATTTTGAGGAAAAATGCAGATGCATTGTACAGTTTCTGTTGGAGCTGAACTGTGGAAATCAAATTTCAAATCCCAGTTCACTCACAAAACTCTCTACCTGGCCTAGGCCCATCCACTGTCCCCATTCCAATCTATTTCAAAGAGTTACTATAAAGATAAAATGAGATACTAGGATACATCTTCTAAAAGGAGGACTGAATACAAATGTGATCCCTTTTTCAAAACTGATGCTAGTCCTGTAGGAGTCTATAGATGCTTTGCATCTTTCTGAACATTTGGGGGAGTCTGAGAAATGAGTCTTCAGTGATAACTCACACAGTTCTTCCATTTAAAATGTGAGATATTCAAAGAGAGATGTATTTCACACAGTAAAAATGGACTTCAAATTTGACTAGTAATACATTATCACCAATACACTTTACTGATTTGCAGATTCTCTGATAACAGAATAATCTAACTGTTAAAAGGACAAAGCCTACCCACCATAGAACAGTACGTATAATGTCATATGAAAATATTCCAGAATTTTCACTTAGCTTTTTAGGGAAGGAACAATCATACTATATAAAAATGTTAATGTTAAGGATTATTGCATTAGCAATGCAAGTAATAAGCTGTTCAGCAACAAATTTGTCATTTTTTATTCTTCTGTACTTTTATCACAGATTTACTTACTGCAGTGCAGAAAAAGTGTACCACATCCTTTAAATATATTTTTAAAATATACTTTAAAATATACTTTCAATTTAAGTATCAGTGAAAAAAAAAGGAAGGAAACATGTTCTAAGTACCTATATGAAGTCTAAGATACTAAGACATCTACTGCTCAAGTATGACCTCTGCCAACATTGCCAATGCAACAAAATAAATTTAGATATTTCCTTCAAGATTGTTGAAAACAAGCCTCAAGCAACCCTATAGTCTGAAAGCTCATCTCTAGAACATGCGATCACTTAAAGACCAGCCATTCAACAATTCTCTCTTGTGACAAATGCCATGCAAAAAAAATCATCCACAATAATCTATTTTAATAGGTTGATAACAGTTTTTATTATATTCTATTTTTTTCTAAATATGTGCACATATATTGACTATCTAATCAATTATCAACAGCAAAGGGTCACCATCATCAGCAGTTACACCCTATTTCTATTCTCCTTTAAGATCTTACAATACCTTAATCTTGACTCAGTAAATATAAGTTACCCCACATGACTCCCTCATAAATTCTGGATTAGATTTAATTTATTGTTGAGCACTACACTTTATACTATGTTATTCTGGTCCTTATGCTAGATAGTGAGTTAAATGCTTAGAACTTTCATTTGGCTACTAGTATTGCTCTAAATCAATCCTTTTCAGTATAGGGATGAATGGGTTATTTCACAAATAAAAAAATTGTATTTCAGAGACTGATGCAGGCCACTATGTTTTCAAACCAGGGTTAAAACACATAAATGTTCCTGTACGATTTTAAGAAGGAAAATAAATTATACAGGCAACGCCTGGATAAAAATTATTCAAATCTATGAAAAACACGACAAAAACAGGAGAAGGGGAAATGGACAAAAATGGAACAGCAGGAAAAGAAGTACAGAAAATGGGGAATGGTCCGCAGGCAGAAGAGGAGAATATTTAGACTAGGGAAGGAGGCAGAAAAAACCGAAACCTAGTAGGCCCGGATGTGAGCTCAAAGGCCCGTTCCAGACAACCTCCTGCCGACTGCCTTTAGCTGACTATACACGCCGGCTTCCCCACATGGCCGGCCCCGCAGGCCCAATCTATCCACCTCCCCCACTTTCCCTCCATGCATGCAGCGCGGTAGGTCCAAGCCGCCCTCCCCTTCCTTTTCCCTCCCGCGGGCCCGGCTCGGCTTCACGATTGGATGGCGCGTCTCCCGAGAGCTTTGCCATTGGCTGCTTCATTCTTGCCCCCCCCCCCGCTAAAAGAGAGAGAGAGCGAGAGAAAAGAAAAAGCCTTCGGTTAGGCTGCGCCCCTCTATGGCGGCTCGGCCTGCTCTGATGTGTGTCTTTTTACACAGGGAAAATATCCCGCTTTTGCAAACCCCACCCAAAGTCAGCCGAACTCTTGTGTTTTCCCTTACCAGGTTTTCGATGGCTGCCTGTTCCAGGAACTTCTGAGCCGCTTCAAGCTCGGTGCAGTCTGCAGAAGGCCGGGGGGGAGAAAAATATACCAAGGGGTGTCAGTGGGGACCCCAAAGCTCAGTTTCAGCCGAACAATAACCCCCCGAATCTTCTCGCCTTTTCCAGTATTCACTCGCTCTTCCTGCGGCTTAAATCAGGATACCGATAACTCTCTCCATTCCGAATATGAAGGTTTTCAACCCCCCAACCCCCTCCTCGAGGTACTCGGCGCGACATGGTTCTACTCAAACTTCACTTTCCATCAATCAGACCCACACAGAAGTTTGTGGGGGGAGGTCATGAAGAGAAATACGTTTTGGGGGACTTTGCAGGCATAATCGATGTAGTATGCCACAGTCAATTTCACTCCATTCACGAGGAATAATCTATATACTTTTTAAAGGTTTGGGGGAGAGATGCACTCGACATTTGTCAAAATACCAGCACGTCTCCAGCCCCATTGTCAACACAACTCCCCCAATAAGTTGCCTATCACAGCCACCCCCAGCCCACCGATTTTGGCCTACTCTGGACCTAGATAAATATCGGGCCTCAACAACCACATCGCGGGCGCTGCATTTCATTGCCACCCTACCTTTACCCTCATGGAGGCACTGGTCTTACGGTTGACCCGACGTGAGGCCATCGCCTATTCTCCCGTCAGTCTCCGTCTCCCCATGTAAGCCAGCACATCTGGGAAGCAGCTCTCGGACGAGAAGACTTG
This sequence comes from Candoia aspera, assembly GCF_035149785.1. NCBI lineage: Eukaryota > Metazoa > Chordata > Lepidosauria > Squamata > Candoiidae > Candoia > Candoia aspera. Next base: position 81,297,986 of record NC_086156.1, on the reverse strand, counting down.
CCCCACAGTCATATGCTAAGGAATCTCCACCCCACCCTTATCCCATATGCCACGCAAGGCGACTTCATCCCCACCCACAAGAAGACCCTTTCCTCCCGTATCATGCAGCGAATCCATTAACTTGTGCCCAAAGCTACCTTCTTCCACACACGTGCACCATTACGCTCATCAACTGAGCCAACCAATACAATAAATATAAAAAAAAGGCCGTTTTACGCCGAAGACTACTTCCGTGCCGGCCTAGCTAGGGGATTTTCAATCTCCCCCACCCCACAAATGATAAAATTCACGCTTGCCCCTCCTTTCTTCTTTCCCTCCAAGCATGGGGCCCAAACCAAGCTCTCAGTGGTTCCTTTATCCCCCAGGCCAGAGACGGAGCCTGACTCTTCCAACGGCCCCGAATCCTCAAGGGGAGGACCGCTGCTCCCTCCTTCGCCCCTTCAAACACCTTCTCCCTTGATCATTCATTCCCTCCCTTCCAAACAACGGCTCCGGCTAACGCCTTCCCCAGAGCCACATATGCCCTATGCCTAGATGCCCTTCCCTGCCCCCAACCTCCTCCCGACCTCGGAAAGGGAGATGCTTTCACTCTAGCCATTCCTCCCTCTGCAGCACATCTCTAAGGAAGGAGCCGGTAGGATCTCTTTCCCCTTTACCTGGCGAGACCGTCTTCTCCAAGATAGTAATGAGCTCCATGGTGGCGGCGGCGAGGTGAAGCTAGGAAGGAAAGGAGGAAAGGGAAAGGGAAAGGGAAAAGGAAAGAGAGGACCGGAGTCGGTGATCGCCGCCGCCTCGCCCTCTGCCCGCCCAATCGGCCGGTAGGTCTCTCCCTTCGCGCGCTCTTTACTTCTCCCTCAGCTGCGGGGCGGCCCCACCCCCGGCGGAAGCGACTCGAGTCTCCCCTACAACTTCCCCTCCCCCTCCTCACACAGAACTCCTTGTGGCGGCGGAAGAGGAGGAGGAGGAGGAAGAGAGAGAAAAAGGAAGAGGGGAGGGGAAAAGCGCTCGCGCGCTAAACAAGCTAAAATGAAGTGAGTGCGTCTCAGACGGGGTGGAGGGAAATGAAACACAAAAGAGGGTGCCTCCCCCACTTTCCCACAACCGCCCTGAGGTTCGCTGCCCTGTTTTCTGGCGGGTTAACTGGACAGGCCTGCCAGGCCTTAGTCTGCCTTCAGGCACGTAACGTTCGTGCGTATGCAGCGTGCTCACGCACTCCGATGCCTGCCAAAGCGCATGAAGCACCTCCACCGCTCCTTTTCAACCGGCCAACGCCCGCCTTCCCCTCCTTCCTACGCTGATTGGCCATTGCAGCTCGAACGTCATGAGGCTGACAGGTCGAAAGGAACGCATGGTTTCAAAAACTTTGTATTTAAATGAGATGTGCAGAGTTAATTAAGACAGCAATCCTATGCCCTTATACTGGGAAAGAGATCAATCAAGGTAATAGGAATTTATGTTTGAGTACACAAACAGTGAAACATTTCCTGCTTTTTCCTGGCTCATAGTGAATGAAAACCTTTTACCTTTACGTTTTGTAAATGTGTAATAACGTAACTATTCTACACTGTTTTTTTGTTCATATTACTTTAAAAAGTATCTGACAGTTTGATGTTGGGCTGTATTGCCTTCCAGAAACAAAGGACTGACTGATTTGATTTCTCCAGGGGAGTATATCTTTTTTCAAAAACCTAAGCCCAAATGCCTACATTCAGTTTAGCCGGTAGATTGCAGTAAGAAGCAGAAACTATTCCAATAGTGATTTGAGAATGTGACATAGATATATGTACAGGTTCAGTCTAATATAAGCCCCACTGATGTTCTGCACAAGCTCTGCTGAATAGGAAGTGCACCACTTAGTACTGTACTCCTAAAAAGATACAACACTGCTCCAGTTCCTATTTCACTTGTTCCATCTTTTATTTTTTAAAAGGCAAAGTACTGCCATTTACCATCATTGCTATTTCAAAGAAAGTATCTGAGTCCCACATAGGCTTTCTTATATTTTATAAAAATTACTGTTATAGCCCAGTCTTTTATTTCAAAGTATGTATGCTTTTACACAAAGAAATAGATAATTTTGGGGTAACAGAAAATATACAGGGAAATTAAATGGAATGGCAAAGAGCAATCTCGTCAGTTTGCCTTCTGGTAAATGGGTATTTTGTGATGGACTACCCTCTTGGCATCTGTTGTCCAAAGAGACAGCACCTCACTTCCATAGCAGCAGTGTTGTGAGAATGTCCACAATAAGCTGTCAAGATTCCAAAGATGTTCACTGGTCTAAAATGGTTTTTTTCCCCCCTTCCTCATGAAGGCCAAGTGAAATGGTACACAGCTTATCGACGCTTGTGCTCTGATTGCAATGGCTGTTTTGGTTTTCAGAATATTTTTCCCCAGACCTCCCTGATCATACCAGAAATTAAACCTAGGCCGTACTTGCAGAGTGTATACTAAAGAACGGTTCCACTGACTGATGATGAACTCTGCTGATACACGATTATTTCAAGCCTTTTCTTATAATTCCAGAGTTTTCTGTAAATATTCACTCAAAAAGCAAGAAAAAAATAGCATGTATTTAGGAAGAATGCTTTCTTATTTCTTTTCAATACCATGGCAAATTTTATAAAGCTCTACTCATCTGTTTTTTGCCCTAAGCCAAAAGTTCCAAATACAATAGTTTCTTATATGGAAGTTCCTGCAGTCCCTTCATTTTTGGACTGTCCATTTTGTACTCTTCAGCATCTTTTTTTGTAAGAAGATGATTACTCTGTAGACAGCATTCCACGTGTGGTTTCATCATTAATTTGTATAAAGGCATTGTGATATTTATAAATTTAGTTTCAATTCTTTACTAATTATTTCCAAAAATATTGTCTTTTTCACAGGGAGTTACATACTGGTCACTGTTTTTATCTTATTGGGCCAAAATTCCTTTCCAAATCAATTTCCATCATTTTGGACACATCACCACATACATAAAGAATAGAAATTGTCTACCTTTTTGTTTGTTTAAACAGATGCACATTTACCATTATAATGCCCATTCTCCCAATTTTTAAAAATTCTTCTGAAGCTCTTTATCTTTTTATTCCTACCGTTCTAAATAATCATTAGCAAACTTGGCTATCTCACTGCTTACTCCTAACTCTATTGTTTTAATCCGTTTCAATAACTGTTCAATTATTTCTAATCCAATGGTTCTTTTTTTAACCAATAATCCATACAATAACTTCTCCTATTTGATCATGAATCTTTGGTGAGAGAAGCTGTCAAAGGCTTTATCAACAGATAGGGCTTCCCATGTAGTTTTCTTTTTTCTGTAAAGACCCATTGTACTAGGAGAATTTTTAGCTAAAAGGTCTTTAACAATTTGAAACAAAGCATAATTACGAGCTCAGAAATTGTATATATGGGAATTGGATTATATCTGCTTCTGTGATGCACTTTATGGAGGGCTGCTACACTGCGTGCACAATTATTAGGCAAGTTGTATTTTTGAGGATGAATTTCATTATTGAACAACTACAGTGCTGTCGGTCAATCCAAAATGTTAATAAACCTCAAACCTGAATATTTAAGAAAGTAAAAGTGAGGTTTTGGCTTTCATAGGAGCATATCTATGTGTGCACAATTATTGGGCAACTATTAGTGTGCAGAATTATTATGCAACTAAATGAAAAACGAAAACTCCCCCATCTCACTCATTTATTTTCATCTGTTAAAGTGAGAATAATAAACAAACAACTCAAAATTTACAAATAAACATTTCTGACATTTCAAACAAAACATCAGTGACCAATATAGCCACCCTTCTTTGCAGTAACAGTCATAAGCCTTCCATTCATGGAGTCTATCAGTTTCTTAATCTGTTGACAATCAACTTTTTGTACAGCAGCAACCACAGCCTCCCAGACACTGTTCAGAGAGGTGTACTGTTTTCCTTCACCGTAAATCTCCCATTTGAGAAGGGCCCACAAGTTCTCAATAGGGTTTAGGTCAGGTGAGGAAGGGGACCATGTCATTATTCTTTCATCTTTGAGGCCTTTACTGGCTAGCCACGCAGTGGAGTACTTCAATGCATGCGATGGAGCATTGTCCTGCAGAAACATCATGATCTTCTTGAAAGATGCAGACTTTTTCCTGTACCACTGCTTGAAGAAAGTGTCTTCTAAAAACTGGCAGTAGGTTTGGGAGTTGATTTTGAGTCCATCTCAACCCAAAAAGGTCCAACTAGCTCATCTTTAATAATACCAGCCCATACCTGTACCTCACCTCCACCTTGCTGGCGTCCGAGTCAAAGTGGAGCTCTGTGCCCATTACTGATCCAGCCACAGGCCCGTCCATCTGGTCTGTCAAGAATCACTCTCATCAGTCCATAAAACCTTTGAAAAATCTGTCTTCAGATATTTCTTGGCCCAGTCTTGCCGTTTTCAACTTACGTGTCTTGTTCAGTGGTGGTCGAGTTTCAGCCTTCCTTACCTTGGCCATGTCTCTGAGCACTGAACACCTTGCACTTCTGGGCACTCCAGGTAGGTTGCAGTTCTGGAATTTGACAGCACTGGAGGATAATGGGTTCCTGGTAGCTTCATGTTTGAGTCTTCTCAAATCTTTGGCAGTTAATTTGCGTCTTTTTTTCTCAACACGTTTCTTGCAACCCTGTTGACTATTTGCAACAAAACGTTTGATGGTTCTGTGGTCACGCCCCAATATCTTAGCAATTTCAAGAGTGCTGCATCCCTCTGACTTTTTACGATTTTTGACTTTTCAGAGTCAGTTAAATCTCTTTTTTGGCCCATTTTGCCTGAGGAAAAGAAGCTGCCTAATTATGCACACCTTGATATAGGGTGTTGATCTCCTTAGGCCACACCCTCCCTCATTACACAAATACACATCACCTGATATGCTTATATCCAATAAGCATTCAGGTTTATACAGCTTGGAGGTGGAAAATATGCATAAAAATGTATGATCAAAATACTCACTTGCCTAATAACTGTGCACAGTGTATGTCATTTTAAAGTAATTTTTGCTGCTTAATATTGTACACTCACATGTATCTCATTGTATGGATTTGTTCTCAGAAGTATGCCCAGAAATTCCATTATTTGAATAGTCAGGTTTCCATGAGGAAGAGCTGGGATATCCCTATTAGAGTATTTAAGAGGTAGGGGAAATACTAAAGGAGACTTGACTAACCAGCCAAGGAAGGGAAGTAAAGCAAGAACCATCTTTCTCATTTCTTTTTGGCCTTCCCTTCAGCCTTGATACCTTGAGCTGCTTATACTCATTTCATAATTCCAGTTTAGATGAAGATATTACTGAGGTCCCAGGATTTGAATTGGAAGAAAGCAGTATCTTCTTGTTATTCTTTCATAGAGACCTTTTTGGAACTAAGTTACATGCATTAGTGCAACATAAGAAACTGATTCATTTCCTGCTTCTAGCTATGAATTAGGTTTGTATTGCAAAGCATGGAATCTATCTTCTTTAGATTAATTGTATGTGAAAGTCTAATTACTTGAGTTGGTTGACAGTTATGAATTTTGAAGAATCCTTCAGTTATTGATAGATGTATTCAACATTGATCATCACTTCTTAGTTATACTGTATTACCATACATTTTTCTAATAAAAAACCCTGGTATATACAAATGTTGAGAGTCAAAATATTTAATAAGTATGCTTAAAATATTTGTATTTCTTAAGTTACTTATGTAATCCTCCACACACACACATATTCCCAAAGTTTTGTTGGCTTTTGTTCTTATTTCCTTAATTCACTTGTCATACTCAAGAGTAGGCTGAGATTTGCAACACTGTATCTGTTCTGCAAAAGTTGATACCCACAGAAAGATAAGCCGGCTCGAGTTTTTCACTACTTTCAGATCACAGGTGGTGTATTTGCTGCTTTTGTTCAAAGTATGGTTATTTATGGTAATACAAAGATGTACCAAATGCAAAAGCGGCGTCCCCCCAAAGGGTCAGACATGACTCAGTGCTTGCACAGGGGACCTTTCACCTTCATTTCACCAAATGATAAACAAGCATCCTTTCCAGTCTGAGGCAATTCTGCTCCTTGATTTATCAACAACACAGGTGACAGGAAAAATCATGTAAATGCTACCAATAAAAAACTACCCACTGAACCTATTCTTTGGCAATGTTGGTGAAAATTGTATGCTTATTGAGTAGCACTCTGTCCTTAGGATTGTTTTCCTGAGTGGTTTGTGAACTACTGCAATCTAGTGTACCAGAGGACTGTCAGAAGTACACTGTAATAGATTTACTATGCATTTCAAGGATTTCTTTGTATCCACCTTTGGGCTTTACTAGTTTCACTATTGTTTGTAGAGTGATCTAAAGCACAATTCTGACCAGGATAATCAAAATGCTGCCCTGTGAAACAATTGTGTCCCTGTTTATCCTGGTTTTCTTCTCAGCTACAGATATTAGGAAAATTAGTAAAGCTCCTTCCTTTGAGTGGTGCATTGGGTTAGTATAAGGGTAATAACACTTACGAATATAAGGGTACAGTTGGGGTTGCAACTATTTTGCCTTTTGCCAAGTGGTACAATTTGTGCTCACCAGTTGTCTCCAGGAAGCCAGAGTATCCTCTTGGGAAGACAGGAGCAGGTGGACTGAAGCAGTCACTTGGAAACCAAGTCTTCCCTTCATAAATAAAGAGTATGTGTCTGCATGTTATATTCAACCTCATTTCTGGGCAACAGGAACTCTGCACTATTAAGACTGGACAAGGAAGGAAGAGTAAATTTGAGGTGAGATAGCACGAATATTCTATAGAAGGTAAAGTAGAAATTTGAATGATAAACTGGAGGAAATATCTGTGTATAAGATGCATTTCAGAATTCTGCATTCTTTCTTAAATTAGACATACTGCAACCAAGAAATCCCAACCGCTAAGCAATCATTATCCACATCAAGCCTATTAGCTATTATCTAAAATAGTTCTTTACTGACCAGGGTGGCTGACTTATTTTGAAAGAAATCTAAAATACCTCAGTTAAAGTTAAAAATACATCTAGCATGGTTAGCAAAAGAAAAACTACCACCTACTCTTCCATTTGGTGTTCTAGAAGAGTGTGGCACTGAAGGAGGAACAGGATCCAGGAAGAGAAGCAGAGAAGACAAGACCTCCATATCATTTATGAAGGCCATGAAAACAGGAAACTATGGAGACCATAGATTAGAGGACTGGGAAAATAACATGGCAGTAAATTTAGAGCTTACAGATCTAAGCCTTTATCTATTAGACAGAACTACGAAGCCTAATCCAATAAACGCAGGGAAACAAATCTTTACAGCTAAGCCTCCTGATCCAGCCCAAGAAGAGGGAGGCTCAGCCAGCTGTCAAGTGCAAGCAAGTATTTGGTGACTAAGAAATACATCTGGATTGGGGGGGGAGTTAAGGGTGATAGTAGGCCATTAAATGAAGACATCAGCAAATAGAACCTAGGTTTCTGTCATATTTTAATTTTCTCAGGGTTGACGTCTTCTCACCCACCCTTATTTTTCTAGGCCTGTTAACTTATTGTTACATGAGATTTATACACCATTTACTCCTGCTTCTTCAGTTCTTAGGATCCAAGCCATAAAACAGTGCCTTGCCTATTTTAGCATAAGTTATGTTCAGTATGGTACAGCCAGTTTAGAGCAGCATTATTAAGAAAGTAGTTAACATAGTGTGTGCATGTTTCAGAAGCATGTGAAAATGGCAGCTGAATAGTAAAGAACAGAAAGTTAAGAGTTTTCTGTCATGTCCACATCAGGCTGCTGCCACATTTCGAGGCAACAATGTCTGAGACTGAGAGACCATAGAAATTATACCCATCCTTCAAGAAATCCCTAGACCTCAACACAGGTATAAAAGTTAAACACCCATTTTAACAGTGATTGTTATCAATTCTTCAATCGTTGCAGAACTAGGTAGCTACACAGCAACCTAGATTGTACTAATGGTGCTTTGCTTGTGTGTGTTGAACAACAGATATTGAGGATATTATCCTCAATACATCAAAAGTAAAAACATCAACCTACACAAATTGCATTGAACTGAAATGTGGGCATGTTCTATCCTAAGAAAGGTTAGGGCTTTCATAATGCTGCTTGTTTCACAAAGTGTTACAGTATAGTCACACACACCATTAAACAGCAGCAGAGACTGAGGTCCATTTCCTGCAGGATGACTGCAAAACTTTCAACAAGCAATTACTCTGGTGGGCAGCCAGAATAGATTAGCTATATAGAACACTGCCCTGAAAGGTAGCTGGTCCAAACGCACTCTGAGATGCTTTTCCAGCCACGTTTTTGTATTAGAGGTACATAAATTTAAAAAAAAAAAGGGGGGGGAGGATTAAAGGGTTATAGTCATACATAGTTGATTTTAAGTCCCACTGAAATCAATGGCACAGGACAGCCATAGTTTAACTTAGGTACCATTTATTTCAGTAAGATCTAAATATAACTAAAGTTTTAAGTTTGAATCCAACCTAAATGTCTATCGTATATAAGTTCCCCTGTAATGAACATGACAAATAATGAAATGAGCATAAAATAAATTCACATGGACTCCCCCACATACAATAATTAAAAGGGCAGGGAGTAATCAATTTTGGATTTTTCCAGTACAAGTTCTACTGCAATGGATGTGAGCTGTACAAAAGCACTACAATTGCAATGAGCTTGTGTAGGAAATGGCCCAGCAAGTCAATTGTGTTTAATGCTGACTACACTGTCCCAGGTGTATTTCCAATTTGAACAGACACATGCCAAAATGCAGTTAAAAATAAGAGGGAAACTCATATACCACAATCCATTTCAATTGTTTCACAGCCATGGTCATATATCCCAGGCTGTGTACAAAAAAAATAAAAATCCTATTTTGCCAATATACACACACCAAAACCAAGACTCTTTCATTTCACATTGACTTTCCTTTTTATTAACGCCAACTAGTTTTAATTTTTTTCTTTTGTTTTTCTTTTAAAACAATAGCACAAAAATGTGTTTCCAGGGAAGCAATTTGACAGCTAGTGTCTGATGACCTTCTCAGATTAACAATTAAAGCCACACCAAATATGAATTTTAAAAAAGGTATTTTATAAAAGGGAACTGTAAACATTTGTGGGAGGAGTGGTGTTGGGTATGAAATTGGTAAGCAGGAACATGCTAGTCTGTTAAGCAACTGATGGCACAGAGCTCAGATTTTTATCATCATGCCAACTAGTGTAAGTTTAAGGCTTCTGAATCAAATTACCAAACATTACCAAATGAAGTAGAATGGAAAGCTGCAGTCACAAGGAGTTAGGGCACTGTTTTGTTTTTGAAACAGGATGCTTTTTTCGAACTACTAGGTTATGCATAAAGTGGGGTGAGACCTTACAATGGCCCAGAAGGATCCAATCACAATACTAAATCTTATTTGCATGCAGGAATAAGGTCTAAAGAAAGACAGAAAGGGTGGGGGGGGATAATTTTTTTTAATGTGGCTGAGAAATATGTTTCCATACAAGTTTGCAATCTCTGAGAATATTAGCAAATGAAACAAAAAAAGGTGGGGGTGGGGGAGAAAAGACAGACACAGAATATTTTATTTTCCCTTTCTCAAAAGATGAGAGAAGGGAACCTTACAAGCCTTCAGAATTTGAACCAAGATCACAGGTTGTCTCCCAGAACCTTCAGCTAAGAACTACACTTAAAGTTATGCCAAGCTGCCTTTCATAATTGGACCATTCCACACAACTTGTACGTGCTTTTACTGCCTTACAATGTGTTCTCAGGTGTGCTCAGAGGCGAAACCCATTCCTGCCCTCAACTTGCTATAACATTCAACTTGCCAAGAAACCTCTGGTTTCCTTTTTCCTTTCATTTTTTAGAAAAAAAGGAAAGGAATGGTTAAAAAATCATCAGTAGGTGTAAGGGAGGAGTGTATTAAATATTTTGACCACTGACAAGCCTTAAGGACATTTCACAGTTTTGTTATGCTCTATTTTATTACTATTATATTTACAGGGTGGTTGGTTGGTTGTTTCTTTGTTTGTTGCTAAATTTTTGATAAAATTTTTAATAGAATTTAGTTCTGGAGTGTGAGCAGGAACCAATAAACTACATTCATTGTCCAGTCCGCATTGGTGTGAGAAAAGACTCCAATTTCCTTGGCGCATTATTCAACTGTTGAATAGCAGCTCTTCCTCCTCACGCCGAGGCAGCTGGGCCACAGCAGCTGGGATGTCCGAGGTGGATGAGGGTGGGCTCACACAGCAGTGGGTGAGGCTTTGCGTTGCAGGAGGTACTGGTGGACATTTTCAGCATCCCGCTTGAGCCATGCAACGTTCAACAGGATGTTTTCACAGCACTGCTGGATGGTACGCTCAGCTGATGGAGCTGGGTGACTCTCAAAAAAAGCCTACATGAAATGAAATAACATTCTCTGGGAGTATCACATCTGATGACATTTTTGTATGATGAATCAGTCAGAATATAGGGACTTAGTTCCATAACATGTAACAGTTTGGAGGAGCACATACCCTAACTGCAAAAACAGTGGCTGCTGTGTTTGGCATTTTGGGGCTAAAGACACCAGCACAGAATCTACCTTTCATTAAGACAAATAAGAATACTTTTGTAATTATATACTTAACAACATGTGAAAAAGTAAGTACACCCAGTGTAAAGTTTTTTTTTCTTTTTTAACACATGTGGACATTTCAATATTTTATCTTCATTCAAAGAGTATATAAAGTTAAAGGTGATGTAATTGAACAAAAGAATTATGAAAAACTGACTTTGCAATCATTTTTTCAACAAAAAATTAACAGATATGCCATTTCCTTCTGTGGAAAAATTAAATACACCTTTGACTCTAATACCTGGTATTGCCCCCTTTGAAAGAAACAACTTCAAGTAGGCGTTTTTTATGACTGTCTACCAGTCTCTGGCATCAATGGGGGGGATTTTTTCCCCATCCTCCATGCAAATTATTTTCAGCTATGCAATGTTTGAGGGGTTTCTTGCATGCACAGCCTGCCTCAAATCACTTCATAGCATCTTGATGTGATTTAGATCCAGGCTTTGACTTGGCCATTCCAAAACCCTACATTTCTTTTTTTTTTTCCAGCCATTCCTTGGTGGATTTACTGGAATGTTTAATGTCATTGTCATGTTGCCAGGTCCACTTTCAGTGGTGCTTCACTCTTTTGAAAGATGGTACAATGACGAATTCATAGTGGATTCTATGACAATGAGCTGCCTAGGCCCTGATGCAGCAAAGCAGCCCCAAACAATAACATTTCCACCACCGTGCTTTAAAGTTGACATCAGGTTCTTCTGGCAAAATGCTGCCTTTGGATTTTGGCCAAATTGTGGCCAAATAACTCTCTTTGCCTCGTCTGTCTACCACACATTGTTCCCAAAGTCCTGGTCTTTGCCTAGGTATTAATGAACTAACTTTAGTTTTGCCCTGATGTTCTTTGCAGACATCAAAGGTTTCCTCCTGGCACATCTCCCATGTAGATCTAATTTGTGCAGCTTCTTTCTAATGGTAGACTCATGCACTTCAACATCAATAGTGGCGAGAGCTACCTGTAGCTCATGTAATGAAATTCTGGGGTTCTTAGAGACTTATCATGGCATTTTGCATTCTGCTCTCAGGCGGACCTTGCTGGGATGGCCTGGTCTGGGCGAGTTGGCAGTTGTTTGAAATTGTCCCAGTGTAATGACTGATATTCAATTGTTTTGCAATCTTTTAAAATAGACTACAAAATGTAAATGGTGCATGATATTTGTTATATTATATCCCCTTTATCTATCAATACTGTTGAAATGAAGATAAAATATCTGTAAGTTGAAATAAGTTGAAAAAGTAAAAAAAATCAGTGGGGTGTACTTACTTTTTCACATGACCATACACTGCAAGGCTGTGCAGGATCCAGCAATTTGGGAACAGAATGTTCTTGAGAATGTCACAAGATCATACTGAACCCCTCCAGACCATGCCATTCTGGGGTACTTTGCTGGTTTGCAGAAACAAATTCCCTGAACCAGAAGCAGACATCTCAAACAAGTTTGGGGAATTTATTTCTGAAAAGTGCTGAACCATGCACAGAACAGCACAGTCTGGAGGGGGAACAAGTTCTCCAAAGCATTCCATTCCTGAATCACCCAACTGTGCATATTCTGTATTACACTGCATTCTTCTTTTTCAGTTCCATGATACCATGTTTTAACAGATTAATTGGAAGGAGAGGGTGTCCATTATTCAGGTATGTCCACTGACTGGGAAATAGAGCACTGTGGAGATTTAGATCATTTATGTGATTATATCATCACATAAATTATTTATTTTTCTTTTATTTATAGGTTACCCAACTCTCAAACGACTCTGGGTGGCTTACAGTTAGGAATCAAAATATACATACAAGAACATATAAATGATGGGTATTATATTACTTGTGTCATTTTATACCATATGCATGACACAATTCATTCAAATGGTCATTTGGATCATTTGCATAATGGCATCATTATGCAAATAAGGTGAAGTGTCCATTGCATAAAGCTCCAGTAAAATGAGGTTTCACTTTAATATGTTCCTCTATAGTCCCAGGAAAGCTATGTATTATTCTACTTAAAAAAAACCCCATAAACTCCATTTCTACTTCTCCAAGTGCCCAGTTTACATACAGAATATGAAATAATAGTTTAATAATTACACTGAATCTCATACAGCTACATTTTGAGGCAAAGTGTACTTTGGATACTTTGTCCTCCAGATATTCCTAAATAACAAGTTGCAGCATCCTTCATCACTGGCCACACTGCAGGAACGCTAGTAGCTGTAGTTCAGTAACTTCATGATTTTAGGACAGGGATGGGGAACTTATCACTTACATTTAAAATTATTACAGAAACAGTCAGTCAGTTAGCAAAATCGATCTACGTTATCATAAAAAATATTCCTTGAAACATATATCGCTGCAGAGTTTATAAAGCTCACTCAGCATAATAGTAACAGTAATAATAATAAATTAAACTTGTATGCTGCTTGATTCTCAGCGACTCTCCACCGATGAAGTTTACCAAGCCTCTGATCTTTATCCTCTCTCCAACTGCCACTTTTTTCTGATTTTAATCCAAACCAAGTTTCCATATGTCCTCTTTCTTGCAAACTGTTAGACATGTGGTTAAATCCCACAGCAATCATGGCAGCAGGAAGTCTATATAATCCAGTAATTTGACAATGATTTATGACCTCAAACTTTATGGGGTATACCAGCCTTCTAGCTGATTAAATAACCTGGTAACCATCTGATATTTTGGACTACAACTCCCATACATCCTGGCTAGTCTGGTCAGGGATAACAGAAATTATAGAATTATAGATTATAGAATAAGCACCTAAAGCTATCAGATTGTCTGTCCTTACAGCTTATTCTTGGAAAAACTGAATTTACTGGACTTATACAATAGGAAAACAAAAGTTAATAAGCATGGCTAATTTCTATAGCTACTTACTTAGGTGTTTAGTCCAGAAACTATTTTGGAACAACACCAACAATCAATTGATACTCTTTGACTTAATTGCCCACTAAATGTGATCCATCTAGAAATTCTGTAGACTGATGGGACAAAAATGTGCTGAGTCAGAGAACACAGTGCTGGAGTGTTAGGGTCTAGAACACCCTCACTCCAATTCCCCCTTTCAGTGAGGATGGTCCAACAGAGGAAAAGGAAAGAATCATTCCAATCACTGGCATGTAAACCTGAAAGGCAGCAGCAAAGATATTGATCAAACAGTTTTACCTTAACTTCTGCAGCCATTTTGTCAATTGCAAATCCATCGACTGATAGCTGAAAAAACAAGCAGAGAGCATGATCAATTAGGTATGGATTTTTAAAAAAGTTTTATTGTTTCAATGCTGCCATAGCCAAGACTTTTTGTGCACACCTTTATTAGCCTGGATATTAAGAACCCCCCCTGGTAGCGATTGTATAGTTCTTCCCAGTTGTCTCTGACGAACTTCCAGGCAGCCTTTCTGCCCTGCTTGCTGCCTCCTGCAACTCCACCAATGACAGATACTGTGTCTTGGGGACGTACCTCTTCCTGCAAATGGAATAAGAATATTTGGTTTGAATATATAAAATAAATTTCACACATATTCACTCAAGAGATGCCTTTATTTTGTAAGTTTTTGCATCCATCAGACATGCTTTAATGATTTAGAGTAGAAGATTTCAGGCTTTGTAGCTTCATGGAACTTGTTCCATAATGATCAGTAGCTGGACTTGCCATGGAGTACCTTACTGACCAATAAAATGGATTTGATAAAGAAGGATTAATTCTACTTCTTCTAGCCAGAAGACAGAGATTAAGATTTATACCAGTTTCAGAGGACATCCCTTCCTTTCAGTAACATGCACCAACTTCAGCTTGTAAGGTTGAAATTCTTTGAGTAATTCATTGTAACAGCAACAACAACAAAAAAATCTTTGCCACTAGCAAGAGACACAGGAAAATGGAAGAACAATGTATAACAATTGGCAAACATGGTACAGCAGTTAATGATTCAGAAGCATTCCCACAGAGGAAGGCAGAAAATAAAGCAATCTTCGGTAGTACCATGGACCTGAAGGCTGCCTCTACAGAAGTAAACTTGTCTATCTGATAATGCTTAACATAGCTGATTCTGCCCAGATTGCCATCCTATTAGTTTCTATTAGTGGAAGCCCCATGTCAGAGCTATTGATGCAGCTGAACCTCTGAAAGAGTGAGCAGTGACACTAGAAGAGGGCTGCTTCTTGCTAAGTATGCCAAGCTGCTATGGTGGATCTTGTTACTTGTCATCCCAGGCTTTCCTCTTTCGTAGGAGACAAGTTATCAGTCTTCCACCCCACTAGAGTACATTTGAGGTATATTCTTAGCACACTGCACATATATAATTAGTACCAGGTTTGTTCTCCAGGGTGGGAATGGTCCAACTCTAGCCAGAGATTGGGAGACCACCAACTCTGGTGCTCAGTAAAATTTAGAATTGACCTTGGGTATGAAATAAGTATCTGGCCTTATCACCACCTTGTCTTGTTGGAATAAAAAGAGGTCCCCTCTTACAGAGAGAATACCTGTTGCAAAAGTCCTAAAAACCAACGACAAATCCCACAATGGGAAATAGAGGATGACCAGGAGTACAAAGACATGTGCCTCTGAGGAAGGAATGCATCTGAGAGTGACCAGAAAGGGATGCCCCTTTCCTATTCAGAGGGTCAGAGCCCAAGGCAGTTGCCAGTCCATATAGTGATTTTGCTCTTAATCTCCTCTCCACAACTGCTTGCAGAAATTCCAATATTTCAGGGACATCTGCTGATGCTGCCACAAATCTCTGTCTTTTACACCACTCTTCAAATCAGCTGATAGACAGTGGTGGCGGCTGGGCATTTAGACACCTATATGGTTTCTACTGTCAGTGGTGAAAGCCCAAAACTCAAGAAATGTTCCCATTTAATTTCTAAGAGCAAAGTTGTAACCAGCCCGAGTCTAGGTGTAGAACTAGACCTTGAGTCAGAATGTCTAGGCATTTCAGTTAATCACATGGGCTCTTTGCTCATCTCCACTAGAGTAAAAAACCATGATCTCCCAGGCTGGAATTGAGCAAATAAAATCACTGATGCCTTGATTATCTTCACTTGTCCATCACTCTGGATAGTACTAAAGTTGGTGGAAAGTATAGAGCAATCCTTGTAGCCATGGTACTATCAGAGCATCAACCCCCTCTGCTCTGTTGACTTGAAATGTCAACAAAAGAAGCATCTTGGATGTCTATGGTCCACTGTCTGAGGAGGATTACCATCTTGTTGACATCTCACAGTGATTCAGTGATTCCTTTATGTATTCTGCTGGTATGTGTTTCTCTGCCCTAGTAATTACTTGCATGGCCTCTTTCTGAAGGCCCTTGATCTGTTTCTACCCTGAACACCTATTCAAAAATGTGAAAATGTGGTTTCAGAGCTGGCTACATTGTCCTCAGCTCCAGGCAGTAGAATGACAATTAGTGACTGGACCACAATTCCTGCACTGAACTGTTTCGGAAATGGGCTCCTCATTCCACCAATCTGATGTCTGTAATTACTTGATTCTTGATCAGCTCATGGAATGCGAGATTTGCTGGGATCAGCCACCAATGCAAAGGTTGGGCCACCTTGCTTGGCACTCTTATGATCTTGCAGTGATCTAGAAAGAGGCCCATGGTATTAAGACTACAACCACGACCATCATCCCCTGTACTCTTGCTAGTGTCATGAGGATTGACCATCTGGATACTAGGGTCTCTGTCCTAGACTTTTTAAGCTCAAAGTTGCACTCCTGAAAGAGAAAGTTTTGTTTCCATTGTGTTGATGGTGACTCCCATATGTAGGATCTGCTTTGAGGATGTGAAGCACCTCTTACTGAAATTCACCATGAAATTATCCTCCTGCTGGCATCAAAGCACCTAGAAGCATTCTATATATAGTGCATTCAGAAGCATGTGAACAACTTGAACCGTATTGTATCCCACTGTAGAGCTGCTGAGACCTAGTTCTGGGTAAACATTTTAGCTGATTTATGGAATATCACTGGAAATAAATCAGCATTGAACAATGCCTGATATGAAGGCACAGATTGTATGAAACTAACAGAAAAGGCAATTTTCTACAAGGAATAGGTCTCAGATATTCCATCTGTCTCCTTTGCTTCCTCACAGGATACAATGATTTCTCCTCATCACTTTGTGTGTTAAAATTGAGGATCTTTTGGCCCTTCTCTTTTTCTCTGATGCTGCCTAGCCAGGACTCCTTCTTTCTGCATCTTTTTTTTCTTATTCCCTTAGGTAGTCTTATTCTTTTTTCTTTCTCATATGAACATGAAGAGGATCCTAAGTCGGTTGACGCTGAGCTTCTGGGAGTAATATAACTGGTTTCCCTCTCTTCTTGCTTGCTTTGGAACTGTTTCGGTTACCTATGAGCTAGTTTAGTATTGTACATCACTGAGTTTTGGAGCTGCCTCATTTTGGGAAATGAGGTGTAGTATAGCTGGAATTCCCATGTCTGTATGAGCATAGTGGACAAAACTGGGGTCTGTCTCTTCAGGGCATTGAACTAGTATGTCAGGTCTTGTTAAGTTTTTTTTTTACATCTCTCCTCTTCTATCAGGGATCATCCCACAATCCCCTGTCATACCACCCAGTTCAGTGCCTCTTGGTTTTCCCATCACTATTCTAATAATGGAGAAAAGGAAGATCCAACTTGTGTACTCATTATAGCATCAACAGCTTGAGTGCTGTTGCAGCATCTTTTCTGGCCACTATGACAATCCTGGCTATTGAAGGGTTGCTGCTGCTGGTGCGGCCTAGTCCTGGTTTGACTGCCAGAAGGCTACTGCAGCTGGCCTTTCATGAAGGAAAAAGGCTGCCAATGGGCTGCTGCAGTTGATGCTGCCCAGTGCTTAATCCACAGAAAGATTCAGCCACACTATGAAGGGCTCGATGATGGCCTCTTTCCTCTGCTCCAGTGCCTATGGAAGCCATTGCTCCCTAGTTCTACTTAAGAGAGGGGGATGGTCTCAGATCCATCAGCTGATCAAGCCTGCTTTTGGGGTAGCAATTCATCAATCCGATGATTGGCAGAGTTCCCCTTATCATGCACACAGAGTTTGTGCTGCTGATGCTAAATCCTCCATGCTCTTTCCAAGCCTTCAATCCTTCCTCTGGGAAATCATTTTGGCACTAAGCTGGAACCAAGAGAAAAGCCGCTGTTTCTCTTAAAAGGCAGTGCTAAAGACTGAAAGCTAGGGGTTTTCTCCATAGGCCAGGAAGAAATCTTAAGCCCTACCTTAAGATTTCTTATTCTTAAGAAATAAGCAACAGATAGAGTTAGCCCTTGCCTATTGGCATCACATTCAGTAACTAAGAATTGTCTCCTTCTTTATGCTGCAAAGAATGTCAGGAAATCTTCCGGGACTTTGTTTCAGTTCAGGCTAGTACAATTGCGCTTCACTACCACACCGTTGTGCATTAGAACATTGTCTACAAAGATTATGTACCGCCAGAACAATCAGTAATATGTGATGAATGAGCTATCTTTCATGGAAGCTTGACCACTATTACTGATCTCTTTCAGGTAAGCCTTATAAGCTTTGGGTATGAAAATCACTAGTTTAGGACAACAATTACCCATACATACTTAGATGGGAGAAAGCCAGAACAACTTTAGATGAGTTCTATTGAGCTATTATATTTTTTTCAACTTTCAACAGCCAAAGAGAAGGATTTGTACACAGTAAATCGAAAGTGGATTGACTGAAAAAACAATTCTGCTAAAACTGTGTTGCCCTCCTGTATTACATTTTCCTTAATATGTAGAAGAACATGATGTCATCACCATCACTTTGCAAATTTTCTACCTGCTCACCTACCTCAATATAAATAGCCAATAATTCTATACACCTCCCTCAATATAAATAGCCAATTCTTCGAGCAGAACTGGAGGGAAGGAGGATAATGTCATGATAACATGACATGCAACATTTCTACAACTACATGTTAAAAATTGAAGGAAAGGAATATCATGCCCATTATATTTGATTCTATCCAGTATTGCTCTATAAGGCATGCAGTACTGAATTACATATTGACTACTTTCAATAATTGTTTGTATCTATTTTTTTCTAATAACATTGTCATAGTCCTGCAATAATTTTACCAGAAAATACTTCATTTTTCAGTGATGATCTATCATTCCACTGAAGGTATAATTGATATTATTTAAACCTGTATTGAGAAGGCAGAATTGTCAAATTTTCTTCTGACAAAACCATCCTGCCCCATTTTTTGAAGATTTCACTGCATAGTTAACTCAAATCTCTCTCTTTCAAAAACTCAGAGGAAAAAAGTATTGATTAATCTTTCACACTATTCTTAGTCATGCATAAATAAAACTGAGTAACATATTCAGCAGTAAGCTAACTGCTATTTGTACAAACTTCCTTCAAGCATGTGAATTTATTTTACTGAAATGAGCTATTAGCTCTCAGAGCTTTAGATGAAGATATGAAAATGTAGTTAGTGTGCAATTCAATTCTGAAGGAAACCAGAGCAGCTACTATGTTTTTACAACTCACTTCAGTTATTGTGTCTCATCCACCTCATGTATCAAGCTTACTCTGCATAATTTATTTTGGTCCTGCTAGCTTGCAGGTAGGACCAAGGAACTACAATGAGCAACTGCAACACCAATTGCTATTCAATGTATCTTTAGTTTCTTGGATATCAAGCTCTGCTATATGAACTCTAAGGAATATATATTTAAGGAAAGAAAGGGAAAGAAAAGCAATATTCTCAGGATGCTGAAAATGGTACTAAATTCCCAATTCCATTCTTGTGATGTTTCCAGTTCACAGGATATAAACTTAGTATGTGGCATCTTACTCACTGAAAGTGCAAAAGTAAGAACTTTCTGTATTAACTCTGGCTGAGATATTGCACCAAGTACACGTTCTATTCTGTTCTTCTCTTCCTGCATATCAGCTTGCTTGTGGAGCTGCAGAAAACAAAACAACAACAGCAAGTGATATTAGACTTCTTCCCTGTCATATTCTGTTCTAAACTAGGACCAGAGAAACTAAATTAGAAACCTGCTCAGCTTCTGGGCATATGGCCAATGAGTAATCCACAAAGGAATATTTGCCACTTAGTTTAGTGGAGGGTCAAAATGAGGCCACATTTACAGGTACTGTACTTGCAAGATTTATTTTACAGCAGAACCACTAGATGGCATATTAGCTCTATACAATGGCTATGGGAGTCATTTCCAAATCACCTACATTTATTTCACTAATGACATTTATTCTGAATTGTGCTATTTAAATATGCCACATAGGTTGATACTTTTCTGCAGAGCTTAGTACAACCACAAGTCAAGAAAAGTTACTCTGTTGTAGGGACACATCTTTCTCCCATGAATAAATGTGGAAAGCAACTAGCTTGTTAAACCGAAACATGTTTAAAAAAAATAACGTGAAACAAAAATTGCAGACAGTACAATATGATAGGCAAAAAACTGTGAAAGTTGTGATGCAAAGATGGGCAATCTGCAGCCTAAAATCTGCAAGAGGGCTCCTGATACGCAGCCTTCAAAGAGTGGCTCAGTCCTTTTTCCTCACTGGTAGGAAAGCAAGCAATTTGGTTCTTGCCCGTCTCATCACCTCTGACATTGGAAATCACCATCAGCAGTAGGACACTGGGAGGAAGACGAGGTGCATATTGGGAAGTGGGGAACATATTTAAAAGAAAATATTTTGAAAATGAAAATGCGAGTAGTCAACAGCCACAGCAGTCGAAAGCAATTTCTCGATGGCATGGGTTTCACTTAAGTCACCTATAATTTCCAATGGTAACACTGTTTCAAAGGGTATCAAATTCAAATTACTGGCAGAAAAATGTTCATTAGATGAGAGATGGAGATCATGCCATCTTTCAGATACTGTTGAGCTACAATTCTCATTAGGCTAAATGAAGCTGGGAGTCCAGTACCATCTGAAAGGCCATAGGTTCCTTTGTCACAATGGCCAATTTGTTTTAAAATTTCAATAACATATGTGACAAATATATCCTGTGGCTTTTGGTGGGGTATATCATTAAGCAAGCCTTATTTAATTTATATAACTGATCTTTTCCCCATTCTGAAGAACAAATAACAAGGCTAAATCTGAGAAAGAGAGAGAGGGATGAGGGAGGGAAACTTAAAAATATGAACTAGTATTTTAAATCTATTCCATTGCAATGAGAGGGATCTAAGCATAATTTTAAATCTCTTCCACTGAAATTAGTAACATTTAAAACTGAAAACTAAAACTGTAACTAAGGCTATCTATTGTTCTTCACATGGGACAGAGCAAATGGAAGGCTTACAGTATTAAAATTGCAAGACAAGACATCTGTGGGCATCTTGCACATTGGTACAGCATTCATTCGTACATGAAGTATATTCTCCATAGATTTTTACATACCCAGAAATACAAAGCATACTTACCTTGAGCATAGTATCTAAGGTTATACTGTCACCATGCTTCAAAACAGTTACATATACCTGGAAAGAAAATTTGTTTTAAAGTAAAGAAAGCTACTTTCTGTCAGTGTATTCCTATCACTCAGCATAAAGCATCCTTCCCTTTACATTTCAGCCTCCAAAAGTCTCTACAACCTGTCTCTACTCCAAGCTGGTCTAAGGAATTAAAACAAAAACATGCAACTATTATACTAGCATTTGTCCAGTGTAAGTAGGTTAATTTATGCTTGTAACATCTTAAGGAAAGGAAATTTCCTGCTATAAACTGGGAGAGTTGATGGAAAACTGCTTAAAAAGACATTACTGTTTAATCACCAGGAAAGAGCCTGAAGCAGGGTAATTACATGTTAATTCAGCCCTGTATGAAAGGCAGAATTTGAATCAAGAGGGTTATGTGAAAAACTCAGATAACTGCTGCAAAACAAGAAGTCTGAAAGCAACCTACAGAACTTCTTAGATCAGCAGGCAGGATATGCTTCCCTTCCACGTGATCTTTAAACCGTCGCCGAGCTTCTTCTAATGTTGCTTTATGTCCAGCTTTTCCAAGCTTGCCCAAAACTAAACCTCTCAGAAGTGCATCTAGATGACCTGATGGAAAACAATAAGAAATAAGAAAGTTGTGCTTTAAAAAGCTTTATATATATATATACATACATAGTATGAATTTATGAGATCACAGAATCTGAACTGAAACGGACTCCCAAGACCTTGAGCTTGAAGTCTGTGAAATGTTCTATAAAATATTCAGTCTTTTACTTCCTATACTCCCAGCAACGTTCTTTCAGCAACTATCATTATTATTCAACTTCAAAATAATCTTAAATGCCAGCATCAAAAGTTTAGGTGCCAGATCTGCAAAGAACATAAATATTTTCCATGACATCGATATGAAATCCGTGACTACTAACACTACTGATAAGGGAAGATGACCTCAACACCAGACAGTATGATTTCCATAAAGAATTTATCTGGGTTCAATCATCAAAGAAAAGGATGTTAGTTAATATAGCTGAAGGGACATGCCTGAAGTCATAGAGAGGTACTATCAACTGAAGTGCAGCATATACTGTACTGTGCTGTAAAAGCTTATCTGATACACTGATCACAATCCCATGACATGCTAAGCCATATTGTGATTTTATGTAGCAAATCATGTGATCTCAAATCACAGATCAGACTTCAATCTGTATAATCACTGTTTGATTCTGGTTAATCCAGTGTGCCTGGAATTTGCTGGTTTCTAATAGTCAGCACTTTCTACCAGGATTAAAGAAGGGATGTTAGTATTGCAATAAAGTGGGGTCACTCAAGCAGCACCATCTCTGCTGCTCTTTTTTTCCCTTGCATTCTACGGGCATATTGAAAGGTTAATCAGGATCACAAAGGAGGCAGGTGTAGACCCTAGTTGTCCTCTGTTCCTCTACAGAATGGTTCTAATCCTTATCAGGCCTTTGCATATCCCGGCATTCCATTTTTTTTTAAGTTGAAAGAAAAATGGAAAATGTAGTGAGAGCAGAGGAACCAGGAACAATTGCTAGGTGAATGAATTGTGAGGTTGGTCCCCTGACCATAATTAATACTGAACAAAGCTCAGGATAACCTGCAAATATGATAAATACAGAATGAGTGTGTGGGGGTGTGTGTGCACACGCATGCACATGCAGGTACACACAGACACACACAAACAAAATAAGAGCACCCAATTCCATGACAACTCTGGGTAGGTTACAACACTAAAAAATAAAACTTATAACAAAGGAGACAGAACTACACACTTCTGGAAGAGAAAACACATCCAGTCTAACATTCATAATCTTGTAAGAGGCTTGCCACCTACCCTAACCCAAGACCTAGGGAAAAAGCCATGCTTTTAACAACATTTTAAATGAGGTCAGGGTAGGAGCCATTCAGCTCTCTGGGGGGATGCTATTCTAGAGGGTAGCCATTTTATATGGACAAGATTTACTTTTGAGAGCTATAATTTTTTCAGCTTTGCAATGTCACTTTAATTCCTATTGTAAACACCAAAAATCCTTAAGCAATCTAAAGAATGAATGAGAATGAATGACTGAAGGCTACCTAGTCAGTGGTTCATCAGGGATTTGAGCCCAGTCCAAAACTATTCTTGTACAATGGATTCTCACTCTCTGAAACATCTTTGAAAGTCTTTATGCAATTTCTTACCATTTACAGCTCTATCAAAAAAGCAAAACAAACATGAGAGGAATCCTGCTCACGCAACGTATGTTGTTCTATGTCAACACAAATTGTTCTGTCTTAGTTCTATGGGACAGTCATCTATGTAAATGTTTGGAGGACTTATTTTATTTATTTAAAATATTTCAAGTCCACTCTTAATGACAAAGTCCTTTCAAGGCAGCTTACATATTACTCCATACAATAATAAAACAGCAACAATTAAAATCAACAACATCAGGAATATTAGTAAACATCCAGCCCATAAAGCCCTAAAATTTAAGTCAACTACAGCTAAAACTTAATAATAGTGCAATAAAATGCAAACAACAAGAAAAACCCCCAAAGTACATGGGCTTTAGGCCTTTTCTAAAAGCCTAATGAAATGGATCTGTGATAGCAAACTGTTCCAGAGGTGTGAATCTGCTATGAAAAAAGGTTCCTTTTAAGATAGATACTGTAAGTGAGTAAAAGAGGATCCTCTACTCCTAATTTTAAAACAGGAACAAGGTTTAAAGCAAATTTGATTATAAACTGTACAGGATATTAAAAATTAACAGCTTCATCTTAAATTAGGTTTGGAAATGTATGCTAAACTGCCATTGGGTAACAAATAAGAATCACTAGGTCCATTTATTTTGTCACACCCCATCACTCAGATCATCTCAATCTGAACCAGCTGAAGTTTCTGTCTTATCTTTAAAGATCACTTGACATAAAATGTATTACAGTATTCCATTCCAGATATCATTAGAACATGGATACCTAAAGCAAAGTTCACTTTCTCCAAATGGAGCCATAGACTGCATACCAGTCTAAACTGGTAAAACATTCTTGGCTCCTGCAACTAATTCAGCTTATGCAAGTAATGTAAAGTGCATGTATTTTTTAAAGGAACTGAAAACTTACCAAAGAGTACTTGTGAATATCCATCCAGAGGAGTTAGTTTTGCAACTGACAGTAGCTCAGTGATGCCTGAATTAAATTTCAGCCTGCTCACATTCACTCAGACATTCCAAGAACTCTATAGATTCTTTATGGAAGAGCTAGATATCATACACCTACTAATAATGCTTCAACTCAAGGCCCCAGATGACTATTTCCAGCAATGTCATCACTCTCTTGAATTAATCCTCATCAAATGAAGAGGAGAAAGGAGGTTTGGAAGTGGAGCCAAGGAGAACCCTTTTGCTCAAAGTTTAGACCCACCCAGGGACAGAATCTATCTTCTTTCTAACCTACAACCCAGATACTCGATCCAGGGTAGACTTCAAAACCTTCAAGCCCACAAGAATGGTATCATCTCTAGCTGGTGGAGCAATTTTAGAATGGTGCAGAAATGGAATCCTTCATGGCCAGCTTCTTAGGAGTAAAGATTTATTTGGGAGTCAGGATTTTTTTTCTCAGAAGATCAAGCCCCATTAGGGGCTAATAAGTATCTACTAAGTTCAGGCAGAGTCCTTCCTCAATTATGCACAAAAGCGCTAAACAGAAAACAGTTGCTGAAAACAGCATCTGTTAACAGTTTCCCTTGTGTTTCTGAATCCTAAACCTTGCTCTAGCCTCTCACCTGGATTTCTGAATTCTGGCTTCCCTCCTGATTACCTTTAAGGCTACTCCTTCAAATCTCTGGTTTTGCCTCTGCTGTTCTGAACTTTGGACATAGCTTGCTGCCGACTTCTCATAGTAAGAATCTTGTGAATCCCTGACTTAGGTTTGCCAGAGTTTGTCTTTACTTGCATCCCTTGAACAGGTCAAGCAATTTCAGACAGAAGTGAAAAAGCACCACCAGTTCTGATACTATTGCTCTGGGAACAACATTCCGCCTCTTAAGCCCAACTTAAATAATTAATCCAACAATTAATTCATCATAATTAATGGCACTAATGCTGCTGAGAAATCTAGAAGAATCAAGTGGACTATAGTCTAAATGTTTCCAGTGTATCTAATCTATCTGTATATCACAGCTGGAACAGATGAAATGAAGGTGAAAGAAATAACTGCCATAGGGTAAGATTACTAATGGAATCTTACTTCTGATTGATTCTATTCATTCTGAGTCTTCTGCCATATTCCAAGCAGAGACCAGGCCCTCAGCAGTTCGACCAGCTAAACCTGCAGAAAAATCCATAACAGACCTCAGAAACCAGTCTCTGAAAGGAAACCATCAAAGTTGGTCCCTTCTTCCTATACCTAAATATTTTAGAAGTCTAAGTCTCCGACAACAAAAAGGGGTAAGTTAAAAATAAAATACAGAAAGGTCAAAGTATTCATAAACCTTCATACCCTCGCCAGGCTTGGGGTCCCAGCCCAGTTTTTCTCCTATTGGTGAAAAGATATCACGGATGAATGCCTGAATCTCTTCATAGAAGTCTGTGTGGGACAAGAGAGTTGAGAGAATCCCCAGGTTACAGCTCAGGTCGCTCCATACGGTATAGTTGGGCTCATTCACAAATGCTTCCATGACTTTTAGAACCTCTACAGTGCTAATAATTCCAGCTCGGGCCTGAGAGAAGAAAAACAAATAAGTTACACTCATATCCAAAGCCAAAATGAAATGTTCAGTCTTACCAAAAAGAAAGCTATCTAGACTCTTTCTTCATATAGATTGTGTGGGTAGGAGGAATAGTTGGGCCCTTGCTATCAGTTATAGAGTCATTTACAGTATGTCTAGTAAGAGGTAGGGTTGAGGTAAACTAGTAAGTCAGGTGTCAATACAGTGCTGGAAACTTCTAATCTATCAGACCAAACCATATATGAAAGTGCTAACCAACAACAGAAGAATCTTGCTGTTTCTATGGTTTCAAAACCTCAGTGCAAGTGAGCTAGGGGAAGAAGTATACAATTCTGAAAATACTACTTGCCAATCATTTACATCTAGTGTATTTGTGGATGTCTGCAGCTGATAATGGTTACCTGTTGAACTTTAAAGCAATTCAAATCCTTGGGTGACTGAAAAGCTCAAACTGATTGACTGGTACTCTATATTAAATTAATGTATTGTATGTCTCCAAATCCTTCAAAAGTCACTAAGGCAGTGCTTCCCAAACTTTTTCTTTCATTACCCAAACCGCTTATCAGAAAGTCCTTTTTACCCAATGTAGGTAAAACACTTTAAGTCAATTTAAATATCTCTGTTGTGATTGGGTAATGGGTTCATGTATTATTACCCAAAGAAAAACCACTTTTACCCTATTTTGGGTAATTTATCCAGGTCTGGGAAGCACTGCAGTAAGGTAACAGTGTTGCACTATATTTTATCATTTCCAATTTTAAAGCATTAACAATTGAAGAATACCTACCACCTCTAAAGAAGAAGCCAAATAAACTTTGAGTTGAAATTAACCGCCCTGAAAATCAATCTACTCTTGTTCATCAAGGTAGTATGAAACAGAAAGAAAAATTACTTACATCCTCATTGTGGAAGCCATTCAATTTAATATCCTGATACTACAAAACATCACTGAAAACAACAGAGCATGGGTTGTGAGGAATCTATAACAGTGACAAGATCATGTGTATTCCACACTCAACAAGGGCACAGTTTAGCACTTGGTGTGGAATTCCATACCTGTTCTTAAAAATAAAAAGTTACTAGCACAGCAACCAATGGTTACAAAATCGCCAGCATTGGTCATATGAGGTATCAGAAGATAGTTTCCAAGAATCAAATAATGAAAAATAGTAGAAATAGCAGGAATCAACTTTTCAAAGTAAATAAAAAGTTCTATTCATCTTATATAATGCTCCTTAGGGTTGGTTTGGATTTCCATCTGGTACTTCATTTACGTCATTTATTCATGTTTCAACATGTTTAATATTTAAAGCTACTGACATGGTCAGAAGCTATTTTACTAAAAAACAGCTAAGAGTTTAAGACTGGGACTACGGAGCTTTCTTATAAACTAAAAATATATGAAGTTCATTAACTGAAAATATATTGTGCCTCCAAATGTAGTGTTCGATTCCTGGAAGGAAAAATGAGACAAGAAAAAAGGGAAGGGGAAAACAAGATTAGCAAAAGGAAACACAGACATCCACTTACCAAGGAAAAGAGGTCATTCTGCAGCCCTAGTCTGTCCACGGGGAGTAAGGAGAGATCACGGATAGCTGGAAGTAAACCCTCCAGCATGTCAGGACTGTACTGTGTCCGATAAAATCCTACAGTTCCCAGGTTTAGCTGAAAACATTGGGAGGTGGGATTCAGTTAGCAATTAGAGAAAAAACACAATGGCATCCACATTAAACCAAAGATAGAGAACAGAATAACATGGCATGATTTAATAATGCCTAACGATAATATAACACATTCTGTTATCAACAGCTTCGGCAAAGGAGGGGTTGTTTCAGCAAGAGACAAAAGCAAAATGAAAGTTCTTATGTTATGAAGCTGACAACTGGCTCATTTTTATTATTGACAAGGATTATGGAAAAGGATGTATATCCTACAAAACTAAGGTCAGACTATTCCTTTTTCCTTGACAAAATCAGGAGGCTCTCTAAACCCAAGATGCAATGCAACTCCCTCATGTGGCCTCACTTTTATCTTGTTTTAAAATGAAGAGAATCATTTGCAACTTAATTATTCATTTTTAACAGAATCTTGTTTATGGCCTATTAACTTTTAGGCCACAGTTGGGCATCATCCTTTACTGACTCTCTATATGGTTTGCAACTATAGATAGTTGCTAATATTGAACTATTTAAGTTGTATTGTACGTTACATTATTTTTTGTGTTTATTTTCTCTGATAAACTTACAAGTGAGTCAGAGTACTGGGATTATGATTTGCCAATGCAGTAAGGGTTTAAGTTTCAAAATGATCTGGGAAAAACTGAGCCTTAAGCCTAAATCCAGGAAATTATCACATGAGGGCACCGGAAAATACTGAAATATGTCCTCTTTACAACCCTCCCAGAATTATTTGTGACCTCATCTGGTAAGAGAAAGGAATGTAATGATGAGCTTCACAACTGGAGTCTTCCAATTTTGATTGCAATTGACATTTCATTCAGTAATGCTATGACCAGCGTCTTATCTTACCTATCAAATGTGCCAATATTGTTTTCCTTTTCCTAACTCTGGTAAACAAATACTGAAAGAAGATCGGTTACGAAGCAAGGGGTCTAAGTACTTAGAGATGAATAAATGTGTAAGGAATGCTCACAGTTAACTATTCACAATGGAAAGCCATTTCTACTGAAAAACTTGTTAAACAGGAAACCTTAACTGGATCACCAAGTCAAAATCAGCTCCATCATGCATGGTCATTAGGTATCTTTCCTAATACAAATATCAACCATACTGTTACACCCAGTTTTCTACAAATCATAGGAATATTTGAACAATTTAATAATGGGCAAAACAAACTCACATGGGAGGCTTACACCAGGAGACATATGCAAGTCAAATCCTCCTGACAAATCCTCCTCTGTCTGCAAATTGAATATGAAAGAAACAATTCCAGTGCCCTGGTATTTGGGCTGTTGGTGGTGTTACATTAGGAGAACAAGGCAGCTCTGAAAAAAAATGCAGCTCTGCTCTCCTGACTAATCAAGATGCTGACCAGGAAGAGTAAGAGTAGGCTGAACAATCAGAAATATAATTTGAGAGGAATACCTCCCTTTTTACAACAACTCACCTTAACCCATTGCTCTGGCTTCACATCTTTCAAAACTAAAGTTAACTCAGGCTTGTCCATTAATACTTGCATTTTGGCATGGGTTGGGTCATCACTTGTACAAATGGTAATGGGAATCATCCACAGAGGGTAATCTTCCCCTATATAAAAGAAGAGAAGGACACCTGACAGAATAAGGCATGATATGGTCCACTGCCCAGTCCCCAATAACATATTTGAGGATTTATAGAAGTAAAACCACAGCTGCTTTCACCCAGCACATTTGTAAAGTAGATATCCAATCATTCTGCAAAGACAAATTTGTTCAAGTTCTATACTTTTCACTAAAACAATTGATAATCTAACAACTTAAATTCTATGCAAACACTATGATAACACTGAAGTTGCTTTCTAGATCTAATGAAACTATATATTAGGGTGACTCACAGAGTTACCTATAAATAAAATCTGTTATATAACTGAACATACATATTTACATATTCACATGAACCAATAGTCTTGTTCTCTATAACAAATAAGAAAAGATAAGTAAAAACAAAATAAAAAACAAGTGAATAATGTTCTAGAACAGCCATGAAAATCTAATAATTTAGGGGTATCTGCTATTTCAGTTGTACTCACAACTGGAGCAGAGAAGGGGTATCTCCATATAAAAATATGCATCATTTTTCATTTGATACAGCAGGTGTTACCATAATTACTAACAAAACATTGCATATGTTGACCTTCCTTTTCAATAAATGTCCCCTAAAAATCAATTGAACGAACTGCCTTCAAACTTGAACTCTAATCAAAAGCCATTATTTTTCATCAGATTAATTATCTGATGAATAATTAAAACCCAGCCACATTCTAGACTGGCAAATGACTGGTTTGCTTTTTCACTTTGTGCTTTCACATGAAGCTTATGGTTCAACTTGTTTGTACAAATCATCTAAGTAATTTGCTCTCAATGCCTTTCCTCAACTGCAGGTACAATATTCTGAAACTGCATCCTGGTGGTGCCACTGTCTTCCAGTACATGTTACTCCAGAAGGCTCCTTGGCCCTTTTAAATTCTATGACTATGACTAAACATTTAGTTTTCTATCCACTACATGTCTGACAAGAACCGTAACACTGAAGTTTCGCTAGATGTCTGCAATAATAAACTGAATGACTGCAATAATAAATCTAGTTAATACTAGCTGTTCATGTACATCTATTACTCAGTGAATAAGTATTCATGCCTTTTAGAATTTCTGACTTTTTGCTTAACTTGCTAATGAATGTAACCAGAGCTTCATATGTATCCTACTGATACATTAAGGGAACCTGAGTGAACAAACTACACCAATGTTTAGTGCTTGTTTAATTTATTACATTAAAAAAGTCATCCAACATGGAATAAATAATAAAAACTTGGTTATGCTGCCTGGCCTGGGATGGGAGGGGGGGCAGTTATTCATGGGGGTGGTTGGCCCCGTGAGGGTGTCAAGGTTAAGATCTTCCCATCTGAAATTTTATATTTTGTATTTTATATTGGATATTGTATATTTTGTATATGTATTTATATTTTTAGGTATTTATATGGTACTGTTTTAGTGATTTGCTATTCTTACTATTTGTAAGCCAACCAGAGTCATTATATGTGAGATGGGCGGCAAAGAAATTTAATAAATAATAATAATAATAATAGTAAGAATGTACCAGTGTGAAAAAGTAATCACCCCTTAGATTCAGTAACTGATTGCAATACCTTTGGCTGCTGTAACTGCTTTCTGTAATTGGTGGTTAATCTCTCATATCACTTTTTTGGGTTAATTCTACCATAGTGAACAGCTTCAAATTAGTAACATTTGAGGGTATCAAGCATGAACTGCTTATTCTGGTCCTGCCACAATATTTCTATGGAGTTTAGTTTTTATAAACACTGATTTTTTTTTTTTATTCATACTTGCTTGTATGTTTGACACTGTTGCCTTGCTACATGAACCACTTGTGTTTCTGCTTATGGATAGTCTAATACACTCCTGCAGAATACCGATAGAAAGCAGAATTTATGCTTCCTTCAGTGACAGCCAAGGCATCCACTTCTTGAGGTGGCAAAGCATCACCAAGTTTGATTGTTACTTAAGTTTCATTGTGGTATGTAATGTTTGGTTTTACCAGAAATAAAGTCCCCAGGAACCCCCAACTTTTGTTTCAGTTGTCTATAGAACATTTCTCTAGAACTCCAGAGGATCATTCAGGTGCTTTTCTTATAGCAAGCAATTATTCATCTCCCATGAATCCCCCCCCTTTTCCCCCTCTTATCGCTTTTCCAATAGTGGAGTCATAAACACCGGCTTTAGCCAAGGAGAGGTCTACAGCACACTGAATGTTATTTTGGAGATCTTTGCGACTTCCTGGATTCTGCTGCATTCTTGAAGCGTTTTTTACAAAATGGATAGCTTGGTTAAGATTCAATATTGTCCCAAATGTTCTCCATTTCAAAACTATCCCCAGAACTTCAGATACCCTTTTGTAACCTTTTTTAGGCAAATATGGGACGGAAACTGCATTGGTCGCACTTATGGATGATCTCTGGTGGGAGCGGGATGGAGGCAGTGCATCCATCCTTGCTCTCCTTGACCTCTCAGCAGCTTTCGATACCATTGACCATGGTATCCTTTTGGGACGGCTCAGGGAGTTGGGGGTGGGTGGCATAGTTCTGCACTGGTTCACCTCCTTCCTCCAGGGCCGGTCCCAGTCGGTGGTGATAGGAGAGGAGAGATCTGACCCTCGACCCCTCCATTGTGGGGTGCCGCAGGGTTCGGTTCTCTCTCCTCTCTTGTTTAACATCTACATGAAACCACTGGGTGAGATCATCCGTCACCATGGGATGAAGTATCATCAGTATGCTGATGATACCCAATTATACATCACTATCCTGGGTGAGGTAAGTGATGCAGTGACTGCCCTTTCTCGGTGCCTGGGGGCTGTGGGGGTCTGGATGGGGAACAACAGGCTTCAACTGAACCCTGGTAAGACGGAGTGGCTGTGGGTTGATGGGGCTTCATCTTCCGGGAAACTGTCATCTTTAGTTCTGGATGGGGTGGCACTGCCCCAGACAGACTCAGTGCGTAATCTGGGGGTTCTCCTGGACTCACAACTCCTGCTCAAAGAGCAGGTGGCAGTCGTGGCCAGGAGGGCCTTTGCGCAACTTTGGGTTGTACGCCAGTTACGCCCGTTCCTGGATCGTGAAGCCCTCCAAACAGTCACTCACACCCTGGTTATCTCCCATATAGACTACTGCAATGCGCTCTACATGGGGCTACCCCTGAAGAGTATCCGGAAGCTTCAACTGGTCCAAAATGCAGCCGCACGGGCTATTTTTGGTGCACCTAGGTAGGTACATATAACACCGTTGCTGCACAAGCTGCACTGGGTGCCAGTTTGCTTCCGGGTCCAATTCAAGGTGTTGGTTATTACCTTTAAAGCCCTACATGGCACGGGGCCAGGTTACCTGAGGGACCATCTCATCCCCATTACATTGGCCCGCCCCACCCGATCATCCAGAGAGGGCATGTTACGGACCCCATCCATAAGAGAATTTCATTTGGCGGGGTCCAGGAAGCAGGCCTTCTCTGTGGTGGCCCCCGCTCTCTGGAATATCTTGCCCCTGGAGGTGAGGCAGGCCCCTTCTCTCCTGACCTTCCGGAAGGCCCTGAAGACCTGGTTTTGCCATCTCGCCTGGGGCGGGAACGTGAATAGCCATTCTTGGGGATGGCTCGCACCCTAGAGTCCTTCCCACCAGCCTGGATTTTACATTTCTCTTGGATTTTATTTATTTATTGTGTTTTATTATAATTGTTTTATGTGATTTTAATGTTTATGTTTTATGTGGGATTTTATTGTAAACCGCCCAGAGTCCCTCTTCTGGGGGAGATGGGCGGTGGCTAAATATGAGTAATAAATAAATAAAAATAAATAGGCATCATTAATTTTTTTTTACAGAGATCTACAGAAATTTCTTTGGGGCAGGGCATGATCTAGAATCCATGTGATGAGAAATTCACTGTGATTTGAAGAGCTAAATTTCACAATATTTCTAGAGAGCTCCACACTTTTTTAACAACTCTTTAATTAAATGTTTGAAAGACTGTGATCTACATGCTCCCTCAAATAGCATACAAACATCTCCCTATTTTATTATAAGCAGATGATGCAGATGATTCCTTGACCCAAGTCAACTTTAGAAGGGTCCTTAGTGTACTTAATCAAGCAGCATAAATTATTATATAAATTATTCAAAAACCAAAATAATGATATCTTCTAATAATACCCCACCAAAAATACAAATGGTTCATAGGTAAACATCCAACAGAACAGATCAGCTGTTTCAAGTACTTAGGGGTAATTTTTCCAGCTTCTAGACACCAAATGGCATACATGAAAAGTGCCACTGCTGTAGCCCAGAGAAGTTTCACAACCATTTTAAGGTTCTTCAGGAATCAAGGTGAGTATTTTATACCCACAGATACTAAATTATTTGCTGAGAAAATAGTGGTGTAGCTTCTCTACAGTGTGCAACTGCAGCCCTGTATAAACTTTCACTTATAGGAAAGAATCCCGCCACACTTTCTGAGAGCCATATTTTCTACCTCAAGCAATGTCCCTAATACTATACTCAGATTGGTGGCCAGACTAACTAGCACAGAAATTAGGGCTTGGCAATTAATTATATTTTACTGGCTCAAAATTTATCTATATCCTACAGGCCTCATGCTCGTTTTAGCATGGGCCATCTTCCAATCCAAATGGCCAGAATTATACCCAGCAAGCTGCTCCATTTGAGCATGTCTCCTATTTCCTTTCAACCATGATATTTGATAAAGCAAAAGAAGGCCATTAAACAACACTTAGAAGATATGGAACTCCAGTTGTGCCAAGGCTATACCAACTTTACAATGAATCAAGGAAACCGCAATCTACAGAATAGAAATACAAGTTATCGTAGAAACCAGGAGACTGTGAGTTCTAGCCTTGCCTTAGGCACAAAGCCAGTTGGGTGACCTTGGATCAGTCACTCTCTCTTATTCCTAAGAAGCAGACAATGGCAAACCACTTCTGAAATCTTGCCAAGAAAACTGCAGGACTAGCCCAGGCAGGCAGTCTCCACACTGACTCAAAGGCACTATATTTATATTTTCTCAGTATCACAGGCCTTCTCTAGAGCACAGTTCGATGCCCTTCCTTCTGTAATCATGGGTGGTAGATACAGTACAATCAGACACATTTTGCAGAGATGATGCCCCTGTGCCTCTGGTGAAATTGAAACCTTAGAACATATCTTTCTGAAGTATAGATTTTATAAGAAATTGCCTTCCAACTAATCCAACCCTTAATAAATAGACTGCCCAGGCATTCAGTCCAATGATATTTAGAATTTTTCCTTTTAAAAAAAAGTGTCCTGAAATCACTTAAGCGATTGTTAAATTCTAGGCCTAAGCCATAAGGCTTCACTATGTTCAGACCCGACAACAGAAGTGGGTAATTTATTTAATTAATGTTATTTTGTTGTATTCTCAGGTAGTATTTAATTGCTCTAACTTTTGTAATTGGTCTTGAGCTGTAATAAAAGGTTCATTCATTTGATACTTCTAAAGGGCAGGGATGATCCAATCAGCCCTGACTGTTTAATTAAGTATTCACAAAACTATCCCTTCATTTAATTGTATTGGCGGGAACAAGGGAAGCCATTACTTTTTCACACTTGCACATTATATTTTGGAAGGCTTTATTTATAAATAAATGAAAAGAACCCCAAAGTTCAGTGTTACTGTCTTTAAATATCAATAGGACCCACATGAAGCTATAAGAACATTAACTGTAAAGATATACAAAAATACAGAAATCCCCAAAAGGGACAAACGCTTTTTCACAGAAGTGTATTTCTACTGCCTTTCACACAGATATAACAAAGAATACAAAGAAATATTAATATTATGTAAAGTTATTTTAAAGAGCTTGCAGCTTTTCTAATTAAAATGTGCAAAATGTAAGCACACACACAAAAAAACACAATGAAAAATTAAAATTTCAGACTTAATTGTTGGTAAAATTATTTCAAACATCTGAATCCTAAAAAGGACACCTGCCTGCACAAACTGACAGTGCAAGGGCTGTTTCTTGGAATAGTTGGTGTCACGTACAAAATGGTGCGCTGCTTGCTCCTGCTATTAGCCATCGTCTTACCACTATATGGTCCGCTGGCACAGAATTTCTTCTGGACTAGCTTCAGCACTTTGTTATCTTCTTGCTGGAGTAAAGAACAAAAGGCCAAAATAGCAGTGAGAGGTTTGAGAATATTTTTAATTAAGATAGTATGTCCAGAGAACTTAATTCCTTGTCCTCACAGTCCATAGTAGGTTTGTCAAGTCTTTTTTAACAATTTGCCAAACCACATCTTTTTGCCCACTCCCCATTTTCCCAACTGCCCCATTCTTACATATCTTTATCTGCTACTCCCAACAGACTGGCCCCAGTCACAGACTACATTTTCTTATGATACTGTATTATAATGTATTATAGTGAAAATTATAGAGCCTTGTGTGGCACAGAGTGGTAGGTGGCAGCATTGGAACTGAAACTCTCCCCATGACCTGGGTTCGATCCCAGCGGAAGCTGGATTCTGGGGTAGCCAGCTCAGATCGACCCAGCCTTCCGAGGTCAGTAAAATGAGTACCCAGCTTGCTTGTGCAGAGGACCTTTCACACGTATTATATCACAGTATTGTAACTGAAATATGATGGCTAGGACTGGGTTATCAGTGGCTACCACTGCATAGCCAAAGGAAGTTCTAATTTGTTGAAATTAAATACTCTATTAATTTGGTCTGATCTATTTCAAGAAACTGTGGTATTGGCTTAATCTGATAGCAAGATCTCTGTTCACTAATCTAGTTTAAAAGTCAGTCCTCAGATCATGAATTCATGGTGGCATGTGAAAAATATCTAAGTAGTGATCTCCAGCTTAAAAAAAAATCCTATGTAACAGCCTTTCAGACAGTGTTGTTTATAGAATAGATTTTTATAAACACAGAAACAAATTAATTTAAGTGTTTTATAGGTTATTTCAGAGGTGAATTCTGAGGCTTGGAGATTAAGCTATCTGAAGATGAATTAGAATACCCTCTATTACAAAGCTAAAGCCAGTTTTCACCTATGATTCCAAAATGGCATGTTCAAGTGAAAAAGCAGTATTATCAAGCAAAATGAAGTACTCTATGGTGTCTTGTTTTCCAATTAAGCAAATTGCTATAACAAAGTCAATTAAATTGCTGTATTGTTTGAAAAGGAAAATATTAGAAAAGACATACCAAATGTATGTATGTATGTATGTTTGTTTGTTTTTACTTAGATGTCACCCAACTCCAATCGACTCTGGTAGCTCACAGCATAAAAACAAGGCAACAAATACACAATCAAAACTAGAACATAAAACAGTAAACAAGATGGTAAACTCAGTCAGCAACAACTAGCATATCATATACTCAGCAAGGGGCTCTAACTGCACTAGCCCAAAGCCTGGGAGAACAGCCACGTCTTTAAGGGCCTCCATAATGCCACCCAAACCTCAAGGGGAACCTCATCCCAGAGGGCAGGTGCCATGACTGAGAAGGCATACTTCCAGGGTCCTGATAGATGGCACTGTTTAATTGAAGGATCCCTCAAGCAACCAGGCCCTATGCCATGGGTCATAACCAGCACCATGCTGGTGGTGTACCTGAATCATACCTAGAAAGTCCCTAAAATAAATCCAGTCAAGCATCAAATCTCTAGAAAGCATTAAAGGAAACTATTTTTTGTCCTCAGACATTGGGATTCTATATTGGCTGACTTAACAAAGTCAACATGAAGTCAACATATTATAAAGAACACAAGAAAACAGCTACAATGTTAATTAAGATGGATCTTAGGTATTCTGTAAAAACATTTACGCTCTAAGACTGCATTAAGATGGCATTAATTTCATTTTATGTTTTGCCTTAATTACTATTTTCTGAGTCTAAGGACTTAAAGGCAGGACAGAAATGTTTCTGTAATATTTATAATGTTATAATATTAAAATTATAATTATAAATATTTATAATAATATAAATTGTTTCTATAATAAAAATACTGGAAATGATATTAGAATATTTCAAGATAAATGCAACTTTCTAATTAATAAGGAACTCTAGTGGGGCCAAAGCTTGAGATCCACGAATCCATGTAAATAAATGCAGTAGACTATAGCACTGAGATTGGTACACACTGATCTTTGAGAATTTCAGTTTGCATTTGAACAAAGTAACAGTATACCTAGACTTTAGGCTATGAAGTTAACATTGCAACTGTGTGGGAGCAACGTTTCATGAATGAAAGGAAAACTGAATTTGGCCTCCAGTGATCACTACCTGCATATCTGTTCGCCTTTAGTATGGACTAGACCTATGCCAAAATGCAAAAGTATACTCAGTTTGTGTAAGTCACCCATCACATTTGTCTTTTTAAATGCAGGATATATGCAGTCATATAAATTTCCTATCATTTATCTCTATAGAAACTACGCAGGTCAGTGGATTCATCAGAGTTTAATATCTGAACATATGTTTTGTATTTATTGTCTACTCACACTGTATAACCAAGGAAATCATACTGATTAGAATTTTTTTTTCCTATTTTGGTCTCTGTCACATGTAAACTACCATAAACTTGATGATGTCTCCAGTCATGAGCTAAATATACATGTTTCTGAAAATCTGATCCATTTCTTAAGGTTTATAAATATAAATTCTAAACATACTGTTTTAAGGAGTGTACGTCATAAAACAAAATCTTCCTCAATCATAATTCAAAAACGTTAACTATTATTTCTGTATAAATGAACCCTGCTTTGCGATAAGCAGAAAAATACAGTGAGGAACTACTGTTTATAGAATCTGCAAAATATGGTTTGCTGATGTCTGACTTGAAAGCCATAGGTAACTTACTATTGGTCCAAAGACTTTTTTTAACTGTGGAAACTGGAATACTGAATAAACAGAAAATGAAAGTTATGAGCTCTATACCATAATAAGCCTGTAATCTTGGAAGATTAAATCATTGCTTTGTATTCTGCCTGAACTGAGTTCAAAGTCAGAAATCATAAACCTACCTGCTCCACTTCCACATATACCAGTGGAAAACCCATTTGCTTGGTCCATGTATTCATCATAGCAGCAATAGGTTTACCGCTAGCATGTTCCAGGCTTTCCCACAGGTCTTCTGCAAAAGAGAAAAAGCCTCAATCTAAATAACCTGCATTCTAATGCTAAAGAAAATATTTCATATTTATTTATTTACTGAATTTATACAGGTAGTCCTCACTTAACAACCACAATTGAGACAGGAATTTCAGTTGCTAACCAAAGTGATAATTAGGCAAATCCGACCCAATTTTATGACTTTTTTGCAGTGGTCATTAAGCGAACCACATGGTTGTTAAGCAAATCACATGGTTCCCATTGATTTTGCTTGCCAGAAGCCGGCCAGGAAGGTTGAAAATGGTGATCACGTGATCACAGGATGCTGCAACAGTCATAAATATGAACCAGTTGCCAAGCACCCAAATTGTGATCACATGACCATGGGGACACTGCGACGATCGTAAGCGTGAGCACCGGTTGTAAGTCGGTTTTTTCAGCACCGTCTTATGTCTGAATCGTCACTAAACAAATGGTCACTGAGGACTACCTGTATAGCTGCTCATCTCAACCATGTGATTCTAGGCAGCTCACAAAACAAAAATCCTAAAAACACTAACAGAAAAAATATTATAACGTAGTCAAGGCCCCTAAAAAATCAGTCTCAATCAAAAACCCATACATGTCAGGCTCCACTAACAACCTGGTCCCAACACCTGAGGAAAAGCCAGGTTTTCAAGAGTTTCCAGAAGGTTAATAGGATTGAGGCTGTCTGGATCTTTTTCACAGAAGGGACCCAGAGCATGCACCACAGATCGACAAAACTGGGAAGAAACTGTCTTGCAAATAACCTGGCCTTGTGCTAAATGAACATAAGGCACCTTAAATTGCATCTAGAAGCCTACTAGGAGCCAGTTGTGAAGCAGTGGTGTTATATGGGCATACCAAGGTGTGCTCAATACTACCTGCACCACTGCATTCTGGTTCAGCTGCAGCTTCCAAATGCTCTTCAAGGGCAGTGCATTGCAATGGTCCAACCAGGGTGTGACTGTGAACAGACTCCTGTTCCAGGAAATGGTGCAATTGGTGCATGAGATGGACTTGTGAGAAGGTCCTACTGCCCACAGCTGGTCTTCAATCTGGAGCCAGAAGGACCACCAAATTGTGCACCAACTCTGTCTAGCAAAATGCCACCCAATCCAGAATAAGAGATGGACAATCTCTGGACACGAGGGGAGGGGACTAAAACCCACAGCCAATCAGTCTTGCTAGGGTTGAGTCAAAGCCTATTTTTCCCCATCCAGACCCCCACAGCCTCCAGCCACTTCTGGAGAGAAGATCTTGATGGCATCATTTGGATAGCAGAAGTGATAATCCATAGCACAATTAATGCCATTTCGGTACTATAACCCAGGCTGCAACCCAACTGAAAAGTGTTTGGATAATCTGTTTCCTCAAGGGATTTTTGGAGCTGTAAGCCTACCACGCACTCAACAACCTTCCCCAAAAGAAAAGTCAGAGACTGGATGAAGTTTTTCCAAATCCAATTGGATCCAGAGATGGCTTCTTGAAGAGAGGGTGAACCATTGTTTTTTCAAAGGAAGTAGAACTGCCACCTCCCTCCTCAAAGAAGCATTCACCACCCCCTGGATCCAACCATATATTACCTCCCAGGAGGCCTTTGCCAGCCATGTGGAAGCAGAACTTAAAGCCCCAAGAATCCTATACACTCCCTCAGCATGAACAGGCTTGAACTCTTCCTAGATAACCAAGCAACAACATGTCTCTATCACATTCATGGGAACTGCACAGCTAGAGTCTGACTTTACACGAATTTGAAAGATGCCTAGAAAAAATCCTCACACCAGCCCTACAATTCCTCCACCCAGCCTGCCCAGATCAAGTCACCCTAATCAGGGTCACTGTTTCGCTCGTTTTGTCATTCTTTTCACCACTAGGTAATCTGTAATACAGGACTGTACCCACGCTCAGTCTGACTTGCAGTTTGTCTTCCTCCAGCAGTGCTCTAGGCGTTTCTTGTGCCATTTCACCTCTTGGAGTTTCTCCAAAAACGACAAAGAAAGTCCACACCATGCAATAAGTCTGGGGAACTCCACACCCAATTCAGCCACAGCGTTAAGCAGCTCAGGCAGGGATGCCACTCCACAGCATGGAGGCTGATATAGTAGCATTAAACCCATTTGATCTCTAGAACCCAGCTTCAGAAATAGGGTCTCACACCTGGTTATCTGCGGAACAGTGCCTCTAGCAGCATCAGGTTCTCTTGGATCATAATAGCCATTCCACCATTCCTGCCCAAGAGTCACTGCTGATCCCAAACCCAACACCCAGGCAGACACATTTCTGAGAGGGCACCTCTCTCCACTTTGCCCAACCAGGTTTTGGTAATGCATACCAGGTCAGCCCTCTCATCCACAATTTAATTTTAGATACTTTTACAAAATATTAACATGCAAATATTTTCCAAATGCTCATGCCTTCCTCAAACATCTTTGTAAACAATTCTAGTATAGCAGCAAAACTGCCAGGCTCAGATTTTGCAGAAGCTACCCAAATACTTGACAGCAGAAAATTAAAATCTTTACTGCATACTAGAATGAAGCCATTTCAAGCAGTTGATTGCCTTCTGTAAACATGACAATGAAAATCCCTTTACCATCTGCAGTTAAATCCAGCACAATTTTTTTCCATCTTTTCCATGTCTTAACAAATAGTTGCTTTGCATATCTGATGCTCAGAGAAGGGTGGCTGTTGATTACATATCAACACTGATGCCCTGGGAAAGACTAGCTTCCATTGTATCTCCCTTATAGTGCCTTACTGATCAAGGTTTTAAATCACAATTTTATCCCAAATTAATATAATTAATGCATTTTCAAGTGTAGATACTTGAAAAAAGAACTATTTTTTTAGTAGTAGTCCCATTCATTTTATTTTCCATTTGTCACTTTCTCCTTCAGTAAATGTATTTCATTATTTTATTTCTCATTTATTTCAGTTCTACACTATCACAGTAGAGAGCCAATCTATTTTCTGATGCCCGTAACTGATGTTTTAATTTAAAAGGAATGACATTTACAGGTGCTTCAGAAAGATTACAAAAACTTGCTTTATAAGTAATTACGAAGGATATTCTTTGTTTTCATGTCTCTCAAGATTCTCAAACTCTCACCTATCTGCAGAGAATATTCTCTGGATGTGTAACTTTGCTACACAAGGCAATTCAATATAGCTTCAGATTCAGGAATTCTTTCTATAAATACTAAAAAATTTCATTCATCCTGTTTATTTCTATATATTTATTGTTTTCTTTTAGAAATTAATGGTATGCATTTCTGTAATTCAAATTAACAATTAAAGTACCCAAAACTGTTATCAACAAGGCAAATCTGGATACTATGTATATACAGATACAACCATTTCTGTACAAACTGGCATCTACATATTTAATTGCTTAAAGACTCAAAACATTAAACAGAGATGTGAGTTATATTATAACATTAACTCCTATTTTACTTACTACCAACTTCTGACATCTCAGGCTTAGTTTCCACTGACACTGGTCTTCCAACAATAAATTAGGTTGCTATTACATGGGTTAGTAACTTGTGATCTGAATTTTTGTCCTTTCTGTGCACTTGTATTTTGAGCCTATCTACATATCCAGAATCCCATTCTGCTTATTCTAATTTTCTATTATTTTCAAATAGCTATGCTGCCCATGTCCTAGCAACTCTCTAGCATATAAGAAACTATTGGCAATTCAGACCAAAATATTAGCACACATAACAGGAATAATTGAGCTACTAAAATGAGTTAAAATAATAAAAAATCAGTGTTTTTAGTATTTACATTCAACTTACTTCAACGACATCTTACTGGATGCCTCAATTTTCTAAAGGGTTACAAAAGATAAGATCCAAAACCAAAGCACATTTGCTATTCAGCAACAGAACTACTGAAAACTATGCTTCCCATCCAGAATAAATACTTTACCTTTATAGTTGGAGGCTGACTGCAAAGAATCACCCACTAAATTGCAGTCAATCAGAAAGTTTGGAATTTGTCTTTGTTAAGATCAACATCCTTCCCCAACAAACAGCGTTTGAGGAAGATCTTCAAAACTTGTGTGGAATGGGACTCTGCTATTGAAAATCAAATATTCCAAAGAGTTAACTAAACTCTTTGGATTACAGTCAAAGCTGAATTGTTACCGGGGGGGTGGGGTGGGGGTATTTTTATGGCTAAAAATCTCCTCAGAGCAAAATAACTTGCAAACACATGACTATACTAATGCACTTGCAGATTTATGGCCAAGCATTACTGAATGCCTGGATCACAAATAAAAGGAATCAACAAAACCAAAGTTACAGGTAGACCTCGCTTAGTGACAGCCTCGGGCACCAACCATCCAAAGGTAGAATGGTGATTAAAAAGTAACTTTGCGGCTTCCAGTAGGAACGTGGCGGTCTGAACAGCTGTGCTCACAGGCTCCGCGAGCAGAACTGACAACGTGGCAATTTTAGGGCTCAGGCAGTTTTTTCCTGAAGCCCAGGACCATTTTTCCAGAGCAAGGAAAACAATTGGAATGTGTCCTCGGGAAGGCTGCTTGCAGCCAGAAAATCGCCAACAGTGTTTGCGAACAACTGGTAAGAGCAGCCAGGAAGCTGGGGGGTCACCATTTCCAAGCCACACTGCAGCCTTAAAGGGACACTAAGACCGGCCACCCCATTTCTAAATCACCCAATTTATTTTTCTTTTAAGTTTGCGTACTCTAAGAGAGGCTTTCTACAGCAAGGAAAAACATGTCCTCTTGGTGCTTATCGTTATTTTGTGATTATTTTTTTTAAAAAAGTTCTTTTTAAGTTTTAGATTTTGCATTCCATCCAAATATTATGGAAGGTTGAGAGTATGTAATCGTCTCCCTGCTATTATTTTTGTACTAAATTTGAAGATTTTAGGATTTTCCTACACATTGAATCTGCTGTTTTGAACTTTTAGCTTTCTCTTGCTACTTTCCCTGGGGAACTGCTTGTTATCATACTTTCACTTCTGTAAACAAGTTTTGGAATGTTTCTATTATCTCCCACTTTCGCTGGTTAAGTACCTAGGGGGTGCCATAATCTACTCAGTGAGACATGGAAGATTTCAAGCAGACTTTCTCAGATTTTCATAAAGACTTTAAACAGATCTTTTTTGATTCCTGTCAAGTTTTTATGCAAGGCATTCAGGACATTGTGGAAAATATGAGGTTTAAAATGTGTCATCTGGTTGGGGATGTCGTGGAAGAAATTGAAGAGCTTAACAATGATAGAAAT
Organism: Candoia aspera; assembly: GCF_035149785.1. Classification (NCBI taxonomy): domain Eukaryota; kingdom Metazoa; phylum Chordata; class Lepidosauria; order Squamata; family Candoiidae; genus Candoia; species Candoia aspera. The sequence continues at coordinate 81,254,511 of NC_086156.1, read as the reverse complement.
GTTTCTTCTAATAGCCAGATTGGGGCTTCTGTTGAAATGCTGGATGAAGATTGCATAGTCAAGTTGAAGAAATTAAAGGGACAGATCGAATTGCAAGCCATAAGTGAAACTGAATTTCTGATGGAATGTTATGGAAAAGAAGGGGATATTATGTATGGGAGGCTTTCTGTTGAGAAGTCGGAGTTCTTAAGGGCGGCTGTTGGGCTGTTTGATTTCTTTATGAAAAAAGCTCTATGTGTATTATGAGGATATATATATGTTCTGGTTTATTCTGAAGTGGGGTAAGGGCTTAAGAATATCTGGATTGCTTCTAGGGCTGGTTTGTCTCCATTTACCTTTAATGATTTGGATAAAGATTAATTAGGTATAATAATAACTGCTTCGTTTTAGGCTTAATATGATTAAGAGTATTATAATTGTTGTATTATTAATTATAATGGCAGACAATTTATATGCTTTTTAGTTTGATTTTTATTATAGTAAACAGAAATGTATGGAATAGTAGTAGGAAGGAAATAATTAAATAAATGTTATTTTGGGCGGGGGGAGTTGATTAGGAGGTAGGGGTGTGTGTGTGTGTCTGTGTCTGTGTTTGTGTATCCTTTTTCTTTTAATATAAGGGGATGGAGCACTGTATTTAGTGATTTTTATAATGTGCCAATAGAGTGATTTATAGAAATAACGTGATTTTGTTTTAGTATAGAGTAAGGGATTGATTATGGAAAACTTGTTCTATATCCTTGCTGTTAAAAGTCGGAAGTCATGTCTTCTTGTAATCTAGAAAAAAAAAATTCTCTTGTGTTTTCACTTTTTTCGTTTTTTCTTTTTGTAGTTTTTTTGTAGTTTTTATCTTTGTCTGAAATCTAATAAAATTCTTATGAAAATAAATTAATAAAAAAGTAACTTTGCAACCAATGTCCACACATACAACCTTCAACAGTGTCTCTCTTTCAGTCGCGTGTTCACCGGTACAGTCAGTTAGTATGTGTGGTCCTGTGCCTGACCCATTTTTCTTTTTTCCCCTCCACGCAGAGTAGAGAGATTGCCTAAACAACTGATCCCTTCCTGAGCTGCTTTTCTGTGCAGCCCAGCCCAGCCCAGCCCAGTGCTTCCCCAAAAGGTGCTAACAGCAAGTTAACAAGCTCAGCTCTGTGACCTTAATAAGTGCTGGCAGCTGCTGCCTGTAAATGACAAGACTTTATTCACTTTCACACCTTGGGCTTTTGTTTGCCTCTGAAGCAGCTGTGGCGCATAAAAACAGCTGGCACTAGCATGTTCCTTTCAGTGTGTATTCCCCGTTGTGTGCCTGCTTACCCTCTTGTAAATCCCTTCCTCTCCAATGAATGCAAATACAAACATAAATTCTCTTCTTGCTAATTAGAATAAATAAATTTTAGTTTTGTATGCCACCCAGAGTCCACTGGGCGGCCAATAAATTTAAATAAATAAATAAATAAATAAATAAATAAATAAATAATCAATCAATCAATCAATCAATCAATCCCAGCACTGGGGTGAGAATTCCAAAGGGCAGGGGAGTGGGGAAAAGGGGCTGTAAGACATACCCTTTTACCCGGCTTCCTCATGAGTCAAGTTCCAGAAACCTTCCCCACCATTTGGACTCACCCAGCTGTTTGGGGTCTATCCTTCTGATGTTGCAAAACAAAGGAAAGCTGAAGTAAAATCCTAAGTACAGTCACAGTCATGTGATTTTCCACTAGCGACCACATCGCTTAGCGACCAAGTTGCTGGTCCCAATTTTAGTCGCTAAACAAGGACCATCTGTACTTAGATTACAAGATTTAGGCATGTATCACTGCATATTTATCTTCTGTACAGAACCTAATATACTGATGTTGTTACATACAATATTAAAAGCAGCAACAGTGTTTTTACATTATCACATTATATACCACTTATTTTCTTATTAAAAGAAATTTATCAAAGCCTTAATATAATGCAAGACTGATTTACTCTGATCAAGATTGGAGGAAGAAATGGAAAATGCTCAGAATTCACTATGGGATTCTCTGATAGTAGATTACTACTGCAGTGTTCTAATATGACAAAGAAAGGGTTGTGGGAAGGGTCAAGTTTCCATAAAGCTAAAATTCAGAAGAAACTACATCGTTGGTGAACTTCCTTGCCTTTTCAGTTAAAGAAATTCAGTATGGGATGATTTAGCCTCTTTCATAAATGGAATGCTCTGGAGGCAACAGAAAAGACAAAAACCACAAGCATCACAGTTACCTGTAGAAGCATTCTTATGCTGAAACTTGGTAAGATACAGGTGCATTCCTTTCCGGAAGTCCTATAAAACAAGAATTTCAATAGAATTTTCAAAATTAATTCATTTCTGCTTTAGGCAGGAAGGTATGTACCCCTTCCCACAAAATCATTTTTTAAGAACAGAGTTTTCTGGTTAATCAAAATTCAACCTATGTACTTATATTTTTCACTTTGCTATCAGAATACTTATGGTACCATTTGGACCTTAGGAACAAAACAGTGGCTAGTTCAGAATCTGAAACCTTGAGCCCAATGCAATGCTCAAAAGCCTTGGGGGTAAATCCAAGAAGTCACCAAAAATGTTATTAAATTGTAATTTTGAATGTGACAGACCAGAAAAATGGTTAAATATGTGATTGGGGAATAAACGTATTAACTATATTCAGTTTTAATTACATGTAAAAGAAATAAAATTTAGTTTTGCCATGGCCCCAATCACTTCTTTTTGCCTCCCTATACTTCATAGGCCATGTACGACCTCACTCTGGAAAAGATCTGCAAGATATTAAGCATGCGTAAATAAAAGATAAGTCTGGTTTGAGCACAAATAAGGCACCTAAAGAATACTCTAGAGACTCATCTGTATCTCCTGCTTGCTCTGCTCAGACACCCCACATTGTCTTAAACTTACCCCCAGCCCATTGCAAGGGTAGATTTTACCATCATTTCTTGCTCCAGCACAAAAGTGGAGTTTTTCCATTTCTGCTGACACAAGCCATTCTGAGCAGTCAGTTTCCAATTAATTATTCCAGGTCAGTGGAATAATTAGAGGTATCGGTCAGTGACTGGGGTATACCCACTCTGTTCCCTGGCCACTGGTTGGGGGGGGGGCTTTTAGCCCTTTAGCAGTAGGAAAGTCAAGATTCTCCTACTATGCAAAAAAGCCATGTCATCCCTGTCTTTTGACAATCCATACATGGCAGAAGTGGGGAGACAAGGACTCAGTCTTTTGGGTGCCAGATTTCCCAGCAACCAAAAAAAACAGCTTCCCTACATGGAAGGTCTGCTGTGTAGCACCTAAGCTGTGGAGAGTTTGTTTTATACATGTCCAGTGGTCACCTGGCAGACCACTGGAAATGTCATTTTGACAAGTGTCGGCAGTAAACTGGTAAACCACTGAGCTGTATCAAGAATGGCCCACACAAGGATAGCAACATGGGCACCAAAGCCATGGGGGTAAGGGTTAGACAGCTTCACTGCAGGGCTGCCAATGTTGCAGTCAGCAGCCCCACAGTGAAGATGAAAACAGCTTTAGAGCATGGTCGTCAGCTGCAACTTTGTGGTCAGTTCTTTGCAGATTCTGGATATTCATTTGTCAGAGATGTTCTAGCTGATCCTGCAATGAGCAGGCATTAAATTAGATTACTTCTAAGGTCCTTCCAAGTCTATATTTCTATGCTGCTAAGTTTCTGTCAAGACAGAGTAGCAGAGAATCAGTAAATTGTTTAATAATATGTAAGATATGTAACTGAAAAGCCTTCATATGCTAGTTCAATAAAATGTATATCAACAACCAGAATTTTAAAGGTCATAAAATAAAAATGATATGATACAACACACAATAAAAATCTACCTGCTAAAAAAAAGGAAAATGTATTTGTTTGTTTGTTGTTGTTGTTGTTAAATTTATATCCCATCTTTCTGCTCAGGAACTCAAGGCAATATAAATAGCACTCCCTTCCCCTATTTTTCCCTCCCACAACAACCTTGTGAAGTGTGACAGGCCCCAAAGTCACCCAATAAGTGTTTGTGGCTAAGGAAGCACTAGAATGTGGGTATTTACCTTAATCAATACACCATACTGGCTCTCTTTTGTCTGTGTAAGCTGTCTGCATGATGTAGTATAGGTTTTTTCAAACTATGTTGGAGGGTAAGAAAGAGTTCATTTGAACGTAACTAAGTTTTTATCACTTTGCCTCTTGAACAGGGATTCCAGGTTTTTTTTTTAAAACTAACAGGTTCCACCACCTGAAAAAGTATGAAACCCCTTGTAAAGAGTATTCTTATAGTATTTACACACACTTTTAATGTCTTTAAATATGCAACTCAATTCACAAGGAAAATCCTAGTTAAGAATATCATCTGAGATTATTCCTGAACCATGATGATATGGTTGAGATAGACTTGTACCTGTATTAGGAAAAAGGAGGAAATATGAGCCCATTTCATTTTTTAATTTTTACTTTTTGCCCTTATGTAGATTATAAACGCTAGAGTCAGTTGAACCAATCCTAAGGCTTTAAAAAAGTGACAAGATTTAAAACTTATAATTAAGTTGCAATTAATTAAGTCCCAGTCGGTGTTGATAGGGAGTGAGAGATCCAGCCTGCGGCCCCTACTCTGTGGGATTCCACAGGGCTCGGTACTCTCTCCGCTCTTTTTTAACATCTACATGAAACCACTGGGCAAGATCATCCATCACTATGGGATGAGGTATCATCAATACACAGGTGATAGCCAATTATACATCTCCATCCCAGGTGAAGTAAGTGATGCTGTGACCACCCTCTCCGTGTGTCTGGGGGCTGTGGGGCCTTGGATAGGGAACAATAGACTTTGGCTGAACCCTGGTAAGACAAGAGTGGCTGCAGATTAATGGCTCCTTGGTTTCTGGGAAATTGCCATCTTTAATTCTGGATGGGGTCGCACTGCCCAGACAGATCCGGTGCATAACTTGGGGGTCCTCCTGGACTCACGACTCCTGCTCAAAGAGCAGGTGGCAGTCATGGCCAGGAGGGCCTTTGTGCAACTTCGTGTTGTGCGCCAGTTATGTCCTTTCCTGGAACGAGAGGCCCTTTGAACAGTCACTCAGGCCCTGGTTATCTCCCACATAGACTACTGTAATGTGCTCTACATGGGGCTACCTTTGAAGAGTATCCGGAAGCTACAACTGGTCCAGAATGCAGCCACGCAGGTAATTCTAGGCATCCCAAGGGTGGCACCCGTAACACCTTTACTGCATGAGCTGCACTGGGTTCCAGTTTGCTTCCAGGTCCAATTTAAGGTGTTGGTTATGACCTTTAAAGCCCTACATGGCATGAGGCCAGGCTACCTGAGGGACCATCTCATCTCCATTACATCGACCCATCCAACCTGGGCATGCAGAGAGGGCATGCTACGGATCCCATCTGCTAGAGAGTTCCATCTGGTGGGGTCACGGAAGCGTGCCTTCTCTGCAGCAGCTCCTGCCCTTTGGAACATTCTCCCCCCAGAGTTGAGACAGGCCCCATCACTCCTGGACTTCCGCAAAAACTTAAAAACCTGGTTTTGTCATCATGCCTGGGGCGGGAAGGAGAACAGCTCCTCGTGGGGATGGCTAGCTCCCTAGAATTGCCCTGTTTTGCTTAAGGATTGAGAGAGAACCTTGCCATCTGGATTCTATTACATTTTAGTATACTTATATTTCATTGTTTATTGTTTATTTATATTATATTATTGTATAGTATTTATTACATTGTGGTTAATTGTTTTTTACTGTAAACCACCCAGAGTCCCTCTTTGAGGGGGAGATGGGTGGTGATAAATTTGACAAATAAAATAAAATAAAATAAATAAAATAAAAGGTATTATTTGACTTAATATAAAGACATATTCATCCATGTGGAAGAAAATCCAAAATCCATAGTTAGGCATACCTAAAAACCAAACAACATGACACAAAAAAATTGCTCAAACTTCCCAGATTTTCCATTAATTAAAATAAATATTGTTCCCTTTCTTGCTATTTCAGTTAATTATAATAACAATATAATCCAGTTATGGATTCTGGATATTTTAGAGGCTCATAAATATATGTAGACCTGCATCAGAACTATCACTTACACCAATTGCCTGGAAACAGTGTGGTTAGAGCAACAAAAAAAATTTTCATCTGGAAATCACTTTGGTACAACCATATGCATACTGTTATTTTCTTCTGATTATCTATTCCATGCCCCCAAAAAGGAACACTGCTATTTGAAAACAATGCAAGTTTGCAACGAAGACTTCTTGGTCACACAAGTCAATTATCTGAGAAAGTTGTCATTAACTGGACCACTTTGCATGTTATAGAGAAAATCCTGCACATATTTAATGGCTACCACATATCCAGGGTTATACAAATTGGTCCCAAGAAAGTAATACTCTCTAGCAACTTCTCAAAATTCAGGGATAATCTCAGATGACATTCCTGACTAGGATTCTCCTTATAAATGGCACTACAGACTTTATGATAGAAACATTGTCCGTAAGTATCAATAGCGTGCTCTTCATCATGCAAATATCTTACAGAGACAGAAGAGGCTCCCTACTTCATAAGTTAGCTTTATACAAGACAACGATGAGAAAGGGTAGTAAGAGCAGTGCTAGGGTCCATGTTCAAGTTCTTCAATGTTGTAGTTAAGTAACTCTCAGAATCTGCAAGTGTATCTGTAAATACTCTGCCAACTGACATAGCTAGCCATATCTATATTCCAGTTAGGAATACTTTTTTCCCTATTTGATGAAGGGTGAGTTTGTTTCCTTTGCTGGGAGTTGCCATCTTCTTGGCCGTTATCTATTGTTCGTCTCTAGTTTTAATTTGTACACCAATAATTTTCTATATATAGTTTCTTTTACTAAGGCATAGAATTTCAATTCCATATTCACAAAACAGAATGGAATATATAGACTGTATAAGTCAGGGTTTCTCAGCCAGGGTTCCATGGAACCTTAGGGTTCTGCTAGAGGTCACTAGGGGGTTCCTGGGAGATCACGATTTATTTAATAAATTATTTCAAATTCAGACAACTTGACATTAAAGAGATAAATTTTGTTCTTTATTTTTAGTTTAAGAACACTGTGAATGCATATATACAGGCCTACCCATGAAACGCATATAATAATTTTCTAAGCTCTGGCCTATATTTGAGCCTGAATGTGCAGGGGTTCCCTGAGGCCTGAAAAATATTTCAAGGATTGCTCCAGCGTCAAAAAGTTGAGAAAGACTCATGTAAGTTGTGAAGTATTATACTCTAGCCATTGTATATAGAAATAGCAACCAACAGATATTGTTGATATCTTGGGTGTATCAGTACACTGTATGTATCTCCTGGCTTAAGAGACATGGACAACAGTATGCTGGCTTACAAAGCAGTCTCTTGGTTAGAGATCTTAGTTTGCAGAGAATAGCATGAATATGCTTAGGGTAAAACTGGACTTTGGTTGCACATGTGGCATACTAACCAAAATGTGCCAAAACCTGACTAGTTTTGCATCCTTACCATTAATGGGGATTGTGGCATGGATACAACTAAAAAATTAGTCAATGCTTCCCTTATTGTACTAAAAATGCTTCCCTTATCTTACTAAAAAAGACTAAGAAAAAAGCCCTTTGCTTTAGATTCTGCTTCATAATTCCCACACCTGAACTGCTATTTGAACTCCCACCACACACATGAGAAAAACATCCATAGTTAAATTATATTGTGTGTGTGTATTTACCTCATCTCCAATATAATCATGTAACATTCGAATTACTGATGCTCCCTTGCTGTAAGAAATTGCATCAAATATTTCATCCACTTCAGATGGATGGCCCACATTGACCTAGATGTGAGAAAAGGAGTAAGTTATACAACAGACAGATTAGGGTGCAGTTGAATAAATATTAAACAAATCAGAGTTACAACAATATAATCGCTTAGTTTAAGATATCAAACATTTTGCTCATTTGTTTCCCCCAATGATCAGAAGATATTTCCATGCTGAAGAAACATGTGAGAATTTGCAGAGGGATCACAAAGAAACTTCCACTAATTATTCCAGGTGACACTCACTTCAATAGGATGACTGTTGTCTAATGCATCAAGCTCCTGAGCTCTTGTGTAATCAGCAGAAACAAACTGAGTCCAGATATCATATTCTGGAAAGCAATGGTCTACACAAAGGTACTCAATCCAGGATGCAAAGCCCTCATTGAGCCACAGGTGAGTCCACCATTCCTAAACAGAAGAAAGAAAATTACTGACCATAAAAATATAGTTTTAGTCTGCATTTTAAAGCACAAGTCTAGCTATCAGACTCTGGGATATCACATTTTCTCAATGGCTGATAACCCCAGATCTTTCTAAGTAGAGATGAAAACTATAACAAAAATCCATACTGATGGCAAATCTGCAATTCTATGCAAAAGAGAAAAAACTGCATACTAAGCATAAATATTATCTCTCTCAAACAGCAAGCTTCCAAGCCCTATAAGCAGCCTTCTTGCACATTCTGCTTGGCCTGCACATTGCTGGAAGAGGTAAGACAAAGTTTTTCAACCTTTTTTTGTATGTGTGTGTGTTGTTTGGCTGGATTAAGGGGTGAAATGAACACTCATTTCACCCATTAACCCTCCTCCCAAAATACTGTCCTGATTTTTTTTAAGGGAGATCCGAGACTTAAGCTACCCATTTTAACAAATTCTCTGAGTCCCCAAACAGGAAAAAGATTCTGAAACTTTTGGGTACACCTATTCATTTACAGAACCTATAAATGAAGTATTAAGGAACTTTGAGTAGCCCACCTTTACCCTGCAGCATGAAATGAACAGACAGAGGCCAATGGACTCTCAGAAGCAGTTTAGAGGAAAAAAAAGCAGCTGATATATCCATGGCATAAAGAAATCAAACAGGAATGTCTTTTCTCCCTTTCTCTGATTTGACCACTGAAATAACATTTTGTTTAGTGAGTAAACATTTTAAATTGTAACTGAAAACAATACAAATACAGTAAATCTTCTTTGTAACAAACAAAACATATTAGCACTACTAAACTGCCATTGGATAAAAAAATATTTTTGACTAAATACTACAATGATAAGAAACAGATAATAATTTTTATTGTGGTTTGGATTTTATCAGGCAATGTCAAATTCTGGGCTTCAATGGAAAAGAGCATTATCAGCATTAACACAATTCTAAAAAACTAGTAACATTCTAATCTCATATTTTAAGGCCTGACCTCAGAGAGAAAGTTATTTTTACATACTCTACTTTCTTAAAATTCTAGAAGCTTAGTGTAATGATTGCCTATCCTAAAACACCATCAGACTCATGAACAAGTTCATAAAGATATCTGATTTATTAAAGAACAGTATGCAGGATCACAAAGAAAGCTGAGAATGGAAAAAGCGCGCCAGATGCAAACTAAAAAACCCTCGGTACAAACAAGATCCCTCCCCCTGTAGAATCTTCTCAGGCTCACAATCCCAGGTGCTCCTAACGGCTCCTGATGGTCCGTGGGAAAAGTCCTTGAGCCGAGCACATAACCCAAACACATTCCATTGAAACAAACACAGATACAGAGCTTGGCACAATGTTTCACAGCAGCTCCCTCCCACCAGAAATGCGCATCAGCACCATGGCATGTGAAAGGTTACGATGTACAGTGCACATTGAAACAGTGAACATGACATACCGCCCCCCCAAAAGAAAGAAAAGTCTAAGTGGCAGGCTTCAAAGGGTAAGCTAAGTGGAAACGGTTAACTAAATCAGGAGCATTAACGTGGCAAGCAGGCACCCATTCAGGATGAGGAAAGTGTTTCCAGCGAATCAGGTACTGGAGGGAGCCCTGAAGCTTGCAAGAATCAACGACCTCCTTGACTTCAAAGTGTTGTTGCCCGTCAATCATGATCGGAGCAGGAGGAGGAGGTTGGGGATGCCATTGGGAAGATTGGTGGACAGGCTTGAGCAGGCTGCAATGGAAAACAGGGTGCAAACGTTTCAAATCGTGAGGCAAATCCAACTTAACAGTAACCGGATTGACAATGCCAACAATAGGGAAAGTACCAACAAATTTGGGAGCAAGTTTTTTTGATAGTTGTGGGGACTTTATAAACTTGGTAGAGAGATAAACCTGATCCCCAATATTGAAATCATGTTGCATAGAACGGCGTTTATCAGCCTGGCATTTGTAAGCAGACTGGGCATCAGCCAAAGCCTGCTGAATTACCGGCCAGGAATCAGCCAGCTGAGCAGCCCAGTCAGAGGCAGAACAGGACTGGGGAGGTGTTTGTGGCAGCTCAGGGATGGGAACAAAGTCATGACCAGAAACCACACGAAAAGGGGTATGCCCAGTGCTCTGATGGACAGCATTGTTGTAAGCCACCTCAGCAAAGGGCAACAAGTCAACCCAGTTGTCTTGATGGTAATTTATGTATGCCCTTAGGAATTGTTCAAGGGTAGAGTTCAAAACCTCTGCAGATCCGTCAGTCTCAGGATGCGACGATGTGGACACCTGTTTGGTGCCAATCAATTTTAAAAATGATCTCCAACACTGGGAAGTGAACTGTGTCCTGCAGTCGCTGACCAAACGGGAGGGGCTACCGTCGAGACGGTAGATGTGGATGAGAAAGAGGTGGGCCAATTGTGGGGCCGACGGGATGGATGCACACGGAATGAAATGGGCTTGGAGAAAAAATTGTCATGAGTAAGGATGGCGAGCAGGGGGCTCCCATCCAGACTGTCAAGCGCATGCGTAGCACTGAGGAATTGTTCAGCCATTCAAAGAGACACAGATCGGGACCGCCTTAACCCTTGGGGGTTATATGTCTGGGTTTTCCCACGCTTCTTCAGTTTGTTAGGATTCCTGCTAAGTACTAGCAATAAATATTAGAGACCAGTTCCTTGTCTCAGTGTGTTTCCTGGTTGTTAGGACAAAATCCTTTACAACCCAAATGACAGTTTTTTTCTGACTGGGTGGCAGGTCCACAATAAAGTCCATAGAAATCTCCTCCCAGGGACGGGATGGGCAGGCTACTGGCTGCAGGAGCCCCTGTGGCTTACCCCCTTTCCGCTTTGACATGGCACAAACAGGACAGGAAGCAACATAGTCTTTCACATCACGCCTTAAAGTTGGCCACCAAAATTGACAGCGAACCAAATGCAATGTTTTGACAAAACCAAAGTGTCCACCAAGTTTGTCATCATGGGAACGCTGCAAGATATCAGCCCTCAAACCTTCAGGCACATAAAGGCGGTGTTCTACCCACGCCAGACCGTTTTCAAAGGAAACATTGTCTCTATTAGCTAGCAACTAATAGAGTTAGCAAGTGTCAGATTTCAGTGCCTGGAGAAAGTCCTTTTGTAACTGACAAGGAACTTGCATTTTCCACTTCCCAGACGGAGGAGGGGGCGGGGTTGCCTGCGCATGGGTCTGGCTCTGGGTGACAGCAACCAAGCCCAGTTGTGGTTCAGTGAGAACAGTCCCAACTATATCAGCCACGTGGTCAGAGTCCTGAGGCAAATGTGACAAAGCATCGGCCAGAAAGTTTTTCTTTCCTGGAATAAATTTTAACTGGAAGTCAAAGCGACTGAAAAATTGAGCCCAGCGAATTTGTTTAGGACTAAGACACCGGGGGGTGCGGAGGGCTTCCAAATTCCTGTGATCGGTCCAAGCCTCGAAAGGGCATTTAGCGCCTTCCAGGAGGTGACGCCAGGCTTCCAAAGCGGCTTTTACAGCAAAAGCCTCCTTTTCCCAAACATGCCACTGGCGTTCCACTGTCCATTTCTGGACAGATAAGCGCAGGGCTTTAAGTGGTTTTCAGAATCTTTCTGTAACAATATAGCCCCAATTGAGAAGTCAGAAGCATCAACAGGGACCACAAAGGGGCGGTCAGGATCGGGGTGCTGTAAAATAGGCTCAGCAGTGAAAAGGGTTTTTAACTTTTCGAATGCTGCCTGGCATTCAGGTGTCCAATTCAGCACTGCCCCAGGATTTTTCACCTTGCGTGTCTCTCCCAAACCCTTGGTACGTAGCAAGTCAGTAAGGGGCAAAGCAATCTCAGCAAATCCCTGGATAAACTGTCGATAGTAATTACTGAACCCTAAAAAACTTTGTAATTGCCTCCGGGTGCAGGGGCATTCCCAACTTAAATTCTCCTGAATTTTTTCAGGGTCCATCTCAATGCCTTTGTCAGATACCCTATAGCCTAGATAGTCAAGTTGGGTTTTGTGAAATTCACATTTGGAAAGCTTGGCATAGAGTTTGGCATCTCTAAGCTTACTTAACACCTGTTTGAGGAGGCGTTCGTGTTCCTCCTCGGTTTCAGTGTAAATGAGAACATCGTCTAAATAAACCAGGACCCCTTTAAACAAATGATCACGTAACACTTCATTAATCAATTGTATGAAGACCCCGGGCGCCCCTGCTAACCCAAAAGGGAGGACTTTGTTCTGAAATGAACCCAATGGGCAATTAAAAGCAGTTTTCCATTCGTCTCCATCTCATATGTGGATGCGAAAATAGGCTTCACGAAGGTCGAGCTTGGAAAAAATCTTGCCCTTGGACAAATGGGCTAACATGTCTTTCATTAGAGGCAGAGGATATTTGTTGCAGACCGAGACGGAATTTAACCCCCGATAGTCCATACAGTGTCTAAGCGTGCCATCCTTCTTTTCACGGAAAAGCACAGGGGCCTCAACTGGGGAATTTGCAGGTTCAATAAACCCCCTTGACAGGTTTTTGTCAATAAAGTCCCGCAATGCCTCAAGCTCTTTCTGAGTCATTGGATAAATTTTCGGCTTGGGCAATTGAGCGTTGGGAACCCACTCTATTGCACAGTCAGTTTTCCGATGGGGGGGTAGATGATCTGCTTCCATTTCCCCAAAGACGTCTGCAAAGCCTTGGTATCGATCTGGCAAGCCTTCTAAATGTGTCAAGCTAGGGTGCGGCGTGGCAATTGCAGCCCTTCCAACCCCCACACGTGAAGCTCTGTCCGCTGTAGGGGCTTGGTAAAACCCATCCTTAAAAGTCAGAGTTCTGTGTTCCCAGTTTATATATGGGTTTCGATAGGTCAACCAGGGAATCCCTAGAATTACCAAGGGATTGCCAACAGGGGCCACTACAAATTTTAAAGATTCACGGTGGCTGCCTATTTGCATCGCAACAGTTCCAGTGAAATGGGTTGCCGCCCCTCCCCCACCATTGAACCATCCAACTGTGTAAAGATCAAAGGCTGCTGGAGGGGAAAGCTAGGCAGGTCCAGAGCAGCAACCAGATCAGGGTGAATCAGACACCTGGAACACCCAGAGTCAACTAAAGCCCAGACCTTTGTGCGGGAGCCCAATTTCACTTTTACTGCTAGAGTTGGACAGTCAGCACTCACCATGGCATTTTCATGCCCATCCTCCTCTACCTGCCTGCAGGCGCTTTTCAAGGCAGGTGGCTGGCGTTTCCCGCCGGTTCCTTAGAGTCATCTTCAACCTCTCCTGAGAAGTAGGGTACTTCTTCGGCATCGGCCGCCCCCTTGGCTGCCGTCATCCGCCGCGATGAGGGCAGCGATTTGGTCGGCGGTTTGCCCGCCCAGTCTCCAGCCTTGACTTTTGGGCAATCAGCTGCTCGGTGTCCTTCCTTTCTGCATCGGAGACACTGACCCTTCGCATAGTGCCGATCTCTCTCCTCTTCCCAGGCTCTGTAGCCTGGCCGGGCAGCAGTTGCAGCACTTCGGGGTCCCCTCATGGTGGCTGGTTGCCTTTCCGGTCGCTTGGTTTGCATGTAGGTATGCTGGGCGTGCTCAGCCTTGCCAGCCAGCCAGATCCATTCATACAATGTCTTTGGGTCGTCTCTGCACAATGCCCAATGCAGGACGTCCCTACTGAGTCCCTCTTTAAACCGTTCTATTAAGGCAGGCTGGGACCAATCGGTAATTTTCCCAGCTAAAGCCTTAAACTCCAGGGCATAATCAGCTACAGACAGTTGGCCCTGGCTAAGATCCTTCAGTGCCCTTTTAGCTCTTGCTTTGGCTAGTGGATCTTCCAAGTGCAGCTTTAACGCCCACATAAATTCCTCGAAATCCTCAAGCTCAGGGGAGCTAGCCTCGCTTAATTGAACATACCAATCAGCCGCTCATCCCTTCAGCTTGGTGGCAATGGCAGCTATTTTAGCCTCTTTGGAAGGGAAACAGGGTCCAAACTGTTTCATATAATTTTTTGCATTAGTGAAGAAGAAAGACAACTTAGTTGGATCCCTGTCAAACTTGACAGAAAAGTCTTTCACACCCGCTCCTGTTGGAGCTGAATTAGCGGCTGTTTGAGTGGTTGGGCCCCAGGTTACAGTAGTTCTCCTGTCTCGGGGTGGGGACACTGATGGACGGGCTCTGCGGGGTGGAGAGTCATCCCGACTTTGTCTCCGGCCCCGCTCCGTCGGTGGACCGGGCGAGGGGATGGAGGATGATTGCGTGGAGCTGGAATCTCCTTTGCACCTTGACTGCCCCCCCCCCATGAGAGAGACAGGGCTTTTAGCATGTACTCCATCGATTCTAATTTGGCCTCTACCACTCTTAGCCTTTCAGGGGTTTGCGATACCTCCTTCCAGGACACCTGAGACGTCCCTGGCTGGGGTTCTCCCATTTCATCTCAGGTGATTAACTCTGCGAGCGATTCACTGGGTGCTGGTTGCTTTGATGCTCTCCCCTCTTTGGATCCCTCTCCCTCCGGGCTGGAACTCGAAAGCTGCAGGGAAGCTGAAGGTTCTAGGGTGAGGCTCCGTTCTTCGCTCCTGACCGTTGACTCAGGCATCAAGCTAGTTGGCTCGAGTCTCCCGGTCGTGGGTTTGGCTTTGGCCATCGTTAACTGTTTTCCCTCACAAGAAACTAGTCTTGGCAGGAGCTAACGGTACAACTTTGGTGATTCTCAGCTTTATGTAATGATTGCCTATCCTAAAACACCATCAGACTCATGAACAGGTTCATAAAGATATCTGATTTATTAAAGAACAGTATGCAGGATCACAAAGAAAGCTGAGAATGGAAAAAGCGCGCCAAATGCAAACTAAAAAACCCTTGGTACAAACGAGATCCCTCCCCCCGTAGAATCTTCCCAGGCTTACAATCCCAGGTGCTCCTAACGGCTCCTGATGGTCCGCGGGAAAAGTCCTTGAGCCGAGCACATAACCCAAACACATTCCATTGAAACAAACACAGATACAGAGCTTGGCACAATGTTTCACAGCAGCTCCCTCCTACCAGAAACGCGCGTCAGCACCATGGCATGTGAAAGGTTACGATGTACAGTGCACATTGAAACAGTGAACATGACACTTAGGCCATACAAGCAGGGCAAACTGAACCCATAAAGTTTCTGTAACTAGCCCTATGCAACGATGGAAGATAAATAAAGCCTTTCTTTGTGTCTAAGGGGCAAGTTGCTTATAGTGGTTTCTGGGCAAGCTGCTCAGACCAGTTAAGAAAAAGATGGAAAAAATTGGGAAAATACACAATGATTATAAATGGGGCAATACATTGTCTAGTCTCCTATAAAATTTGGTAAATAAGGCAGGATGAGTTTACAATAAAATGCTTTGTCTGGAGACACCCTTGATTTGGGTGATAAGAACACAGAAGATACATAAAAAGAGACGTGCAGATATGTCTCGAGAATGAACTGCAGCTCAACAAATTTGACAAGTTTTACTATAATATTTAGCCATCTGATAGTGGTTCAGGTTCTTGCAAAATTTACTTTCAGCCTAATACAACTACCTAAGAAACAGTGCCAAAACTGAAAATGCTGGTATTTTTCTCCCTGGTTTAAAAATTCTACAATAGTGCCAATCTGCTGCTTTTATTAGTTATATGCATTCTTCAGTTTATCGGGCCCTTCTCCACTTGCACTGAACCATGGCACAAGCATACCTTGACAAGAACACTTTTCCTCCCATGTCCTTATGGCATTCCCTTTATTTATTTGTTAAATTTATTATTTTATTTGTTAGATTTATATCCCACCTTTCATTCAGGAGCTCAAAGTAGCATATATAAGCATTCTTTTGTTCCATTTTTCTCTACAATAACAATGCTGTGAGGATATTGGGCTGAGAAAGTGTGACTGGCCTAAAGTCACCCAGGTACCTTCCATGGCTGAAAGTAGACTAGAACTTGGGTCTTTCCAGTGTTAGTCCAACACTTATCACTTGTAACACACACTGGCTTTATTTTATCTTGTCCCTAGCCCAAGAGTGAGACAGGTTTAAATCATTCTTAGCTGTATCTGTGTTGAAATAGTATTTTCCACCTTCTTCCAATAGTGCATAAGAACAACTTCAAGGTGTATAAAATCTGTTAAGAGTTTGATACTTATTATCTTGAAAGGAAGTCAGGAGACTGCAGTGACTTGAAAGTGACACAGACATGAATGGGCAATGACAGCCAATTTCATGCTGGTATAGTTTTCTGCCAACACAAAGGTGAGTGAATAGTACTTCAGCTTAGGAGTAAGGAAGAGTCATTGTCATATAGAACCGTCCTTATACCTATACAGAGAAGTCTACAGGCTGACACTGATCAGGTGTAAACACATAAAGCTTTAACAGCAGGATCTATCTCTTGGATGTATCTTTTTCCCAGCATCATTCAAAGTTCTGCTTTACATAACTAATACAGATTTCTGACCTAAATCAGCTAATTCAATTAACAAAAGTCACATTTTAAAAATAAAAAACAAAGAGTTGAAGTAAAAAGCTGGTTCCGATGGGACCAGGTATTTGTCCACACAAACAATAACTACCACAATATCTAGCTTTATACTTGATCCTACAATATCAAGTGTAAAGCTAGAAATAGTGTACATAGCATTTACAATGGAGAAATGAATTATGCACTGCATGAACTATCAGTGGTAATTGTAATATAAAATAGGTGAAATTTACTGTTGCAGCCACACTCTTGAAGTATAATCAAGAAGCTATGCCATAAAACCACTAGGAAGAAATATCAAGGAGTTTTTGGAATTCAGAACAGATTTAATTATTTTGCCAGCATTTCTTTTCTCTCCTCTACTGTGAAATGAGCTGATGAACTCATGACTGTGGTGCCTGTTAACATCTCACATTAGCACAGCAGAGTGGTAACATCAGCTCTTCCTGCTCAGGGTATCTGTGTGCCAATAGTTACCAAGCGCAAACAGGTAGGAAAAAATAAGTCATACTGACGTGAAAAATAAAGTAAATCCTTTGGTACAACCAGGGCTATAAAAAAATTCATCAGCTTTCCCCAAGGCCTCTTCCACATGATAGAAACTCTATTTGGTAAGGCTGTGTGGTGTTTTGGAGTTGACAAAAAACTACTCTGGAGTGCATGGGGGCATGCATATAGGAATTGTCTGCAACTCTTTACAGCCATGTATGTTCCCCAGGATCATGCAGCTGCATTCTACTGCTATAGAAAAATCTGAGGAAACAACAAATTTGGTTTAAGGAGTTGTAGACAAGTGCTATATGTGCCCCTCCATGTGCTAGAAGTTACCTTTTGCTTTCAAATCCAAAACATTGCACAATCCTACTAGTCACACTAAGCTGTTTCTCTCATGTTCTTCAATATCCTAATGCAAATCAAATGCTAAAAATACATGATTTGTGGTTAATACATTTACGTTTCAACAATGACTACAGTACTGTAATAACTGACAGCTGAGAAAAGTTGGCCTTATCAAGTAACATACAGCAGGCAAAATCCCCCAGAAACAAATGCTACGGGAAGAGGTCACATGTCTATTCTATTTGCACAAATTATTTCCAATCTTGTGTGTGTCAATGAGACTATGGGAGAGAGGAAGCCCAAGTAAAACATTAAATCTCCTAAGCAGTACAAAATGAACATCCCAAAAGCACTCTGAAATTCATCAATAAACATCAACTTCAAAAGTTAATAGTATTTGCTGAATTGTTTATAATCAGCCCTGTATCAGTGATTTCATTTGAACATCGTAACAGGAAAGTGTATAACTTAAGTTTCCCCAACAAAACTTCCCTTTATAGAGGCAGCAATAAAGCCTGTGTGGGCAGTGAAGAGTAAATCACCATAGAAGCTGGACAAAGCATCAGTTTCCTGCATAACCCCTCTTCTCCAGATGACCAAAATACAGTTATGAAAAATATACACAAATGTGATTAAAAACTGACTTGTACTAATATGCAAATTGTACAAATCTTTTTATCTTGATGGAACAATATGAAAGAGTGCTTTGAGTTGAACCAAACTAGTCTCATCCATAAAAAATAAAAAATTTCTCTCTCCAAGTATAAAAGAAGGAAAAGTCAATCCAAAGCCTGTAGTAAATTTGGGCAAAAACAGAGGTATGTCTGTTAAACAGATGAGATCTATTAAAAATTCCCAGCTGGTAATTCCATTAATGCATTACTGGGGATAGCAATCACAAACAGAAAATTACCCTGAGTGGAAACTTGGATTTAGCTGGGGTGGATAACTCCCAGCCTCCCGTCACTGCAGCAGCCAGCATGAATTTTGAACAAAGCAAACACTAAAGTTGATGCATCCAGACAAATCAATACTGACCTCAGCCTTTAACTTGATTTTACAAAGGATCCTTTGGGTAATATTCACCATCTGTTTGTTGTTTATTCGTTTAGTCACTTCCAACTCTTCGTGACTTCATGGACCAGTCCGCACCAGAGCTTCCTGTCGGTCGTCAACACCCCCATCTCCCCCAGGGACGAGTCCGTCACCTCTAGAATATCATCCATCCACCTTGCCCTTGGTCAGCCCCTCTTCCTATTGCCTTCCACTCTCCCTAGCATCAGCACCTTCTCCAGGGTGTCCTGTCTTCTCATTATGTGGCCAAAGTATTTCAATTTTGCCTTTAATATCATTCCCTCAAGTGAGCAGTCTGGCTTTATTTCCTGGAGGATGGACTCGTTTGATCTTCTTGCAGTCCAAAGCACTCTCAGAATTTTCCTCCAACACCACAGTTCAAAAGCATCGATCTTCCTTCTCTCAGCCTTCCCTATGGTCCAGCTCTCGCAGCCATATGTTACTACGGGGAACACCATTGCTTTAACTATGCGGACCTTTGTTGTCAGTGTGATGTCTCTGCTCTTAACTATTTTATCGAGATTGGTCATTGCTCTTCTCCCAAGGATTAAGCGTCTTCTGATTTCCTGACTGCGGTCAGCATCTGCAGTAATCTTCGCACCTAAAAATACAAAGTCTTTCACTGCTTCTACATTTTCTCCCTCTATTTCCCAGTTATCAATCAAGCTGGTTGCCATAATCTTGGTTTTTTGAGGTTTAGCTGCAAGCCAGCTTTTGCACTTTCTTCTTTCACCTTCATCATAAGGCTCCTCGGTTCCTCTTCGCTTTCAGCCATCAAAGTGGTATCATCTGCATATCTGAGATTGTTAATGTTTCTTCCAGAGATTTTAACTCCAGCCTTGGATTCCTCAAGCCCAGCTTGTCACATGACGTGTTCTGCGTACAAGTTGAATAGGTAGGGTGAGAGGATACAGCCCTGCCGTACTCCTTTCCCAATATTAAACCAGTCCGTTGTTCCGTGGTCTGTTCTTACTGTTGCTACTTGATCGTTATACAGATTCTTCAGGAGGCATACAAGATGACGTGGTATTCCCATACCGCTAAGAACTTGTCACAATTTGTTATGGTCCACACAGTCAAAGGCTTTAGAATAGTCAATAAAACAGAAATAGATGTTTTTCTGAAACTCCCTGGCTTTTTCCATTATCCAGCGGATATTGGCAATTTGGTCCCTAGTTCCTCTGCCTTTTCTAAACCCAGCTTGTGCATCTGGCAATTCTCGCTCCATGAATTACTAAAGTCTACCTTGCAGGATCTTGAGCATTACCTTACTGGCATGTGAAATGAGTGCCACTGTTTGATAGTTTGAACCTTCTTTAGTGTTTCCCTTCTTTGGTATGGGGATATAAGTTGATTTTTTCCAGTCTGATGGCCATTCTTGTGTTTTCCAAATTTGCTGGCATATAGCATGCATTACCTTGACAGCATCATCTCGCAAGATTTTGAACGGTTCAGCTGGGATGCCGTCGTCTCCTGCTGCCTTGTTATTAGCAATGCTTCTTAAGGCCCATTCAACCTCACTCTTCAGGATGTCTGGCTCTAGCTCACTGACCACACCGTCAAAGCTATCCCCGATATTGTTATCCTTCCTATACAGGTCGTCTGTATATTCTTGCCACCTTTTCTTGATCTCTTCTTCTTCTGTTAGGTCCTTGCCATCTTTGTTTTTGATCATACCCATTTTTGCCTGGAATTTACCTCCAATGTTTCTAATTTTCTGGAAGAGGTCTCTTGTCCTTCCTATTCTATTGTCTTCTTCCACTTCCACGCATTGCTTGTTTAAAAATAATTCATCTCTTCTGGCTAACCTCTGGAATTTTGCATGTAATTGGGCATATCTCCCCCTATCGCTGTTGCCTTTTGCTTTCCTTCTTTCTTGGGCTACTTCTAGTGTCTCAGCAGACAGCCATTTTGCCTTCTTGGTTTTCTCTTTCTTTGGGATGTATTTTGTTGCCGCCTCCTGAACAATGTTGTGGACTTCTGTCCATAGTTCTTCCGGGACCCTATCTACTAAGTCCAGTCCCTTAAATCGATTCTTCACCTCCACTGCATATTCCTTAGGAATATTAGTGAGCTCATATCTAGCTGATCTGTGGGTCTTCCCTAATCTCTTTGGTCTGATCCTAAATTGTGCAAGAAGAAGTTCGTGATCTGAACTACAGTCAGCTCCAGGTCTTGTTTTTACCGACTGTATAGCTGTCCGCCACCTTTGGCTGCAAAGGATGTAGTCAATCTGATTTCGGTGTTGTCCATCTGGTGAAGTCCATGTATAAAGCCATCTCTTAGGTTGTTGGAAGGGAGTGTTTGTTATGCAGAGTGAGTTGTCTTGGCAAAATTCTATCAGCCTATGTCCTGCTTCATTTTGTTCTCCCAGGCCATGCTTACCTGTAATTCCAGGTGTCATTAAAGACATTCACCATCTAACCTGCCCTAATGTTTCCATCTCTTCAGGCCTGGTTTCTCAGCTGACATAACATGACCTGAGTCTGTCTACAACACTATGCAAATGCTGATATGCCCACTCTCAGTAACAAATATGGGGCACCTGCCACAATAATGAGTGATGATACCCAGGACTATAGGAATGGATTTAGCTACAATTTGAGTATCTTTAACTTAAATATACTTCTTAAATACCATAGTCACGAGGTTTCCAAACCACTGGTGAGCAAGTTCATGGCCCACAACAAGGGCTACCCACTGGCGAGAGGAGGAACAAGAGTTTTTGGGATCAATCAGCAGTGCAGTTTCCCTGCATAGGGGAAAGAACAGAGATTGAACAATGTGACATCAGAAAGGAACAGTGCAATTTAAAAACTTAGTTAAGCTAGAGAACTCATCTAACCAAAACTCATGTGGAAACAGAAAAATTGTTCTTCCATATCTACCAAGAGGCAACAAGGAAATACATTTTTCAGAGCACTCAGAAGAAGAACCACCCAACTCCTCAAAAACCAATTACTCTATTAAATGACTAGGTAGAAAATTCCCAGTTGAGTACATATGTGTCTATGCAGATAATAGGTTGCTATGGTTATTTTAATTATAAGACAAGGATCTTTATTATGGTCAATGACCAGTCCAATTTTAATTATAATAAAGCAACTAATATTTTTCAGTGATGAAAGAATTCACTCCAAAATACTTCTATTAAGAAACCCATGATATCACAATTTCAGCACATTTTATAAACTGACATAAATCAAGCATAAAAGATGTTTTATGTGGTTATATAATTCCATACTATTCATAATGCAAACCATGTTATCCATTTTCAGTTGAAATGTTATCTTGGCTGCTATATAGTAACTTATAATCCAAACCTAACGATGTGATCCTCATGAATGAGGTTTTAATTGCCTTTCTGAACTTTAAAGACATGTGCATGATAACGTTATTATTTTGGTAATAAGACTTGAAAAATTTTGATAGATAGATGAATGTAAGTGTATAAAAATAAAAAACCTTACAGACCATTTGTTCGTTTTTGGTTGAAAATAAAGGCAGGAAAGAAGGCAGGAAATTGCAGCTCAATAATTTTATGATCTGCAGTGTGAGACTGGCCTCTTTGGGGCCAATTTTTTTTTTTAAGACTTGGGGACCAAATGTGGCTTACCAACAATCTTAAATGTGAATGGGCAGTGTACTGGGCAGATAGCCAAACACACGTGTGAGTCTAATTCATGCACCTTTGTGAATTGTTACAAAGTTCAGAGAAAAGGGACCCACAAAATTATTGGAAAATCCAAGTGTTGCAAAGAGATCATTGAAAATAAATATGGAAATAACAAGTAGGTCCAAAATATAAATGAGGATTATTAGCCTGTAGTTAAAAAAAAACCTGACCTTCATCTAGAAAGTCAGCATGCCAAAGGAAGATTAAGTATTTTCTCTTTCCTATCTTATCTTGAGAGAATTCCCCCTAAAGTGACTGTTATATTTAGTCGGGATTTGAAACTGGAACTCTGATTAAACTTAACTATCAAAGCTGTATATACTTTCATTAAGGAGGAAGGAATTCATTTCTAAGAAAATATATGAAAGAAAATTGTCCTATCTTAGAGCAAACAACCATGCTGAGACAGTATCTTGGTCCCTAGTGTTTACTGTCCTACTCTAGTAGACAGAAAATCCTGCCAGACTGAAAGACCGTGGGAAACCCACACAGATAAACCCAAAACTCAAGGCAGGGCTGCTCAGAGTTT
This sequence comes from Candoia aspera, assembly GCF_035149785.1. Lineage (NCBI taxonomy): Eukaryota > Metazoa > Chordata > Lepidosauria > Squamata > Candoiidae > Candoia > Candoia aspera. The sequence goes on along the minus strand of NC_086156.1, from coordinate 81,231,687 downwards.
CTTTGAAGGAAAGTTCAAAACCTCTAAACTAAAGCATGCACTTTTCCCCCTGGATAGGGGCCCCCTCCTGCTCACCATCAGTACTCATGACAAGAATATCCATTCTCACATCCTATATACAAATTCTTAACCATTGTTAACAGAGCAATATATGCAAATTTTCTTGAATTCATGCTTGTGTCTCCCCCACTTCTCCTCTTATAAGGCCATGAAGAGACAGAAAGCTTTCATTCTCCATAATAGAAATCAGTGTCAAAGCCTGGCAACACAAGAATGTACTTCCAAGACACTGTGTAGCAGCCAAGCCACAATTACTGCTGCCTACCAGGCAATGGGGAAGAGGCTAGCAATGTCATGAAAGTTTGTCAGTACTCTCCTGGTCCAAGGACTCAAGAGATATTAAGCACACCTGGACAAATTTTATGTGGAAGAAGTCTACTCCCCAAATTGTGAATTTGGACACAGTTTATGTGACTGCCTACTGCCAGAACTATTGATAAGGGATTTGACTGGATTTATAGCTGATTGGTTAAACTTGTTTTGGGAACAAGGCCAATATGTAACCAAGTTGCTAAAGGCTCAACAGAAACTGTGTTTCATTAAAAGAAGCCAGAATTTCTAACCACAGCTTAATGCTTGGCTGTTTCAATAAATCATCATTAGCTCTAAACACAACAGGCTAGTTTGCCATGCCATGGTAAACCATAGGGCTGATTTAGCAGCAAACACATCCAAGTACCCCCAAGCCAGCTATGATTTGATTTGCTCAGTTTAATATGCAAATGTCATGCCCTGGCTCTATCTGCCCAGAAAAGACCAGAAAACAAAGTCGTTAACTAAAAATAAATCTTGGTGTCATGGTCCTAGTGAATGGATGATGCCAAGGACTCACATTCATATACAGTTGCAGTCGAAATTATTCAACGCCCATTGCAAATCAGGTTGATTACCAAAATGTACAGACTTTCAGCTGTTTGCAATGAACAAATCAAACAAAAGCAATTGAAATAGCTCAACACAACAAATGCTTCAAGTGGTGTCCCCAAAGTCAACTGAAAATGCAACTTATCATGACTTCTCCAATCTCAAAATTATTCAACCCCTTCATGGCAAGCATCTTCAGTACTTAGTAGAGCACCCTTCTGCTGTTACGACCTGCTGCAAACAAGATGCATAGCCAGACACCAGCTTCTGGCAGTGTTCCTGAAGAATCGTAGCCCATTGCTCATGAGCTATGGCCTCCAGTTCAGTAATATTCTTGGGTTTGCATGCTGCAACTGCCTTCTTCAAATCCCACCAGAGATTTTCTATGGGGTTCAAGTCAGGTGACTGTGATGGCCACTGTAGAATCTTCCAGGACTTCTTCTGCATCCAAGCCTTAGTGGAATTTGAGGTATGCTTGGGATCATTGTCTTGTTGGAAGGTCCAATGACGCCCAAGCTTCAGCTTCCTTACAGACGGCATGACGTTTTCTCCTAGGATTTCCTGATACTTCAATGAATCCATCTTGCCGTCCACACGCTGCAGGTTTCCAGTGCCAGAAGATGCAAAGCAGCCGCAGAGCATCACTGAGCCACCACCATGCTTAACTGTAGGCAGAGTGTTCTTTTCAGCATATGCTTCATTCTTCTTCCTCCAGACATACTGCTGATCCATCAAGTCGAAAAGTTCCAGTTTTGTTTCATCACTCCACAGAACAGAATCCCAAAACTTCTGTGGCTTATTGATATGATTTTGAGCATATTGGAGCCGACTCTTCTTGTGCTTTTGGGTCAGTAGTGGTGTATGTCTTGGAGTTCTACCATGGAAACTTTCTGCATTTAGTACGCTGAAAAGAACACTCTGCCTACAGTCATGATAAGTTGGATTTTCAGTTGAATTTGGGGAGACCACTTGAAGCGTTTCTTGTGTTGAGCTATTTCAATTGCTTTTGTTTGATTTGTTCATTGCAAACAGCTGAAAGTCTGTACATTTTGGTAATCAATCTGATTTGCAATGGGGGTTGAATAATTTCGACTGCAACTGTATTACACTAATCTTCACACACAAGCCACAGACTGCTCAAAAACGATGTCCACATGAACACACTTCCACTGCTCTAGCCTTAACTTACATTTCTGGACTAGAATGATCTACAGATTCAGTAAGCTGGGGTCAAGCATAAGGAAGAAAACAAAAGCTAAATAAAGTAGAATCAAACACTTAGCTTCTTTTCATGACCATCCCGGAAAAAAAAGAAGAAAATACATGGCTCTATGTTTACAGTTGTATACTATAGTATACCAATGAATGTGAATGTAGCTTAGTTATGTCCAGGCAGATGTTATTTAAAAATGCTACAATGCAATAGTATCATGATTCTTACATCATTCGTTTTCTTTCTTTCTGCAATGATCTTCTGAAGAACAGATTTGTACAAAAACTTCATGCTATCCAAAATGGAACAATTCAGGTTCAAGGAAACTACTTCATGCTAATCAGTACAAAACCTAATTCATTCCAAGTCTTTACAACTCACTTGATAAATCTGGGGAAATCAACGAATATGGAAACATGAACATAAGAATATGGAAAGAATATAGTATTTTAATATCCTACCTATAAGTAACAAGGCCCCAGTTCTCCATGGCACCTTTGAAAATAAATACAAAGTTTTATTGATATTGATGCACACAACAGTCTTCTGAAATATTTTATAATGTAAAGAAAGCTCAGGATTTCAGAAAAATATAAAGTACTTTACCTGCTGCAAAGTCTGCAATAGCTATGAGATCGATTTTAGGAAGAGGGTAAGGAACATTGAAGTAGTCCTTATAAAAAGGCAAGGTTTTAGCAGCAACCTTCAGAAATAAAAAGATGAAAAATTATAATAAGGTATACTTGACTATATTGCCCATCTGTTAGTAACTGACCATGATATTGTAATTCAACCTTTACCTTCTAGATAGCTTGATACATTTTTAAAACTTCCCACTAAATCAAGATACCATAACCACATGATTTACCAAATTATAAGGCATCATAAAATGTATGTCTATAGTGTCTTTTTTATAATGGGGGAAAGTTCTTAAGATATAAGAGAAATTCACTACCTAATATTGCATCTCTTTGAAATTTTGTTTTCTAGATCCCAATTCTACCTAAGAACTTGAAATCTGTAATTCTGAAGTCCTTAACTTCAGAGTTATGGGACTCGTTTTATTATGAAACTTGACCTCTATGAGATCAATTAGTGTGGGAAAATATACCCTACATTCTGACCAATGCCTGAAGAACTGTGCCCCATCCCACCATGAAACACACTGAAAGCTGCCTTTTATGCAGTCTGTTTAACTCAATGCTTTTGGTACTGATTAGTGACAATACTCATGGCTTCAAATCAATTTTTGCCCCATTCTTACCCAAAAATGCCAGGGATTAAGTCCCAGACTATCTATATGCCATCTATGTATTCTGCAGTGTACAGTAATGTCTGAGATCATTAAAATTGTGGAGTCCTTGGTGCTCTCTGAGCCTTGTTGTTTTCTTGCAGATGTTTCGTTGCCTAGTCTGGCAATGAAAAGTCTGCAAGAAAACAACAAGGCTCAGAGAGCACCAAGGACTCCACGGTTTAACCCTGAGCTACATATATTCGCTTCAATTGTTAAAATTCCCGGTATTTTATATTTATATTTATATATATCTAACAGCACACATTTGAAGTTGCAAGTTAAATGAAATTAAAATATTTTTAACACTTTGGTTTTGTTTTCCAGCAACTGCCATAGAGCAATAAATATAAAGATCTTTTAACTATCTTACCTCTAATGCAAACTTTCCTTGTTCTGCTTTGCCAACAGGAGTATAAACACGGATTAACACACCATCAGTGGACCTGGTCTCAACGAAGTCATATTCTCCAACCACAAAACCAACAAGGTATGTTGACATCACAGGAGTACGGCAAAACTTCACTTCTACCAGATTTTCATCATCAGGATAGGGCCTCCGGTCAGTGATATTCTGTCCAACAAATGATGAAGAGACTCATAGATTGAATGTGAAGCAACAGCAGATTTTATAAAGTGGAAGTGGTACATTCTGGGCTATTTCTCAGTGCCAAATCACAGTAACACGGCCTCAACTCTTTCCTTTAAGTTCATCTACTACACACTTGATCTCCCATCTCATTCTAGCATATAGTCTCCCTTGCTTTCTCTTTTAACTTGCAGTAACTTTTTCTCTCTCTATATATATCTATATATATAATTTTTATTAAAGAAATTTTTAAAATAATAAAAACAATACAAATTTTTAAAGAAAAAAGTAAGGAAACTAAAGAAAAGTAGTAAGTAAATTTAAAAAGTGCAAAGAAGGAAATAAGGAAAGGAAAGGAAAGGTTATAAAGAAGCAGCTTCCAATCTTCTTAACAGCAGTTACAAGTACAATTATATTTTACCCTCTCTCTGTTGGCAGAGTGCTAGAAAGCCTTTGGCCCAGGAGAGGTCAGAAAAGTCACACACCAGGCATTTCTATAAAAATAATTTTATTTACAGAAAGCAAAACATATTTAAAGGCTTTTTGCTGAGAGGAGAGATTTCTCTCAGCTGCATATTCTCTGCAAGCCTACACAGAAGGGAAACTGAAACTAAAACAAGTTCAGGCAAGTTCCTCCCTTAGGCAATGCAACCATTAACACGTGAAAAGGGGACAATTACATTCAACCTCCAAAATGATTAGTTACCATAGTAACCTTAATCTGTAGTAGAAAACATATTAACTCTCTAAGGTTACAACATAATTTCCTTCTTTCCATAGTCTACCCTTTCTAATCATTAAACCCATAAATCACAAGTTCATTTTTTCTTTTTTTAGCAAAAAGTCCATAAAGGGTGTCCAGTCACTAATAAATGTAGTTATTGTCCTTTCTCTAATCAAACAAGACAATTTTGCCATCTCTGCTAATCTGTCATCTTCACCAGACATTCCTCTGTTGTGGGTATTTCAGAGTCTTTCCATTTTTGTGCATATAATAATCTCGTACCAATTATCATATATAAAACAATCTTCCATAACTGTTTTCTAATTGTCTATCCATTAGTCCCAACAAGGAAAGTTCTAATGGATAGACAAATATTCATTTCAATTGAATATTAAACTTTAGAATATTTTGTATCACTGTGTATTTGAACCCAGAATTTTCTGGCTCTTTTGCAAGTCCACCAGGCATGATAAAATGACTCTTCACATTTTCTACATTTCCAACATAAATCTGAAGTACCTTTATACATTCTAGATAATTTTTCTGGAGTTATGTACCAATGGCACATCATTTTATAAAAGTTCTCTTTTAAATTATAGTATAATGTACATTTCAGTCCTTTCAGCCACGTATTTTCCCATTGTTCCATCAATATATTGTGTCCAAACTTCTTAGCCCATTTTATCATACACTCTTTCACTTCTTCTTCTGTTTCAAGTTTCAACAAAAGTTTATACATTTTAGCAGTTACATGTTCATCATTTGTACATAGTTCAGTTTCATATCCTGTCTTGAGCTGTTCAATTCCAAACATCCTGTTATCTACCTTACATCTTTCTCTTAACTGGTCATATGAAAACCATTGAAAATTAAATCCCTCTGCAGTCAATTGATCTCTTGATTTCATCTTATATTCTCCATGCTCTTGTTGTAACAGCTGTCTATATGCTAATCATCTCTGTGGATTCCTTGGTGCTGAGCTTGGTTGTTTGCTTGCAGACCAAGCTCAGAGAGCACCAAGGACTCTACAGTTCAACCTTGAGCTACATATATTCTCTTCTATTTACCATCTCTCTTTGCCTGCTGTTTCTTTTCTATAGAACGCTTCTTGTGCTGAGACCCACAAAGGCGTATTTGAGCACAACCTGGGTTAATATCTACTCCATATTCTCAATATGGCACTTCTAATATAGTGATTTTTAAAAGCTACATTAACCTTAACTTTATCGTACCATAGAAAGTGATGCCATCCAAACCTCAGGTCATGCCCTGCAGTAACTTTTTTCTGTTTGTCTAGCCACTTTGTAGTATGATTTTAAGTTATTAAAGTACTTACCATATTTGACAAAGCTACCCTGTCTTTGGGAACCACCAAGGAAATATCAAAAGTTGCCTTGATGGCTGGCTCATCCCAGCAAGGAAAGGCCCTGCGAGCATCAGTGGCCTGCAAGAAAGAAACAAGCAGCACTAAATAGCCAAAACATTTGAGGTATTCTGACAGATCCATACAAGAACTGTCATATTCAATATTCAAAAGGATACACACACACACAATCAAAAGGGCAAAAAAAGTGTATTTTTAAGCTTGGTAAAAAAGAGCAACACAAGCAGAATTGAACTGAAGAGAATTTTTTTTTTTAAAAAACCAGGTTGTTAATCCAATTAATATTAATAGGATGGGTAAACTACAAATCAAAGAATTCCATACCTCAAATTGGGTAACAGCAGCAAACCGAGTATCTCCAGAAGGGGTGATGTATTTACTTCGATAGAATCCTTTCATTTTGTCATTCAGTTCTCCAACAAAATCTATCTTTAATGTTCCCATCCCTGTGTGATTTAAAAAAAGCACACACACATACATATTATGATGCCTTGAAAAGAAAAATGTTTCTTTCTTTTATGCTAAATAAAAATATTTTATTTAGCATAAATAAATATGCTAAACCCAGCATATTTAAGCAAACAAGAATACAGCAAATTCCAAAAGTATGCAGTCTCTGGGGCTCTGAAGATTAATGGAGGACTGATAGGGGTGTAGAAAAGAGGCACAGAATGAGCACCAAGGCACAATAAATGAGTAAATGACAGAAGATTTGGAAGATTCATGAAAAGAAACTAGTTATTTAATTCTAACTACAATTCTTCAAACAATTAACTATGAATTCACACACATAAGTTACACGCTTGTATAGAGACCTGTCTGTAGTCTTTTATAGCTCAGAAAAGAGTTTAGTGGGAGTTCTGCTCCCCATGTGCACCACAAAACTAGGCATAGCTCTCAGTAATCATTCTAAAGACTAACACCACATACTCAAAGGAAAAATGAGACCAAGTAGAGAAGAAAGGCTGGTTATATAAATTCACAGATAACCATTGAAATAACTGTTATTTGTATTCAAACTAATCAGTTTGAACTGTGTTCAACTGATTAGGACAATAATCAGTTCTTTTTCTTTGTGGTCTTGATAATTCATATAGATGAGTGAAGCTTATTAAAGCTTCTTACCTGAGGAAGGATCTGGTTATCATAAGGTGACTAAAGAAAGGACAGTATCTTTCTGGAAGCAAAAGTCTAGTCTACAGTGTTGAATGAAGGTACAAGGCTGACTTTATGTGGCTGCCCAGCGTAACTCCAATATGGGAATATCTCAGAGAGAAGAAAATGCTGCTGTTATTATTGTAGAGCAAGCACAGATCAGAAAGGGGCATGGCAGTTTGGCCAAACTTGGGGTATGGTGGACATCATGCTCTTTAGATGGGTTTTGCAAGACCACAAATACCCAGTTAAAAAGTGAGAACACAATGAACATCAAAAGAATGACTCAATATTCTCAATGGTGTTGAGGGGCTAGGTTAGCAAAGAAGATGCACTGAGATACAAGAGGATGGTCAAGAATGACTTTGGAAGAAATTAAATATCTGAAAGAAGAGTATTTTGCTTCTATGAAAAGTACAGAAGGGTTTCTTATAAGGCATTGAGTTTTCCAGCTCACTGAGCCACCATAAAAGCTCTCTCCCATGAGAGAAGGTGAATCAGGGTGAAGATGTAGGCTAAAAGAATTCTAATATTAACATAAAAGAACAAGGACAGGGTTCTAGGATGGAAGCAGCAGGGAAGCAAGAGGAGAGAGATGTGCTAGATCTATCATGAAACTCTTCATTAGCAGATTAGAAAGTACTGTATGACCTGATAAAGGAAAAAAGAACATGTATATCTTTCCTGAAGAGTGAGCTAAGACTTGCCACTTCAGGTGCAAGGGTGCAAAACATGATTGAACTAATGCTATACAGGATTAATCTGTTGTCTGGAGCTAGCTCCTCAAAATATTTCTATTTGGCCATTTAAACCTCTTGTGGAAGGTTTCTAAGAAGCCAATTTCTGTTTCCATACAGAGGAGTTGTAGAATTAAATCCTCCAAGCTGTAAGGCAGAAAAAAACTGAGGTCTGGGTGGAAGTTTTGACATTGACAGATGAAGAAGTCAGATCAGGCTGGAAGGTGGAGGTACTCCCAATGGATGATATAGAGCAACTGGGCAAATCAGTGCTGCCAAGACCACCAAGATACAATGAGTATGTTGGTCGAATCCCTGATGATTTTTGTTAGGATACTGGTCAACAGGGCAATGTGCAGAAATGTGTAACAGAAGTTCCAAGAAGAAAAAGAACAGTGAGTCTATCTCACCACTGCTACAAAAGGTTAGGCACTGCCTGTTCTTCCAAGATTGCCCTTGGATCCCAATGGGATCTGACAAGAGTTATCACAGATGGATAGTTTGTCCATTTGTGGGTGGTTTCTGATATAGCTGAGTCAGACAGCAAGGATACTACAGGTAGTCCTCGACTTACGACCACAATTGGGATCAGAATTTCCATCACTAAATGATGTGGTCATAAAGCACGTCACGTGATCACATCACTTAGCAACGGCAATCTCAGGCAGTCCCAGTTGCTGTTGTAACCGCAAGACGTGCAGGTCATTTAGCAGGAAGAGGTAGGAGTCCCAGGTAAGTAGCACAGGGGTGCTGCAGGGGGTGGGGGAGGCCTATGAAGGCCAGTGCAGGCAGCGCACAAGTTGGGGAGGGGGTGCTATGGTGAGGTGCTAGCTCAGGAAGGCCAGGGAAAGAATATGCTGTGGCTCAGGGGCTTCTTGGCACGCTGCACGCAGAATATGCTCTGACTCTGGGGCTGCAGAAAGCCCCTGAGCCACAGCACGAAGTCCAGCCCCAGCCCAGCCCAGTACCACGGTGCAAAGGGACTTCCTGGCATGCCGTGGCTCTTGGGCTGCAAAAAACAATAAACTTTCTTTACAGGAATATGAAGTTAATTAAACTGATACTAGTTATATATAAGACGTTGGAATATTGAGCCTCAATGTCTTGTCTTGTCCTGGTAAATCAATGGGTTACAGTCAATGTGAAATTAATTTCCTATGATCTAATAATGAGTCTATTATAACAAGAACAGCAAGAACCTCAGACAAGGTCCAATAAGGTAAGGTTACAATCACCTAGTTTTTGGAGATGAAACTCAGGAGTTGGAACATTACTGTAGCATCTATGGTATCATGTCCTATTGAGGCATTTGAGGCTGATATCAACAGCATTGTTAACATTACCCTGGTTAAATTGCTGTATATTAAAGACACAGTCTTTTTGGTTATACCCTAGTATTTGGCATCCATCAAAATATCAAGAACTATGGTGTTTTTGAACACAGCAACCAAGATAATTGAACAAAATCACATCTTGAAGATGGAAGAACACATTGACAAGTGTCAAACTTAAAAAAAAATCTTGGAACTGTGGAGATGGTAAGACAGATGGTATGACAGTAAACTAGCAAATTGATCCATCTACTATAAAGCAAAGGAGGAGCAATGGTAGGTTACTACAGATATATAAAGCTGTGTGTCCTGCAAATCTGTAATTGCAAGGCACATCACATTCTGCCAGAGGCATGATGATCAATGTCATCAATGCCATCTCAAAATGAGAGTTTCTCAAAAAATGTCTCCTAATCCAATATAAGTCTGGGCCTGCCAGAACACAATCCCATGAAGGAACACTTAAGAGTTCCCCTGTAGATGTCCACAAAGATGCCCTTGGAGAAACAATACAAAATCAGTTACAAAAATAAAAATGTGCTTTAAACCTGGGAAATGAGGGAAGTATAAAAAAAACTCAAATTGGCTCCACCCTAACTTCCTGAGGTATAAGAGGGAGGGAAGGGAATACATAGTCAGGCTTTCAAGATTCTGTTACAATTGTTGTTTATTCGTTTAGTCGCTTCTGACCCTTCGTGACTTCATGGACCAGCCCACGCCAGAGCTTCCTGTCGGTCATCAACACCCCCAGCTCCCCCAGGGATGAGTCCGCCACCTCTAGAATATCATCCATCCACCTTGACCCTTGCTCGGCCCCTCTTCCTTTTGCCTTCCACTCTCCCCAGCATCAGCATCTTCTCCAGGGTGTCCTGTCTTCTCATTATGTGGCCAAAGTATTTCAGTTTTGCCTTTAATATCATTCCCTCAAGTGAGCAGTCTGGCTTTATTTCCTGGAGGATGGACTCGTCTGATCTTCTTGCAGTCCAAGGCACTCTCAGAATTTTCCTCCAACACCACAGTTCAAAAGCATCGATCTTCCTTCTCTCAGCCTTCCCTATGGTCCAGCTCTCGCAGCCATATGTTACCACGGGGAACACCATTGCTTTAACTATGCGGACCTTTGTTGTCAGTGTGATGTCTCTGCTCTTAACTATTTTATCGAGATTGGTCATTGCTCTTCTTCCAAGGATTAAGCGTCTTCTGATTTCCTGACTGCAGTCAGCATCTGCAGTAATCTTCGCACCTAGAAATACAAAGTCTTTCACTGCTTCTACATTTTCTCCCTCTATTTGCCAGTTATCAATCAAGTTGGTTGCCATAATCTTGGTTTTTTGAGGTTTAGCTGCAAGCCAGCTTTTGCACTTTCTTCTTTCACCTTCATCATAAGGCTCCTCAGTTCCTCTTCGCTTTCAGCCATCAAAGTGGTATCATCTGCATATCTGAGATTGTTAATGTTTCTTCCAGCGATTTTAACTCCAGCCTTGGATTCCTCAAGCCCAGCTTGTCGCATGATGTGTTCTTTTCTAAACCCAGCTTGTGCATCTGGCAATTCTCGCTCCATGAATTGCTAAAGTCTACCTTGCAGGATCTTGAGCATTACCTTACTGGCATGTGAAATGAGTGCCACTGTTTGATAGTTTGAACCTTCTTTAGTGTTTCCCTTCTTTGGTATGGGGATATAAGTTGATTTTTTCCAGTCTGATGGCCATTCTTGTGTTTTCCAAATTTGCTGGCATATAGCATGCATTACCTTGACAGCATCATCTTGCAAGATTTTGAACGGTTCAGCTGGGATGCCGTCGTCTCCTGCTGCCTTGTTATTAGCAATGCTTCTTAAGGCCCATTCAACCTCACTCTTCAGGATGTCTGGCTCTAGCTCACTGACCACACCGTCAAAGCTATCCCCGATATTGTTATCCTTCCTATACAGGTCGTCTGTATATTCTTGCCACCTTTTCTTGATCTCTTCTTCTTCTGTTAGGTCCTTGCCATCTTTGTTTTTGATCATACCCATTTTTGCCTGGAATTTACCTCCAATGTTTCTAATTTTCTGGAAGAGGTCTCTTGTCCTTCCTATTCTATTGTCTTCTTCCACTTCCACGCATTGCTTGTTTAAAAATAATTCCTTATCTCTTCTGGCTAACCTCTGGAATTTTGCAAGTAACTGGGCATATCTCCCCCTATCGCTGTTGCCTTTTGCTCTCCTTCTTTCTTGGGCTACTTCTAGTGTCTCAGCAGACAGCCATTTTGCCTTCTTGGTTTTCTCTTTCTTTGGGATGTATTTTGTTGCCGCCTCCTGAACAATGTTGCGAACTTCTGTCCATAGTTCTTCCGGGACCCTATCTACTGTCCAGTCCCTTAAATCGATTCTTCACCTCCACTGCATATTCCTTAGGAATATTAGTGAGCTCATATCTAGCTGATCTGTGGGTCTTCCCTAATCTCTTTGGTCTGATCCTAAATTGTGCAAGAAGAAGTTCGTGATCTGAACTACAGTCAGCTCCAGGTCTTGTTTTTACTGACTGTATAGCTGTCCGCCACCTTTGGCTGCAAAGGATGCAGTCAATCTGATTTCGGTGTTGTCCATCTGGTGAAGTCCATGTATAAAGCCGTCTCTTAGGTTGTTGGAAGAGAGTGTTTGTTATGCAGAGTGAGTTGTCTTGGCAAAATTCTATCAGCCTATGTCCTGCTTCATTTTGTTCTCCCAGGCCATGCTTACCTGTAATTCCAGGTGTCATTTGACTGCCCACCTTAGCATTCCAGCCTCCTGTGATGAAAACGACATCTCTTTCAGGCGTGTTGTCCAGTAGGTGCTGCAGATCCTCATAGAACTGCTCTACTTCAGCTTCTTCAGCATTTGTGGTTGGGGCGTATATTTGGATCACTGTGATGTTAGATGGCTTGCCCTGAATTCGAATTGAGATCATTCTATCATTTTTTGGATTGTATCCAAGCACTGCTTTAGCCACTTTACGATTAATTATGAAGGCTACTCCATTTCTTCTGTGGTCCTCTTGTCCACAGTAGTAGATCTGGTGGTCATTTGATGTGAAGTGGCCCATTCCAGTCCATTTCAGTTCACTGATGCCCAAAATGTCTATCTTTAATCTTGACATCTCACTAATAACCACATCCAATTTGCCCTGGCTCATAGATCTTACATTCCAGGTTCCAATGGTGTGTTGATCCTTAGAACATCGGATTCGCCGTTCACCACCAGCACCGTCAGCTGCTAGCCGTCCTGTCGGCTTTGAGCTAGCTGCGTCATCACGTCTGGGGCTAGTTGAACTCATCCTCTGTTCCTCCCCAGTAGCATTTTGACCATCTTCCGACCTGGGGGTCTCATCTTCCGATGGTATACCGACGTATCTCTGGTTGTACTGATCCATTTAGTTTTCACGGCAAGAATACTGGGGTGGGTTGCCATTACCTTCCCCAGGGATCGCATTTAGTCTGACCTCTCTGTCATGACCTTCCCCGTCTTGGGTGGCCCTTCACGGTTCAGCTCATGGCATCATTGAGGTGCTCAAGCTCCAGCACCACAACAAGGTAACGATCCTTTGCTGAAGTCTGTTACAATGGTCTATATCAATAAAGTATAGTTCCAGTGAAACTTGTGGAGTCTGTTTCCTGACTAGGACTACCTTGAAGGAGGAGAGAAAACATATCTCTGGAGATAACTCAGAAATGACAGAGCAATTAGATATGGGGTTAGTCATGACTCAATATGATAATTACTTGAAATTATCAACAGAATCCAAAAGCCATTTATCATTAATTATGGAAGTCCATGTACCTTGAAAGCAAGTCAAGAATGGCCAATATGTGCAACAAGCCTGTTTAGTAAAAGACCTGACAGTTCTTGAGTGTCTATTGCATGAACTTCATAAAGCCAAAAAAGACCTGTTTATAGCCACTGGGGGAAGGGGGAGGGAGTTTCCTCCCACAATCCTGGCACTTGAGAAATGGGTCTTAAGAGCCATAAGACCAAAGACTGGATGCCTGCAATGGGAGGTTAGTGGGGTAGTGACCCCACAAATCTTTCAAGAAGACTAAAGACAAATAAAGAATTTTGATAATGGATGATCAGCTTAGAGATAAACATGCCTTGGCAACTGAAAACTATTGAAGAGGGTTGGCAAGGATCTTACCTAGTTGCATGGTACATCTGAGGTGGCACAACTCCCACCAAAAAGTTCTGTATAGTCTGAAAAATTCCAAACACTGCATTGCACCAGTACGTGGATCACAGAGCACAATGAAGAATATGTTGCAATATCTTTGGAAGAAACTATGCAGCTTTATGAAGTTGAAGTCACACACAGAAGTGCCTTTGCCAAGGAAAAGTTTTCATAAAAATATATTGAAACAGAGAAAAAGATGGGGGGTCAGAAAAGTTTGGGAACCCTGACTTATAAATAAAATGACACTGATGGCTACCAAGACCACCAAGATGCAATGAAAATGCTGTTGGTGGAATCCCTGTTGATCTTCATCAGGATTCTGGTCAACAGGGGAATGGGTAGAAACATGTAACAGCAGTTCCAAGGAAGGAAGTTACAGTATACCGAAAGAATGAGTCTATCCCACCCCTGCTGCAAAAGGGTTCTGCTTTTGGTGCCTTCAAGTCAGTATTGACTCCTGGAGATTGCCTGGACAAGTCCCTGCATTTTCTTGGCAAGATTTCAGAAGTGGTTTGCCATTGCCTACTTCCTAGGGCTGAGGGAAAGTGACTGGCCCAAGGTCATCTAGCTGGCTTTGTGCCTAAGGCAGGACTAGAACTCATGGTCTCTTGGTTTCTAGTCTGGCATCTTAACCACTATACCAAACTGGCTCTCTGCAAAAGATTAGTCACTTATAAATAAAATATTAAAACCCAGGGTTTGGTCATGTCCTTCTTTCTCTTTCCCTCTCAAAGACCCAGGCAAAACAACCTTTAAAAAATTAAAAGTTTTAGAAGCCACCCTTGACAAGCATAATCATTATTAGCAGCTTCTCCTAGCTGTTCAGTACATATTATGAGCAAAATTCCACCTGTATTTTTAAGTAAGAAGGGGAGGTAGAGATCATGAGTAAGTTAAACAATGCCATCTTTTAATGTAGCCTAATATAGTAAAGTTATATTTGAACTAATCTGCAAACATTTTTTAAAGACATAAATTTTGTGGGGGGTTTTCCCCCAAAATGACATTTTCAAATCATCTTTCAGACCTGGAGCTAACAGTAGCAGAATTAGCAAGCATTAGGTACTCCAAGCATCACTAAATATTTTCAGTTTCTAGATACCAGTGAAGCAAATAAAATATGCATCTAGCATATACAGCTTCTCTACCTCCAGTTCCAAACTGACTGGCACATCTTCCCAAGCAACATTTCCTACTGCTAAAGACTAAACTCTGCAATTCCAAAAAAAGCAAATCAATATTATTCTGTGTGCACCCATCACAACTCATCCCAACACCTGTTCTGTAGCAAAGAATTGGAAAGTGTCCATTAAGGAAACTTATTCTAAAGAAAATAACCAGAATCAAAATTAAACAGTTTAAACAGCATTTCCATTCATTGCATCACACATCCTGTTATAAACTCAAAATCACATTATATCTATGACATCCTTGTTAGTTAGGACATCGAGTTTAATTCAACGCCTGATGATTTTGTGGACAAATGCTTGCCATTTTGATCAGTCTCCAGCAATAAACCACAAATTCTTAATTCAAAAGTGACATCTTTCTCTTGCTTTTTCTCAGTGCCCAGCTTCCACAGTCATATTTTATCACTGGAAGGACCACTGCTTTAACTATTCTGTTATTTATTGTCATAGAAATGTCCTTATCCTTCATGATATTGCTCAAGTTTTTATTGCTAGTGATGTGCAAAACATTCTGTGCACAAATGTCCCATACACAAAACAAGTGGTTTCATATTATTCATGTTTGAACCAAATGAATATTTTGTTCCAAACATGGACTGAAAGAAGGCTGTTTTGTTTCAGGTATGGAATGAAACAGAGTGGTTCCATTCTGTTCTAGCTGCTATGGTTAGAATTTGTTTTATCTCTAGCAACTAGGATTTATCTTTTGAATTCTCCTGTCTGGGACTGTACTCTAACAATAGTCCGTGTCCCTACTGCTACTGGATTAAGCTGGCTGAGGGACAATCTGAGTATAATTTTGGAGCAAAGCAACAGGCATTTAAGGAGAACATGGCACAGAAAGAGCCATTCTGGATATAACTCTTGTTGAAGAAAGAGTGACAGGAGAGCCAACTATAGTGGAAGAAATTGTTTCAAGGAACCACTGGACTCAGTGCTGGACTGGTGTTTCTGTTAGAGTAGTGGTAAGCATCTGGTTGCCTCTTTGGCTCAGAGGCAACCTCCAGAGACCTAATCCCATTTTCATTTTTCTTTTAGCTTCAGTTTTGAAGCTAAAAGATTAGATAGTAGGATCTAATGCAATAGGATCTAATCGAGTAGATGGGATTTCCTTGATAAAAAGAAAAAAAAATTCCCCATTCTTCCTATTGTTTTTCAGATATTTTCAAATGTTTAAAAGAAACTTCCTCAGATTTTCCTCCACCTCCAAAATATGCTTGCTTGCATATTTGTGGGAATCAATTCTTCTGATCAGTTTTGTTGAATGTTATTGGTACTGAGAGTAACGATACTTGCTAGATACACATACACACATATTAAAGAGCTCTTTTCCTGTTTCAAAAAGAGGGTTTCATTTCCCTCCCCACCCCCTAGTTTAGTTCTAGCTGGGTACATTCTCCAAATTATATTTTCCCTATTAAAAACCCACTGAACAAGCTATGACTGGGAGAGCTAAGCCAGTCAGAGAATTGGGGAAGGGAGGGAGGGAATGCCAAAGTTTGCTGGTTAAGGGCAACTGCTGTAACAAGGCTTGTTTTACTACCCACTCCTCCTGAGGCAGCATTCCTGAAGCTTTACTTTCCATGCAAGAGGAGGTGATAGTGGTGATGTTTCAGTCAGCCCACCGCCTTCTGTTAGCAACCCCAGGACCGAGGGCAAAGGTCAGGAGGAGGAGTTGCACTTAAGGAGATGTTTAAGCATCTGTTTAGTTATAATCCAGATGTCCTTCCTACCTCTGGCATCAATAAGCAGTCCATGTTGCAGATTTGCAGCAAGGGACCTGTTCTCAGCAGAAACTGTGCAGCCGTTGACCCACTCTAGTTCTTCAAATTCATTTCTTACAGTAGCTTCTTCTCCATTGTAAACATTTCTCTTAATGATCAGGCATTTTGGTACATTCATTTGCTTATATGTGTTTCCCATTCTATCAACGTCTATTCAAGTGTTTCCTAAACTGTTTTCTTTCAGCACTTTTTCCTACTTTTAAAAATTACAGAGGACCCCAAAGGGCCTTTTTTTGCATGCGTTATATTTATCGATGCTTACCGTATTAAAAATTAAAATTGATGCACTCGCTGCCACTACTGCTTTGCATGACTGTTTGGTGGGATTTTAATATTGTTATTATTTTTCAACACAGGCTGCCAAATAATTTTGATTTTGTGGACCCTTGAGAGGGTCATGGGGGACCCACAGGGGTCCTAAGACCACACTTTAAGAAACACTGATGTATTCAGTCAATAACTTTGCTGTAGGTGATGAAACAAAGATAAACCTTCTTGTATTGTCTTGTGCTCTCCATTATCCATCTTACACTACCTATCTGTTCTCATGTCCCTTTATCTTTTCTGAAACCTGCTGTTCATTTGACTGGACTCTCCAATATAACTCTGTTGCTCCTTTAAAGATCTTAAGCAAAACTTTGCTTGCACAATGAATTAGTGTAAGTTTAGTAATTTATGTACCCTCTTAACTTCTGCCTTCTTTTCTCACATAGGCATACATTCACCAGTCTTTTCCAATCTGTAGGCCACACTCTTGTTCCATATTTGTTGACGCAGATCTGTTACCACCTTAACTGCCTCTTCTTCTGCAGTTAAATAGTTCAACAGATTTTTCATCTACTGTATATCCGATGCTTTCTTATTTCACAACTGATCTACTGCCTGTCATACTTCAGATTCTAAGAAGTTGGTTCGTGAATATTTTCTCTCTACAAATGGGATTACAGAAGGATTGAAACATTTGTAAAGTGTTTCACTATATCCTTTCATCTTTCTTTTATCTTATTTACCAGATTATTACTATGATTATTTTTGAATGTTCCTATTTTAGCTGTAAATTTTCCCATCTCACTTTCCTTTTTTTTTCACATTCCTCCATTTGTCGATATTATTGAGGTATTTTTCCTTGTCCTTTTTTACTTGAAGTTGAAAGTTTTCATTCCACTGTCATACATCCTTCTTGTTGCCTAAGGCTTTGCTTCATTTTTCCCATGCTATTACAATATCTAATTCTGTAACCCACTTGGAGCTTTTCGTCTTTCAAATCTTGGAAGTACTTCTTATTGTTTCAGTTTTCATGATGTTTCTTATTCTTTTCTCATAGCCCCTCAGATTCACTTTTCCATGAAATAAGCATTCTAAATCTGTTCCTTATATTGATCTGACTGTATGTTATCCAGGTCTTATCTCAGTGGCTGGTTCTGGTAGGTATTGATGCAGGAGGGAGAAGTAGCACCCTCAAACCCCTCATTTTGTGGCGTGCCTCAGACGATCCTGTCCTGTTTAATATCTACATGAAATCACTGGGGGGAATTGGGTAGCGTACAAATTGAATAAAATAAAATAAACCATCAGTTTGGTGTCCAGTACCACTATGTGGATGATACTCATTTGAATATCTTGACCCCAGGCCAGCCAAGTGATGCTGTCAATGTCCTGTCCTAGTGTCTGGAAGCTGTGTGGGTCCAGATGGGGAGGAACAGACTCAGACTCAATCTTGCCAAGACCAAGTGGCTGTGAAGTTTTGGGTGTCTCAGATCTGGGAATTTTCCATCTTTAGCCTTGGATGAGGTTACACTCTCCCATTCAAGACTAGTGTGTAATCTGGGGGTTGTCTTGGACTCGCAACTGCTGCTTAAAGAGCAGATGGCAGCTGTGGCAAAGACAGCTTTTGCACAGCTTCATCTGGTGGACCAGCTGCATTCCTGGATCGGGAGGCCCTTCTGACAGTCACTCAGGCTCTAATCACCTCATGGTTGGATTATTGCAATGCACTCTATGTAGGGCTGTCTTGAAGATCACTCGGACGCTACATCTGGTCCAGAATGCAGTGCCGTTGGCAGTATTGGGCATGCCTATGAGACACCACTGCTCCTCGAGCTGCAGTACTTGCTGGTGAGGTTCCAGGTACAATTCAAGATACTGGTTATCAGTTATAAAACTCTTGATAACATAGGGCCAGGTTATCTGAGGGACCACCTATCTCCCATGGTTTCTGCCCACCCAGTAAGATCAGGCAGAGTTGATGCAGTTCATGTCCCTTTAATCAAGCAATGCTGCCTATCAAATCCCAGGCATCATGTCTTCTCTGTCATGGCACCTGCCCTCTGGAATGATATCCCTCAGATATCCATGTAGTTCCCACCTCAATGATGTTCTGGAAGTCTTTAAAAACTAGGTTGTTTACCCAGACCTTGGGGTACGGTACTTGTAAAACCTTGGTTTTTTTGGTATATGGGATGTGGGTGTCCATAACTTCAGTTTTTCTTTTTATTGATTTTCTGTTTTTAACTATCAGCCACCCAGGGTCACCCTATTATTGCATAAGGTATAGTTTTCATACTTTTCTCACCAAGATAATGGAAAACTACATTGATTTTTTGGTATAAGTACTGCTGAAATCAGTAGTATACTCAGAGAAAAGGCTATGCTGGCCCAGAACTATGAGTTGCTCATCTCTGGCCTAGCTGTTTATCATGGCTGACACTGGAATGAACTTTCAACTTAGTTCAGCTTTGGCTAATGACTCCTAGGGAGGAATAGATTGTCTTCACTCTCATTCTTTCACCTCTAATGCACAGATTCATGGGTGCAGACAAATGAGCTGACAGACCGGATTATCTTTTAATTATTTTTTGTTTCTTCCCATTAAGGTTTCAACTCATTTTCTCATCTACCTTTTGCCTATAAAATTTGGCAGTTTTCTAAACAAACCAACCTAATAAGTGAGAATCCATACTAAATTTATTATGAAGCACTTTCATAAACTGCTTCATTAGCTGTTATATGTGTCATCCTTAGACTGCATTCTCCAAATGGTAATGAATTAGCAAAGCATGATAGATAGTAAACAAAGGACAGCCATTGATTTTGCTAAGCACTCTAGCCTTTATTAAATAAATACCTATTCAGTAAATTAACATTAGATCTTTAAAAATTCTGTATTGAAATACAGAAATGTCAAAATTTCTATAACATGTTAGGTAGACAGATACTGTATGCTACTGAATTAATTTAAATTGTCACTACTGATTATTTTCCAGTGTAAACAGAATCCACTTCCGCTATGAAAATAATGAAAATATTTTAAGCATATGAGGACATTCTTCTAAGACAATTCAGCTTTAAAAAAATGATACAACACAGCTGGCAAAAATACTTACATATAATGATGTGCTATAATACTTTTGGTTTAGTATTCTCATGCCTGTTTCTGATTTCAAAAATTCTGCTCTGAAGTGTCTGTTCTGAATGCAGCAGACAAATGTCAGCCTTCGGAATTGGGAAGCAATCAATGACCTGAGCCTGACTCTACAAGCAATCACAGGAACTGGACCTGGAACCAGATTATGAAAGCCCTGATCCGAAGCATCCACTCAGTCCCAGGGTGCAACACAAACATCTTAGAGCAGAACAAAGGCCTTTGGTGTGCCTCCTTGCTGGGAAAGGGTCGTGGTATCTTTAACTGGTTCCCAGCCAGCAGTCACCTTGTATCAGGATGACTGCCAGCCGGCACCTCTCCACTGAGATAACTGATCCAATGTGGACTCTTTGCACCTGAAGCCTTGAAATCTTGCATCTTGTTATCCTGGACCAGCTCACAACTTTCCCAAGAATGCCTTGAACCTCAAACCAAGATCTCCGATGCTAAATGTCTACTGATTTGGAAGTGGACTTGTTCACAGGCAAGGTCTCTGCTTCCTGTAAATGTTTCTGGAGCATGCGTGTGACTATACACATACCCATTCTGTCTGCCATTGCTGGTAAGTGCATTGCAACACAAAGTAAACTGCTGAAACCCCAACTCCATCTCTGCATGTTTGGCCTGGAACAGGACAGATGTGATCTTTGAATCCATCTCTTATGACTTAGCTGACCACAGCCTGATCTTAGGCTTTTCTACTCAAAACTTCCACTGACCGTAATGCTAATAAATTCCTCTCCCATTTTAAATAGAGGCCTTTTAAATAAAATGTTTATTTTAGTGTTAAACTCATTTAACAATCCATGTAATTTAATTTGCTCATTAGACATTCAGACCAAAATGATTTGTACTGTTAAGTTGCCAGGCAAACTGCTAGTAGAGGAAACAAAAAATCCTCACTATTCTAAAACTCTACATGGTACCTTTGTATGTTCATGATCTTACTTTTTGATACATTCTGATAAAAAGAAATAATAATCCAAGTCATCCATTACATTAAAAAATTAAAAACTTTAAAACCATGGAATAAATCAGATTACAAGAAAAATATTAATCTAAATTAATATATAATTTCAATTAATCTGACTAAATTAATGTCTGTTTTGATAATACTGTTAGACACATTTATAACAATACTGCATTTCACACTTGCTAGCAAATATTAATAGCTGACTACCAAATCCAGCTTTAAGTTGTAGGACTTACATATGAAGCAATCTGCTCAGTTTAGGTGCTTCCACCAAACAAAGTAACCTAAAATATGCTTGAGTAGTTTATAACTTGCTGTTTTATGCAAAGCTAACCATATATTTAGTTTGGACTACAGTGTGTAATGCAAACTCTGGCAACTGGGTTAATTCACTAAACGCAGATCAGAGCTTGCGTGAATACAGATATATTAAGATTTTTTAAATTCTGGGAACAAATTAAGTTCAATTTTGCTTCAAATATAAAATATATTCAGAAATGCAGAGATGGGATAAACTCCCAACACACATCCTAAGTAATGAGGGAAGAGGGAAAAAAACTATTATCTGGCAACAAAATGTATATTTCTTTTACCTCAGATGGACCCCACCTAACTTCTAAGCAACTTTACCTTTCTGAAGCATACTGGGAAAAGAAAGAGTCACTTTCTCATCTTCATTCTGGTAGTTGAACCCTGTGGCATGGATTTCTGAAAAAGAAGAAGATTGCTTAAAAATTCTAAATAGTCACGAGCACTTCCTGTGATATGAGGACTGAAACACACCCAAATCGGGATTAAAGTATTATACAACTAGTGCATACATAAGAAACCATTTATAATTTAGTTTTAATTGAAATCAATGTTAATCTGACTTACTTCAATTTCAGGATCTTCCAGGGACTAAAGCATGACTATCAGACTGGATCCAGTTAATTGTATTTAATTAGTTTATATCCTGTCCTACTAGAGAAGCTACTTACACCATCTCATTTTCCAAAGAGTATAATAAATTAAACACACATCTGATTTACACAGTTTACTTATCTAAGCTTCAAGGTAGTTTATTTGATTTTGGTTTAGTCTATTATGTGAAACCAGCCAGTTGTTTTTATGCAATAAAAGATAGTTCAGCAAAGTTTTAATTAGTATTATAGTATATGAAATCAGGGAGTTTCATACTGGTCCTAGTTACCTGTATTGGTAAGTCAGAATTTCAGAGAATCCTGGTGATACTTTATGATTGCTCTTGAGTCATCCCTTCACCAACTCAAGCAGCTAAAGTAACCAAGATCTAGTGAGGAAGCAAAGTCATAGTAGGATAGATCTGAATTAGCAGATCTATTACTAAGTCTAAATTTGAAGCCAGAATTTATAAGCAGTTTTCAATTCCTGTCTTTTTAAAGAGCAACAAGTCACCTGGCTTCAATTTAACCATGTTTTCATCTCACAGTTACTTTATTTATTTTATTTTATTTCTATAGCCACCCTTCTCAGCAAATGACTCAGAGCAGCTAACAACAATAAAAACTATAAAACAATTAAAACAATTTCAATTAAAAACAATTAAATTCCAAAATAAATATACATGGCCACCAAGTAAGCAGTGCATAGAGATGGGACCATTCACACAC
This sequence comes from Candoia aspera, assembly GCF_035149785.1. NCBI lineage: Eukaryota > Metazoa > Chordata > Lepidosauria > Squamata > Candoiidae > Candoia > Candoia aspera. The sequence goes on along the minus strand of NC_086156.1, from coordinate 81,209,156 downwards.
TCAGGGCTCCAGGCACATAACCAGGTCTTCACGGCCTTATGAAAGGCCAACATTACTTTAGCTGCTATACTGCAGGAGGAACAAGTGAGAGTAACCAGGCATTATAGAAGAATGCATTGTAATCAAGAGTAAACCAGAATTCTCCAGAATGTATGTGAATGTGGTCATGGTAATTCTACAGACAATGAAAATTTACCATCTAAATAAAAAGCTTGGCTTTAAAGAGCAAAATTCATTTTGTAATGCTGACAAAATTTTTAGTCCTTTGGTGACAGAAAAATCTGTAAGCAAATGGCATTTTTCATTCACAGCTTAATCAATGATATTGCACTTTGTAGATACTCCTCATGGCAATATATTTGTTAGGAAGATTTTATCCTTTCTCATCGTAACTGTCTATGAGAGTTTTTCCTCCAACCCCATCATAAGCTGTTTTCCAAAGGCTGTATTATAAAAATTGCTGATTTAAATATAATAGCTGTGACAGACGATACAGAGCATTTCTTGCATTCAATCCTCTAATAATCTCTAAAACTATATTATGCTTCTGGAAAATACCATGATTATAGAAAATAATTTTTAAGAAAGTGGTGGCAGTATGTCCTTAACTTTTCACAGGACCACAGAAGCTTTCCAGTGTGTAATGGGCTGTGAGAATAACCTTGGGAGACAGGAGGAAGAGCCATAGCCACGCCAATGGTCAGACAAGAGGTAACTCAGCCCACAGAAGGGAGTGTAGAAAGCATCTCTTAAGGGACCCTCTCTAGTTCTCTGGAAAATAAAGGCAAAGGAGGGGAGAAGTGCTTTCAGACTTGCAAGCCTGTTACTGTAACTGTCATGAGTACTGATGGTGAGCAGGAGGGGGCCCCTATCCAGGGGGGACAAGGCATGCGTAGTTTAGAGGCTTTGAACTTTACTTCAAAGAAACTCAGAACAGACGCACCTTGAGTTTTGGGTTTATCTGTGTGGGTTTCCCATGCTGTTTCAGCTTGGCAGGATTTTCTATCTACTAAAGCAGTTTAATAAACACTAGAGACCAAGTCACTGTCTCAGCATGGTTCTTCGCTCTAAGTTAGAAGCACTTGAAGCATCTGTTGTGTTGAGCTATTTCAATTGCTTTTGTTTGATTTGTTCACTGCAAACAGCTGAAAGTCTGTACATTTTGCCAATCAACCTGATTTGCAACGGGGGTTGAAGAATTTTGATTGCAACTGTACATATGAGGCAAGCATGCATAATAGTAACAGCAAGTTACTATATAAATAAGTAACTTGCTATATACTATATAGTATTATTTATATACTATATAAATAATAACAGATTCACAAACATTATCAGCCAATAGTTGAGAAGATGATTTCAAAAAGAAGCCTAAAAAATAACTAATTTCAGGATGGAATATGAAGTAATAAATAGCTACCTCATCAAAAAATTTTACAGCAAAGACCCCACAAACTCTAAAAAAAACAAAACAATGCAAGATGTTATCTTGTATCAAATCTGTCTCTATTCTAAACCCAACTGCATTACCCAAGACTAGTTTGCTAAATAAACTCACTACTAAAAATGGTACCATGTAAATGCGAAGTATATACTCTGCTATTCAGTTATTTGAGTATGCTAGTACTGTACTCAACTTAAGGGACAGAAAGACACAAACAATTCATCTATAATTCATTTTGGCAGATAAAGAACTAGCAAGTAAAGGTGGTAGTCAACCACAATCTAAGAGAAAGCATCCTCACCAATCATCATTCTTAAGGATTAAGAGAGTTCATCTGATTAAACATAGACTAAGGCAGTGCTTCCCAAACCTGGATAAATTACCCAAAATTGAGTAAAAGTGGTTTTTCTTTGAGTAACAACACACAAACCCATCACCCAATCACAACAGGGACATTTAAATTGACTTAAAGTGTTTTACCTACATTGGGTAAAAAGGACTTTCTGATAAGCGGTTTTGGGTAATGAAGGAAAAAGTTCAGGTGTTAAGTGCTATTCAATTAGTGTGATTGTGTGTGTGTGCGTGCATGAGTGTGTTTATCAAAATAATTCTTCCCTTATAGTATTCTCTAAATAGGAATTTCCAACTTTTTTTACATTGCACTGCACATAATGCTTTTTAGCTAAAGAGTGAATTAATAGATTTATTATCAGTGACTTAAATCCATATACATATAGATAAGGTTGATTCAAAGTCATATGATATATGATCCCAATAAAATTAAATTATAGCTTTTCACAATGTACGAACTTGCTGATTCAGGCTAAAGATTTACTGCAGAGCTATCATATCCATGTCCTGATTTAATAGTAACTGTCTGACCTCAATATAAGGAAAACAATCAAAGTATTAGATCTTGGTTTTGTATATTGTATAAACCCAGCCAATTCTGGATTATTGAACAGTTCAGTACTGTATGATATGAACTCAGTGTCTTTCTCTATAAATCAATAAAGCAATTATTAAATTTCAGGCAATCTGGGAAATACTTAATATATCCATACATTGAATTCATCTTCTTTTCCCCAGTCCAAGAAATAATTGCTTGGGTCCAATTAGGAAAAGGCACCAGAACTAATTAGCAGGGCCCACACTTTACAGGCAGGAAATATCAAGTTACTTCATTTAAGAGGAACATGTAGCCAGTGATGATAAAACCTTTGTTTTATTTCTTTATTCATTTATTCTCTACCATTCATGTGGCACTCAATCCAACAAGGCTCAAAGTGGCTGCCAATATTAACAACAAAGCAATGTAAAATAGAAACCAAAATAGGGCAGCAATGCCCTGAGGAACAGCTACAACTCCAATCCACAGAAGGAGGTTCCTGAAGAGTGATGCCAGGCAGAATAGACAATACAGTACTGAGCAAAGTGAATGTAAGAACTGGCACCCTTAGTTCCAATACTGACCCAACTCATGCACAATTGATATATGCAGAATTCAGGTTTATTAAGAACAAGTGCACAGAACAAGAGAAAGCTGTGATTGAAAAGTTCCCACCGAAAACTCTCAATTAAAACATTCCAATGCCCAGCACCCCGCTTCCTTTCTCTTTCTCACTCTGCTTCCAATGGCCAGCATTGCCAGCTGCAGATGTCTCAGGCAGCATGACCTTGACTCCCCCCTTGCAACCCAAACAGCAGTAATTCACACTCCTTGCAATTCCCCCCTCCCATCTTCCTTCTTGACACACCTTGACTCATCATTGCAGATTAACACGATCAGCAATCATTTGATTGAGGAGTCTTGACAGTGAACAAATTTTTTGAAAGACAGCTTTCCATGTTTAATGCTTCCTTAATATTTCCATAGATTGTCATGGAGATAGGAGTCGAAAACAAGTTGACGGCACATAATCAATCAATCAAAATATTTTCGAGATAATTAGTTCCCTTTCTATTCTTCCCAAAGAGCTCATAACATGTATTTAAAATAAGAACCGATCAGGTAAAAGTTAACCAAACTTCTTCCCTGACAAATTACTACAAGATAACAGCATATTGATAATTCTTTAAAATATGCTGGCCCATTCATTCTGCTTACAAGAATTCCAGAGTAAATATAACCTCTAAAAATACACACACACACACACACACACACACACAAAATAGCATTACTGCTAGCTGCTTCTATATATAGCAATGTAACAAACAAAAGGTTGCAATGACTAGACGTTAATTAAAGAATCCTCACATTATGACATCTTTTTCAGCACATTCTGAAAGTTTTAAAATTATTATTACTTTAAAACTCCATTTCAGAAGTTGTACTATTTTGTAGGAAATGGAAGGAGCAGCCAAAGAATTATTTAAGGAGCATTCAGATGTGACAACAGTTAGGTATTTGGAATTCTAAAGGGTAAGCTTAAAATAGGTTGTTTCCATTAATACTGGACAAAAACTCAATGATTTCAATCTTTAGATTCAAAATGGAAAGCAAGCTGCTGAAATAAGAAAGTTTACCAGTGTTTGTAGCAAGCTGAAGAGAGGGGCTGAAGATCTGCTCCAAATATTTCAGTGATTAAAAAATGTACACATGGCAACTAGGAGAACGTTTAAAATTTCTTCATAGTGAGTCCTTAACCAGACAGAAGAAGTTTTAAAAGGCTTGTAGCCAATGGAAAGGCCAATGGGAAACTCTACTTTTGTGGCTGCTTCATAATAGTTGGTGATACACACAGAAACACACAACAAATGATTTATTGTAGATTTGTAATACGGTCGTTTTTTTAAAAAATGCATTTGAACAATCAGAAAACTTAAAAGAGGTACATTATAAGTTTTTTCCCTCTCCTTTAACACTTACTACATGAAGCGCAAAGTGTGAAGAAGCAGGAGCCATGGCGTGCTTATAAATGTCATTGTGCTGCTATCCTCAGTCTGGTTAACTTCAAGAATAATGACAACATAGCCTCTTTGAAATAGAATCAATTTAGTTTTGTAAGGAAAACAATCCATAAATTATTCATTCCTGAGAGATAGCAATGTCTTTTTTGAAATCTAACATATTTCATGTGCATGGACAGGAAGAAGTGCTCACTCAAAAGACAAGGTCTAGAGCCATCTAATGAGGCTGACTGAAAGGAGATTAATAAGAAATAAAAGAAAGCACATCATTGTACAGCACGTAACTAGTAGAATTCATTATCACAAGACATGCTGATGGCCAATAACTTGGATGCCTTTAAAGGGGGATTAAATAATTAATGGATGACAGCTATATTAAGGACATTGTTCATGAAGATGTCATGTTACCTCCAGGTTGGAGGCAGCATGCCTCCAAATACCAGTAGCAAGTGAACCCAGCAGGAGAGGGTATGTCTCCATCTCCTGCTTGCAAGCACCAAGAGGCATCTGGCTGGGCACTGTGAAAAACAAAGTATTGGTCTAAGATGGGTTTTGGTAAGATCCAATAGGGCTGTTCTCATGCTCTTATTACAAGGCATTGCTCCTACAACACCAGTATGTATGCCATGCTCTCAACCCTTCCACCTTTCCACAAAAGGTGTAACATTAATTATGGAGTATATCCATAACAACCTATGATGCATAAAACACATGTGCAATAGGTTCCATGATAAAATAGAATGGTGGCACTTTTTGATATCAACAGAACTTATTGATTCTAATCTGAAGAAATCATCTTATGATTGTATTGTCAATATGGATCTAACCCTATGAATCAAAAATTGCATGCTGTTATCTAGGAGTGTAAAATATTTCCCAGTGCAATTGGTTTTTAATGTTGGTCCAATTCCAGTATTAGCATTTTGAAAAAGTAAAGCTGGACTGTGGTAAGAAGGCCATGAAGAGAAGGATATTAGGGAATCAGAAATAAAAAAAGATAGAAAGGATAAGGGAAAAAACAATGCCACAAAAGTGTCTCTATCTAAACTTGCCTTTAAGAGAAAAATAATTACTACGTGTAGCGAAGAAAATAACATTTTATGTAACATTAACTGAATAATTGATTAGAAGTTCAGCATCTGGAAATTAAAAGAAGACATTTTTGATTGTCCATCATAGTTATGCTATGGTTTGTTGACCATGATGTACTGAATAATTTTCAAATGGTTTTAAAACCAGTCCCCCACAGAAGGCTTTTCATTAACTGACAAATATCTGTGCACAGTTGTGCATAAATATGGTACTGTGCAGCTGGCTGAGTAGATGTAAATGTGGAAAATAAGTGGCTTGGTTCTTGCTCCTATACAGTTAACAATGAATTAATACATTTCACTAACACGGCTTATCACCCTTGCCCTAGACTAACTGATCAATATCATACTAACAATACTTCCAAGTGCCTTACCGCTAGCATCAAGATTTTGTAAGGAACTTCTCTACCCAGAAGTACAGGAGTGCTAATTTACACATAGGGTAAGAATTGATAACAAACTGGGAGAAGGAAAAAAGGGAAAGAAAAAAAGGAATGGATCTTGTGCAGAACTTTATTTTTAAGCTGCATTTAAAGACATTACGCTAGGGACCTAGCAAGTCCATAATTACTAAAAGGTTCTATGAAGGGCTATAATAAATTCTTGCTAGGTTTAGATGAGTATTATGTTTTTAAATGGCCTCCACTTAAGTATTGTTTCAGCACTAATTCTTACAAGCTCTAAAAAAACTTCCCGTAGTTGGAAGAATAATCTCCTCATCTGACAGTCCTTTAATAAAATCATAAATTCAGTTGGCAGAGAAAAGAAGTGACTTCATTATCCAGTGATAGGAACGTAAGTCCTACAATTGTCATCAGTCCCCAGACATCTTCAGGGTTTAAGCTGCTGGCATCAAACAATAACTGTTCAAAACTGCTTAGTAATCTGTCATCTCCATCTTCTTATTTCACTTCCTGAACAAGAATTCTGGATTCTCGGGGAAAAAATCCATGAAGACATTGCTAATCAATTTGATTAGTTAGTAAGCTAGTTCATACTCAAGGGCTGACTTGGTTCAGGAGCTGTTAGTTACTGAACATTACATTTAACAAACCTAGCAAAAATACATAACCCTAGAGATTTTAAGTATATCTGTCAGAAGTTGTAATGAATGCCTATTCCAATAAAATTCTCAGACTCATAAGGCAAAGCTTAAGAAAATCTGGTTTATTAGAAATAGTGTCATGTTTACCATTCCAATGTTGCTGGTACATCATAACGTTTCGCATGTCATTTGGCTGATGCATGTTTCGTCTGGAAGGGGAGGAGGATTCCATCTCGTGGGATTGTTATATGTTAGCAGCTGGATTGGAATGTGTTTGGGTTATCTCATGTGTTCAAGGTTCCTTTCCCAGGACATCAGCAGAAACGGTTACCAGCACCTGGGGGGAGGGGGGGAGTTTGCAACGGCAGGGTGAGGGGAGGGATTACGTTTGAGCCGAGGGTTTTTAGTTTCATTCTCAGCTTTCTCTGTATTTGCATACTATTCTTTAATAAATCAGATATCATTAAGTTCCTGCTTGTGAGTCTGAGTCTATTAGAGTAGGCAATCATTACAAATAGAATGCAAACACAAAGAAAGCTGAGAATGGGAAAAAGCGCGCCTAAAATCAAACTAAATAACCCCCAATACAAATGAAGTCCCACCCCCGCTACAATCGTCTCAAATTCACAATCCCAGGTGCTCCTAACGAGTTTTGCTATCAACGAGCAAAAAGACCTTGAACCAAGAAGATAACCCAAACACCTTCCTTCTTAACGAGCACAGATAGAGAGCTTGGTACAAGGTCCCTCAGCAGCTTCCTCCCAACCAGAAACGCGCGTCAGCGCCTTGGCATGCGAACTGTTACGATGGACAATGCACATCGAAGCGATGCACATGACAGAAGTAGGCTTTCCTGAAAAAAGAAAGTTCGTAAGAACAAATATTTTGGATATATGAAATCCCAGTTCCAATTCATAACACCTTGGACTTAACATTTAACTAGATAAGAATAAAGGACCTTCAAAATGTCAGAAAACCAAATCAATGAACTAAGTGAACTCTATGAAGTACTCTGTTAATCTGATTATCAACTCTTATCCTGATCCTTAAATGGTAAAACTATTACTATTGTTTATATCATTCCTCTTGGAAACTCCAAATAAATGACTATTACAAAAACTGGGATTCTCAAGTGAGATACTGATGCAGCGAAGACAAGATCAGCATCAGGCAATGGCAGATCTTAAATGATTCTTGATATAGAATTACAAACAGAACATAGCAAGATTCACACAGAGCTCAATTGGGGCACAGCAGATTTTATTTTAAACAAGCATTTTGCCCACTTTGCAAACAATAAATTTCAAAGGGCTTTACACTATTGCAGTTTAATATTTTACCATCAGCAGTGCTAGAAGGTAAATACTGCAAAATCCCCTATGCTGAAAGGCTTTGTCCTTGTAAAGATGGGAGCACTGAATCACAGGATCACATCCTGCTTTACTGTCATTTTTACTGAGTTACTCACAATGAGTTACTAATACCTCTTTTTAGCCCATTTCCAGGTCTGACAAAAGATTCTATGTACAGCTTCTTTTGATAGATAAAGACCCCAAGATAATTCTTGCTGTTGCAAAGTTTGGATTTGTAGCTTGTAGAATTTGTGTGCTGCTGACAGCAAAATAGACTAAGAACTATTATAGGCCTTTTTACTATCCCTGCTACATTATACTTTGTAATATATAACATATTTTCTTTTATGCAATCTGCGTCTATGACCTATAATAATGTTTGAGTGATTGAATGATTGTCAAATTACAGGATAAAAATGGTAACTTCCTCCTTATCCAAGTGACTCTTCTTACTGAAGAACTGGGAGAAGCCATGTTTCCTTTTTATTAATAGATTTTTGCCATCAAGTCTTATTATATTATCACATATTCAAAGGTTACTACAAAATACATTCTTCTTTTTACAATGCAGCAAAATGTAGTTGTCATTCAAATGTAGCAGACAGGCTATCTAATGTCAAATGAAGCTGAAAATGCTTACTGCAAATTAAATGTATTATCTGAGCAATACAAGTAGTCCTTGACTTGAGAGCCAGTTTGGGTTGCAACCAACGGATCAACATTCAGTTGATCCAAAAACATGGATCCTGCACCCACGGGAAAAACGCTAGGAAGAGAAAAAACAGGTAGTCAACTTACGGCAACAATTGGCACCGGAACTTCCGTTGCTAAGCAATGCAGCCATAAAGCACAACATCGCTTAGCGACGGCAATCCCTGTAGTCCCTGTTGCCATCATTAACTGAATCCCACAGTCGTTAGGCAAAGCAACTTCATGCCAGCTTCCCACAACCAAAGTCAGTGGGGAACCCAGCAGGAAGTTGCAAGTCCCAGGCTAGCAGGCAGGTAATTGGTTGCTGCTGGGTGAGGGAGGGAGGGAGGGAGGGAGGGAGGGAGTGAGCAGTGGTGTGAGGGGGTGCACAAGAAGCACCACACAGGTTGAGAAGGGTGCACAGGGACGTGCGAGAGCTGCCGCATGGGTCAGGGGAGTGCACAGGGGTGTGTGAGGTGCTACACAGGCCAGGGAGGGCACACAGGAGTATGGCGCAGATTGGAAAAGGCGCGGGGGATCCACAAGAGGTGCAGCATAGGTCAGGGAGGGTGCATGGGGATGCAGTGCAGGTTGGGAATGGTGTGGGGGAGTGTGTGAGGGTGGGCAAGAGGTGCCATGTGGGTCAGGTAGGGCACATGAGAGGTGCGGGATGGGTGTGAGGGGTGCAGGGCGGGGGTGCACATGTGGCCAGTGGGGCACAAGCACAGAGGGGCTGGGGAGGTTGCACGGGTGGGGGCAACTTACCACAGCAACCTGCAACCTTCCTTGCCAGCTTCCCCATTGACTCTCTGGGGAAGCCAGCAGGGACAGCTGCAAATGGCAATCACGGGGTGCTTGGCAACCGGTTATTAAGTGCAAATGGATTACCAAATGTCCAGATCGTGATCACATGACCGCAGGGGCACTGCAATGGCTGTAACTTTGGGGACTGGTTGTAAGTCCCTTCGTTCAGCACCATCATAAGTTGAGGACTACCAGTATTACGTCTGATGACTGAACATGCAGAAGCTGCATCCATATTCCATCCTACCTTCATCTCCTTCTGGTGCATAGGAAGCTGTAATAATATCAATGTCAGCACAATTCATCACAATCTGGTTGGTCGCCTGCTTCACCTGCAAGAGAGAGATTCACCTTTATTACTTTTACTGCTAAAAAACAAAAGATTAACAGCACATTGGAAAACAATTGAACCTTGCCTAGTACTTTCAATACAAATGGAAAAGCAAAGATTAGTATTACTGTACTTTGCATTCACAGTAATAATTGATTATATCCTACCAGAGGAATTAGACTGAGTTTGCAAATGCTGCACCCTCAGAACAAGCAGCTTGCCCAAGAAGTAACATCTTCCTTTGCACATCTAACTTAGCAGAGTCATTGTCATGTTGTCTTATAGCAGCTGCAAGTAGGGCAAGGTGGGCAACTTTTGTTTCCCTGAGTCTGCATTTCTTCTTTTTGGCTTACAAGGGCTACCATGGGCATTGCAATAACATTACAAAAGGTAAAGAGGCAACTTGCTTAAGTCTTTTTTGTTTTTTTGGGGGGAAATTTGAATGACTGTATTAACTCAAAACAAATACGTTAATTCCTCTAGAGGTTTAATACAACTGTCTGGGGTCTTATTTCATTTTTTAAAAAAACTTACACTGCTAAAAATCAGCAATTTGCCACCAAATGTCAATGGTATAAATTCAAGTACCGCTTGGGGCTCAACAAAGTTGCCATAGAAGAAAAAAATAAAAAAGAATTATAAAGTATATTCAGTGCAATTTGAGTAGGAAGCGATAGTTGAGGCAAAGTTTCAATCATTTCCTTAACTGAATTTCCTGCATATTACTAACATATCAAGGTGAATTAATCCATTTCCTGCCTTGCCCAAGTGTGCCTTTCTCTATCCATGCAATAATTTATTTATTTTATTTTTTAATTTAATTAACTGTATATCACTGCCCATGTCCCCCAACAGGGGACTCTGGGCAGTTTACAATAAAATTCTGTACAAGTAGATATCGAAAGTTTGGGAATACATCTGCGACAGGCAGAAAAGACAGAAATATTGTCACCAGCTACCATTGAGATTAGCAGATAAAAATTCATTGAAATGGACTGAATTTCAAAGGACAAATCTAGACAACATGCACATTATGATCCTTGGGTCACTTATGTGAGCATCTGGCTGAACAGTTAGAGATAAATAGGAAATTCAAATACTTTAAATTTCCAGGGGTATTATGGATTCCAAAGCAAACAGTCAGCACACAGTACATGTTTTCATGCTGCTTTTCTTGTCAAATATTTTAAAGCAACTGATCAACATTCTCGGATGACAATGCATAAAAACAGAAAAATAAACACATGTCTAACTGTGATGTCTTTCACTAAACTTTTAATATGCAATTCTAGACTAAGCTATTTTCAGCCATTTCTGCCACCCATATTATACCTGTTAATTTAAAAGACAGGGCTGCATAGAATAGTTTAATAGCTATCTTGGAGACTATGGTACCTGATACCATTATTCCTGTTAGGGCTGAAAAATCCCAAAATGGTAATACAAATGTGTAAAAAAATCCTGAAACTAATGTCCAGAAATAAAAATTCTTTTTACTGGGGGGGGGGGTGTTAATAAAATAGTTTAGTTTTAGGAAGTTTGCTTTTTAACCCAAGCCTTAGTGATCCTTCTAGCCCACATGCTCAGATGCACAATTTTTTAACAACAATTGGTTCCACTGCCTAGTTATCTGAAATACTAATTACAGTTCTACAAGCACAACAACTAAAAAGTCACTTCAAAATAAAGTTTGTTAAAATGCAAAGGATCTATTCAGGCTACTGTAAGAACCTAAGAATAGCCTTGCTGGATCAAGTCAAGGAAAAAACTTAGTCCAGTTTTTCACGGTGGCCAATCAGAAGCTTCTGGGGTACTCACAAGTAGGAGTTAGAGACATACCCCTCTCTCACCACTGTTCCCTAGTATCTGGTTGCATGCTGTATCCAACCTGGAACTAACATTTAGTATTCATGATCAAATCTCTTAATACACCTGTACTGCATGAATTTATCCAATCACCTTTTAAACCATCCATGCTCTTGACCATCACCATGTCTTAGAACAATGTAAATGTCTTAGAACAAGTAAATTATGCACTGTGTGAAAATAACTGTTATTTTGTCTGTTCTTAATGTCCTTTCAGTCTGGTTCACTTGATGGTTTCTGGACCTAGTGTTTCGAGAAAGAAAATTACTCCCTGCAACTTCTACCAGGCTGTGTGCAATATACTACACTTATGTCCCATTTAACTGCCTTTCATCACAAGCTAAAGAGTTCCAAAATGTTCTAATCTTTTCTCATAGGGAAGGTGTTTAAGCCTCCTAATCACTTTGTTTGTCCTCTTCTGCATTTCTGATACCCTTTTTCAAAATAGCATCCAAAACTGTAAACAGTATTCCAGTTAGAGATGTACCATAAATTTGTATAAAGGCATTACAATATGGGCATTTTTATTTTCAATCCCTTTTCCAATAATCCTTAGCAAGGAAACTGCCTTTTTCACTCTTCACTAAACTATCCCTTATGACCCCAAATTCAACTCAGACCCAATGTAAAGTCAGAATTTTTTGCCTCAATATGCATCACTTTATTCTTACTTAAATTGAACCTTATTTGCCATTTAGCTGACCATTCACCAATTTTAAAAAATCCTTCAGGAACTTTTCACAATCAGTTTTAGTTTTTACCTCCTTAAATAATTAGTATTATCTCCAACTTGGGGCAGCTCACTACTATTTACTCCTTAGTCAAAAGCATTTATGCACATGTTAAAAAGTCTTAGTCCCAACAAGAATCCACTTCTTTCTTCCACTGAGAAAACTGCCCATTTATTCTACTCTTTGCTTTCTCTTTTTCAACCATTCAACAGTCCATAAAAAGACAGATCCTCTTTACCTCCTGACTACCAAGTTCACTCAGGAGTCTTTGATAAGGAACTCTATATACTTGAATTGTCAAAAAAAACTTCAATAATGTCAACAGGATTACCTCCATCCACGTGCCTGCTGATATTCTCAAAACTCTCTAAAAGGTGGCTACCAGCCCTTCAAGGTAGGCCAGGTCAGGAATTATAATTTATTAACATAGGCCATGGTAACAGAATCTTGAAAGCCCGGCTGTATTTTCTATTCTCTCTCTTATCCCCTAGTGAATTTGGGTGAAGCCAGTCTGAGCTTCTTTCTACTGCTTTCTCTGTTTCTTGGGCTTAAACATGCATTTGTTTTTGTAACCAATTCTGCATAGTTTCTCCAAGGTCGTATCTGTGATTCTCTACAGTTGGTGAGAGAGGATCTACTTTTGTGGAATCCATGCTGCTTTTCCTTCAACACAGTTTGGTCCTCTATATACCTAGTTATTTTCTTTTTCTGATTATTGGCTCTACCATTTTGCTTGAAACAGACTTTAGATTAGATTTTTCGTCATGCCTTTATTATTTTTTATAAATAACTCAAGGCAGGGAACATACCTAATATGCCTTCCTCCTCCTGTTTTCCCCACAACAACCATCCTGTGAGGTGAGCTGGGCTGAGAGTTACTGGCCCAAGGTCACCCAGCCGACTTTCATACCTAAGGCGGGACTACAACTCTCAGTCTCCTGGTTTCTAGCCTGTTGCCTTAACCACTAGACCAAACTGGCTCTCTCTTTAGGGTAGTTAATCTATTATTTCCTAGCTCTCCCCAGCCCTCTTTTCAAAAGCTGCTGTCCCATTGGTTACCTTCCCTGAGATTGAGAGACAAGTTTCATATTTTTTGTTAGGAGGTCAGCAATTTCCCATTTGGGTTCTTTAAGAACTCTTGGGCAGATGCTATCAGGACCCAGCAATTTGTCAGAGTGTCATCTCTCAAGATGTCCTACAATATCTTCTTTTATTACCTCGATTTACTTTAGCTGTTTTGACTCCCTCCTTGAGAAAGTCAGTACAGGCTCAGGTAAGCTATCTGTTCCGTATCTTCTGTATTTATTAAAGTCAGATGTCAAAATTTTATTCCATTCTTCTTGCACATACCACAGCTAGTCTGTGCAGTTGCCATGTACTGAGAATGAGATGAAACTAGCTCACCTGAACATAACACATTAAATCTTCCACAATCCTCAACAGGTAAGCTGGATTTTTCAGTCTGTTCAGCGAGAACTGCTGTGGCCCTTTTACACTTGCCACTTTAATAGAACAATTTTACTTTAGTATTACAGTATGTCATCTAAATCAACAGACAAGAGAATAAAGAACTTTGTTCCTACAAATCTCAGTGCAGCTAATGGTTTACCTTTAAAAACCACAAAGATTCTTACACGAACAAGATATACACTGTCTGTACTTGAACACATGCAATGTATAACAGTCTTTTAAAGCAAAATTTGCAGCCACAAGTGTCACAATGCTTTAATTTCAGATTTTTGCAAACAAAGAAGGTAGCCTTACAAAAAGAGCATAAAATACCATGAACCAAGTTAAAGTTTAACCATCACTAAATGTTCAGTTCCAAACACCCACAAATGAGGCATTAACCATTTTTATACTGAGAGATAGCATATAATATGTGTGTTTGTTAATCTAGATTTGGTCAATTGGATTCACAGAGGTTATATTTCTATAATATGTTTAGGATTAAATCCTTTTTTCTGAGAAGTTTACACAAGCACACAAATACAATTTAATATACAGTATGAAATTTTGTTCTACTGTTTTCAATACAGTACCTGTAAGAAAGAAAATAGCAATAAGACTAATTTAAAGTTTATATTACACTACACCCACTCCTTGTTTAGCGACTGAGTTCCATTCCAATGACCAAGTCGTTAAAGAGAAATCGTTGCTAAATGAACATGTGACTGACAGAGAGAGAGACACACTCTGCGGAAATCACTGGTTGCTACCTTCTCATTCAGATAAAGTTCTCATACAGCTATGCCAGCGTTACTCTCACCCCAGTGGGTGTTGTTGTCAAGCGTATGAAATTAACTTGTAAATGTGCACATTGATTGGAAAATGAATTTTTTTATTACCATAATATTTGTGAATGGTCACTAACCAAGGTAGTCACTAAACAAGGAGTGGTTATATAGTCAGAGGAGATATTATAATTTTCAGCAATGGTGTTCTAAGAGGACACTAAGGGCTTGGGAGTTGCATGTTGCTCTGGGGCCTCAGATTATTCAACCCTATAAAATGATGCATAAAATAGAAACTTTGAAATTAAAATCTTAAACAAGAGTAAGGCTCATATCTACTATTTGGTATCATGTTCATAAGATTCCAAAGGGTTAAAACTTCTACTAATGAATAAAATATAGGTTCCACTCTACTTGACTGTACCTAGTCAATGCAGACCAAAATATGAGCTTCTATAATAAAACATAGGAAAGGTTCTTTATATGAGAAGTACTGTATGCAGTGCTTCTGTATTGCACATGCACTAAATTAATTAAACAGTTTTAGTCTATTTTTTTTCCAAACAATTAAAAATAAACTATCACTTCTAAAGGAATGCTAGTATTTTCTGCAGGTGTAAAATCTGCAAAGATATGAATCTGTAGTTATAGTTAAGTATGAAACACATATTTTCAGTTTTTATTGTTTGCAAGAAGATACTAAATAGAGCCAAGAATTAAAAACTTTATATTAATCTTATTGATTTTATTGCAATTAAAGTCCTCCTCCTTTTCTGTCATTCTTGTGTGATTATTCCTATTTGTATAAGCCACTTCCTAGAAAACAAATTTTCCAGCTATGTAAGAGCCTTTCAAATATTGATCACTAAAGTATTGCATAGCTCTTAATGTACTTTCTTACAAGCCTTAAATATCTGCACTTTCAGTTGGCTCATCATACAAAACTTCATATTATAAACTATAGTTGGGTACTCACTGCAGATTCTCAAAAAAGGGATTTAATCCTGAGAATGTCATGTAAGTGTACCTCACTGAATCCAATTGGACTGTCCTGCGTGCATTTAAAAGTACAGTCAATCACCCTTACTTTAACAAATAATTAAAGTACTTTACATTATATCATGTTTCATGTTCCAAATTCCACTAATATTTAACGTAGTTGACAGACACCATTTGGTATACCAGCTACCAGAGAGATTCATGAAAAACCACAATAATAATGTCTACCCCAAATGTGTAAAGAAGCTAAATGCTGTTGTAATACTAGACTACAGAAAGATATTTGGTACAAGACTACCTTTTATAAGAGTTTTTAAACTAGGCCACAAAGTGACTTTGATCCTAGCAAGTGTATAGCAGAAGGATCTTATACATATCCTAAACCAGAAGTTTTCAAACGTTTTCAGGCCACTGAACTTGTTTGTTTAAAAAAAATTGAGAAGGTGGGGCTTCTGAATGTCAGCTGACAAGCCCCATCCTTTCTCCTTAGGGACTAAAGGAAAAAAGAAAAACTTCTCCAGAAGGGAATAAGGGAGCAGACTAAGAATTAATCCTCTGTGGAGATTGTGGAGCCCCGTGCAGGGAGTTTATTTCCCTTAGTCCTTGTGCAGAGGTTTATTTCCCACTAGTCCTTTGCAGATATTGTGGTTATTTTCCCCTTAGTCCCACAAAACCCCATTCAAGTCCTCCTGGGACCCGAGGGTTCCACAGAACTCAGTCTGAAAAAACCCTTCCTAAACCAGTTTTTTTTCCAGGCCCAGTTCAAACTGCTGGTTATGATCTCTGAAGCTCTTTCCACATATACCTTTCATGCATTGCACTACTCAAAATATGTCTGATCCTTGGACAGAGATCTAGTGTAAAGAGCTATTTATAAATTCCCAGGGGGGAGGAAAGGCCAATTAGATGAGCACTCTATCCCACACACTGCCCAGCAGAACTTCACTGTTAACACCAGCAACACACAATCTGCTATGATGTAACTATATTTATTCAAACAAAGAGAAGATAAAATACGTTTGGATTTGGACTCAAGAACATAAAAGCAAAAACAGCATTGTCAAATTACTTATGTAAGCCAATGCCAGCAGCTACAGTCATTCTTAGGCCTTATCTAGGCAACCACATTTTTTCACTGATCTGCATCCAGTATGGATTACAGCAGCCAAGTAGTAAATCTGTTAATACAATACATTGCAACACCCTTCCCAGCTCAAGACTGCAGTTAATTTTTTGCAGGAAAATAATATGGCTCAACATGTGCATGACAGATTAATAATCTATCAGAATCAACTTCTATGCAAGTTGTTCTTAAACTTGTAGAACTACTTGGTTGAGTTTGGCTAATTATAACATCATTGATATCTGAAATTCAGATATCTAAGAGGCAAATCTATAATAACTTAGAAAAAATAGGTAGACAGGCTAGGCAAGAATACCAAGAATTCCATGGTATCGTGCCCCAAACATCTGAATCTAAGATAGATATGGCTGAGATGCCAAAAACTAGAATTGCTCAATTATCTCAGTGTCTCTAGTAAAAGTCTGACTTTTTTTTTCTTTGAATAACTAAGCCTCCAGAGGATAACAAAAGCTATTTTTGAAAGTCACTGCAGTTTCAAAATTGGCTCACCATGTTGCATAGGAGATAATTCAGAAAATAAGTGCAAACGTTTCATTGTGCATATAATTAATTACATGGTTCATTAGATCCCAGCCATTGCCCTAGTTACTGTAATTTGCAAAACTAGAATTAGCAACTGTGGGAAAAAATCTTCATTTTAAAATCTTAGGCCTTCAATATTTGGCCAAACTAGAAATATACCGCATACTTAGTCAAAAATATTCATCTTGATGATAGCTTCAAACAAAAAAATACCTCCTAATTAGTTCAACAAATAAGTCTGGCAGATACTATACAAGCATGCTATAAAAAGCAATAAAGGCAGGTTAAACTTAAATGAAGTACAGTATACCAGATGTTCTTCACACAAATAAGCAAAATGGTAAGACTTTGACCTTCTGGACAAAAGACATTTCTCAAAGTAGTAATGAGGACAACTTTTCTGGACATAATAAATACAAGCAGGCACCTCTCCTGCAGTAGAAGAGCATCACTGTAAAACTGCACATTAACTCAGTCTACTTCAAAAACAAAAAAGGACATCATTGTTATGTCTTGTCCCTATACTCTTAATATAATATAGAAAAGATGCATTCTCTTCTAATGTAAAAATTATTCTTGTTCTGTATTTATTGATATTGCAATATTTCCCATGAAGCTAAATGCAACTTCCATAGTTCCTCATTTCCATTTTCCCCTCACAATAACCTTGTAAAGTGCATTTATGCAGGGTAGACACATTTATAGAAGTAAAAATTACATTAAGAGATTGGGCATTCTAGCTTTACATTTAATTTTGTTGTTACTGTTGTTGTTTAAAATACTCTTAAAACCTCAACATGACATCACTGTCCATTTTCTGCTCTTAAACATTTTAAAATCAAAAGATATGGTGTACTGGGTAACTCTTTCTTTAACATGATTAACAGACTTCTACTTTCTTTTTTACTTTAATTGTTGTGAACTAGTTAGAATAGGCAGTTAACCATATCAGAGTGCAACCTTCTGCCAAGACACACAACATTCTTTTAAACAAAGCTTAATAAATTGTTTTAATTATAATACAATCTATATACATATAAAATGTTCAGCATATCTCCCAATAAAGTCACTGTTAAAGCATTTACAAGTAATTTCTATACTACCCACTCAGTAGCATTTGAAACAATGTTATTCAACAATCAAATTCCCTAGTTTTGCTACCCAGCTAGTTAATTAACTCAACTCAAAAGGCTGTTCCAAATATGTCTGAATTTCAATGTTCAGAAAAAAATAAACATATTGTTTATCAACAAATGAGGATCAGAACTTCTCGACTACATGTGAAAATAATTGCCGACATTATGATCAGCATTGGGTATTTGTTTTTACAATTCTTCATACAAAAACTAAGAAGTTGAGCAGCAAAAAGGCAGTCTTGCTGAGACAGGTACTTGTCTATAAACTTTTCACAAAAACTGTCCTGCAACTGAAGTACAAAATTGTTTCCAGGAAGTTTGTTGATCTGTTGATGATGTTCTTAACTTTACCAATGATTTATTATAATGGAAAAATCACAAAAATGTAGCACACTGGCTAAAGCATACAGTATCACCTAATTAGGAAATTATTTTAATCTGACAGCTGTCCACAAGCTTGATTGTTGTTTTTGGATTCCCTCCCCATATGTACTAGCTAACAAACAAGTTGTTGTCCTTCCCCTTCAAAACAAAGGAGTGAGTTTGGAAAGTATATTCACAGTTGTTATCATTTATTGTGAATACATCCCATCATGCCTACTGGCTCCTCCCTGTAACTTACGTTTCTTGCTTATGTCCACTGGTTTGTTTAAGGCAGTATTTCTCAACTTTGGCAACTTTAAGATGTGTGGACTTCAACTCCCAAAATTCCCCATCCAGCATCGGCTAGGGAATTCCAGGAGTTGAAGTCCACACATCTTAAAGTTGCCAAGGTTGAGAAACACTGGTTTAAGGCATTAAAGTCATTTGCCAATGAATTTCATTCACACCAACCAGAAAAAGCTAAAAGAACAACAGTATTTTTAAGATTCTTTTCATAGTGGCAAATAGTAATCACTGGCAAAGAATTTTAAAAGGTTCTAAAACCAAAGTCAATTGTAACTACTGACAAGTCATACAGAGCTGCAGAAAGTAACTAGCTAGCATGCACAACTGGACATATTTATTATTAAACAGAAACTATGTTGAACCTTGTCCATACATGGCACAAGCATCAAGTGGAAACAATAATAGTTAAATGAAATATTAAAATGAAAGCATATGAAATCCCATGACTTGCTGCAGTTTCAATTACAATCAAGTATCTGCTCATCACAAAAAAGTTCCTGCTCTTGTGAACTGTATAAACACAGGCAAATTGCCACTAAGAAGAGAAGCAAGAAGAGCAACTCAAAAATTCTTTAGTCATGGTAATGTCTTTAAACAAAGTTCTAATGAACTATTTAACTATTCTGAACTCAGCAAGTACAATTGTTACTACAAATGATAATTTTGTGACAGTTACTCTCTCACTGGTAAGAATTTTTTACTTTTTGTTTGTCTGGTATTTAAAGCAGATGACTTTCAAAATAATGATTTTCCATTTTCTATGGCTGTTTATGAAAAATAGTAAAGATAGTAAAAATAGTTTAAATTAGTTTAAATTGTTTAAAAAATAAAAACTGAAATTGCTTCCTTCAAATTTGATAAACCCTGATTAACTCAAGTGGCAATTTTCGATTATTCTTTATATCTCACATTTCCTACAAGGAGCTTCAGAGAGCATGTATCCAAGGAGCCATGTTAGAATATTTTGCCAAACTGGGTTTTACTGCTCAGCAGGTATTTGTAGCCAGATCTCCCCAAAGTTCATTATACTACATTGGTTCCCTTTAATTAGCATCTGAAAAATAGTATTTTATCCCAGCCATGAAAAATTGCCATAATTCTTATTACTCCTGGTTTCAGGTTTTCTAAGTTTGAAATATCCATTTTAGGCTCTCTAAGTCTGAAGCATCCAGTCATTATTGTTTAAAGATACAATACTGTGCAAATCAAGATTTTTTTTTTAACTTGTAACCATATACTATTAAAAAAATAACTTTTTTCACATTCATTTTAAATTTTATTTTTAAAGAATAATCAGATTAATCAAATTAATTATTTCAGAATCCATTGAATTTGTTAATATTTTTTCTCTTCAGTTAATAATCGCTACAATTTTTTGAAGTTGGTTGTCCGTAATTCCATTTTCCTCTTGGAGATTTATTCTGAGATTAATGCAGATTTGGGACTGGAACTTGACAAACCAGTTTCCCAAGCTCCCTCCAAATGTGCTTGATTTTAACTACTATTAAACCATTATAGAAACTGAAGTCTAACACATACAAAGTGGAACCCTATGTCAAACAGTGGACCACATTCTTTATCAGATGCAAATTCCTAGCTAAGCAAATACTATGACTTCATTATGAAACACTAACATCCTAACATACTACAGTTGTGCAAAGCCATTGCAAGAAGAGCTCCACAATGCACAGGAGCATATATGATTAAGTTCCTTTTTAATACTTAAAGTAGCCACATTATTTGCAGTCTCAAGTGACTGCCTTGGAAGCTGTTGTTACTTGTCTCCACATGTATGTCCATACAAAGCATAAAGATTTTGCATACCCTTATAACAACATACAAATTACTAAAGTTTTGTTATTCAAAAGTGACTTAAATTGTTTTAAAGATAAACTTTATAATAAGAGAAACTCATGATAGTTCAGAAATTAGCTTCAATTACTTAAGATAGTTCATAACAATACTCTCAAGAATAAGCCCACTTCCATTAATCTGAAATGACACCTGCTAAAATAATGCTAATAGTTACCTCTGAACAAACTGAACCACATTTTAGACATAAACAAAATTAGCCTTAAGTTGCTGAAAGCGTATTTATTTCTGTTACTCAAAAGTAGAAAATGGAGCAATACAAACTAACTTTACTGCCTATTATTTTAAATACGTTATCAGCCACATACTTCAGACATTTGAAATTAATGAGTACATGTATTAAAGGTCAATTGCACCATATAAAGCAAATTGGGTAGGAAATCATTAATATGTTATATTCAGACTTCACTACTTTCCATCCCAATTTAACCACCATTTACAGGTGATCTCCATTACTGAATATGATATTGCATTTGCTTGAAAATTTTCTTCCCTCCTACCTCTGTCTTTAACATACAAACCATAGTTCATCTAGAACCATACATGCCATTCTTGGTTGGAGTTTGCATTCCTTTCTCCTGTAAATTGTCTTCATAGTATTTACACAACTGGTCACCTCTCAGCATGTTCTAATCTTTGCTTATGTGCTAAAATTCTCTTCAAACTCTTCAAAACAAAAGGCATAAAACAAATTATAGGAAAAATACTTCCCTCCTTTCCCTCCAAAATATGTGAAAAATGTCTGGACACTAATGTGAGATGGGCTGCTCTTATCTGAATAAGCTTAACTCACATAATGCCCTGAAAACATATTTTCTCCATAAAGAAGTTACCACGCATATTAAGTTGTACTGTATTTAAAGCTGCAATAACTATTACTAATTCTAAATCACAGTACATAATGCATTAGATAATCTTTGCAAAACTTTATTATCCTTTACAGTATTTTGCTTTCTAACAACCGTGAATAATGGGAAACTATCAGCATTTTTGAAACTGTCAGACAACAAGTAGGACATTGTAGCTAAGCTTGAGCTATCCAGTCCCTACTGTGGGGTCTTCAGAAATTTCCTAGCATTTAAGCATTTTGAACATGTCTAGTTATGACATCTATTTCCATACTAGTTTGAATCAGGAAAACCTCAGGCTCCTAACTATCCAGACGCCTGAGCTGATGCAGCTACCCAAGAAACCAATAAACCAGAGCGAAACCAGATCATTTCCCAGCATTAAATCAATTTTAGCATTTTCCAGTTTTTAAGCAGCCTTTCCCAACCTATTCTCCAATGTACTACACTATAACTTTCATCATCTCCAGCTATATGGAGGAGAAAACTTGGAGGGTCTGGATGGGGAGCAAAAAGTTCCAACTCAACCCTAACAAGGCCAAGTGGCTGTGGATTTTAAGGCCTGCAGGTCTGGACAACTTCCATTGTCTGGATGGGGATGCACTCCCCCAGATGGAGTTGATACACAATCTGGAAGTCTTCCTGGACTCACTGCTCCTGCTCAAGAAGCAGGTGGCAGTCGTGGCAAGAGGGTCTTTGCACAAATCGAACTTGTGCGTCAATTATGTCTATTCCTGGATCGGGAGGCTCTGCTCATGATCACGCATACCTTAGTTACTTCCTGTTTGGACTACTGCAATGCACTCTAGATGGGGCTGCCACTGAAAAGCATTGGGAAGTCACAGCAACCCAGAATGGACAGTTTGGGGCACACAACAATATACCCAGGCAACATCAGTGCTATGTGAGCTGCATTGGCTTCCAAAAGGTTTCTGGGTGCAGTTTAAGGTACTGGTTATCACCTTTAAAACCCTATATGGCACAGAGACAGGATAGTTGAGAGACTCCAATGTTTTTTGCCTTTCCCACCAGATCGGGCAGGATGAACATGCTCCAAGTTCCTTCTGTGAAAAAAACATCACCTTGTGGGATCTAGGACACGTGTCTTCTCTCACAAACAAGCCAAACACATTTTAGCCAAGCATGTCATACTATTCCAGCCCATGTAGTTAATGTATAGTATTGTGAAATCCCAAACAACTGGATTAATTCAGGAAAACATGATTAATCTGTTGTGAACTAAGCTATATGTGGTTTGTTTGGTTTAGGCTCAGCATAATGTGCAAATAGGGCCACTGAATTATTTTTGGTTTTATGGAAGTAACCCTGTTTGAAATCTGGTTTGTTGACATATCAGCTGTAATTGTGGATTAGTATAATATGCGAGAAGGAACACATAGTTTGGTTCTGATTCTCTATTTTATCTCTGATCTGGTTTTGAACCTCATTAAAGATATCCACAGGGATGCAAGTTAAAAAATGCTCCACTTTTCTGTAAACTAACTCTGGTGGCTTCTTCTTCTTCTTCTTCTTCTTCTTCTTCTTCTGGTTCAATGAAATATGGCCTAGCATGATGCATGAATACAATCTCAAATTATTTTAAACTAAGACACTTATATGAATGTTAGATACTAGATAAGATCTCAAGCTATCTTAAGGTAGGTGTTCTCAAATTCTGCAGAACCATGTTTCTAAAATGCTAAAATGAATTAGCACAACCTCTTAACATTCACAAAACTAATGATTTCATGGGGGTTAAGACTGGACAAGAAATATGTATATACCACTCATTTTAATATTTAAATTTTAGTCTTTATAATCCAGCAGTTCGCACACTTTCCAGTACCACAACAGCCTTTTGCATTCTTGGACTCACAAAGTGAACAAAGTCCGGAGTAAGTTTAACAACACTCCCCCTTTGTCTACACAAGACT
Organism: Candoia aspera; assembly: GCF_035149785.1. Classification (NCBI taxonomy): domain Eukaryota; kingdom Metazoa; phylum Chordata; class Lepidosauria; order Squamata; family Candoiidae; genus Candoia; species Candoia aspera. Next base: position 81,185,534 of record NC_086156.1, on the reverse strand, counting down.
GATAAGGTTTTTTTTTTAATGCAACAGGCCCCCAAGATGTTTGCAATGCCCCAGAAGAATCCCAACTCATAGTTTGAGAATCCCTGGCTTAAGCTAAAAGGATTTAATAGACACTTATATCCAAAGCACAGACTTTGATGCCACTTACGAGATACATGGGGAATTACTGCATGGCATGAAAATATCAATATCAAAAGGAAAGGTACTGACTCTCCCCTCATCAGTTTTTTTATAACAGGAAGATCCACTGTCCTCCATACTTAATAGGCAGGCTATCTATATCCAGAAACCTACTGCAAATTACACTTATTTCAATTATCTTTTGTATTTATTTATTTAATTAATTAATTAACTTTATGTCACCGCCCATCTCCCCCAATGGGGGACTCTGGGCGGTTTACAGTAAAATGACACTAAAAACATATCAACCTAATTTACCATTAAAATATAAATATAAAATGAATAAAAAATCCAAGTGGAGATGGAACACAATCACTGAGGGGTGCTATGGCCTCAGCCACCCCCTGGTGGAGCTGTCGCTCTCCCCCTCCCAAGGAAGGGGTCAGAACCAGGTCTTCAGTTTCTTCCGGAAGTCCGAGAGCAAGGAGACCCGTCTCAACTCAGCGGGCAAGATATTCCAAAGGGCGGGAGCCAATGCAGAGAAGGCTCGCCTCCTGGACCCCGCTAGATGAAATTCCTTTGCTGATGGGGTCTATAGCATGCCCTCCCTGCCTGACTGGGTGGGGCAGGTCTGTGTTATGGAGATGAGATGGTCCCTCAGGTACCCTGGTCCCATACCATGTAGGACTTTAAAGGTAATAACCAACACCTTGAATTGGACTCGGAAGCAAACTGGTACCCAATGCAGTTCATGTAACAGTGGTGTCACATGGGCTGATTTTACAGCACTGGTAACTGTCCACGCAGCCGCATTCTGGACCAGCTGAAGCTTCCGAATCCTCTTCAAGGGTAGCCCCATGTAGAGCGCATTGCAATAGTCTATATGGGAGATGACAAGGGCATGAGTGACTGTTTGGAGGGCATCTCGGTCCAGGAATGGGCGTAGCTGGTCCACCACCTGAAGATGTGCAAAGGCCCTCCTGGCCGTGACTGCCACCTGCTCTTCAAGCAGGAGTCATGAGTCCAGGAGGACCCCCAGGTTCCACACTGGTTCTGAATGGGGAAGTGCCACCCCATCCAGAACCAAAGAAGACAACTTCCTGGAACTCGAGTGGCCGTCAACCCACAGCCACTCTGTCAGTTGAAGCCTGTTGTTCTCCATCCAGACCCCCACAGCCCCCAAACACTTGGAAAGGGTGGAGACTGCCTTTTATTACCCAAAAACTTGTGAAAATAAAAAAAATATTACTTGAACTCCTTAAGAAATTCCCTAAAAGTGATCTTTTAAGAGTTTTTGGTATTCTGATTAATGTTTCCTATTTAGGATGCCCAGTCATAAACTGACAGGAACCAATAAATCTCATTTCCTATCACATGAGTCAAAGAATTTCACCTACAAATCTATGGCAGTAGAAAAGAGCTTGCTCCATGCACGGCAGTTTTAAACAGAACAAAATCAAATTTCTGAAGAAAATCATATTATTTTATATAATGAGCAATAGAATCTCAGTCCACTGGACATATATAATCTTAACTACAAGCAGTATACTCTAGCTTTGAAATTATGGGCAGTCCCTCCCATTTTTCCTAAAAGCCAGCTGATGGAAGCAGGATACCAACAATCTGAAATGGTTTGCTGGGAGAATAGAAGAAGTCTCATTGCTTTTTCTCAGTTCAAGACCACTAAGTCAGTATCAGCAGAAAAACAAGCTTGACCAGAATTGCTATAACAGAAAGAAACTAGGCTTTCCCACCTCCTTTCATTTACCCTACTTGCAGTCAGTGGTTCTTCACTGAACAAAGCAAACAATATCCAAGCAGATCCCCAGGAACCTAGTCACCCTCAATCCAAGCAATTTCACTCAGATTTGCTGTTTGTACTTCTACGTAAGAGCAATAGGAAATCAATGGTCAGGCCAAGAAGAAAGCTGGGTGGGAAATGTGAGAATGTTTAGTCTAAATACGTGTGCATGTGCATAAGTAAAAGAGGTATAATTGAGAATAGATGCACACATATTATCTACACATACATAGATGGCTGCTGACATACAACATTACAACCTGTGCTGTATAAACTTTAAAAGGTGTACAAATGCCATACAGCCCAAGAACAGCCATGTCACAGTTCTTTCTGCTTTTAAACAGTAGTCTAAAACAAAAGCAAATGTGATCTAGCCTTGGTTCATTTCTTAGAATTTAATCCCCATATCACAAAAGCCTCATTTTTATAGAATCTCCCCTGTCTAGAATCCAGAAAGAGCTAGCCTAAGCCAAGCTCACAATCACAAAGCTCAAACTCGAAGTAAAGCCAACCTTCCCTTCCCCTATTTTACAAAAATATCATAAATCCAATTCATCTCCACTCAAGCCTACAAAAGTGAGCAATGCAAAAATGTTTTCACTACAGATCAAAATACAAACATTCATCTCAGGAAAACTCTTACAGTGCCTAAAGGAATTTCTAACAGACTGAAATTGTGGTTTCACAGTACTTGTCCGTTCTCCATAATCCCGAACAGTTCCTTGTCTATGAGGCAGGGATTCTTCCTCCTTCAGAAAGGTCCACCCCCATATGTGCACATAGACACATACATTACAAGATTACAGAAGAGCTGCAGCCACCACCCTCCTTAATCACTGCATATGATCAAAAGGGATGCTCCCCTATCCCTATACCATCAATAACCACATCTCAAATAAGTATTTATAATACATACTCTACCCACCAAAAGAATCTTCGTACTCACAGTCCTATCCCACCATCTATGCATACCCTCCATTTATCCCAAGTCTATCCATCACGAATCTAATCACCACCACCTCTCTCCCATACAGCCTTCTTCACTCACGTCTCTACCCAGCTTTCTCAACGTTCACACTTACCCTCCAGCCCGAGGCCTTAAAAGCCACGTTCTCTGTAAACGCCCTGATTCCTACCTTCCCTGTCCTCTCCCTTCCCTAATCCACACACGCTTCTCCCGGCCCGCTCCCTTCTCCACTATACGGTACCAGGTACCCACCCTCACCCAGTCTAGTCGCTTATGCCTTCACACGCACAGACACGCCCATTCCCCCTCTCCTTCAGCCCCCAATACCTCTACGGCGGCCTCGAGTTTTCCCTCGAAGGTGAAGTCGATAAGGTCGGGCTTGAGGCACAGCCCATAATTGATGGGGCGCACCTCGGCCGGGAGCCGCTCGAAGGGCCGCTTTTCCGGCATAGCAGCGGCAGTGCGACGGGAAGAGGAGGTGGTGGAGAAATTAGAAGAAAAGGTGGAGGAAGAAGCGGCGGCGGCGACTGAGGCGAACGGGGAGGCCCAGCGAGCGCACAGAGTGAGGGGGAGGCGACGACCTCCCGCTGACAGAAGGAAGAGACGGGAAAAGGGAGGGGGAAGAGGAGGAGACGGCGGCTGCGCGCGCCGCGCTTGGCCCAACCGAGAGAGAGAAGCGAACTGGGCCCGCTGCGAGCGCGCGCTGGCCTGCTGCCGGTCCTGCTGTCGCTGCCAGCCTCTTTTCCCAGACGGCCACCGATGGGAGGGTGCCCCCCGCGCGTGCGCACACCACCTCTCTCTCCTCCCCTTGATCTCTCGCGCCTGGCAGGGAAAAAAGGCTGAAAAGCGAGGACCGCTCGTGGAGTGACGCACGCGCATGGGCGCCTGCGCAGTAGGACACGGCGAGGCCAACAAGCTCTCTGTGATCAGGTGGGCAACTAGATTTCCCCGGGCCATTTGGGCTTTGCTTGTGTCTGTTCCCAGGCCTCAGCTGAATGTTGGTGGTGTTGGCAAAGAGGAGCGCAAAGATACCAACTCCAAAGTGAAACAAGAAGAGGGAGGAGGGGTTTGTTCTCGCGCATGCGCATTGGATTTTAAAAAAGAAGGCTCCTGTCCTGGAAGAAGCCAGCGATGACTTGAGTTTTGATTAGCAGCGCGTGCCCATCCTCCGCGGGCGGGATGAAAGGAAGAAATGTGGCACGCGCGGGTCAGGGGTTGCTCTCGCGCCTCTCCCTGCTTTCTGTACAGAGTTCAGCGCAGAGCTTCTCCGTTCTTCGGGACATGTGAACAGCAGATAAAAGCAAAGAGAATTGGCTGCGTTCACGGGATACCTCGAGCCGTGAACTTACTGCCAGGGCTGGGCTCGCGCAACATGCTAGGCTAAAATACGATCGGCTGGTATGTGGTTCACGGTGTCCGGCAAACACAAACATATTTCCCGTTGTTTTTTAACTAATCTCCCGCAAATTTTGTTTTTGCATTTTGGGGGGCTGGGTGGGATGCGGGAGGCCCATATCTAAAGGCGGGCCATCCCTAGGCCTAACCATCCTAACCAAATCTGAATTAACACTAAATGGCATCAAAAAGAGTTTCCCTTGTCTCCGTTACCTCGTGGTCGTCTGGATTTGTGCAGCCAAGATCATCCTTAACTACCCCCAGAATATGGGTTTTTTATTTAAAGGATATGGCCATCCTCACCCATTTCAGTGGTTATGTTTGCATGACATGCCTACTGGCGTTTAACTTACTGCTGTTATTTATAGCCTGCCTTTAAGGATAACAATCCTCACAAAGAACATGACAAGCAATATAAACAATTGTACACAGAAATCCGATAATACTATATTGAATAAACACTTTTGAGAGCCAATCAGTGCTGGCTGATTGGTGATAATGAGGGGGTGGAAAGGGGGTGGAAAGATAGTGATTGTTCCTTTCTTTGACTGACTATAATTATTCAATTAACTCTACTATTCTGAGTTTACATAACATACTGACCCATAAACTAACCACAGCCCATGGGCTTAGTATGCAGAGTATACTGGAGTTGTCTGTCACCTTGAAACTTGTTGGTTGAAAGGAAAATAGTCCTTTTTGCTTTGCATTTTCTTAGAACATTCTAGATCCTTTTTCAAATACTGTCATGTGCATCAGACCTGGGATAAAAATGTTAGGGTCATGAGCAGCTTATTCTTCCACCCTCATATCTTCTTGCCTCCCCACCGCCCATTACCATTCAGCATTCTATATATCCTGGACATTTGCAGTTTCATATCAAGCAATTGTTTGATTTGTTGGGTTTGCAGGATATGCTTATCTATGGTTAACTTAACATGCTACAAGACTTGGTCGCTCCCACCTATACCTTCTTCAACCAGTCATGTTTCTCATGTATCATAGAATCTAAGATCATAGAATCATAGAATGTAAGGATTGGAAGGGCTTTTGAAGAGCATCTAGTTCAACTCTTGGCCAGTACAGAAATCTTCTACTATATCATCCCCAACAAGTATCAGCCTCTGTTCAAACACCTCTAATAAGGGAGAATCCACCACCTTCCCAAAGCAGATTCCTCTGCATTTGCTCTCACAGTTACTCTTTCTTGCTGATATTCAACAAAACCTGCTTTTTTAAAATTTAAAATGACTTTCCTTGTCTTAGAACTACACTAACACCCTGTCTTCTACATGACAGCCCCTAAGGTACTTGAAGACAGCTATCATGTCTCCCCACAGACTTTTCTTTTCCAGAGTAAACACAAGCAAGGCTTCCAAATGTTCCTCATATGTTTTTCCTTTTAGGGCCCTTCTCACCTTCACTGCTTTCCTCTGGACATGCTCCAATTTGTCAGTGTCCTTGCTAAAATGTGGTGTCCTGTAAAGGAACTAATCTGGGATGCTATAGGTCTTCCCTTATAGATTCTGTGGCTTATAAATTACATGTAAACTAATGTCGCTTCGTCAACTCAGGCCTAATTCAAATCTTAATATAGTATTGTTAGATAATATTAATATTTGGATTGTTATTTGATCTTACTGTATTTCTTCTGCACTGTTATCAGTTACTTTAGAATCCCTCTTGGAAAGATTGTACAGTCCCAACATTAGATGAAAGGAATTGAAAAAGCCTTTATATGGAAGGGTTCACATATTTTGCTCTGTTGAACCAAAGGAAACCATGTCATGGTTTAACATGATGTATGAACTCAGCCACTGCCTGGCAATAACTCTTCAGGATTTCCAGTAGAATCTTTCCAGCCTACTTGGAGATGCTGAGAATTAAATCTGAGACATTCTTCATGCAGTACATGTGCTCTACCACTAACAGCAGAAAACAAAGATTAATATAGGTCATACTATAAGATATCAGCACACTATATTAGGCTCATTTTCAGTGGGTGAGAAGGACTAAGTATGTAACAAAATTGAATTTATATTTCCCCCCACCTTTTTTTTCCTGCATAAATAATATGTAGGAAAGAGATGGTAGCAAGATGGCTGAGCTGAAAAAGTTGTGGACTAGAAGCTTCTCCAGGGTGTCCTGTCTTCTCATTATGTGGCCAAAGTATTTCAGTTTTGCCTTTAATATCATTCCCGCAAGTGAGCAGTCTGACTTTATTTCCTGGAGGATGGACTGGTTTGATCTTCTTGCAGTCCAAGGCACTCTCAGAATTTTCCTCCAACACCACAGTTCAAAAGCATCAATCTTCCTTCTCTCAGCCTTCCTTATGGTCCAGCTCTCACAGCCATATGTTACTACGGGGAACACCAATTAAATGCAAAATTCCAGAGGTTAGCCAGAAGAGATAAGGAATTATTTTTAAACAAGCAATGCGTGGAAGTGGAAGAAGACAATAGAATAGGAAGGACAAGAGACCTCTTCCAGAAAATTAGAAACATCGGAGGTAAATTCCAGGCAAAAATGGGTATGATCAAAAATAAAGATGGCAAGGACCTAACAGAAGAAGAAGAGATCAAGAAAAGGTGGCAAGAATATACGGAAGACCTGTATAGGAAGGATAAGAATATCAGGGATAGCTTTGACGGTGTGGTCAGTGAGCTAGAGCCAGACATCCTGAAGAGTGAGGTTGAGTGGGCCTTAAGAAGCATTGCTAATAACAAGGCAGCAGGAGACGACGGCATCCCAGCTGAACTGTTCAAAATCTTGCAAGATGATGCTGTCAAGGTAATGCATGCTATATGCCAGCAAATTTGGAAAACACAAGAATGGCCATTAGACTGGAAAAAATCAACTTATATCCCCATACCAAAAAAGGGAAACACTAAAGAATGTTCAAACTATCGAACAGTGGCACTCATTTCACATGCCAGTAAGGTAATGCTCAAGATCCTGCAAGGTAGACTTCAGCAATTCATGGAGCGAGAATTGCCAGATGTACAAGCTGGGTTTAGAAAAGGCAGAGGAACTAGGGACCAAATTGCCAATATCCGCTGGATAATGGAAAAAGCCAGGGAGTTTCAGAAAAACATCTATTTTTGTTTTATTGACTATTCTAAAGCCTTTGACTGTGTGGACCAGAACAAATTGTGGCAAGTTCTTAGTGGTATGGGGATACCAAGTCATCTTGTATGCCTCCTGAAGAATCTGTATAACGACCAAGTAGCAACAGTAAGAACAGACCACGGAACAACGGACTGGTTTAAGATTGGGAAAGGAGTATGGCAGGGCTGTATCCTCTCACCCTACCTATTCAACTTCACAGGTCTGTAAAGCAAAGAAAACCTGAAGTAAGATCATAAGCACAATTGTGAGTTCATCTAGTGACCACTTCGTTTAACAGCCAAGTTGCTGGTCCCAAATGTCGCTAAATGAGGACTACCTATATTCCCTTCCCATCCTGTTTTATGAAGTTTACAGTTTCCCTGAACAGAATAATCTGAAAATTTATAATTAATCTGCAATATCTACTTGTCTCCTAACGGCTGCAACTATCAATCTAATTAAAACCTAACATGTCTGTCCTTATAAAGAGCTATTAAATCTTCTCTAGAATATAATGTCTGCAGGGGAGACCAAGGGTGCTTATTGGACATGAGAGATAGTACTGGGTGATTTAAGTTCCTGTAATTCCTGAAATAGTGTTTTTCAAAGTGATGTCTCACTGCTTAAAATACAAAATTAGCACAGAGCATAAAAGAAACTGAAAGAGAATGTTAATTTAACACAAACCCAAGGCCATACAGCAAGAAATTGGGACAAGTGAATAAGAACAAAGATTTTAAGAATAATTCAAAGACACCAGATAAGACGACCAATGTGGTAATGAAAACTAGTTCCACAGAGTGTTAATGGGTGCATTGATACAAACCAGAAAATTTCAGACTCAGATCAGTGCAGGTAGTTTTTGACTTACCACTATTTGTTTAGTGACCATTCAAAGTTACGACAGCGCTGAAAAAGGTAACTGACGACCGGTCCTTGCACTTACAACTGTCACAGTGTCCCTGTGGTCATGTGACTGCAATTCAGGCGCTTGGCAACCAGCATGTATTTACGACAGTTGCAGCGTCCCAGGGTCACATGATCCCCATTTGCGACCTTCCCAGCTGGTTTCCAACGAGCAAATTCAATGGGGAAGCCATGTTCGCTTAACGACCATGGTGATTCACTTAAAAACTAAGGCAATTCGCTTCACAACTGCGGCAAAACTCATAAAATGTGGTGTGATGCCTCACTTAATGACCTACTGCTTAACAATGAGTTTTCCAGTTCCTGTTGTGGTCATAAGTCAAGGACTACCTGTATACTTTAGTTCATATCTCTCTGGAGATGATGTATTTTGTCAAGCTCATCTTCCGTAACTGTTGCTGAGCTACTTTGAAAGGCCAAGAGCTACAGTGTGACCTATGATGTATGAACTGTGGATATGTCACAAGCTTGGATCTAAAATAAATGTATAATCTTTGAATTAAGAATAGATTAGTAGTATTGATATGCACTTTATACCATCTTGTTGTAATAATTTGTAGTTTCTATCACGAAAGTAGAAAAGGCTGTTGAAGAATTACATGGGAACTGTCAACACCTCAAGAAAATACCAAGTTACAATTTAGTATGAGTCAAATTTGCTTAGCAGTGTATTCTTTCCCTTCCCATGACAAATATAGTTTTAGTGTATATTCTGGCCACAGAGAGAGAGAGAGAGTTAGAGGCCTTCTGTGTTGGATGGAGTACACTTTGTTTTGGCAGAGCAATGCAAGCACATTTGGAATAGATGTATTCCTGTAATAGATTAGCTTCTTATTCAGTCTCAAGTATAGAGATATTTATTTCCAATGGAGATCTCAGATACCCATCCATTAAATAGTACTGTACTATTGTGCTATCTGGGATTTGTGCAAGACTGTGGAAAATGGAGTAATGAACAGTAGAAAAGAGGCCAATTCCATAACGAATAGCGTACAAGTTACATTTTCCATTTTAGGCATCTCCGTGAAAGCAAAAAGGTGAAGTTTTCTAATTGAAATAGTTAGGAAGACAATGCTTAGATTAAATTTTGCCCAAAGTGCAAAATCTGGCAACATTTTTGGATTCGTTTTTTTTTTAATTTTTAGAATTGTTTCATTTTTTAATTTGTCCAGGACTGCATTCCTAAACATATCTACTTTAGTAAACATGCACAGTTTCCTAGCTGCAGTATTATGCACACTTGCTAGTCACTTTCAGATGCAAGCATTTTTATTTCGTATAGATTTCTGCATCCAAAGATAATTACAATAGCTTCATTTTGTTCTGAAGTATCTTTATATGCCTATGACTGCAAATCTATGCATTAACAAAAGCATAATATATGGTAAAATGCTTCTTTTAGCAGAAAGCTGCACTTTTTAACTGTTACATAACATCTTTTGCTTTCATTTCTGCTGTTCCAGTAGTTTAGTTGAAAATTAAATGTTATGCTTGTATTTTCAATAAATATATTTGTATCCCTTGCCTAATATTTGTTTATTGCTATTATGAGTTTATTGTTAGTTGCCAAGTATATCTCAGTTCTCAGTTGGGAAAAAGGATTAAGTTCTAATATCTCTGTAAGGAAACAAAAAGCTGGACTATAAAAGTATTCAGTGGGTTGGGAATCCTGCAGTCCTATTAGAATACAAATATAGTGGAACTCTTTTAACAATAGTAAATCAAAGTAATAATCAGTAGCTCCTCCATAGAGCAAAATTAAATATTTGGAAGTGTGAAACTTCCAATATTTTCAGTGCCTAATTATGGAGCAAATAAAACAAAGTATACAGTATTGTTTATACTGAAAATACATTAATGGTAGCCTAATCCAGCCTTCAAGATGACACTACCATCACCACCCCTTTGTCTGCAACTACAAATCCCAAAACTCCCTAGAGACTCTGGAATTTCAGTCTCAAAATCGGAGAAGTCCAGCCTAATCCTTAGCACAATTAAATCAAATGCAATTAAAGTCAGATACAGCAGTGACATTACTGCTACATCACCAATGGCATGTTTCTCTGTGGATGGCTGTGTGAGTATGACAGATGTTCAGAGAGGTACTTCAAATTAAGCAATTAAAATAATTGCTCAGAAATATAAATAAGTTTGTCTTTGCTTTTATTTACAAATTAAGAGAGTTAGCCTGTTTACTGCCAACGGCAGTTTTTCACATGTTCATTCTTCAAACCATCCAATTCAGTTTCTACATTAATCAGCTGTTTTTTTAACTTCAAACATTACTATTTAGAAATGCATTTTGAACATATTTTCTCACAAATAACACATTTTAAAATGTATTTTGTATTCAGGTATTTCCTTTGAACTTGGAGTTGTAATGTGAAAGTCAGAGAAGTGTAATCCAATCTCCGCGTTAAATCAGGAGGTACAGTCCAGTCAGTTCACATTGGAATTCACCAAGAATGAATTCCTCAAATATCCCCACTAACTTGTGTTGCTGCACGACTGTTCAGCAGCCTGCCTCAGGTCAGTAATATGGCATGCTGATTCATGCTACAAGCTGTTTCCTTGCACTTTCCATTTGCCACTGTTGATCAGCTGTGACAAATGTGAAAAGACTTGTGAATGCCATAAACCCCAACAGGGATTTAAAGTTCAGAAAACAAGTCAACCCTAACCACAGCAGCAGAAAAGCAGTTCTGTTCTAACAGCTACAAAAATGTTGGAGTGTCTCCAGTTTTGGATTCAGCTATTAAGAAATTCAGACAGTGAAACTGCTGGGTACTCTAGAAGGCTGCCAAAGAAACAGAAATCTTTGTTGGAGTTGGCAAAAGCAAAGGGTGAATTCTAGTGTGTCCTCTACATAAGATAAGCCAGTGTCCAAAATGTTAGGCTTATGTGGACAGCATTTGGGTCACCACTCTTCTTGCGATGTTGGTCTTCTTGACTCTGAAGTTCACAAATAGAGTAGCACCATTATTGACTTCTCCCCTTTTCCTGCCTTCCATTCCCCTAATCTTTTCTCTCATCTGCCACCTCTATCCTATTCTTTAACCCCTTTCACCTTTTTCCCTTTCTGTTACTCTAACGGTGCCAATGCCTGCTTCTCTTCCAAAGCTAAGACTAACAAACCACATTATGGTTTTGTACAGTGAGAATGCTGCCTTCAGCTACTCTGTTTGGGTAAGGAGAGCCGATTTGCCTTCATCATGATGAAACTATAGATGATTTCATCCTACTAAATGAAGTAAAGACTTAAATAGACAATTCCTCATAAGGAAGATCTGGCAGAAGGCAGAAAGAGCTGGAAGTAATGTGTAAAAAGAAACAGTTGACAAAAAAGGGAAAGAAAATCAGTACATATAAAACAAAAAAAAAGATGTATTAGTCTCCTTGTGAAAAAGTAAAGTACTGCAAATAATACAGGAATTCTGTACCTTTAAACAGAACCTGTTTTTCCATATTATGTGTTCATACAAGTAGCCCTCATTTAGCGACCATTCACAGTTACAATGGTGATGAAAAAGTAACTTTGCGACCAAATGCAATCCTTGCATTTATGACCTTCGCAGGTCTGTAAAGAAAAGGAAAGCTGAAGTTAGTTCATAAGCGCAGTCATGGTTTCACTTAGCCACTGCTTCGCTAATGGCCAAGTTGCTGGTCCCCACTGTGGTTGCTAAACAAAGACTACCTGTACAATGTGATTGTTAAATAAGGTTTCAATTGTTGATACATTTCTGATTCTCTTAGTCAGTGTTTCTCAACCTTAGCTTAAGATGTGTGGACTTCAACTCCCAGAATTCTCCCTCATAGGCAGAACATCATAACCCCTTTCCTCAGACCTAAGATATTGTCCTCTCAGAAAAAAGAGCTGTTAAGAGAGAAGACAACATTAGTATAAGAATAGTCATTTTGAGGTGATAGTGTACTTATTCCCAAAATACTGTAAACTTGGAAGAAGTTGGCTAAATCTGGTTTCATCAGGTGGTAGCAGTAGGGTGTGGTTGAAACATCTGGAGGAAAACAGGGCAAGTTCTGGAGGAACTAAGGTCTGGGAGAAGAAAATGCTTTTAAAAAGACCAGAGAAAAACAAACAATAGAGTGAGGGAATATATAGGAGAGTCATGCAGGAAAACAAAAGAAACAAAATTCTGAACTCAACAAAATAGTGGCCAGATTTTTTACATGAGCTATGCTGCCTTAAATGAATAGAATATGAGGAACCAATGTGGAAAATATGACCATTACTTAATTTTTTTAAAAAAATGTTAAAAGTAGGAACCAGAAAAAGATGAAACTCAAGCCAAGTACTGAATATTTACAGATTGTAAGAGACCAAAACAGACTGAGGGAACTGGGGAAGCTCAACATTGACTTGAAAAAGGAAATACTGAAATTTAAGATTCAGTTGAAAGGCATTTATGTCTAAGACCTTTGCCTCATCTGTGCCTAGAGAAAATCCCCACACCTTTCGATCCAAATTTGCAAGATCTGCTAAACAAAGGAACATGTGAGAACATTTCACAAAAATCATCACACATTTGATTAATGGGGAACTATAAGGAACTTTCTGAAGGACAAGCTATTTTATATACAATCTTGTATGCAACTGCATACAAAAAAATAAAACTACCTGATTATTTTTCAGGAAAAATTTAGATCTTTGTACCCCAAAGTCTTCCCTGCAGCCAACTGGGTACACAGCTAGTACAACTGTTAAAAAAAAGCAAGTAAATGAAGCCAAGATAGACAATTTAAAGAAAATTATAGAATTAGTACAATTGAACCAATTTCATTTTCAATTCTTAGTGAGCTGAAGATAAAAAAAAAAAAGGCCAGATATAGTAATGAGAACAGCTAGTGAGTTGTCACTGATCAGTTGTTACTGGAAAAAAGAGGAGTCTCCTTTCAGATTTGGCAGATATGAGGTAAATAAAAGAGTTGCTATCCAGTCCAGTCTGAAAGAGCTGTACATAAAGAGAGAAGAAAACTTCTGAAACACCAGAAAGTCCACAAAATTTTCCAGGGGAAAATGATGGAGAAATAACATGCTGTCTGGGAAAAAAAAAAGAGCACAAGAAGGCTTTTATTTCAGGAGGTTCACACACAAACAGAGGCACTGATGTGGATTTCTTATCACTAATTATGATGAGTTGAGTGAAAACCCATAAATGTCAGTCACCCCCCAAAGTGGATGGAATAAATAATGGCAGAAGGGTTAGGAAGCAAAAATCCTTTAGTGGCAAGTGAATCAGTGGAATGGAGAAAGGGAGGACTGTTTGAAGTAGCTATAATGGAACATCAGTTATATCATTAACAATAGGAAGGGATGCCATGGGTTTTAATATGCATGCTTGCGTCCTTGCCAGAAGACAGCAACAGCAAATATGTTCAGGAAACGGGCTGGGGATAATTGTATTCCTAGTGCTCACCCACAAGCAAAAACTATAGCTGGCAAAAAGAATGTTATCTAGAGGAGCCAATTGGGGGGAAGAAGCCGGTGGTAGTTGAAGCCGCTGAGAAAAACAACTATTAAGAAACCAATGGTTGTAGATAGGACTCCTGGGAAAGCAAATCTAATAGCAGAAGAATCTGTAGAAGCAGATGGGGAAGGTGATGGAGAAAAACAAATAGCTGCAGAAGAAGCCACAGAAGAAAAAAGAACATTGGAAAAAAGTAGAAAAGCTTGTATTTGGGCTGCTGAAAACATGCCAACACACCACAGTTCAGTGGTAGCTTCACATGAGACAGTAGAAAAAAAAATGGTGATTGCTATTGAGAAATTAAAATGCCAGCAGGAGAGGGCAAAGATTCCTGTGCTCTGTATAGACTCTTGAAAAGAATTAAACACCTAATGGTGGCAGATCATAGTGCCCCAATCGGCGTAATCATTATACACTTTCCATGTTCCCAGAACCCAGAATGACAGCACCTCTGAGTTCAGATGACATGATGAGCCTGATTAAAAAGCTGCATGTAATGGGTGCATACATACATACATACTGAAGCATTCTCTGTTTAACTAGGCTTTGAGCTTTGCCTCTTTGGTGACCACAGCAAAATGCATTGCCACACTTCAAAGTGCCTTCTTGCTCATTCTGTTAAAAAGAACCTTTGACTTTTGCCCTAAATTCTTTCTCTGATGCCATCATTGCTGCTATTAGTACTTCTGCTCCTTCTAAAGTCAGCTGGTCCTCTCCAGTCCAAAACAGAATTCAGGCACTAATGCAAGGAACTAACAGCTGCTCCTGGATTAGAAAAAGAGTTGGGTGTCATAAGCATACCAACAATATCTCATTCTAAAGTGTCTGACTATCACTATGAGCAGCTGCATATATAGTTCCTTCTGAACTACATAATTTTTTATATTTTAAAATAGCCAGACCAGTTTGCGAACAAGTTTAAAAAAACATATTTAAAGAAGTTGCCTGGGACATTTAAGTGGTGGTAGTAAGTTCTCATATCAATGCATTTTTAAAAAGCTTACTGAATAATTGCAGAATAATTCAGATTGCAAAAAAATTGTACTAGAATAAGGTTTATAAAATATCCACCTAAGCAAATAGTCAGTCAGTCTGAAATTCTTGGATTTTATATTTTATATTTATATTTTTATGATGAATCTGTTTTTATAGTATTTTAATCTTTTATTATTTTAATCTGATTGTAAACCACCCACAGTCACTTTGGTGAGATGGACGGTGAAGAAATGTGAGAAATAAATAAATAAATAAATAATATTGTAAACTGAATATGAATAGTTGATCACATGACTGATACTTGAGCTGCCAGTACAAAACAAAAAAAGGTAGCCAAGTTCACACATGTACTAAAGCTCAATTTAACTATGATTCATTAGATAAACCAGTATTTGGATGGGCTCACACCATATCTAAACCATAAATCATGGGTTACAAACCGCATTAGTTGAATACACACATCACACTAAAGGAAAACCAAAAATACATTTTATGGCTTACACTGACATGTGGATTTGGCTTGTAAAATATACATATTGACTTCTGGCTTTGGCTTATGCTGTTTCACAGGATAAGTCCCATGAGATATAGCAGCAGTCATTGAACAAATTTTAAAACAAACTCTCAGAGTTAGCCAGATGGATGGTCCCCAGAGTTAGACTTTATGGAAGACAGAGTTCCAATCAGTATAATTTTCCATTCTCCCATATCTTCACATTTCATATGCCAGTAAGGTAATGCTCAAGATCCTGCAAGGTAGACTTCAGCAATTCATGGAGCGAGAATTGCCAGATTTACAAGCTGGGTTTAGAAAAGGCAGAGGAACTAGGGACCAAATTGCCAATATCCACTGGATAATGGAAAAAGCCAGGGAGTTTCAGAAAAACATCTATTTCTGTTTTATTGACTATTCTAAAGCCTTTGACTGTGTGGACCAGAACAAATTGTGGCAAGTTCTTAGTGGTATGGGGATACCAAGTCATCTTGTATGCCTCCTGAAGAATCTGTATAACGACCAAGTAGCAACAGTAAGAACAGACCACGGAACAACGGACTGGTTTAAGATTGGGAAAGGAGTATGGCAGGGCTGTATCCTCTCACCCTACCTATTCAACTTGTATGCAGAACACATCATGCGACAAGCTGGGCTTGAGGAATCCAAGGCTGGAGTTAAAATTGCTGGAAGAAACATTAACAATCTCAGATATGCAGATGATACCACTTTGATGGCTGAAAGCGAAGAGGAACTGAGGAGCCTTATGATGAAGGTGAAAGAAGAAAGTGCAAAAGCTGGCTTGCAGCTAAACCCCAAAAAACCAAGATTATGGCAACCAACTTGATTGATAACTGGCAAATAGAGGGAGAAAATGTAGAAGCAGTGAAAGACTTTGTATTTCTAGGTGCGAAGATTACTGCAGATGCTGACTGCAGTCAGGAAATCAGAAGATGCTTAATCCTTGGGAGAAGAGCAATGACCAATCTCAATAAAATAGTTAAGAGCAGAGACATCACACTGACAACAAAGGTCCGCATAGTTAAAGCAATGGTGTTCCCTGTTGTAACATATGGCTGTGAGAGCTGGACCATAGGGAAGGCTGAGAGAAGGAAGATCGATGCTTTTGAACTGTGGTGTTAGAGGAAAATTCTGAGAGTACCTTGGACTGCAAGAAGATCAAAGCAGTCCATACTCCAGGAAATAAAGTCAGACTGCTCACTTGAGGGAATGATATTAAAGGCAAAACTGAAATACTTTGGCCACATAATGAGAGACAGGATACCCTGGAGAAGGTGCTGATGCTAGGGAGAGTGGAAGGCAAAAGGAAGAGGGGCCGACCAAGGGCAAGGTGGATGGATGATATTCTAGAGATGACGGACTCGTCCCTGGGGGAGCTGGGGGTGTTGACCACCGACAGGAAGCTCTGGCGTGGGCTGGTTCATGAAGTCATGAAGAGTCGGAAGCGACTAAATGAATAAACAACAACAACCCATATCTTCTCATCATTTTGCCCTATCACTAGTGTTGGAGGAAAGTAAAAAAGTAAAATATCTGAGTCCAGCTTAACTACTGATGACTTTAGACCGATCCATGTAGGGGTGGCTGACCATAGCCTTTATTTTTTCAACTCTTGGTCTAATCTACAACCTTGACATTCCATTGTCATCTCCCATCTACATGTTAACAGAACTGACCCTACTTGGCTCCCAAATGCAGACATGGTCAGCCACCTGCTGAAATTTTTGCCCAATAAATGTAGTAGGCTTATCCTCCATTGCTGCTTAGGACACCTCCAATGTCAGTGATATTTGACAAATCCATTGCCATGGCAAGACTTGGAGAATGTGTTGTACCATCTATCTGCCTCGCCAAATGGAAGAATTGTCAAATATTATACAACCACCTGTTCCAAATCGCAAGAAATGTGTCCTTCTGCTTAATCTGTATCTCTGTATTTGGGGAATGATGGAAGATGCTACTGCATGGAAATTTTGCAGATGCCTGTAAGGCAACCCTCCCCAATTTAATCTGTTCCAGCTGTGTCAGACTCAGCTCCCACAATTCTATGCTTGTTTGAAATCCAATGCAACTAGATAGCATCAAGTTACAGCAATGTTTCTCAGCCTTAGCAACTTTAAGGTGTGTGGACTTTAACTCCAGAGTTCCCCATGCTGGTTAGGGAATTCTGGGAGTTGAAGTCCACACATCTTAAAGTTGCTAAGGTTGAGAAAAAGGTTGGAAAATAGTACTCAGAAACCCTATTCTGACTGAAATGGTAAATCTGTGTTGGGGATATACCACTTCAAACTGAGGTGGGAAATCACATAATGTTCTCCTTAAAAAAATCTGCTTCTCCTATGTATACAAAGGAGAAGAAAACAAAGAAAACATGCGTATTAAGTCAAAAGTTACTAGTAAAGTCTTATTTATAGCACTGTAGGCTCTTTTCATGTGTTAGGTATATGGAAAACAGTCACACCTAGAACAGGAATTAGGACTACAGTATGGTACTGGCTTCACCCTTGTCTGCTAACATCTCATAAGGAGGAGTTTCATTTTGACATCTGCAGCTCAAGATGTGGGTGTTGGGATGCGGCTAGCTTGATAACCTCATACAGTAATAGAGTCAGGGACTATGAGCTAGAAATAATACAGAGGGGATCAACAGCATCAAAATGGTGGGCAGGATTGGTAATTGAAGCCCCTTCTATTTTAATGAGAGTGACACATTTAAAAGGTGGTGTGGCTTCAATTATCTGGTCATGCCAGCCATTTTGATATTGTAGACCCCATTCCCCCCATGAACACCCCTGGACCAATAGCACTTTGCATAATATATTGGCACAATTCAGAGAATGGCATTCCATATGGGATGCTATTAATAATATTCTCATTCATGACCATGTTGCCATTAATAGAAATTCATACCACCTGCTCTGTTCTACCAACATCTGTAGTCATAACAGCTTCTCCTATACTTTGGCCTCCTCCTTGCCCAGTCAAGAGGACTTGGTGTAAATAGTAATATTGATTGATTGTGTGTGCCATCAAATCAGTATAGCCATAGTGCTTTCCATACAGGTCCTTATAAAGAGGACCATGTGAACATTGGCTTGCTCATGTTACTACCTGAGATGGGGCAAGAAATGTTGCTTTCAATCCTGAACATAACATGATTCACGTAATCAAGGCCAACCAAGTTGTACTGGAGGAAAAAACTTGTATAAATGCCCAGAAAATCCTCTTCCCTGGCAGTACAATGATACATTAGAAATGATAAATAATTAAAATTAAGCATTCTTAAATTATCTGCCTGGGGTGATTACCAAACTTATTAAAATAGGGCCAAGTTCTGGCAGGATATATGTTTAGATTGTTTTTTTTTAGTGTTGTGTGGAAACCAAACTAAGTGATACAGTTTAGACACAGATTATCACTTCACTGTAATCTAGGGCTGTAGCAGGTAGGAGCAAATGGGAGACTCAGGATCAACTCTTTCCTTAAGGCAAAGGTTGTAATCTTCTCCAGACTGAGATCATACTTGGCTTCAATTATACTTCAGAAACAAGGTAAAGCCTGGGGAAAATTATTTATTTAAATGTAATTAACCTTAGCAAGTTAAATAAAGTTAATCAACAGAATAATAAACTTGGAAGGGGCCATTAAAGCTATCAAGTCCAACCCTCTGCTTACACCTTGCAGAAAGCCCTATTAAAGTACTCATAACAGATGGCTGTATAATCTTTGTTTGAACATATCCCCCAAAGGGGAGCCTACCCATCTAGAGGTAATAACTGTGGAACAGCTTCTACTATTAGGACTTTTTCTTTAAACTTCTAATCAAAATCAGCCTTTCTGTAATCTAAACCCAGATCTTCATGAAGATTTTTGTGTCTTCTGTTTGTTTTTTTCCTCATTGGAATTATTTGGGACTATGTTTTTAGTATGTCCTCACTCTCTCTCAGCCGAACTCACCTCACAGAGTTCTTGTTGTGGGGAAAATAGGAGGAGGAAGGAGTATTATGTATGTTTGCCCCCTTGAGTTATTTATAAAAATAATAAAGGCAGGATAAAAATTAAAAATAAATACCAATTTCCCTTGATTTCTCCTTACTGCTCCTCACTCTGAGTTTATTAAAATCCACTGCCTTGGGGTTGTAGACTTGTGGGGAGGGCTTTAGGGACTGCTGATTGTATATCCCTGCCTTAAGGAACACCAGTCACTAAGGGTGGGGCAGTAGGAGGCAGAGTCCTTTTTCAACACCTTTTCCCCAGTATTTCCGCAGTATTTCTCCCATAAAAATGGGCTTTCTATTCCAACTATTGGAAGAACCGTAAACATTTCTTCATGCAATGCAAAATTCAGAAATCTTAATTTAAGAACATTTAAGTATATGCACATAACTAACAAGTTACAAGGCAGGCTAGACTGGACTCCTGTTTCCAACATTTCATTCTTGTACATTTCACGGACATTTTTCATCTGGAGAATATAGGTACAGTATGAACTTTGTAAAGGCACAGAAAGAGATGCAAGGAAGAGAAGGAAAACTCTAATTACTTTACAGATTTGTAGCTTGCCAGATTCAAAAGACTGGGCCAGTTACAGCATGTGAAAATTGTAAACACAACCATAAACTAAATCAAAGTTATAAAAACAACAGTAACAGTAAATCAACAGAAATAAATCAATCCTCCCTCAAGATGGACACCAGTAAAACTTAGCTAGCATTGAAAACCCAATAAAATAAAACTGTCTTTAAAGATGTCTTTTTCTCTGCCTTCCTAGGTTTTTCACTTACATTACTGCACAAGATTGTCTAATGTAGTGATATCACTAACAAATGTATAATAGTTATCTTTCATAAACTAATGCTTGTTTTCTTAGATGTTTTGAAGGGTTGCCAAAGGATTTGATCCTCTCATACAGTTAGTCCCAATTATTGACTTACCCCCTTAAATTTACAAGCTGAATTATTACTGATAGTCATGCTGCATTTTAGCAGCTTTCTGATGAAAGACCCAAACCCAGGAATATTATCATCAATCTTAGCCTTAAGCTCTGACAGCCTATCTATTTAGTCAGCTCCCGTTCTCTATTTAGAGAGCTTTTGTGCTATTACTTGAAAGTAGATCAGTGCAAAAATCAACAGAAAACAAAGTGTAGTAATTATAATCAGGGTTATGCAGATTGAAGCATTGTAATGTCTCATACAGCTTTACAGGGAATGCAGAAAATGCCATCAAAATACTAAGATCAGGATACTGCCTGAAGCATTATGGCAATATAACTCAGGGTCACTCACCTCTTCATCTCTCTCCTAAAGCTAACCAAAAGTCAGGCATTGAGAGGAGCTCAGATCTCTTTAATTCATAGCCAGGTACCAGTCAATTGATAAATCTTGATTTGATATTGATCAGGGTAATTCAGTCTTTCCAAACCAGCCTCTTTAAAATAATAAATTTAATTGAGTTTTCCTGCCTTAACAAATGCAGCTGTAGGGGCATACTTTATGAAATGCCGGTAGCGTAGCTCGCGTTTGATAAGATTGTTGTTGCCTATGTATTTATACCCAGAGTTCAAAAGGGTCTGCTGGCTGGGGAATTCTGGGCGTTGAAGTCCACACATCTTCAAGTTGCCAAGGTTGAGAAACACTGGACTAGATTAAAGCACAGTGAAGAAGGCTTAATCCCAGCTGACTCAAAAAATCAGGGAAAGTGGGAACTGCACTTAGCACTTTCCTAATTACTGATGTAGTGGTAATCAGGAAAATGTATATTGCATTTTTGCAATGAACATAAAAACCAGGCAGAGCTTTAATCACACTGTGACCACAGGCGCCATCTTGACTCCAGACACCCCTGGGTGAGACCATTTTATTTTCTGTTTCATTCAGTCTTAACCTGCTGGATAAATAAGAATGACTAAATTTATAAACGAATGAGCTGCAGCTTTTTTTCATGCCTTTAGATTTATATAAATAATAAATGACACCTACAGTTAAGTAAAAATAACATTTATTTTGATCAAGCTTGACTCTGGATGACCATGTGGACAAATTTATGCTGTTTTCCTGGCAATGCTCTAGAACTAGTTTGCTATTGGGATTTTTTTTTACTTCCAATTCTAGTATACAATCCTGGGATTTCCTGGTGGTCTCCCATCCAAGTACTAACCAAAGTCTGGCCCTGATTATTTTTTTAAGATCAGCCATGTTAGTCTAGATGCTGTTACCTCCTGTATAAAGTCAACTCTATAATCCAAATCATGCAAATGAAAGCTGTATTTCCTTGAAAACAACAGTTTCATGCTGTTGTCATTCTTTACTTGCTACTGTGTTAGCCAATGGATAGATCAGACTGATGGGGCTTTCAGGAGGGCCAAGTCCACCCACAGGCTAAAGCAGCTCTGTTTGCCAACAGAGTCACTCTCCAAAGTAGGGTTGCATTGTATGTTAAATCATGCTATTCTATCCCCAGGTCCTTTTGTTACTAGAAAGCAGTTTCTTCCCCCTCTCTTCTATCTCATTTTGCAGGAATCTACAATATCTATAGTATTAATCTAGGGTGTATGTAGGGGGAAGCTGCCAACCTCGTGTTGCATTTATCCCCCAGATTAATTAAACTGACCCTGGCCATGACAGATGGGAAGTAAAACATGGCGTAGGTGTTGTCATTAACCAGGATGCTTGGTTTAGTGTGTCATCCAAATGCATTATATGCAGCTCAGGAGGTTTCCGCATTTCAGATTAAAATCATAATTAAGAGGGTTAGAAGTAGGAGTACATATACAATGAAATGAACAGTTACAGGAACAACTGAAAGAAGAACACACTCTGTTTGCTTTCCACTCTTAAAAAAAAAGGCAAGAAGCGGTAGAACAGGGTTGAATACAAGGCCCACTCCAAGCCATCCTGTTCAAACTCCCATTCCCCCACACCTGGAGTCCAAGTACTTCTCTACTTCTGTCAGTTTGATATAATCATGAAATATCCTAAATTTACTTACCATTCTTATTGGTCATTATAGTGTACAGAATTGTTCAGAACACATTTCATGAAAAAAATTGCTAAGTGATCAGGAATTTGGGATGAAGGGTTCAACCTAAATCTATCATTGGGAGAGGGAAATGGCTGATTCCGGGGAATTAGAAACAAACTATTATCATCCCCAGCACAAGGAATGAATGACCATAACAGAGTTTGCATTTATTGAATAATTATGTCTTATAAATGGTGACTGTAAACAAAAAGGAAGGGGTGAGGTCATGTACACTTAGTATGAGTTAATCTATAAAATCCTACTCCAATGTCTGGGTCATGGGATTCACCCAAAGTCTCCACAGTGGATCAGCTTGGCGCAAATCAACCCCCATCACAAGGCGCAGGGTCCTGCCTTACAGACTGATGGGTAAGATGTTAGCAATACAAACTACTTTTCCTCTCATGTAAGTGTGACTGTAATCGTGGACTCTCTCAAACTAGGAGGAAATCTTGCTCCTCACAAAGCATTCTAACCTCTTTCCTCTTCATTAAGTGCACAGCAGAGTGGGAGAGGGAGGACATTCTACCCAATTAGCACCTATCACCCACTCAGTGCTATGCAGGCTAGAGGATTTCCTTTCCCTGATGTAATACAGTCACAAACATAAGGTAGAGTCATATATTGTGGTAAACTGGAATGTGGTTTGCTTGGTTTCAGCTTACCCAGCAAATGTTTATTTAGTAAATAAACCAAGGATTCGTCTTATTTTCAGTCTGCAAAAATAATACAGAATTCAGCTTCTCTATGGTAATATTTCTAAATATATACAGTAGGTGTATTTACACCCCCTAGTGAAGCTTGTGGGAATTGCCTGCATTAGATCAAGCTCATCAAGTTTATCTATCGGAGATGCTTCTGAGAGTATCAAGGGTAGCCTCTGAACACATTTATGCCTTCAGCTGCTTGCAGTGCAGATTTTTCAGCAACAATTTGAGCTAGTCTAGCATTGATATCTATTTAAGTGCTAAACAATGGTTTTGCAATACAGTACCTGCTTGTTGCCTAAGAAGGAAAGTACTATTGATCATGAGCAGAATGCCTCTTCTTATTCTTGGATCAAATTATTGTAGAATTTTAGTAAGTTAAAAGCTATTAAGATATGCAATAGCAAGTTCATAATTTGTCCGAGACAACGCAATCAGTGTAACTGCAGGATGTTCTTAACAAGAAATTATAATTAGTGAATCTGCAGACAACTTTTTAAATGAGGTTTCAGTCTTATTTCAGATTTGTTCTAGCTCGCAGCCCTTTCAAGGGATCCAAGACAACAGCCATTTAGGGTTTGAACAACAATGTTAAGTCTGAAACCTCAGTTAGTGAGCTCATGGGATGGGGTTAGAATAGTACTGCACACATACTTGCTAACTGCAGGTTTCTTGTTGAGCATGTCTGATGAACATGGCCTGTAAGAACCGGCACCTCATTGGGGGCAGAGCTCAGATCTCAGATCTCAGAGGCTCAAGACAAATGGCAGATCCATTTTTTTTCAATATTATTCTGTAATTCCAAATTGTTCCCATGCAATTATAAAGGCTTATGAAAAGTTTCAAGGTCTGGGAAATTAACTTCTATTATTGCTCAGACTTATGGTGCTATAGAAGTATTTATCCTGTTTTGAATTTTGCAATTTGTTTTGCTCTGACTTAGGTGTGGGCTGAACGCAGCAAACTGTAGTTTGTTTAGTAAGCTGTAGTCAAACAAGACCTTGTTCAGTGCAGTGTCTGAGCCCAGCCTTCAGCTATGTTCAAATGAAATGTTAATCCTCTGTAATAGGTTAAGTAGACTGCTGACACCTCCATTTCCCCAAATCATGTGTTGCTCTTTAACCAAGTTCTAGGGTTTACTTGAGGCTATTTATTTATTTAAAATATTTATATACCACTTCAGTCCAATAGACTTCTACTATTTATGTCTTGTGAACTAAGAACAGCTGTCATTTTTCCTTTGCCATAACTAGAAAGGGAAACCAACAAATTCCAGTTCCTGCCAACAACTGTTTGCAGTGCACATGCAGACAATTGTGTCACTTTTCTACAGGGAACAGGCCATGTTTTACCTTCTGGCCGTTTTTAGCTGAAAATCATTAATCCATTTAGGAAGAAAAGTATGGAACAAAAGACTGCCATTTGCTAAGCTTTGGATGCTGCACAGCACTTAATTCTTTCAGGCTTTGCTGGTGACTTAGAGTCCTATGCCAATAGTGACTCTCATTTCTTCCTCTTGTTTAACCCCTTCCAACTCCCAGCAGGCTACTCTGGTATGAAATTACTTTCACATCCTGCAAAACTTTAGTTCTCCTTACAAAAAAAATGAAAGGACTGGACATTCATGGACACATCAACTCATTGTTAATTTAACTAACAGACGTTAAGGTTTGTTGAAGCTTTTTCGAAGGACCGAGTATATTAATGGATAATTCCGTGATCAACTACGATTAGGCACCCTGATAACTAAATGCAATCTCCAAATAGTACCAGCATTTATTATTTATTTACTGTTTTATACACCACCATTCTGTGAAGGCATTCAAGGAGAGTGACAATTTTAAACACTTTTTTTTTTACGAAGAGTTACAAAGCACTTAAAACACATTTATTATTCGTGTGACTGTTTCTATGGAGGCTTGCAGATTTGTGTGCAAGTCTGCAGTTAAGACACGACTTAATCGCTCCTCTTTGCAACGTTACCGTCTACAGTAATTTTTATTCACTGACGGGGACTCAATGAAGGTCAGAAATCGTTCCGGATCATCAGAAATACTGCTGGAACGTTCCACGACAGTTTCCGCCTCTTTTGTGTTTCGTCACATTCGAAATCCCGCCTTCATCCCGTCGTGCAACGCGACAGTCGCAACATGGCGGCCTCCGTGCGACTACATATTGCTAAGGTGCATTTATGTCCTTTCTGTATTGGGAGGGAAGTCGCGCTAGCAGTGAATTTTGGTAGCGCGTGTTTTTCGGGAGAATGGAGATTTATAGTTTTCGTCATTATTAGCGTTCCTCGTTTTGTGTCTGTATTTGTCTTGTTTTCATTACTTATAATTCGAGCACTTCAGAGACGTTTTAATTATGAAGATAGAAGCTAATATGTAGGAAGTAGAGCTTTCCACACACGCCCGTCTTATTCTAAATGGAGAAAATAAGTTTGTCACTTTGGAAAAAAAGGAGATTGAATATACGTGAGGATTTTGATGTGGATATTTACGTATTTTTTCCTAATTTGAAGAAAGTTTGGCGCTAATTGGACAGTAATTTAGCTGCTTTGGAAAACAGTTATTGTCTGCATATCCAGAGGGCTGCAAAATGCGTTAACTAGTTACTTCAAGCATTGAAGCAAGCCATCTGTTAAGTTAGTTATAGGGAAAGGAAGAAAAAATGTGATTGATTAAAAAAATGATTTATATGGACCCCATCTCACAAATGCTACTCTCACAAAGTGTGGCTGACAAAGATTAAAACATACAACATAAACACAATATAAAAAATTGATTTCAAAACCAGCTAAAACACAAAGTGGCTGCTGTAGACATCATACACTAACAGCTCCCAGCCAGGGCTTTCCAAAAGGTGAGCAGAGTCAGGCCCATACATACTACTGTATGGACCTGCATCTTCATTGTTCGGGGAGGAGGTGTTTACTGTGGGTTTTGTATTATATACTTGTTTGGGGAACACTGTTTAATGTGGTACGTGTTTCTTAAATATGTGTTCTCTTGAAGCAGAGAGAAGACCAGTATGTTTCTGTTGAAATGTATGACAATAATTAATAAGTTCACAAACTGCAGTGGTTGGATTTGCACAGCATGCTAAGTCAAAATCCAGCAAACTAAATTATAAATTTTATATTGGGTGAGCACTGTGTATATGTGTGTGTGAGAGAAATAGTGGTAGAACATATAATTTGGATGTAAAAGTTCCTAGCTTTAATACCATATCAAAATAGGAAAGGAAAAACTTCCAGGAATTTTGGAGAGCTGCTGTCAGAATTGTAGCTGTTCACTGTCAGTTTGTTCAACACAGTGAACACTAAGCTAACCTCATTAGTTGGGTCATGGAGAAAATCTGTCTATGTGGTTGCTAAGAGTTGACACCAACTTGATGGCACGTAGTCAGTTGGGTTTATCTCACACATTGAGGTACAAACTATCCAACCTTTTTTAAGCAGATATGATTTGTTTTAGCATAGGGTACCTGTAGATCCAGCCAGTCTTTTGCACTAGTCATGTTTTGCTTAGCAATCTGTAAAGCAGGTCATTATATGCCAACCTTCTGTGCTTATATATTTTATATTTTGCTTTAAAGGGGCTTTTGTATCTCTAGGTGTGCTTTGGCTTTTTTTTTAAAAGACAGTGTATATGCATTTGCTTGTTCTGAAAAGCAAAGATCATTTGCACGAGGGACTTCTTGTCAATTCAAACAAGAAAACATATGACTTTTTCTATCTGAAATAGGAAGAAAATGTTTTTCCTCTGCAGATGTGAATTTCCATGTATGTTTAATATATCTCTGTGTGTAGCTCATATTGCCTTCTATTTGGATTGGGAAACTGAGAAGCAGATAAATGGCTGTAATTAAAAGTTGGTTGTATAACTTTTCTGTTTGTTTGTTTTTTTAATTAAAAGGGGGTAACATGTTTACTGAATGCTGCCCGTTTGGCCCCATCTTCTCTTGTGATCCCAGTGAGGACCAAAAAACGATACAGACTTCCACCTAGGAACTTTGATTCTTTGGAACAGCAGCAAAAGCAGTTAAGGGCTGCAGGCATTGTGATGCCTGAAGATAAGATGGCACAGTATATCACTATTACCTGCACAAGTAAGTAGTCTTGACAATTTGTTCTATAGAAAGAGCTGGAGTAGAATTAATCCCTATGGAATATTGAGTCCCAAAGCAAAATAGATATCAACTGGTTGCTTTCCCATTTTTCCCAGTCCTGCATATCTTTAAAACCTTTCTCATTGCATATAACAAAACGAAGTGTATATGCTGGTTTTGTCATGGACAGCATTTGACAATAGCATCAAGTGATGATGCGCAGCAAGGTCTGAGCCATTGTCATTCTCCCTGTAATAGCAGATGATTGGAAGTGAGCTGCAGCTATTTAGAATGGGTTGTTCTACATATTTGGAGAATTTCCTGACCAGAGAGAAATATAGATGCAGAAATATAGATAAGAAATATCAATTCTTATGGAAATTGAAATAATAAATCAAGAGAGGGAGAAAGGTATACTCTGATCTTACCAACAAAACCTGTGCAATTCAGAGTGGTAGTTAAATGTAAATTGGTGATCTGATCACTGAATGTTCTGGTGTTTTCCTGGACTGTGCTGCTCAAGCTCTTCAGGGAGAGATTGTTGTTTCTGAAAGTAATATGCTGGATCAGGAAGTGATTCATAGTCTCCTGGATGTGATCCAGCCTTTAAATATTCCACTTTTGAAATAATGACTTCCAGAAAATATCTTTCCCTGGAATGGCTGGATTGGTGTATTTTGGGAATAAAATGCAGTGTTCCCATAGGCACATCACAAATATCACCAAACCTTTGAGTTTTGCAATACTTGCAAAATGTCTGTACAAATAATAGAAAATAACAGTTTCTCAAAACACTTTAAGAATTTAATGCAACTGCTGTGGGAGCCAGAGAATTGAGGATGATGTTCTGTACTTTATACAGATGATTTGGTCTTTTGAATTTGTATTCCTCCTTTCCCCTTCCTTTCTACTGTTTTATTTCTTCCTCACTCTACATGCATACTTCTGTATATCCTAAATTGAAAGGTCTGAACAGCAATAGTAAGTTACTTTTCTCAGCTGGCTGGAGCCCTAAAAAGAAGTTAGTTTTCTCAGGTAATGCAGAAATGTACTGTAGCATTAGGTTGCAAGAACATTTTGTTACCAATCTTGCCTAATATTTCTTCAAACTAGTGGTTTTCAATCAGTGTACACATTTAGTTCTGCTTTATACATGACCAACAGAATGGGATGATAGGATACCATGCTGATAAAATGGATCATTCTGTTCCAGCTGTAGGCAGAAGCCACCATGTTTAATGCTCTAGCATGCTAAAAATACAATGGAAGTACAGCAACCTCATCATTACAGCAGTCCCTGTTTCAGGCAGGTGTCTGCGTGACAGGTAGTCCTCACTTAACAATGGTAATTGGGACCATAATTTCTGTCACGAAGCAATGCGGTCATAAAGCATGAAGTCATGGGACTGGTTGCCATCATCAAGTGAGGATTGCGGATTGTTAAGTGAGGACCTCATGTGACCATGACTTGCAACTTCCTGCTGGCTTTCAACAGGCAAAGTCAATGAGGAAGTCACAAGCCCCAGGTAGCTTGCAAGCATGCTGGTGGGCAGGGGTATGCTGCAGTGCGAGTGTGGCTGGGTTGGGGAGGGGAGGGAATGCTGTGGCATGAGTGCCGGCAGGGGAGGAGGATGCTGTGGCGTGCAGGCATGCATGCGCTACAGAGTGTGGGTGGGCTGCGGGAGGGATCTCATACTCTGTAGCAGGCTCCTTGGGAGAAAAAGTGGCAGGAGCGACTTGCGACCTTCCCTGCCAGCTTCCCCATTGACTTTGCTTGTGGGAAGCCAGCAGGGAAGGTCACAAACTGTCATAACTGCAAGCCAAGCACCCAGAACTTCGAGGACCAGTCATAAAGACTACTCGTTCAGCACCGTCACAGCTTCAAATGGTCGCTGAATGAGTGGTCATTAACTGAGGACTATCTGTATTATTTTACCAGTACTGACTGATATTGAAAGCACAGTCCACATTGTCAGTATGAAGTTCTCCCACAATAGCAATAGTAATTGAAACTGTAAGTGAGAACCATTCAGCAAGACACAAGAATTTATAGCAGGATGTTAACAAGATCAAATTCTAAGTGGAAGAAATTTTTAATTCATAAACATTGCGGGGTGGGGGCGGGCTCAAGCAATAATATTTTATCTCAATTATTTTTGAACATTAATGTTTCACATTTGATTGGGGAGCATGTTTTAAAAACGGTTGTTTGCTATGTTTGCTTCTTGTTTTGGTTACACAGGGGGGATCTTTGATCCTTATGTTCCTCCAGAAGGAGATGCCCGCATGTCAGTGTTGTCAAAGGAAGGTCTGTTGCAAAGGACAGAGAAGTTGAGGCAGGCTGCAAAGTCATACACAGCGTATGTATCTTTCTGTCTATGGCAGCCAGTCAGCCTGTTGCATCTGTCCATTCAGTGCCAGTGTGTTACTTCCTTTTGTAGCATCTGCAGTTTGTATCATGGGTCTTAATCTGGTTACCTTCTAAACATTTGTAGGTCTTAAAGGGTGATTTATTTCCTATTTTATTTATGTCCTAAAAACGAAGGCAGCACATATTAACCCACAAGAATACATTGTATATTATAGTCCTTTGTGGACGCAGTGGTTTGAAAAAGCCGTTTAAGGGGGAATTTTAAGACTGAATATTACTCTATGTACTTATAAAAATGAGTGCTAGCTAGGCTAGCAAAGGCTGAATTTGAATGCTTCTATCTACATACTAGCATTCCCGAACCAAGGGATTTCTTTTACTTGATAGGCCATGAAAAAGATGAGATTTCCCTCATTTGCAATTTCAAATGGTGCAGTACTAAAAGGTGCAATGTACTTCTGAATGTGTTGTTTGACTTAGGTATAGAAGGAGGGAAAAGAGAATCTTCTCTAATGCATGTATTGTTGGATCAGATGAAAATTCTATTTTATCAGACAATGGCCATTTGGATGCCCTGGTTAAATTCCTGAAAAGGATGTGTTGAAATGAGTCCCACCTTTTTGTAGTAGTAGTTTTATTGTTGTTTTCCAGCATCTAGTATATTTTTGAATATGACATTTTTGGATTCAAATATCATGATTGCTTAGTTCTCCATGAATTGATTTAATTCTGAGAACTCTTGAAGCTGCTGGCAGTTTAACATCTTTTCCTGTGAATATACTCCTGGGCATTCCTTCAAGAATTCATTGTTTCTTTTTTCAGACTTTGCTTTATATAAAACAGCTTCATATTTAACAATGCTTTTCCTAAGAATAATGCAAATCTTTAATTTGCTGATTAATACACTTCCAAATAAAGATACCACTTAGGTTACTATGGAAATTTAGGATTGGATTGTTTCACTTCAGCTGTATCTCCACAATGTACATATGCTTACAATTAACTGGTCAGTTTGCTGCATTAATCAATAGCCTGGGTTAATGCAGCATGCAGAACTATAAAAAGATGTGAACTGGCCAACAGCTTTTTAGCATAGCATATTATGTTGATT
The DNA here is from genome assembly GCF_035149785.1 of Candoia aspera. Classification (NCBI taxonomy): domain Eukaryota; kingdom Metazoa; phylum Chordata; class Lepidosauria; order Squamata; family Candoiidae; genus Candoia; species Candoia aspera. The sequence goes on along the minus strand of NC_086156.1, from coordinate 81,154,898 downwards.
CTCCAAATAGGTGCTCCTATAATGAAAGAGGTCCTGCTGTCTAATAGGTTGGTTCCACTGATGATTTCAGAACATTGTTTATGGTTTTTTTCTCAGGATCCAAAGTCAAGGCATAGCCTAGGAGTGACTTCACTGGCCATTACTCTCCTATAGTTTGATCAGTGTAATGTATATTCAATATGAGTGTGACTTTAGCTGCACAGGAATGTCATTCCACTGTTTTGCTGATTATGTAAGTCCTGTGTCTGACAAGCTTCATCTCATGGACTTTTTTTCTTGAACTATGGTTGTTTACTGTCTCCATCCACTTTTTCTTGGCAGAATCCGAAAGGTCAGAGAATGCGATCCTGGCTTCCGCGTCAAAACTTTTGCAGGAAAAGCCCTGGAAATCTTTATCGATGCACATAATAATCTGGCAAAGTAAGGCCCCTTAGGATGTTTCTCTGAGTTCCAGGCACCTCTTCCTTCTCTCCCCACAAATTGTGCATTAGTTTGACAGCAGCTAACATCCTTCAGTTCACTTAGGTGTTTTTTTTTTAATGTGAAAAAGAAAGCCTGTTGTTTTGTGATGGATGGATTGATAGAAACTGGTTCAAGTGTATTAAGGGTAAAGGTAAAGGTTTCCCTTGACATTAAGTCCAGTCGTGTCCGACTCTAAGGGACGGTGCTCATCTCCATTTCAAAGCCGAAGAGCCGGTGTTTGTCCGTAGACACTTCTGTGGTCATGTGGCTGGCTTGACAAAATGGAACACCGTTACCTGCCCACCGAAGTGGTACCTATTAATCTACTCACATTTGCATGTTTTCGAACTGCTAGGTTGGCAGGAGCTGGGACTAGCAGCAGGAGCACACCCCGTCACGCGGATTCGAACCGCCGACCTTCTGATCAGCAAGCTCAGCAGCTTAACCCACAGCACCACCGCGTCCCTTTCAAGTGTATTACCTGGAAGTAATTTCACCAATAGATAGCTGTGAAAATAGATAAGGAGTGAGGTGTGGGGGCAGGTGCTGGTCCGTTCAGCAGACATTCCAAGTGTATTTGTGCATTCTGACACCATTTCAGCGCCTGTTTTGATGTTGACTGTTGTTTCTCCCTTTTACTATAATTGTGTCTTGAGCCACAGTCAGTTTTTTTCATCCTCCCAGCTTTGCACAATACATCGTGACTTGAACTTGCTTAACAATTTTTCCTCAGTGTGGATTATTTTCTGTACATATTAGAGGTTGTCAAGAATTGTGCGTGCATGTGTATGTCCATGCTGATGTGCTTCAAATGGAATAGTATTTTAATTGAGTTGGTATATAGAGGCATCCTGATCATGTACTATCTTTCTAAATTCCTGCAGTTTTAACGAAGAGAAGCTTCACTCTCTAGTAACTGAACACTGTTACCCGGTAAGAATCTGTGATGAGATCAGCAAGTGATTGCTTAAAAAACTTTTAAAAAGGTGATCTATCATGGCTCTCTCCCATAACTGATACTTGTGCCCCTGTCCTATAGTATCCCTGCATTGTCAGTCTGCCACACTGGGCAGAGTTAATCATCATTGGTGGGTTGCTTAATTGTTCATCCTTCATTTCCGGTGCTTGCTTGTTTGGCATCCTTGCATGTACTTAAAATTGAACTGTGGTCCATACAGATTAAAAAAAATCCAAGAGGGAATAGGAAGAAAGCAATGCACTCAGATTGCTAGCATCTACATGAGCTCCAAATGCCATTCCAGGAGGAGAAGGGTTGGGGAAAACTGTCCATGGACTCAGCATGGCTGATAGCAGCCAGCCTCAGAATATTGCCCTTAAGTGTCTTTTTTGTTCTGTTTCTAATGTCTGCAGTTAACATAGTCTAGGCTTGGTCTTTGGTGCACATTGTATCAAGATACTGGGTTTCATCGATGATACTGTATACAAAAAGTTCTGAATGCCAGTAAACTAGTCTATTTTGCCTAAACTGTACTACGAGCTTCAGTTGTCCAGAGCATGACTTTGCATTTTCTGCCCATTTCCTTTTTCTCAGGCTGGTCTTGGTTATTTGCCCCATTTGTTTTCCTCAGTCATTTTTTGTGCCTTTCCACTTTCTTTCAGGACTGGAAAAATATGTTATTTATTTTATTTTAACTTTTTATCCCACCTTTATTATTTTTATGAATAACTCAAGGCGGCAAGCATACCTAATCCTCCTTCCTCCTCCTATTTTCCCCATAACAGCAACCTTGTGAGGTGGGTTGGGCTGAGAGAGAGTGTCTGGCCCAAGGTCACCCAGCCAGCTTTCATGCCTAAGGCGGGACTAGAACTCACAGACTTCTGGTTTCTATCCCAGCACCTTAACCACTAGACCAAACTGACTCTCTTATACCAAACAGTAAAATCCTGACCCCAATGGTTCTGTAGTATTTTAAAATTTCTGAGTTGTTAAAGATAGGGTTTGGGATGTTGGTTTTTTGTTTGTTTTGTTTTGTTTTGGTCACTTCCATTTTTATCCTCTAATTTCCTTCTAGAAACCTTCTTGTAGCTGCTCATAAGTATTTTATTCCTTTTGCTTTGACCCCTGTAGTAGTATACCTAATCTTCTCCTTAATTTGAACATGCTGAAATTTTAGACATGTTGTATTTGCTAGGAAATGGTACGAGGAAATGAATATAAGACCATCCGGTGGAGTTTTCTGGGGTCATTGGAGCCCCCTCGAGTGGTTCAGGTGCGATGCCCAACTATGCTGAGCGAGGACATTGTGTATGGGCAAGTGACAGTTCGAATGCACATCCGACAGGTATGTGATTCCAACCACTCCTTTCCTGGATGTAATAGAATGTGTTTTATGTATCACTGCTTAATGTTACAGAGTTGGTTTACTGTTTTTTTCTGGCAGATTTTGGCTATCTATGACCAGTTTGGGAGGCTGATGTATGGGAGTGAACAGATACCAAAGGATGTTCTGGTGTATGTTGTGTTTGAGAAACATCTGCTACATAAGACTGGCCAGTGGAGGTTACATGACAAGATTGTTCCATCATGGGCTCCTCCAAAAGATCCCCTAATCAAGGTACATGTTTAGGGTACAGTATGGCATTTATCTGTAAAGGTATCTTAATTTTTTAGATGCATGTGCTTTAAATGCCAGAGCAATGTTACAGTTTCGGCATCTACTTTTTATCTCAGGCTGCTTATAGTAGCTTGATTCGTGTATCCTATTAAATCATAATGTGATTTATTTGGTTTTGAAACACTGTAATGTGTTGTGTGAAATGAGCCACTGTCAATTAGTTACGCATGGTTTATTGAATAAGCAGCAAGTGTAAAAAGTGGCTCAGTTTAGCTGATGCTTTTCTCAACACCTACATGCGTATACAAATATTTCTCTAGTACAAGGCTTCTGCCAATTTCATGCTGTTTACAAGTGTAAAAAGTGGCTCAGTTTAGCTGATGCTTTTCTCAACACCTACATGCGTATACAAATATTTCTCTAGTACAAGGCTTCTGCCAATTTCATGCTGTTTGGGTACATTGGCCTACAAATCCTCTCATTCTTATCTAGCATGCCCAGTGGACCCTGGCAGGAGCATGAGGAGTTGTAGTTTAAAACATCAGAGGAAATCCTTTGAGGAAACTACGATAGTTAGGGGTGTGATGCTTGAGTTCACACTGTACCTCTGTCCTGTACTCATCTAGTCCTTAGGCAAGTCATAATATCAAAACCTTAGTTTGTTTAAATAATGGCAAAAGGAGTTCAGGAAATCTTGACTAAGAAGCCCAGTCACTGGTAATGAACTATTTTACAAATGACAGGCCTGGCTGGGATTGCACATCCTCATTCAAATCCAAAAACAAACAAATTGCATTATGTCTTCACATGCGGTGTCAATCCAACCAATGTGTTCCAGTACTCCCAGTTTCCCCCAGGGTTTTAAGGCATAGTCCTCCTAATTTTTCTTAAGACAGCTTCCTCAATAAATAGATACTTGTACAATGAGAAAACAGTGCAGTTCCTTCATATTTCAGACTTCATGAGCTTTTGACAATTGGCGCGTTGATTTTCCCTCCTTTTCCCCCAAACCTACACTTTCCAGACTGTTATGAGCCCAGGACCAGTCCGGACACCTTCAGAAGAGTAAGAACTCGATCACCAAGAGGCACCAGATCCACAGACTTAGTGTGACAAATAATAAGACCAAAAGAATGAAACATGGAAGACAAAATTGGATATGTCGGGCAAGCTTCTTATGTGTCATGCCTCTGGTTAAGTTATTATATATATATATATATATGTATGTATGTATGTATGTATGTATGTATATCAAGCTGTATAATCCCTATATTACTCCATATTTTCAGCTTTTACAGTCTTCCTTGCTAGAATAATTGCTGTATACATTGCAACATTGGTTGTAGATTGACAGTTCCTTGAATTAAAAAAGATTATGGTCCTGCAGTAACTGATAATCTCATGTTCTTTTTTTTTTTTTTACCATCTGATTTGTTGTGAGGTTTGGAAACTATATGATTTAGAAAAAAGTTTTAAAATATTTTTAATAGATCTGGAGAATGCATACACTTAATCCTGTATCACAAACAGATGTAACAATATTAAGTTACATCATATTACTCTTTTCCCAATATCATTGACTGGTGCAATGTAGTAAGAATTCTGTTTTATTAAATTCACGTGTAGCAGATACCAAAGTTCTGTATCACTCAGCAGATGGGTGGGATGCACACAGAGTTCAATTCTTAGAAGAGAAAATCAAAAGAAATAACCTGTAGCTAATTGTTGCTTCTTTTTATAAGCAGGATATGCAATAAGTTAACCTCAGAGAATGCTTTGGCAATGTCTCATCTTCAGTATGAAACCAAAGATTGTCATAACAGACCCTGTTAATAGGAAAAGAAAAACCCACCATCTCCTATTATAGTTGCATAATAAAATTTGTATAATAGTGTGTAGTACAGCCTTCCCTAGGTAACTCCTTATTGGATAATAACATCATTCCCATCCAACATGTGCTTTCTACCAGAATTTCGGAATCTGCACAGCAGAGGTTAAGCAACCTATGTGGAAAGTTAAAGTGATATCCATGCAATTTGTTATTTCCTTCCCATTCATTTGTAGGTGAATTTTGGGATCGATAAATGAAAGGAAGGTGCTATAGGTAGTCCTCATTTAGCAACTGCCTCATACAGCAACCATTTGCAGTTATGGTGATGAAAAAGTAACTTTGTAACCAATTCTTTCATTTACGACCTTCGCAGGTCTGTAAAGCAAAGGAAAGCTGAAGTAAGATCATAAACAGTTGTACTTTCACTTAGCAACTGCTTTGCTTAATGACCAAGTTGCCAGTCTCAATTGTGGTTGCTTAATGAGGACTACATGTAAAATCTGGCTATGAATTGATACTTCCAGGTCTTTTCATACAATGGTTTACAAGCTATTGGAAAGTTTACTGGGACAATGTTAAATGGTACACATGTTTTAGAACACGTGAATACATCTAACATAGCTTAACATGTAGCTTAAATGTATAAAATTGAATGAAGTGTGCTTGCAAACCTATAAATATTTCAACTGATATATCCATTAGGAAGCTAATTCACTGTAGATCTGAGTTTATCCTGTCTGTGTATGGAAGAAGTTCTTAATCACAGGCCATGATCAACTTGGAAAGTCTCTGCCTGTAGGGTGAGTAGATGTATGTATGTATGTATGTATGTATGTATAAGACTGATTGACTTCACTGCAAGTCTAGGCAGCATACAGTGTGAAACCATTCAGATACAAACAAAAGAGGAAAGAAAACTGATTTGCCTTCTGATAAGGGGATGATTTGTGTTTGTTCAGACCCACTTCATGATCATGGCCACGACATGCTTCCTAAATCAGAAATGTTGTCCAAAACATGATCTGAGGGCTGCAGTTGTTTTCACAGAAAAAATTGGAGCCCAGCAAAATCAAAGTCAGCATTACAAAATTTTCCCCATCCCTATTAAAATTCAAAGAATGAGATACACATTCTCTCTCTCTCTCTTTATTACTGTATTTACATTGTTACAGAGTGAGATAACCTTGTTTGATATTTAGTACAGTACAGGGACAAAGTGTCCCCATATTTGACACATTACATGAGTAGCACTTCTAAAGGTACATCAGACACAACTCGCAGAGGAAGTTAGGGTTCAAAAAGGAAATTTGGAGTCTTAGGTTTATTATAAAGTAGCCAATGCCATGTGTATTATCGGTATGTGGAGGAAGGTCTCTGGGCAAGAAAAAAACAGCTCAGGAGCAATTTCCTCAAATCCTCTAAGTGAGGGTTCTCAGTAATGGATCTGTGTATGTAACGTTGAGAAGGCTGGTCTTTGTAGCTCCCTGATCTTTCCTTTATGAATGTATATCAGTTGTTGCTTTGGGTTCACACCTAATCAAGAGGAATGTTTAGTTAATTCAGAAAATATATTCCTCAAGGTGGATTAGAGTTTACTCTTGAAAGCCAGTTCACTGCTAAGTCGTCCTAAAACTCTTGTGATCATCAGTTCACCAACTGAATCTGCAACCTTTTGAATGCCAGCTGGTGCTCTACCATCGAGTGTAAGCCCTCCTTGGCTCTGAACTATAAACTTTTTACCACAGAAATTTAACCAAAACAAAGGAGCTATTTTTAATTTGCTTCATAGCTTTGGCCACAAGGAGCTTCTGTATAGTCTCATTGTTTGGATTGTACAATATTACTTCATGCTGGTGTTTCTCAACCTTGGCAACCTTAAGATGTCTGAACTTCAACTCCCAGAATTCTGCTGGCTGGGGAATTCTGGGAGTTGAAGTCGACATCTTAAAGTTGCCAAGGTTGAGAAACACTGCTTTATGCCATTGCATGTATCACAAGGAATATGTTTTTTTAAAAAATCATGGTATTTCCCTAGTCCTGTCGCTCATTTTGGAATTGACTGAAAGCTACTTGTTGATTGTTTAAGTTTACTACTACTACTTCTTTTCCCCCTTAGGGGGAGAGTTATTATTCCTCTATTTTTTTTTAGAAGACTATACTGAAGAGCTGAATATTTTGTAATGTATGTTTCCTGCCCTTCATTGGTTTTTTTGTTTCTGCTTTTCAAAAATATCAGTTTCTGAATGCTGTTTGCAACAATGCCAAAGAAACATTTTCGAGAGAGTGCCACCTTGCGGTCGAAAAGTACAGTTGTCCTTTTAAGCTGTCCAAGTCATTGGCTGAGTGGCTGTGTGACATCATTAGAAAGCTTTGTGGAAAAAGAATGTTTAGGCAGAAGATACTCAACAGAATAGCTGAAACTGAGGGAAGTATCATCAGCCTCTTTAAGCGAAATGCTCACAAGAGTTCTGGGATAAAACAGTATGCATAGGATTTATATACAGTATCACACCAAGCTATTATATATTTGGTTTGGGGTTAGTATAATCTATACACAGGATCAGTGAATAATTCACGGTGTGTTTTAGGAGAGAAAACCACCATTTGAAACAATACATTCCTCATTTGCCTATTATAACTGTATCTTACTGGTTTATTCCTGATTTGTTTTGTTACTTGCCCAAGCTTCTAATCAATTCCACAGTGAGACATAGTTTCTAAAAAAGAAAGAAAAACAAATCAATATTTCTACCCCACCCCATCCCCCAGCAATCCTTAGATTTTTGTGTCTGGCTTTTTCAGCAACGCAAACACTTTGTGAATGTGATCTATGCAGTTGGAAAAGGCTTTGATAGGCAAACTAAGCTGGGGTAGTTAAGAAATTGTTTTAGTGGGATTTTATTAGAATTTTATTGTATATTTATTGTTCTGTATTGTAAATCGCCCAGAGTCCCTCCGGTCGGAGGAGATGGGCGGTGACAAATTTGATAAATAAATAAAAAAAATAAACTGGCAAATCCAAAGGAGAAAGAGATAATCTAGGGATGGTTTATTGCAGGAAAGAGAGTGGTTGGTTTGGGGGGGGGGGAGGCTGCTTGCAACTCATTCAATAAATTATATTAAAACCAATTCCCAAATATTAGTCACACCATCAATAAAGATATTTGAAAGCTGTATAGCACTTCCAATAGTTCAAAAGCCTGGTTTAGTTGTAATTTTTGTAACAATTCTATAATGTACATTACCCTTTCCCATGTTATAGCTGGGAAAACTGATGGTAAAGATAGTTTGTAACTCCTCCAAAGTCATGAAACAATTTAATGCCACAGCACAGGTAGAATTCAAAGCTTTGGGATGCATTACGCTGCTCTAACTAAAGGCTATATGAGCTCTCATTAAAAAACAAAACTTAGCCAAAAGCCAGGATGGCACAGTGGCTTCCGTTAAACATTATGGGATACATACAGAGCTGTGATTTCAATTTATTTGTTTAACCATGAACTGTTACATAAACAGCTATAAGCTGGGTTTGCAGATCACGTTAAGCCAGAAACCAAGGTCTTCAAACCACAGTGGCTGGATTTGCAGTATGCAAATGACATTTTCCTATGCTACATGCAATAGGATCCTGCTATAGGAAACAAATAGCTCATCATAATCCTTATAAAAATGCACCAATAAAGCTTACCTTAACATTTGTGACTTGCCTGTAATACACAGCTTAGGGAAGTGCCAACCACGTTCTAACAGATACTCATAAGTTCATTTAGGGCATCAATGAGGGCGTAGCAACCTCCCTGTAGTTGGTGATAGAGTACTTAGTGTGCTGTGTTCAGTCCTTGGCACCTTGATTTAAGTTTTGAAGGTCACCTACCTGAGATCCTCAGGGTTGTAGTCTGCTTGAATCTATAGTGTTTTTCAAGCTTGGCAACTTTAAGATGTGTGGAAACTCCCAGAATTCCTCAGCCAGCACATCTTAAAGTTGCTGAGGTTGAAAAATACTTCTGTAGACACATATTTCTCATCCTCAGCAACTTTAAGCAGTGTGGACTTGAAGTCCACTCCTGAAATGGGCTGAGAGAATAACCTTGACGACTATCTGATAAACAAAATCTGAATCCAAACCAGAAATGTAAAGTAGTTATAGTATTCATGATTTTGGTTTCTTGGTCTGGACTACCTCTCAGGGCTGACAACACCTCTTAAAGTTGCTGAGGATGAGAAACACAGGTATAGACAATATTGACCTACATGGATCGATGACCTGGTTCAGAATAGGGTAGCTACCTAAGCAGTATCTAGTGTGAACTGAATTTGCATTATTGAATACTCTCCTGGACTTTTTTTTCAGTCCTCAGGATTCCATGGCAGGCATGCCAACCTGGAAAGCATTTTCTTTCACCACCACCACCACCACCACCACCACCATCTCCTCTAATTGAGCTTGATATCTAGTGTCTACCATGCAGTTTTCTTGGCAACAGTATAGAAGTAGTTTCCCAGTACAAATCTAGGTTTTTTAACTTCCCAGTCTAGCCCTGGGGCTTCTTGCTCATCTCCCATCCAAATACTAACCAAATAGCATCCTGCTTAGCTTTCTAAGATCAGCTATGGGCCATAGCAAGCTTGAAATTCAGGACTTCAGCCAACAACAAAACGTCTGCAGGCATCTTCCTTTGTGCTTGACTTTTTTTTTAATCTCTTATATGCAAATAAATAAATAAATAAATAAATGGGAAGCTTACATGCTCCAGAGTACCAGCCTTTTTCTTTTTAAAAATGTTTTCAAGAATGTCTTTGAGCCCCACATAGACACCCATACTGTTAGAAAATAATATGGTTGGTTGCAACCCAGTAGGCATACTCATTTAGTAATGGCAAGTAAACTGAAGAGCAATGGTAGTATCACAAGTTTGCCTCCCCCCACCCACCCTTTGATATTGGAAGCTATTTTGTGAAAATACAGATAACATGATGTCAATACTCCAGTGTGCCCACTGTCCCAAAAAGGTTGTTTTTACTTAAAGTGGAGAACCTGCGGTGCATGGATCATGTCACATTTATTCTGAACTAGTTACTTTGCTGTGCGTTTCTTGACCTGACTTAAGGTGCTGGTTTTAGGCTTTACAGCCTTAACATCTTAGAAGAATAAGCTGCAGCTGAATGAGGCTGAGAGACCAGCAACAGAGGCTCTGTTCTCTGGCCTAACAGTAAGTGGTGTTAAGCCTTACCTAACAGGGATCACCACTGAAAAAGTGGTGGGTCCATGCCTTTGGAACACCCTTCCTAGGCAGTTCCCAGGTATGACATCACCACTCTTGACTTTAAAAAGTCCCTGAAGACAATGCTCTCAGTCTGCTTTTGGTACATGAATAAAACTAGCTGCTGTGTATGTATTTTGAGAGTGCAATTGTATTTCCATATTTTATTAAACCTGCAAACCACCCTGTAAAGCCAAGGTTAATTGAAGGTTAGTTAACAGTTTTTAAGTAAGTAATGAACCAGTAGGTAACATTTTGTAAACCAAAAAAATAATAACTCTTTTGATTATGGTTAATACCATTATTCATTAATATATGAAATAACAACTGATGTACGCAAGTGTCCTTGTCAAATAATTACCTATTCACACTTGTTTAAAGCCTATTTTCACTGGATACTTTTCACTGTGAGTAGAATCATTACTCAGTATTGTTTACAGACGTTTGGTATGCATGGTCTGCAGTGGCTGAAAGAATACCCAATGGGATCTGTATATTACATGTTCGTATACAAAGAACAACATGCAGATTTTCAGAGATAACTTTGGGTATTCTGCAACTAAAGGCAGAAATGTACAACTTTTTTGGGGTAACAGCAGTTCACCTATGTTGGCCACAGCTTTATCATCCAAACATTGCAGTATATTTTCCTTAACAAAATATAGGGAGCATTATCACCACAGCTAGTAGATGTCTTTTGTTTACTTTTTTTTAATCTAGAAGGTGGGCTTATTTTACACCATTTTGCATCCAAGAAGCTTTCTCAAAACACCCAATTAAATTCTTAGTTTTTCTCATTCAGTCACAATCCCAAGGACAGATACCTGATGTGACTTTGCTAGAATCTTCTGCTTCCTGAGCTTCTGGCTTCTGCTCTGTTTTGCTTTGGGCTACGACAGCAGGCATGGAGCTGGCTTCTTCTGGCTCTCCTAGGCAGGCTTCTGAGACGTTTTCGCTGATTTTTGCAGAGTCTTTTCTGGTCAGCATGGAATCTTCCTCTGCTTCCCAAACGAAGATGTTGTCTATGAAAATGTCCTCTCTGCTTTCTAATGAAAGGATCCTGTTTATACCTTCTGGCAGTGCCCTTGGAAGACTGCGGCACAAGGGTTTGTGCCCAGCCAGACTCTGCTGCTTGCTCTGGGCTCTTTTCCCAGTGTTTGTTGATACCTCTGTTCCTGCTTCCCATGGACAAATCTCTCCCTCATTGGATGCCCCTGACTGACTGGCTTCTTGAGGGGAGACCTCTGTTTTTATATTTTCTGTGCCATCAAACTTCTTTGGAGAAGTGGTGGTTACCATGACTTCTGCAGCATCTGTATTCTCTTGTTGAAAGTTAGACTGTTGAGAATGGCTAGTTTTCTCCAGAGTGTCTGGTGTTTTTATAGGGCTTCTTGAACCTGTTTTCACATTCCCTTTGGAAGCCCAACCTATGACGCTACTTGATGTCCCCTTCTCAGGTGGAGCCTCAATCCCTCCCCAGGGACATATTTCAGCTTTCATGGTAGCTCCAGCTTCCTGCATTTCCCATGGACAGAATTCTGTTTTTAGGCTTTCAGCATTGTCCAGTTTTATGGACAGATCTAAACTTTTACTACGGGGTTTTACTGCGAGTATGTCAGTATTTTCCTGGGAAGAAATTGAAGCTTGCTGGCTATGGGACTTGAATTTTTTAGCTGCTATTTCTATCCAGACTTTCTTTAAGCTTGGACTTGTCAATGTTTTGCCTTTTGCAACTCCGTTGATATCCTGCCTTAATATCCCGTCATTGCTAGATGTAGGTGCTGTTTCCATGAGGCATAATTCAGCCTTGCCACTGGATTCCTCTTCCTCAGCTTCCCAAGGACACACCTCTGCTCTTGGGCTTTCAGCATTCTCTGATTTCTTTGAGCCATCTTTGGGCAATACTGGGCTTTGGCTGCTTGCTTGTTCCAAGCTCTCCCAAGAACAAATAGACTCTTGTGGGCTGCTTACTTCTTCTTGTCTCCTCATCTGCCTTATTAAAGGTTTGGTATCTGCTTTGTCATTGGAAACCTGGTCTGACTCTTCTCTAAAGGTACTTTCATCTGGTGGACCTTCAACTATAGTTCCAGGGCCTATTTCAGTCTTAGCATCTGTCTGAAGCTCCTGGAATTCCCATGGACAAATTTCTGCCTTTAGACTCTCAACACTTCCCGTTTTCTTAGAACTAACTTGCAACAGATCTAAGCTTTGGGTGCTTTTCGCAAGTGGTTTATCAGTGCCCATACTTACCAGGGGAAAAATAGATCCTTGATGGCTTTTTGATTTCTTTATTTTTTTTAATGCTATTTCTCCCCAAACTTTCTTGGAGTTTGGACTTTTTTGTGCATTGCCTTCCTTTTCTTTGCAAAGCACAACTGGGACTTGTTTTAGTTTTCTGGTTTTTAGTGAGGCCATGGCTTCTGTCCATGGACATATTTTTACCTCTTCTGAGGTTTCCCATGGACAAACTTCTGTCCTTAGACTTTTAATGCTATCAGATTTCTTTGAGTCAGTTTTCCACAGAGCTGGACTTTGGTCACCAGATCTTGCTGAAAGTTGCTGAAGCCCCATGTTGTCCCATGGACAGAGGTCTTCCTGTAAGCTGCTCAGTTTTTCAATTGCCTGAGACAAACTCACTGGGGAAGTACTTTTGCAGCCATCATCCACTTCGGAAGCATTGTCTTTGGTCACTTCCCAAGGACAGACTTCTGCTTTTAAGCTCTCTGTGCTATCAAAGTTATTTGAAGGGATTTTGGAAATTATGCTGGGATCAACAATGTCCCATGGGCAGACAAATTCCTGGAGATTGTTTACCTTCTCTGTTATTTTAGAAGGGCCTGTTTCATTCTGTAAGATAGTCTTAGGACTATCCCTAGTTTCCCAAGGACACACTTCTGCCAAGAAGCTCTCTGTACTGCCAGATTTGGGGGAGTTTAGACTTTTAACATTTGACTTAGATGGCAGTTCATCAATGTTCAGGACTTCCCAAGGACTACTTGTCTCTTGTGAGCTACGTGCCTTATCTGGAGGCTTAGACACAATAGCTACAGTCCTTTTTGTTGCTCCTTCTGTATCCTGATTGGAAGCTATTTTAGTTGAAGGAACTGACGTTTCCCAGGGGCAGATTTCCTCTTCCTTAATGGCAATTTCAGTGCCCTCAGCTTCCCAAGGGCAAACTGTTGTCTTTCGGTCTTTCAGGCTTTCTGAGTTCTCTGACCTGAATTTGGACAGACAGAGGTTCTTGGATGTAGGTTTGATCAATAAATCTTCACTGACTATGCTCTCCCATGGACAGATTGATTCCCTATTCTGATTATTCCCTTTCCCAAATGCTACTTCTCTAGTTCCTTTTTTCTCCTCTCTGGAGACTGCACTTAAATTTTCCCTAAGTTCTGTTTCTGATGTTGATGCAGCCTTATTTTCCCAGGGACTTACTACTGTTTTGAGATTTGGTGCTTGTGTTTCCCAAGGAGCCATCCCTGCCATTTTGCTCTGAAAACTGTCTGACATCTCTGAGTAGGTGTTACTCAGATCTAAACATTTTGCACTGGTCTTTTGCAAAGCATCCTCCAATTCCGTACCTTTCAAAGGACAGATAGAATCATGCCATATGTTATCTTCAGGTATTTTCAGAGGATTTGATGCTTTCCATATAAAATCTTTGGAAGGTCCTATTTTAACGTTTTCCAGAGGGCATGAAGCCACTTCACAGGGAAATTCTTCTGCTGGTTCAGTTTTTGAAGGACTGACTTCTATCTCACTACTACCAATACATCTAGATTTCTTTTGGTCAACTTTGGATAAATCTAGGCTTTTTGTAGACTCTGCTCCTAGAAATGGTTCCTTAGTATCCCTGGAATCATGCTGCCCACACACCTTCTCTAGAGTTTCAGGTGAAAGATGTCTTGAAGGCATCTCTTTTCTGTATTCATCAGAAGGCTTCTTTTTGTCTTTGTTCATTGTCTCATCTTGTGGCAAGGCACCACTGATTTTCCAGGATTTTGTGTCGCTTTTGTTGCTGGATATGGCATTTGCTATTTCCCAGGGACATGTATCAGCTTTCTTGTCTGTCTTTGAAACCATTAACAAGATGTTAGAAGTTTTATTCTCTCTGTTTTGATCTTCTATTGCCTCACTGGGACACAGAGATACCCACTGGTTCTTGGTCTTTTCCAATCTGATAGGTGAGATCTCCTCAGCACTTTTGGAAGCTGTTGCTGCTAGGTTGCTCACTCTGTCCTGGACATCTTGGTTCATCTCCCAAGGACACAACTCAAGGGCTCTGTTTAGGTTATTCTTCTGTGAGCTAGGACAAGTCTCTTCTTCCTCATCCCAAGGGCAGATAGCTGCTTGTTTGCTGATTGGCTTTGCCCTGCTAAATCCAGAACTCCTAGAGAGTACTTCTTGTCTTGATGATCCTTCAATAGACATTAAAGCTGTTTCTGCCAACTTGGGTTTTCCACTGATGTCTTTCTCATTTTTGGTTTCGCTACCCTCACTGTTCTTTCCTGAACTTATGTTTCTCTTTATCTTTGAACGGTTGAATGCTTTAATAGCCATACCTAAGCTTTTTATGGAGCTTTTGGAAATTAGGCTTTGGGATTGTTTCTCAAGAGAGCTGTTTTGATTATCTGAATCACTCACCTCTAGATCTTTCTTGCTTGGAATGGGCATTTCCATAACCTCCCAAGGGCAGACTTCTGCAGCAATGGAAGCTAGCCTGGTTAGCCCCGCCAGAGAAGAAGGCGGCACATTATCTTCTCCATGCATAGTCTTTTCCATTTCAGGTTTTAATGGAGAATACCCTTCTGTTTCCTTTGGACATATGTTGACTAGCACTGGAATATTTGGGGGTTCTTTTTGAGGAGACTGAGCAGGATGTTGCTTTTTATCATAAGTATCCGAAGGAGCTATATATTTCCCTTCAAGGTTGTGAATTAAACTTTGCTGCCTGGCGGGAGGTGGTGGTGCCCTCTTAATGGCATGGTGTCTTCTCCCAGGCAAATCAGAAATGTTGATGCTCACGCTCCTGATGGGGGCAGATGTTACATGCCTTTCAGCTCTGCCTTCTAATGGTGTTGATGGGGCTGTCACAGCTTCCCATAGGCACATAATGTCTTTGCTGGACCTGCCACCTTCTGGAAGATGTCTCTCAATTTCTTTTGCTGGGTTCTTTATCTGGAGCTGTTTCACCACTATTTCTGAGGCTACATCACTGAATTCAGTATGTCTGGAGACCTTACTTCCTGTCATGGTATCTTCCACTGCTGTTTTTGTGTCTTTCTTTTGGGCAAGTTTATGAGTATTTTCAAAATTGGCTGTGCTAGTTAGCAGTGAGGCATTTTCTTTTGCACTGCTGGCAACACAGAGAGATTTCTGCAGAGCGGAAAGCTTGGGGTGCAGAGATTTCTTATCTGCTAACAGGTTGTGAGCACTGGCTGACTTGTATACCAGAGTGGCTGAGTCATTGTCAGATTTCTCTGAGGCTTTCTTGGCTAGTTTTTTCCTCATAAGTGAGTCCAACAAAGAAGCTTCTTTGCAACTGTCATGTCTGGTTAGTACACTGTTCCCCTTGACATCCCTCCTGTGGTCATAGGTACTATGGGATTTCTTAAGTGAAATCCTACCTTGTGCTTGGAAGGCCACTTTGTGCTTGGAAGAGAAGTCCTCTTTCAATTTCATACTCAAATTTCCAGAGCCCGAGCATCTTTGCTTGTAGGAGCCAGAATGACTTTGTCTTCTTCCACTGATAGACCCATCTTTCTCCTCCTTGCTGCACTGGCGGGACATAGACTCAGGAAACTCTGTGATACGCTTCATCAGAGTGTGGCCTAAGCCCCTCTTCGAACTTCTCTTCTTCTGAAGGTGAGGGTTGTTGGCCGTCATCTTCTTGGTCTTGTGAACTTCCAGCTGTGTATAAAGCTTTTTCAGTTCATCCTACATATTATGTGTAGGGGAAAGGGGAAATACAGTGAAGGGCAGGGGAGCACAGATAACAGAAGAAAAATAAAACACTTTTTCAATCAAAAGCATAACAATAAGGAATTGTGTCCTCTGGATGGAATGACAACATGATTGGGTTTACTAAAGTATTTTTTTCAGTTGCTTAATCTGTATTCTTAGTATGGCTCTTTATTCCAGGATTAGGTAGAATATTCCTGCCATGAATCCACCATTCCATGCTGCTGCTTCGATGTGGCTTTTTCTAGATGTAGAGTAGTGGTTGAGAAAAAAAGATTGGTGATGTAGCAGCTTTGTTCAAGTATCTGGTATGATTGTGCATGACCTCTGGTAGGCCAGGGATGGGGGTGGTCCCTCTATCCTGGCCCTTCTTTTTTTTTTTTCTTGCTAGAAGATGACATTGATTTTATTTGTATATTCCTTTTAAAAAAAGATACAATCCTTCTTGATCTCTCAGTGGCTTTGGATGATATCCTTCTGCACTGACTCAGGGGGTTGGAAGTGGGGTGCACTTTTGTTTGATGGTTCTCCTCCTTCCTCTGAGGCCAGTTCTAGTTGGTGTGCGTGTGGGGGAAGAGAGATAGCCCTAGACCCCTGATTTTCAGGCCTAAGCTCTGTCCCCATATCTGTTTAACTTCTATATGAAGCTCCTGGGCAGGTCATATGTTGGCACGGGGTTAAGTATCATCAGAATGATGGTGATACTCAGTAGTGCATCTCTGCCTTGGACTGCTCAAGCCATGCCATTGAGATTCTTTTTCAGTGCCTGGGGGCTGTGAGGGTCTAAATGGGGAGGACCAGGCTCCAACTTAACCCCAGCATGACCAAGTGGCTGTGGGTTTTAGTTCCTCCCCCCAGATCTGGACAGTTTCCATTTGTTAACTCTGGATGGGCTTACACTCCCCCAGACTGAATTGGTGCACAATCTGGGAGTCTTCCTGGACTCACAGTTCCTGCTCAAGAAGCAGGTGACAGTCATGGCAAGAGGGCCTTTGCACAAAGCCATCCTGTGTGGCAGTTGCACCCATTCCTGGACTAGGATATTCACTCATGTCTTAATTGTTTCCTGCTTGGACTGTTGTAATGCACTTTACATGGGGCTGCCTTGAAGGGCATTTTGTAGTAACAACTGTAGCTGTTATGACCATGTACTACCACTTTGTGAGCTGCACAAAGGTTTCTGAGTGCAGTTTAAGATGCTGGTGATCACCTATAAACCCTGCATGGCATGGGGCCAGGATATCTGAGGGACCGCCTGTCTCCAATGGGTTTTGCCCATTCCACCAGATCCTGTAGGCTGGGTATGTCCCTGGTCCCTTCTCTGTTGCAGTGCCTGCCTTGTGTAACAGCCTCCCCCACTTAATTCTAGACAGCCCCAACACTGCTGGCCTTTTGGGAAACCTTAAAAACTTGGTTCTTCTCTCAGGCCTTAAGACCAGGATATTAATGGAGCCTGGTTTTGTGTTTTTTACTTTGGAAGACTGAGATGTTTTTGTACCTGCCTTCCCTTACTGTTTTTCTCTTGTTTTCATGTGTATGTTCCTGTTTTTAGGCTTGTTAGCTGCCCACAGTTATTTAAATTTTAATGATAGATTATTTGATCGATAGACAATAATTTGCAGATTTACAAAGTGCAAAACTGAGAAGGGGCTTGGCTGAATTGGGGGTGTGAAAATGGAGAAGATGAGTGCTGGCAGTTTGTAGCTCACATCAGCAACAGCATTCAGACTGTATGTGATTCAGAGCAGGAATTAGCCCTGAAAGAAATGCTTAAATGCTCATGGTCTGTCCCAGGAAAGGAAAGGGCTTACATCGGTTTAGCAGGAATTTAACTCCCCTCCCCCCTGCTCCCCAGCCCATTCCCACCTATAGCCAAACCCTCAAGGAGAGACAGGAAGCTCAGTCTTACTGCATAATCACCTTCTCACTCTTTTGCAACTAGCATTTATTTAGGGCAGTGAAGGATGGGCTTTTTTGTCTGAGGTTAATTTGCTTCAGGAGAAAGACTGCAAAAGGCAACTCTTACTCTGCACTGTTTCTGGCATAGCTAGCGTCAAAAGAAGGTCCTGAGTATTCCACCCACCCGAATGTCATCGGGGTCAAGGCTGTGCTCACTCCATGCCGAGGTGATGCTGCTGTTCAAGAAGGATCCCGAACGCCTCATATCCAACTCATCCTCATATACCTCGGCAGCAATTTCTTCCCGCAAGGGTGACCCTGCATGCAGAAACTGTGTGGGAGAACATAGATGTTGAGTTTTCTTCAGGAAAAGATAATGGGGAATGTGAATTTGAGATCTCTGACCTATCCCTAAAGCACAGAGAAGTAATACAGTAAAGTTGAGGCCAACTTCTGCTGCTTCATGTATGATGCAAAGCCATAGGTTCACACCAAATGCAAAGCTGCAAAATATGGTCTACAAACCAGAATGGCTGGTTTCGTATATCAAGCTACATCAAACTCAGGAAACTGTATTATGGATTAACATAATGTGTGAATCCTCCCTATAAGAGCCTGAAGCTCCTAAACATTGGGCTTGAACTCCTTTTGGCTATGTTAGTTGGGAATAAGAATGGAAGTCCAATGTGATTTGAGGGTACCCAATTTGCATTTTGTTCTGCTTCTTACTTTAAATCTTTGGTACTCATTTTGGTTGGGAATACACGATTTGTTATGTCTGTATATTGCACTTCCAGTTTTGAATGGTAGCTCTATGCTGAATGGCTCACCTAACAGTAACAATAATCTGTCTCAAATTATTTCTGCCCATCCCACATGCTCCAGGTTTCTTTCTGGAAGCAACGTTATCAGATGGGACTTAGGGGGCATGCCTTCTCTGTTGCAGCACCTGTCCTTTGGAATGATCTTCCCCCAAAATTCAGTTGGCCCCAACCCTGTTAGTCTGTAGGATGGCTTTAAAATCTTGGTTTTCTCCCAGAATGGCCAGGATGATAGATGAGATGTCAGCCCTTTGAAGTAGTTCAAACAAGAAGCACTGACCATGAGTACTAATACTACCTTTCTTGTAAGGTTACAGCAACAGAATCTTTCAAGTCTGAAATTAGGTCTCCCCTCCTGTACTTTAACTCTCCCAAAAACTAGGTATGGTCCCTCCTGAGACACTTTCTCCACCCCCACCACACCTTCAGACTCAGATTTTGTTTTATTGGACCATTGTCTAGGCTGCAGCTTTTCCTTCTGTCTCCCAAGATCAATCCCATATACCGTTACATAAGCCCATCTTCAGGTGGTGGAGTGTGCATTGATGGGCCCTGATTGTATGCTGTTGGTATGTTGATTTTTGCTTTGTTTTTCTTGATATTATGGGGGGGGTTGGTTCATGCTAGGTTGGGCAGCCAAATAAGTCTTCTAAACAAACAAACAAACAATAACTCCCCCCCACAAACATATATGCTATTAAAGTTTTGCACAGCAAATATACCACATCTTCTTAGACCTTCTTGATTTATGTCCCTGAAAAGTATATTCCTTAAAACAAAGGCAAAATAGAAAACAGAAAGTTAACGGAACTAGACTTGACATTATTAAAAAAAAAAATCACCAGCACAATGTTATGACATCTTAAACCTGACTCCTGGTTCAGTTTTGGGGGTTGGAAGAGAGAGCATAGAACCTTCTTTGGTTTACTTTTTTGTAAAGATTCTTTCAGTTCCTACCTTTGGGATGAAAATAAGTGCAAGTGTCATTGTGGTGGTGACGTGAGTATGAATGAAAAACAGTAGCAGAGTCCAGTCAGGATGCAAGGAAGGAACCATTAAAAACCTGGAGACAGAAATGGGGAAGGTGGAATGAGATGCATTGGAGAAAGAAGGTGGTTGGAGGAATTAGTGGTATGGTATACATATTCGTCGTCAGAGTGATGACAGACTAGATCAGTATTTCTCAACCATGGCAACTTTAAGATGGGTGGACTTCAGCTCCCAGAATTCCCCAGCCAGCAAGGCTGGCTGAGGAATTCTGGGAGTTGAAGTCCACCCATCTTAAAGTTGCCAAGATTGAGAAACACTGGACTAGATTTTTAAAAAATTGTAAAAGCATGCATAATTATCACCCTTAATTCCAGTACTTGTCTTGATATAGTTTAGCATTTAGTCTTTAGATAAACATTTCCCATGCAGGATTGTTACAATCTTTACAACCCGCCCTTGGTAGCTGGGCTAGGAGCATACCCAATCTGACACTAAGCATTTGAAAAACAGCTTCTCTGTCTGTTAATGCCTTCTTCAAAATCAGCCAAGTTAAAAACTGAAGGAGCTGAAAAAAGATGTGGGGTGGGTGGGAAGATTCGTATTGTGTCTAGAGAAAATAATGTTTTGCAGAAAACCCAAGTGATGGATTGTATATAAATGGTAATTCTGAACAAGCAAAACACATTGCAATTTTGATAACAATTTTTCTAAGCTGATGATTGAAGAAGGAACAGTAGATAGGAAGAGCATTTTTAAACACTTAAAATATTTAAAACTTCTAGCACTCCTAAAATATAACCATGTTAACATTTAATTTAGTGGTTATTGGTTGTGTTAATCCTTCTCAGTGTGAATGCACCTTCCTTTCTTCTGTACATAAAATGGTGTTCATTTAGATTGTTTTAAGTTATCTCCTTCCTTGCTATTAGAAGTAAAAGCATGAAGTAGGTGCTATTACTTGTTCAGACCATGCTTTTATGAAGTTCATAAAAATCTAAACAGATCTTTCAAGTGGCCTTGAATGTATCTTTGTTGAATCATAAAGATTTTAAGAAGGACATGGAACAGAACATGGTAGCTCTTTTTTATATTTACATGAGTGGTAGGTGGCAGTATTGCTACCGAAACTCTCCCCACGACCCGAGTTCGATCCCAGCGGAAGCTGGATTCT
Organism: Candoia aspera; assembly: GCF_035149785.1. NCBI lineage: Eukaryota > Metazoa > Chordata > Lepidosauria > Squamata > Candoiidae > Candoia > Candoia aspera. The sequence continues at coordinate 81,133,926 of NC_086156.1, read as the reverse complement.
CTCTCGGGTAGCCCGCTCAGGTCGACTCAGCCTTCCAACCTTCCGAGGTTGGTAAAATGAGTACCCAGCTCGCTGGGGAATGTGGCGACTGGGGAAGGCAATGGCAAACCACCCCGCGATAGTCTGCCAAGAAAACGTCACAAAAGTGGCATCCCTCCAAAGGGTCAGACATGACTCAGTGCTTGCACAGGGACCTTTCACCTTTCACACCTTATAGGGACTCAGTTATAGAGTGGTTTAGCACTTTGGATTCAAAAGTAAGATGGTGCTTTGGAGCACCTGTCTTCAAGTATTTAAAGCAGTTGTGTCTTTTCCCATGCAATCCTAACTGCAAACAGCTGCAAACAGATACTACAGGCACCTACTGAGTACAGCCCTACCATAAAATTTAACTGCAATCAAATTATTGTTGTTGTTATTATTATAATAGTAAGAGTTATTATAATTTTGATGTTGCCAATCTCTTCACTATTGGCTATTAGATTTGTTTTCCTCACATTCATCAACACTTTCAAGTATTTTGAATGTTTTCATTAATCCCATAATAATAATAATGTTATAAATTATGAAACTGGGAAAGGCTCCTGGCCCTGGTTGTTTTCCAAATGATTGATACAAAAAACATACTGGGTTTCTGTTAGGGCTTTGCCTGCTTCATTATTCAAAAGGGTGAGGTTTAGTTAGGGCCTCTACATAACACTGAAAAAAGACATGGTTGCTTTAATGAGCCAACTCATTTAAGTAGCCAGCTCTTTTTTCCCCCAGCCTTGTATGGAAGCCTGAAAGAGATGTGGCTTCTTTAAAGAGGTGCTGTGCTCATGCTCAAGTGTGAACCAAAGCACTCTTTCCAACAGTTTTTGAAGCATGCACAGTCCTAGTTTTTATTTTTTTCTTTTATTGGAGTTATATGGTTATATGGTGAAGCTTTTTCAGATGAAATCCTACTCTTCAGGTTTAATGAAATAAATACAGTTATTACAAAGTGAGGCAAGTATTCTGCTCTTTGATCTAGTTCCTTGCTAAAGGAGGATACTAAGATTTTAAGAGCTACTTTAGCCCATAGTTTACAGCTAGTTCTTCTGACTACTGTACATACCAGGCTGAATTTATACAGGGCCATCAAGATTCTTAAAATATCGAAGTTTTCATTAATGTTCTTCCTCTATGGCCATGATTCTCAGGTTCTTTCTCCAAAATGGAGATTTGCATGTCCCCTCTGCAATTTGGATTTTTAGGGTAAGGAATTTGCACATTGCACAGACGTGTGTCCACAAGGACTTCTCCCTTTTGGAAGCAGTTCATTCTAAGTTCCTGAGCTGAACCTTGGTGTTCCCTCCATGCCACTCTTCAATCAGAGGAATGTCTCAGTTCAGCAGAAGCACTGTTTTGGATGAGTAAGATCCCCTCTTGGCTGAAATTCCCTGAGGGTTTAGCCCCAACTGATATTATAAGATAGCTTTTATTCAGCTTGGAAGAAGACTTTAGAGGCAAAAGGACAAATATTGGTCTATCTACAACCCCCCTGCATTCTCTGGGTTTTCCCAAAGCAAAAAATGTTGCCCAATAGCAAAGAATGGATATCAATTTTCAGACAAAGAATGCTAGGAGATCCCTTGCTTTGAGAAGGGGAATCTAAGTAAATGTTTCATCCCAGGTAAATATTGATATAACCTTGCTACTGCAGAATCTTTTAGGACCTTTGCCTTATCATATTTTAACATGCTTCCTGGAAGGAAGATGCCAATGTACAGGGATATCTGCAGGTGAGGTCAAAAAAGTCAAGATGGCAGTTGCAACTGCATGATCAACCCCCCCCCCTTCCTTTTTTACATGCCAACTTATTCACCTTACAGAGAGGCTTTGTCCCTGTCATTTGGAAGCAGTTGGCCATGTGGGCCATGTGCTGCTCTACTGTTGATTATATGACAACATTTGTTACCTGTATTTAACTCCAGTTCTGAATAAGTTCCCTGGCAGACAAGACAAATTCTATTTTTCATTTCTTCTTGCAATCCATTAAAAGATGTTGTTTTTAACATTGCCAAATTCTGTTTGAGAGCTTGTATCATTAGGACAGAGATAGTAAAAGTAGACAATTATTTTCAGTCTAACTAGAAACAAACAATGTAATTTGGCAACTCCATCTAAATTAGTTTACAATATATAGTATATAAAGTGTGTCTTTCTGTATGAGTATACTGTATACATGCACACACCTTATTTTATACTTTATTTTATAATTAAGTTTTTACATCTTTGCAAAAATAGTTTAATAATTCAGTAGTTTAACCTTAAATATTTCTAGCACTCTGGTGGCTGTATTTTATTGCTCCATTTTATTTTTTCTTTATGCATTTTCATGTGAGCTCTGTAACAGTGTACTATTCTGGTGAGTGCTCAGATAAAGATGTTCTGTTCTTATCCAAAACAGACAGGATCCAGCAGGTTTTATTGTTGCATTTTTTGGACATTAAGGAAGTTTTTCATGTGGTTTTCCACAACAATTTCTGTTTTGTTTATGATATAATTTTTGAAGTGTTTTCTATATTTTTTCCATTTGTATTAACATAGATGTTATGTTACATTATTAAAGATGCTATATACATTTTTTTTCTGTTCATTTGCTATAATAAAAAATGCAACCCCCTACAAGATGAACAGATATATTTATCACTCTGATTACAGATGCAGTTTGCTGTAGTTCTTGGCTAAGGATATCTAATTATCTTTTGGTAGACACAACTTCTGTATCAAGGACTTTTATGGTCTCAGTTTACCCACAGAGCTCCTAGGAGGCAAGTAATGCCAGATCCTCAGAACATAATTGCCCTGAAACTGCCCTTTGAAAAAGCCACTTTTCTCTTACCTAATGACATGAAAAGCAGTCGAAGTTATCAGCTCATTGTGGAGAGCAATGCACAGGTAGCGAGGCTCATGGAAAGCAGAAGGGACTGTTCGGGTAGCATAGCAGAGAAAACTTCCCCAAAACAAGAACAGCATCTCAGCTAGGCAGCAAGAGATACAAAGATAAGCAGAGATGTAATATTCTTGCCACAGTTTTCTGTTTCCCACCCCTCTAGATGGCTTATTAAATAAGGGAAGGAAGGAAGGAAGGGAGGGAGGGAGGGAGGGATCATATTCAAAACCTGCATGGAAGCAATTTCCCCTCATTCCATTGGCTGACTCATTTCTGACCTCAAATGGCTGGAGGTTGACGGGTTCTGAGAAGGAACGTTTGGTTGCATATCCAGAGGTACAATACTCCCATTTCATGTATCACATGGAGTTTCATATGCTAGAACTGGAGTTTAAATAGCTACTGGCAAATTCTATTGCACTGAAGCATGAACAAATTCTTCTGTTCTTCTGCTAGCCTCTGCAATCTTGTACCTACTCATAATCATCTTGGTGGCAACTTATAACTGAGGATATGCATTGCTACTTTCTTGTATTGCATTAAATAATGGAAGCGAAATGTTGAAAACAAAGCAGGCATTATGGAGGATGGAAGGGAAAGAGAGAAAGGGAATAGATAGAGTAAATGTGGAAAGTTGAGAGGATATTTAGGAAGGAACAATGACATCAGGGTTAGTGGTGAAGTTTGGTAGAGTGCCTGTTCTGAGAAGTAGAAGTAAGTGCCAGAATCAATGGGTGATGAGTTTAGGAAAGGGAAGGGCTGAGGCTGGAAGTAAGGATGAAGAAAAGAAAAAAATGCAACAGAGACAGTACAATGTAAAATCCAGGTTTAAGGATGATTTATGTAGAATAACCAGGTGGCAGCTGCAACCATGTGATCAAAGCCCTGTCTTTCCCCTTTCCTGTCACAGGGCAAAGCACCAGATTGGGAGGTGAGAGGTTCTGGTCCTCACCCACAGCCATCATGTAATCCCATCGGTCCTGATCGCAGATGTAAAACTGGAGGCCCCTGGGAGTCTGTGAACGGACTACCAGCGGTATGTTTTTCTCTCTATTCTCCAGCATCCCCACTGTCCATGCGGCCAAAAACCAAAGGACCAAGAGCAGGATCAATGCCAACTTCTTCAGCACTCGCCCACTGGTCATGTAAGGGACTCGCTGAGCCGTGTGAGACAGAAAGACCTTTAACACCCTGTGGGACAGGAAAGCAGAGGTGACCTGACCAGGAAGAAGAGGACCATTCTCATTGTTTCTTTGCCAAAGGAGCTGAGAAGGATTTACAGTGTTCAAGTAGGTGAAGGAATTGGGGGACTTATGCAATCAAGCATCTCTAAATAGTTTGCAGCGCATTGCTACTGGTTGTTGGTTTAGTTACTGCAAAGTTGGCTCTGAAGGTTAACAATTAATAGAGGATTTTTGTTTTCCTTTTCTCTCCCCCAATAATTGTTCTTTAATTTTGGTTCTTCTCCTCCTCCTTCTTCTCCTTTTTTTTTAAAATAGTCTTTTGATTAATCTAGAGACCACTGTGAATCTTTCTAGCAGAAAAGGAAACTAATAAAAAAAATGAAAATAAACAGATTTTTCAGAAAAAGCCTAAAAATTGCAATAGATAAATGATGGACATTTCATGTTCTAGAGCTTCGGATACTTAAAGGCTGTGGGTCCTGAACCAGCGTTCAATCTGCTGGATTTCGTATCATTCAGAAGGTTTGCAAAGCTTGAAAGAAAAAAATTGGGCTCAAGACACAGAAGAAACAAATGGGTCCTGATTGATATTTATAGGCATTTTTTAGTTGAATTCATAATAATTCCCACTTCACAGGAAATTGCAATTCCCAGGACGCCCTGGGAAAGGTAAGACAGTCAAAAGAGTATTAAAACAGGGTAAGTATATAATATAATTTATCTGAGGAGATTTTTTTGGCACTTCTCTGACCAACATGGGGCCAGTGTACTGGATTAAATGGATCGCTGGATTTAGAGGAATTGAACAAAAGAGGGATTCAGCTGCCAGTATTCATTCTAATCACAGACGTAAGAAAGTAAGTCCAAGGTTCCATCCCTCTATTTCATCCAACTTCACGAAATAATCTCACCTATACAGTTTAAGAGTGATTGTTCCATAAACAATGGCAAAACCCAGCATGCGCACCCATCGCAGGACAATGCAGCGAAAGATACTTGGCTTGAAGTACAAGATAAAGACCTGCATGAGAAGGAAAGGCAAAAAAGGTGATGTGTAGACCAGGGTTCTTTTCTAAAAAGGATATTGTGTCCATGCATACAAGGTCTGAATGCTTTTCCATCCAATTATCCATCAGAAGCCATGATTACAGAAACAGGAAATTGCCCTCAGCAATTTTGTTTATGTCTTGATGAAACCAACATTTACATTGATGATACATCCTAGTAGCCTTTACCAAAGAATCCCGGGTCAAATATAAGAATGTTAGAATTATCACATGGTACATTTCAAGGCCCTTGGGGAGGTTGTCAGGAGGAGGAATGGAGGTGATATTTATTTATTTAATTTATATAGCCATCCACCTCACATATGTGACTCTACTGCCTCATGCATAAAGGGGCTAAATGAATTTAGGAAGGGAAAAGAAGAGAAACTTACATTCAGTCTTGCGTATGAATCAGACTGCCTATGCCCAAAATGCTAACTCTAAGTTAACTGACCATGGTTGATTGAATTTATTCAATTCTCTGGGTTTGCACTGAACTAGACTAATGCAATGTATGAATCAAGCCTCACAACTCAGCTTTCTGTCCTTGAGCTATTGACTAGCCAGATGTCCTAGGACCTATCCCACAAAGCAGATTATTCCGATAATCCCCATTGTTTTTTTCATACACATAATGTTTATGAACATTAAGGTTGGCTTTTTTTCATAGTGTATAGTCATCATGAGACTATATTTGTATTTTCCATGAGCTGCAGAAATTGAGCTGCAGAAACCCTAAAGGAACAGAATCCTACCACTTGAGGGCCTGATTTTATTCACTTAAAGAACCTCCACAAGTTTCTAGATGTTAAAGCTACAAAAATAGGACCAAATGTAAGTTGGCAATACCTGAATTTCTGGAATGGAGAGAAGCCAGAGCAGGGTTTCCTTTTTGGTCCCTGCTTAGCATTTTACTCAACATACATGTCTTCTTTTGGCCAGAATGTTGACAGATCAGCCTAAACTGCTTGTTCAACCCCTTTTCCACTCTCCTAGCTGTGAGCCAGGGCACCGAAAACCAGTTTTATTCCCCAGTAGTAACCTCCACTGAGATAGAGAACCAAGTCATATTCAGTTTTCCTGGTGGCCCAGTAGTGTTGATGTACCTCAGACAACTGAACCCCTTTGGGTCTAATCTAGATACTCACAGGAAAATAGAGCAGGAGTGAGCCAAAGAGTATTGTCTCCAGAAGAATAACTCCTGAAGCCCGAATCCTCTAGGAAAAGAGAAATGAATGTGAAATGGTGGTGCAATTCATTGAAACCAAGGTTGGTGATTCTAAGGGGGTGCACATATTCAACTTATGCAAAAAATGATGGCAAGTAGGAGAGCAGGACAGCCATTTTATAAACCCAGTTTGTGTTCTACTGCTCACTGTTGCCCGTACCTTGCTCTTCCTATAGTGGTAAGAAATTAACATGCTGAAGAAAACTGTCAGCATGCAGAAAGCCTGAAAAGCAAGAACAACAGCCCGTAGAGACCAATCTTCCTGGATCAGACATGGTGTGCTATCAATGCAGGCTGTGCATCCTTCCTGACAGGGGTGGCATTGCAGCAAATTCCCAGAATCCACTGCTCCATACTGGGAAGCACTTTGTCCTTACGGGTGGGAAAAAAGGTGGAAAAACAATATGTTAAAATAGTAGTTAACAACTATTACCGATCACATTCCTGGATGTTCTTCTATGTTCATGGACATATTTAAGGGGAAGGCATGCCATCTGAAAAGGCTTGAGTAGACATCTGCTGTTTTGGTCATTTAGATATAATGGTGTCCAGTCCAAAATGTACATATACAAGAGCTTAATTCATGCTTAAATATTACCTTTATTTTGCATTTTCTCACATATGAAGTTTAAAAGAAAATAAAACTTGTCCTAGTTTTAGAGAAATGTGTGGAATTTTGGCAACCTTTTAGCAAAACAAACTAAGGTAATTTCTCATTCATCTACACCAGCCATATGCAAACAGGACAGCTATTCCCCACCTGGAGAGAACCACATCATACTTGCCTTCCATTTAGCTTTTACAGCAGGTGGAGGCAATCTCTAGGATGCATATTGTTCCCCAGAAAATTTGACTGCCAAAATCCAATGACAAACTGACCAAATTTCATGTATGTGTTTTGGGCCTGAACTTTTGTCTCTTAGGGACCTCCCACTCCCACTCCCATCCCAAACCCTACCCCCCCACAAAGAGCCGAACATGGGCCAAAAATTCAGATATATCCTTTCCAGTGACATTGGAATAGCACAGGATAGTCTTCGGCAGACCTTTGATATCTCATCTGTTCCATGTTCAGATGAGGAACCTGCTGGAACCAAGCAAATAAAGCCACATGGCAGCTCTAATTCAGCACCCAGAACCTGAGCAAATGTGCAGGGTTTCATTCACTCAACTCTTAAATATCCCAAATTGGAAAGTGGTTACAGTCGGCAGCATCTCCCCTGTTAGACTATACTACATGGCATTGGAAGAGGCAAAATTGCCATTTGATTTAAATTGGGAAGGAAATGTGTCTCTGGTTTTGTCCCAAGTGAATGCATTAGCAGAAGCAGCAGAAAACCTGTAAAGTGCCCATTTGGGACAGAACCAGAGACACATTTCTTTCCCAATTTAAATCAACTGGCAGCCCTTTCTTTACCATCAGATTTATTGGTCTTTTGAAAGACTGAATATGTACTTAATAAGAGGTCTAGATGTATCTTCCCATGACCAGTGAAGATAGAATAGGAAATTAAGATAGTTATAGGAAATTAAATGTGAAACAGTGAAAAGAGGCCAATAGAGTTGCCAACTACAATATGAAGTATACAATCTTAGAGTAATCATTAAATTAAAATCCCAAAATATGAGCTTAGATATATTAGAAAATCATTAGGTAGCTGCTTAAGACAATAGTGATTATGGAGCAGCTAACTTGTAGTCCTGAGTTCTAACCAAACAAGTATTTAAGAAAAAACCCCAAACCACTTTCATAACTGGGAAACTTCTACATCCATTTTCTATTACTTTTGTTTCTGCCTCAAGCTGTTTTCCAAAATATCTCCCATAAACCCTTGCCTTTTTCCCTTAACTTTCTTCCCAAACTCATCTTTTCCAGGAAAATTCCAAAGTATTCCAAAAATTCCAAAATTCCAAAATTCCAAATTGACACAATCACATATTTATTTTTACTTACTATGCCTCCATTTCTTCCCCATATTCTGCCATTTCCACACGTTTCCCTTACATTGTGATTCCCATTGTGTAGACATTAATATTTCAAATCTCTAAACTGCTATATATTTAGGACTATATAACTTACAACAGTCGCTCAAATTGTGATAAGCTGTACATTGTCACTATTTACCAGACCAGCCGTTACTGGTTGAGGAAGGGTGGGAAGAGGAGGTAGCAGTTCTCTGTCCCCCATAGAAACCTGGCTTGCAAAGACAATGATATTTTCCAAGGACAAATCCATGGCTTTCCTGTGGGACGCACTGAAAAGAGAAATGCACATTTCTGAATCAGTCTTTCTCCCCACCAAACTTTCCAGAAGTAACCTGATTAGAGACAAGCTCCTCAAATGCCTGTGGTCTGAACCATTCTCCTGGCTGAAGATATTCTCCCAATCTTCTTTTGTTCCTTGTTCATACATAATCTCATGATAAAACCCACCCTTTCTGACATCCTAAGGCAGAGTTTTTCAGACTATGTTCTGCAGAATGCTTGGTTTCTTGAGAACTTGATTGGGTTTCATGAGAGATGAGGAGCAAACTTTATCTCCCTCCTTCCCTTTTTGATTTAGGCACTGCCTAAAAAAATTTCACTCAAATGCAACCAGGATGTTCTAGGAATTTTTTTAAATGAACAGGTTTAGCAGACTGAAAAGGTTTGAAAACTTTTGTCATAAGATGCTATGAGAAATCAATAAAAATTGTGATTAAGTAATAGTATTACACAAGCAAAGTCTGCCTTTGAATGGACAGGCTGCAATGGAATATATTTACAGCTTTCTCAAGGACTTGGTGGCTCACTGAAAGCCTTAATAAAGAAGCTACAACTTAAATATGTTGGACAAGTAACGTGAAGACAAAAGTCATTGGAATAGACCCTGATGCTTGGAAAAATCAAAGGCAATAGGAAAAAAGGCTGACAGAGGACAAGGTAGCTGAATATTACCAGTGAGGATTCAAGCATGAGCTTAGAAGAATGCAAAGAGGCAGCTTGGTGAAACGATGTCCATTGGCTCATGAAGAGTTAGGAAGTAAATGAACAAAGGCACAACAAAAAGACTTGTAGTTTTATAGCATATAATTGGAAATTAATGTTTCTGGAAGCAGCAAGACTATCAAACTCCTTATGTTATATCCGCTTTGTATATATTTTAACCATTTGGAAAATGGCTCCCACGTAACCGTTCTGCACATGCTTGGTAGTGTCCATTGGGTGACACACTATGATGCAGAGTGTCAGGCAAGAGATGCAGAATCAGATACTGAACCAAAACGATTCCTTTCAAGGAAAGTGTCTGAGGAGTGCCCTGTCTGATATTGGGTCAGATTTGGGCCCTGATAGTAACCAGTGTGGAAGGAAGTCATTCTCAGATATCTTATTTTCACATGTTTAATCCAGTCAGTCACTAACCCAGTCAAATCTCCTTACTGATGGGTTCTAGCCACACACTATCACACTAACTGGATTAAGAGTCACCAATCTGGGAATATAGACTTCATACCCCTTTCTCTAGGAAACCCTAGTATCCCCGGAGCATTTGTGCCAGGAGAGTATTAGCAAGGCTTCATTAGTTCCTTCCTTATTGCCAGGCATGCAGCATTAGGCATGGTGAATTTTGCAGTTGGGAAGTACATGGCTATGAACTCCTGAGCTGCTCCAGACTCAATGCCACATGAGGGCAAATTAAAATCTCCAGGAACTATTTGCCTAGGAGATTCCACAACCGCCAACCAGGAGCTCAGTCAAGGATGTTACTGTGCAGCAGGGAGGCCAATATAGCAACACAAACCCAACTGATCCCTAGAGCCTGGCTTCAGCCAGAGGATGTCACAGCACAAGGCCTCTGAAGGCCTTTAAGGCTTCTCAAATAACAACAGCTATCCCACCGTCCCACCCCTACTTTCCCTAACTTCATGATCGGTGCTACATGTGAAACACAGGTGAGCACACCTCCAAGAGTGGAATACCCTTGGTATTCCACTCTTGGCATCAGGTCTCAGTTATACCTATCAAGTTAGCCATTTAGTCCAGAATAAGATCATGGATGAGGACAGCTTTGTTATAGACCAACCTGGCATTTAGAAACAGTTGCCAGAGACTAGGGCACTGAGGATCTGATAATTTGGCATTATGGGTGAATACTGGTGGTCTGAAGGTAGAATTGGTTTCAAGCATCAATTCTACCTTCTTGTGAAGTGAACCCACCCGCAGATTCCAACCATATCTTTCTCTGCCCATCACAATCAGGATGTCACTCTCTGCCCTCTCTCCACCATCAGTCAACCCCTGTCCCCCACCATCCAACCAACCAACAACCAACTACTGTAACCAACCAACCACCAATCAAACCATATATTCCAGCCAAACTCTCATTCAGCAGTGCCCCCACTCCCAGTTGCTTCTGCTTTCTGCACTGATCAGCTGCAGGATACATGTGAAGTAGGCTTCCCAATCTCACACAACCACTTACACATATTCAGCACTTCCTCACTAGGCTAGCAGCTGCTACAATGCAATCCTGCATACACAATCTCCCACCTCCAACTCAGGGCAAATCCAAAGTCCCAACAATCCAGTGGACATATCAGCAGATAGTCCAACAGGCAAATCTGGTAGCCAGTCAATGGATATCTTCTAAATAAACTGCATAGACAGGGCTTTAGCTGCAAACATGGGACACTGGTGGCTAGGCAGCTGTAGGACTCAGATGGGTTCAGTAATTCACCTCACCTGACTTCACTCTTACTGCTCTCGCTCCTCAGTGCAATGCTACAATAAGACCTCTCCTGCCAGAGCACATTCCAGTTACTAGCCATCCTGCCACAATAACTTCTCCTGGCCCACTGAGAACTTCAAAATGGCATCTTCTCTGCTGCCATGCCAGGATGAGCGGGCCCATCACAGGACATCATCCAATTGTAGGGTCCATCTCCACACAGTGAGCAGACTGCACTCTCCTTCTTGGCAATTCTCCATGGTGTCCACTCTGCCCTTGTGTTCAACACCAACTCCTGACTGGAGCACAACCTCAAGACTCCTGACTGGAGCACAACCTCAATAGTTCCTTCAGCATTCTACATGGCTGTTCCAACAAACCTCACCACCAATGGATTGAGGGAACAACAAGCATACACCACATCTACTGTGCCCACCAATAACAAGCAGCTTTCCTGGTTATCATCTTAAGGGAAGAAAAATAAGCTCTGTAATGGAGATACTTGCTTTTTCAGCCACTCTGTATCACCAACTCTTTTTCTTGGAGGATTGACTAGGTGGGTTTTCCTTCTCTGTCGCTACCAAGTTACAATGTTTGCACAACACATTTACTCTAACATTGATTCAGTAAAGCATGTTATGCCAACAGGACCACAAAGTGCATCAGTCTTGGTAGCAAGTAGTCCTCATGTCTGTATTGCAAATATTCTGAGGCAGAAATAGGGCTACAGTATGTATCTCTATTAGAAGATGCTCTCCTTTTTCGAATGCTGTCAGGGACTCTCAAAGAGGGTTCTTCAATCAAATCCAGTTTAATGGTAAAGAAATATCAGTAGGGAGAACAGTGAAGAATCTTGAAATTGACCAGCAACTTGTTAGCATTTGGGCAACAGATAGAACTAATTAATGCATGAATCTCTTGTTTGCCTTCCATGCTGTGAGAAGCTATATTGTATTTCTGATACACACACACACACACACACACAATACAGTTTTTATGTGCTACTTCATGCAAATCTGTGTACCCCTTTCCCTTTTTTTTGTGGCAAGTTTTGTCTTTTTTGTTTTGTTTTGGTGATATGTAAGTAGCCATTCTGTACATCAGTGTTTCGAGGGGAGAGGGGAAGGGAGTTTAATCAAGAGATTCTCAATACTGTGTCTTCTTCAACCCCCCTTTCCCTTTTGCCTCAGTGTATACATTCCATCACACCAGCCCTCCTTTACATCAGCTTTTGCAGGTATCTCGTGTCAGTTGATGGCTTTGTGTCTGGAAGTGGGGCATTTTGCTCTGCACATTACAGACAAATTCTGAGACTGGTGAGAATCAAGACATAAAGGCAGCCCTAGCAATTTTTGTAATGCCTTCTCATGTCTCAGTGGCTTTTCTCTGTGGGCATATTTAACAGATTAAGACTGAGGTTCTACCCCCTCCCCTGTGCTCTAGCTGATCTCTTCTTATCATCTTATTGGATTAAATTAGGAGCAAGTGTCTTGAGTTTTGTGTAAAGCATTCTTCATTTGCTTCCTCTCACTAGCTGGCTCATCATGATTCCCTCCTCCTTCTCTGAACATCCGTGGCTGAATATTTAAGCATTATAATAGCCAAATGTTGGATGGCCAAATCCCCTTTTCCTAAAACCTAAATGGATCACTAATGCTGCAGAGTATACTAATCCCTTGAGAAGCAACCACAGCCAAAAGGAGAGCTAACATTACTACTGAATACATACCCATCAGTGAGCTTCCCTGGCCTTTAATGGCAAAGGACCAGGAGACACTTTAAGCCCCAGTCCAGGAGAGCAGATGCCAGCAGGGAAGTGGGGCAGAGAGGTCAACAGTCAGAAGGTGCAAAGAGATATAGTGCATAGAGCTGCCCATCTGTCTACTGCTTTTGGAATCATGAAATCCCATACAAATTGTGAAGCTGTAGTCCAATCCTTCTACTATTAATTTATAAATTAGTATTTGACTTCAAGGCATGTTGAAACCACATGGCAGTCAGCAATTTGGAAGGAGGAGGTGGAATGTCCAGAGGAAGGCTGTGATAATGACTGATGGGTGGGGGAATCACGCATTCCAAATTTGGCAGAAACAACTTTGAATTTGAGTTTTAAAAAATAGACTTTGTAAAATTTCTAGACAATGTTACAAAAATACCCTCTGTCTTGTGAATGGTTTTAAATCAATCATGTTAAACATCAGTTTGACAAATTCAGTGTTTTTTTTAAAGCTTTGGAGGGATTTCCTCCCATAACTTTCCCCTTCAAATCTATTAATTTCCATAAATGGGAATGCTGAAAATGTATGAATTAAGGTTTGCTACATTAGATTTTTCCCAACAGTTATTGTAATTCAAGTCAGAGCCACTTAGAAATGATATGATAGCATTTATTAACCAGCATCTTGTAATTATATTGGCCCCTCTCCTCCTTCACTGCATACTTACAATGGGATTCTAATGTGTTTGCATAGTTTTACTTCTTTCCCTTGCTGATTCTCATCCCTTAAAAACCTATCTAGTACACCTACATGAGGACACTCCTCTTTTCCTTCAAAGCCCACCTTTTCCATGAATGGATGGATGGATGGATGATTTAAATAATTTATATGGCTGCCCATCTCACAACAGTGACTCTGGGCAGTGTACAAAGATTAAAACCAACAGTTACAAACAATAACCCATGATGCCTAAGGCAAATAGTACATTCCAGCCATAAAGCTACATGAACAGCACAGTTTGTCTAATCTCCTGCCCCAAATGCCTCGGGAAACAGCCAGGTCTTCAGAGCTTTTGAAAGGCTAACAGGATTGGGGCCATCCAGACCTCCAGGAGATGCTGTTCCACATCTGTGCTCTATGCTACAGAGGAGGCACAGATTCTGGGTCCAACAAGGTGACATTATTTAATAAAGGGAACCCAGAGGATGCCCTGTCTAGTAAATCTGGTGAAAAGAGCAGAAACAATGAAGGAAAAACAGTCCCACAAGTAGCCTGACCCTATGCCATGTAGGGTTTTATAGGTGACAACCAGCATTATAGGCAATGACCAGAATCCTGGATTGAATCCAGAAGCCTCCTAGGAGCTAGTGCAGCTCATGGAGCAGTGATATTATATGACCATAGCAAGAGATGTCAAAAATTGCCTGTGCTGCTGCATTCTGGACCTGGTACAACTTCTGAATACTCTTTGAGGACAGCCAGATGTAGAACATGTTACAGTAATCCAAACAGGATGTGATTAAGGCATGCATCGCTATGAGCAATTTTGATGCAATTTCACTAAATTCTCATCCTAAATGTCATGTTCTCCATTTCAATGTCCTGTAGACATCGTAACGTTTCACATGTCACTCTTCTAATCCGTGTTTCCCTGTTGGAAATTTCCAGCCCTGCGTGGCTGTAATCTCTGGAATGCATGTTTGGGTTGGTGACTCTATTCAAGGTTACTTTCCCAGGCCGGTGTATGACGATGGATGGCATCTGGGATGGGGTGGTTGCTACGAGGAGGCACGGGGCGGAGTTGGCCTGAAGCAACAGTATTTGATTTGTATTTTGCGCGCTTTTGGTTTATTCTCAGCTTTGTCTGTATCTGCATACTATTCCTTAATAAATCAGTTATCTTAAAGCTCGGGCTTGTGAGACTGAGTATATTGGAGTAGGCAACCATTACACTAAACTCAACTTTCTGGAAGAATATTACTGTCATGAGTGCCGTTGAGCTGAAGACATCAGCACAATGGCACACATGACAATAACAAGGAAACAGGGGAAGGGGCTCAAGATAAGTAGCCATCAACTTACAAAGACTAAAGGACAAGAGACAATGGGCAAGCGGATCGCGAGGCACACCCAAGCTGTTAACGCTAGCGCAACGGAGATCGCCCAGCTGACAGCAATCACCGGAGGAATAGGGAAACCGATGATGGGCGATCCCGGAGCGCCAGCGGGGCCTCGCAACCCCTCACCTACTGGCAAGACAGCGTGTTGGACAAAGGGGGGTGATGTAACCGCGAGTGAGGGGGCGCTGACTGGCGCGGGGTATTTAAACCCCGCACCGGCGCGCTCCTGTCACTCTCAGCTTTTTTCTATCACTGTATCTACACTGCGAATAAACCAGAGCCTGCTTCATCGGAATCAGCGTCTGTGTATTACTCGGAGGTAGGCAGCGCATGACAATTACCTTCCTTAGGTTGAATTAAACATTGCCAGCTTCTTGGGGCATGTTAATTTCTTTCTCTGTAAATTACATTGATGTTGAGCAACAAGAAACACCAAGGCTGATACATAAACTGCTCATCCATTATTTATTCAACCATAGTTTACTGAATAAACCACAATGGCTTTACAATAAGTGTGTTGTCAGGATCACAAGAGGATTCCTGTTTGACACCTCTAAGGATTCTATCTTGTTCCCTATGCTATTTAACATACCTGAAGAAACCTTTGGGGGAGGTTGACAAGAGTGCTAGAATCAGTGCCATCAGTATGCTGATGACAACCATTTTTATGGGTATATCAGACTAAGCCAAGTCTGTTTTAACAATCATTTGCTGAATATGCCCCAACTGATTGGGGCTAAGTTGTATATCATGGTTAATCACAATGGTTGTGTTAATACAAACACCCTAGCATAAAATATGGGGCATCATCAGGTTGTGTTAAATCAGCCTTCTGTTCTCTGATTAGGACTACTTCTCCATCAAGGGTTGAACAATGCCTGGGAGAAGAGGGATGTTGTCATCATGTTCTGCTTGAAAGTTTTCCCAACCTAGGCTGACCATATTTCCTTGAGAAAAAAACGGGACATTGGGATGGCAAAACGGGATGGGGTTAAACTTATGTAATATTCCGTATTCACGAAAAAGACAGTAAAAAAAGTTATTGACAGTAAGCTGGGAAGGTGCAGCAGGGGGAGATGTGGTAATGGTTGGGTCCAGAGAGGCTGGTGCAGGGGTGGTGTTGGGCGGAGAGGTTGCAGGAGGGCTGAGGGCGGTGGCGAGCTGGGATGGGAGGAGAGGAATGAGGCAGCAGGAGGCTGGAGAAGTGCAGGAGAGCTGTGGGCAGTGGCGAGCTGGGACAGGAGGACAGGAACAGAGGAGTCTAGTGAATGGTTGTCCCCAACATCCTGTTCTTCTCTGGCATGCCCTTTTATTTTATTTTCTTCCTGCCGTTTTGGCCTGAGAGCCAATCGGCTTCTTTTCTGCTGGGCACACTTTTCCAAGAGTCTTCCACTGCACTGATTGGCGGCAGTGACTCTTCCTCCTGCTCACCACCAGTCAGCTGTTCCTGCGGTTCCCGCTCTGGGTTTCCCACCGGATTGAGAACTACTGCCAAGTCAGCCTCCTTTTCAATTTCAATTTCAATTTTTTCCTGCTTTTCCCAATAATGGCTCCAATGTTTTTAAAAAAACAGGACAAAATTGACATTTACTGTATATTAAAATGACGGGACGGTTGGGAAATGTTAAAAAAAGAGGATTGTCCCATTCAAAATGGGATGTATGGTCAGCCTATCCCAACCCCCATTTTGTGGTCCATGGCACCCCCCAATCATTCTACTGAATGGCTGGGTTTTGGTGGCATATGTAAACATGCATATGTGTATATGTGTCACATACATGTTGGTTGTTTTTTTAAGCTCAAAAATTGATGTGTTATATCTCTATGAAGCAAACTCCATCCATTACTACTCTTAACCTCCCCCAATGCATGGAAAGGATTGGTTATAACAACCAACACTGAAATGATTCCAAGTACTTCTACCTGGAATAAAACTATTCGGAGCTCAGTATTTATTGTTTTTCCTTGCTTGAAAACCTCAGTGATAAGCTCCCCATCCTATCATAATCTAGCCAAGATTTGTCATAGGCTGTGTTGTTTGTTGAAAACTACTAAAAGTTTTATTGATATTCCTTTTAGATCTTTTCAACAAATACTTTAGGTAAACATCTTTATTGTAAGTATTTGTTCAAGATTTTGCTTTTTCAGATTATTTCACAGGAAAAAACGTCCTATACAATTCCTATCAATAGTTTAATATAGTCAGAACTCCACTGCATTTATCCTTCTCTAAATAAAACCAAGGCTGGCTATGTCTAGATGCTTTTAATGGAAAACAGAGAGGAACACCATGCACAGTATCAGGCTTCCATGAAATAAACACAAAATCTAGTTTTCTCGGGAGGTTTGTAAGTTAAATTAAGAATCCATCTTGATTTCACTCACTGGCAGTCCCTATTCCTTTGGTGATGTATGCATAGAAAAACTACCTTCTAGAATCATACTGTCATCTTCGTTAATGAAAACCTTTTTTTTAAAAAAAATCAGGTATGAAATGTCTTGAGCATTAGATTAAATATGTGTGTGTGTGTGTGTGTTCTTACTGATATAAAAATGTTCTGTCCTTCTAATGCACCAAAAGATATTATTACCCTCAGTGAAAATTAAACTGTTGCAAATGTACTTTGATTTTTTAAAACTCTATTCTCTCCCCCACCCACCCCCTGCCAACTTTTCTTTGCATTTAACTGGTGTACAAGCCTGGAAGAACTTGCAATATTGTTTCTACCACATGGTGCCAGATTTACAGCTGGGCAAAATCCAACTTTAAAGTCTAAAAGCAAGGCCCATCACTATCCATTGCAGGTTGTGCTCAGTGCTCATAATGAAACACACACACAGTCACACACTCAGAAGAAGGTGCTTCAATGCAGATTTGCCCTTTGAGCCTTGCTGTGCTGCAAAGGTACAGAACAGCTGAAGGTGTTAGATGGGTCAGCAGTAAGAGGCAGATTAGAAGCAAAGGTTAGAAGGTTAGAAGCAAAGGGAAAATGAGATCAAGCAGGGATGCTGGAAAGGATTGTGAAGAAGGCCTCAATGGAGGAAGAAAAGTCATGCTGACTGAGACTGGTGCTCACTGGGCAACATAGGTTGCCCAGAGAAAGGAAGAGAGGGAAGACAGAAAAGAAATCCAAGCAAACTATCCTCACAGCAGGAAGAAAGATCAGAGTAAACTCTGCAGGAAACCTTCACTTGATTCCAAAAGAAAACATTCTGATTTTAAACAGCTTTTGCAGATAATGACATCATCCACAGTCATTGAAATGAAGCTTCAGTTTTAAACTGAAAATAACTTTTGCAAGGAATTTTAAATTGTAAGGACTCTGCTAAACAGGGAGGAGGTATTGAGTGAAAATGGGAAAAATGAATTTTTAAAACAATGACTATTAAAATATATAAATTAATACATTGCAAATAACAGCAAATTACTACACCCCATTAACATTCCTTTCAGTATTGAAGGCAAAGGTTATGGATGCCAGCAAGGAGTTATACTTCTCTAAATGTAACATTTTTATAGATCTAAAATTAGGATTGATGTGACAAGTAATGTTCCTTGTGTAAGATAGTGTTACTCAACTTCAGCAACTTTAAGATGTGTGGACCTCAATCCCCAGAATTCCTCAGCCACCATAAGTGGACTTCAACTCCCAGAATTAATTTTGGGAGTTAAAATCCACACATCTTAAAGTTGCCAAGGTTGAGAAACACTGCATTGACCTTAATGAGTGGATTCCTTAAAGCAGCTACAAGTATTTTTCAGACTCCCTTGGAAGCTTGAGAAATGGCAGGCTTCTTTAATGAATAGCAGAGAGCTGTACAGATAGTCCTCGCTTAACAATCACAATTGGGCCCAGAATTTTGGTTGCTAAGCAAAGTGGTCATTAAGAAAATCTGACTCAATTTTATGACCTTTTTTGCAGGTGGTCATTAAGCATTAAGAGAACCATGTGGTTGTTAAACGAATCATGTGGTTCTCCATTGATTTTTCTTGCCAGAAGCTGGCCGGGAAGGTAAAAAATGGTGATCACGTGACCACGGGATGCTGCAATGGTCATAAATGCGAAGTGGTTGCCAAGCACCCAAATCGTGATCACATGACTGCAGGGATGCTGCGATGGTCGTAAGTGTGAGAACAGGTTGTAAGCCAGTTTTTTTAACACCATCATAAGTCTGAACCATCCCTAAACAAATGGTTGTTAAGTGAGGACTGCCTGTATAGTGCTTCAGATTCAAAAGCAAAAAGGTGCTTCAGAGCATATGGGGTGCAGACAAAGAGGGCAGGAACAGTCATAATCTCTGAAAAGATGGGTTTGGTTGGGAGTTGAAGGCAGGTGCAACAGCCATCCCTCCTTATACGCCAAAGCCGATGGAAGAATAATGAAATCCCCACAGTGGAGGAATGGATTGTGAAAATGTCAGAATTTGCAGAAATGGCAAAACTGACCTGTTTGGTCAGGGAAAACAACAAAACCTTTTCTGAAAGACTGGAAACCTTACATGGATTTTTTGCTGAAAGAAGAAAAAAATGGCATGATGATTTATGGGTTTGAAAATTAAGGAAGATGTAGATTAAATGAGGGGCTGAAGGGACTCTAAGAGGGAGGAGGGACTATAAGATTGTAAGTACAGTATCTGTTGAAAAGAAGGTCAGAAGTCATTACATTTCTTAACTTTAGTCTTTCTTCTTCTTTTGTTTCTTGCACTTTTTTCTGTTTCTATCTTTTTTCCCCTTTTGCCCTTTTGATTTGTGTTTTACTCTGTGAAAAATTCTTTATAAATATATATAAAATGACAACAACAAAGCACTGCATAAGCCCAGCAGTTAAGTGCTGGGCTTGTGCTCATGTGGAGTTCAAAGCCCTTTTTCTGAATTCTTTTCAAAGCATACATAGCTTTACTACAGCACTGCCATAAGTCCTAGATAAGAACATTATATGGGATGGGAAACTTCTGTCCTCCAAATGCTGCCGAACTGAAACCGACCATCCCTGGGGCAACTGAAATTTGTAGTTCAGCAATATCCGGAAGGCTACAGCTTTTCCATCACTGACTTAGAAGATTTATCGGGATGGCTGGAGAGATGGTTCCAGAGGATTGGCACAATAATAAGGAAGACCCTCCAGTTCACAATCTGAGACTGTAGTATAGTTGCAATCAGAGCTCCAGAGCTCCTCCTTACCTGGGTGCTGTTGAGGTCACACTGATGTGTGTTTCCAAACCATCCTCCGCTAGTGGCACACTGGTTTATATCAACATTTTGGATTTTAACATCCAGCCTCATGACCCCTCTGGAACAGATAAGGTGATGGTTTTAGCATGTGCTGGGAGGGAAGGAATTAAACAATTCTAATACCTGATTATAAAGTACCATGTAATCACTGCAGATGATATTGCCATTGGCTGATATTTATTAAGAACTGCTCTGAGCAAAATAATATCATATGTGAGGAGGTGGGGTAAATATGAGAAGACAAAGAGGTGGCAGAAACTTTTACTGGTTGGGGAAGCAAGGAACTGACCCAAACTATATAGGTCTTTAATAAACTACTACTTTAAGCCAGAGAAGTGAAGGGAATGCACAGAATTTGGGATGGAGCTTCACTAGTCCTTGGATTTTGTAACCTAGGATTTGCATCAATTATTTCTATGATTATCTATTAAGTGTGTTCCAGCTGTTAAAAGAAACAAGCACTAGGACAGAGAAATAGCAAGTTTCTATTAGCAACTTGGCTTCCTTCCTTGCTATCTTCCTACCTTCAAATTCTTTCTTTGCATCACATCAGGGCACATCAGCTTCATTGGTGCCCAGGGATAAGACTTCCATCAGGCAGAGAACGGAAGCATCTGCACAATGCACTAAGCCATTCTGCTCAGTTAATGAGAATATGCATACTGCAACCTTATCTCCCACAAGGCTAAACATTTCATGTGGACTTGGAGGGGCTGCCATTTCCAGTTTGCACAGACCCCAGTCTGAAACTGAGGCTAAACATTAGTTTAAATTTTTGGTTAGTTCTCCTTGAAAAGGTGACAACTTTGGGTTTGGCCAACAAACTTTGCCTTAGAAAGTGCAGGATACTCTTAGTTGAAGAGCTACTAGCCATAGAGAGTAGAATGGCAGTACAGTAGGTGCATTCGTTCTGAGCAGAGTGGCATATTGTGTCATGCAAAGGTGTTTGAATGACTGGGTTCACATGCGAGGTTAAGCCATAGTGTGTTTTCTTAACACATTAACACTAACTTGCATATCATGACTGATGATTTAGTAAGTTGTTGTGAACCTTGACAACTGTTTTATATTCAATCAATCATGTATAACAAATGACGGCTTATTCTAATATCCTCATCCAGTCAGGGTCAAGAAACAGACCTGGCAGGAGTTCCAGGAATGCTCTTTGAGGTATATGGAAGAATAGCAGACTCTTGGAAACCTGTCAGAGTTTCTCTCTGCCTTACCTTATACGAAATAAAATCAAGAGGGGGTTACTTTGAGTTTGTTTCTCGTGCTTTCCTCTTTCTCAGATCTAGTAATCTTTACTGAAATTCCCCCCTTAACAGTTTCCTCACTCCTTCTTCATTCCCAAGGCCAGGTCTACATGCCTTGACAATTACTTATTTGCATGATTTTTTATTTATTTTTTGTTCCTTCAAGTCAGTGTTGACTCCTGGCAACTTCCTGGACAAGTCCCTGCAGTGTTCTTGGCAAGGTTTTTCAGAAGTGGTTTGCCACTGCCTGCTTCCTAGGGCTGAGAGAGAGGGACTGGCTTTGTGCCTAAGGTGGGACTAGAACTCACAGTCTCCCAGTTTCTAGCCTGATGCCGTAACCACTGCACCAAACTGGCTCTCTTATTTGCATGAACATGGGTGATCTCAAACAGCACCAATTCACCAGGGGTCAATCGGTATATTAAATAGATGATCTATGACAACGAGTCTGTGATTGGGGTCACATTTCATACCAAGCAATGGTTTTACTATGGGTTGTTCACTAAACCATAATTGGTTGGGTTCATATATTATACTAAGCCCTAAATTAGTATTTGCAAACTACAATGACTGCTTCAGCACAATACACTAAGCCCTACATTAAGGTTGGTACACTAAAGTTGATAGGGGAGGAGAGGTCCATCCCATGGCCCCTATTATGTGGGGTGCTGCAGGGCCCAGGGCTCTCTCCTCTCCTGTTTAACATCTGCTGGGTGAGGTCATCTGTCGGTCTGGAGTGAGATATCATCAGTATGCTGATGATACCTAGTTATACATTTCTACCTGGGGCTGTGCAAATGATGCTGTGGAGGTCCTGTCTCAGTGTCTGGAGCCTGTGGGGGTCTGGAAGGGGAACAAAAGGCTTCAGCTCAACCCTAGTTAGACCAAGTGGCTTTGGGTTTTAGGACCCCCTGGTTCTGGGGACTTTCCATCTCTTGTTCTGGATGGTATTGCACTGCCCCAGAAAGAACATGTGCACACTTTGGGGTCCTCCTGGATTCACGGCTCCTGGTTGAACAGGTGGCAGTGTACCAATGGTGTCCTTTCTTGGACTGGGAGGCCCTGCTCATGGTCACTCACACTTTAATCATCTCCTGCTTGGATTACTGCAGTGTGCTGTATATGGGGCTGCCCTTGAAGAGTATTCAGAAGCTTCAGCTGGGGTAATATGTGGTGGTGTGGGCAGTTATAGCCTGTCATTTGGCACATGTGACACCTCTGCTCCATGAACTGCATTGGTTGCTGGTATGCTTCCAGGTACAATCCAAGGTGCTGGTGGCTACTTTAAAGCTCTTCATGGCTTGGGGCTGGGTTACTTATAGAAATCTCTCTCCCTGGTTGTATCTACCGTCCTATTAGATCTGGCAGGAGAGTCATGCTCCAGGTCCCATCCACAAGGGAGCGTCATCTGGCGGGACCCAGGAAAAGATCCTTTTCTATCATGTTGTCTGTGAGACGTGGCCCTCCCCAAGAGATCAGACTCACCCTGACCCTGTTGGCTCTTCTTAAAGCTTTGAAGACCTGGTTTTGCCATCAAGCCTGGGGCCCTGATACTGTGGGTGAGCCTGTTTCTTGGCTGTACTGTACAGGTAGTCCTTGACTTATGGCTACAATTGGGACTGGAACTTTGGTTGCTAAGCGATATGGTCATTAAGTAAGACATCACATGACTGCGCCGATTTTATTACCTTTTTTGCCACAGTCAAAAAGCTTTCCCCATTCATTTTACTTGTCAGAAGCCAGCTGGGAAGGTTGCAAATGGTGATCATGTGACCCTGGGATGCTGCAACCTTTGTAAATACATGATAATTGCCAAGTGCCCACATTTTGATCATGTGACCACAGGGATGCTGTGACAGTTATAAGTGCAAGGACCAGTTGCAAATCACTTTTTTCAGCACTTATAACTTAGAATGGTCATAAGTCAAGGATTATCTGTACTGTATTGTGCAGTGGATGTTTGTTATACTATTTTATGTTATTCATAGTTTTATTTTATTGTTTTTGTTGTGTTTTTAACTGTTAGCTGCCCAGAGTCACGCAATGAAAATGGGTGGCCATACAAATTTAATAAATAAATAAGCCAAAATTGAGCAAACCACATTAACTCTGTTTGCACAGCACTCTGGATATGTTCAGAAAACATATTTACTTGTGGTTACCGTAATTACAGTTCACTCAAAGAGCCCAATCTGGGGGTTCACATGTCACAATGAATTATACAGAGGCTAAATTGTTCAAATTATACTAACATGCAGTTACAGGTGGTCCTTGGGTTATGACCACTTATTCAGCAACTGTTCAAACTTACAACAGTGCTGAACAAATGGTAGTTACTGTTGGAATCATCAGGGGTCAACTCAGCATTGTCTCACAAGCATAGTAAGGGGGTTTCTCTAGTAGACGTATCTCTATTGTGCTTGTGGGATGTCACATGGGTCACATGATTTCCACTTCCTCCTCCTTCTTGGGCTTGGGGATTAACAATCTCCATTACCCTTCTGGCAGACCTGTAAGCAGGAGGTGCTGCGTGCAGCTCCTCCCACTACCATCTCGCTTGCACGCAGACTTTCTATTCCACACAGAAAGTGTCTACAAAGAACCAGTGATGATTAAATGCTTTCTGCTATGAACCTACCTGTATCCAGATCTACTGAATAAAAGCAAGCTATCTCTATTTTTCTTCATCTAACTACAGTGTGAAGACTGAATTTATTTCTGAACATAATTAAGCTTAATGTGCAAGTTCCCTTTTGATTCATGCTTCTACTCTGCAAGATTGCTGCTAGCTGCTTGGAGTTCTTTTATTAACCTTTAAAAACTCCATCAGTTACAGCTGGTCCTTGGAGTTCTGGCTGTGGCACCTTCCCTACGTTCATGTGATTGCGATCCAGGCACTTGGTGCCCCACTCACAATTAGGACATTGCAGCGAGCCGCAGTCATGTGATCGTGATTTCCAACATTCCCTGCTGGCTTCCCACAAACAAAGTCAATGGGGAAGCCAGCAGGAAGTCTGAAGTCTGGTCATGTGAGATTCTTGCTAAGCAGTGCAGTCATGTGACGTCTCATTTTACAACCACGTCCCTTAGCAATGGCAATTCCGGTCCCAATTGCTGTTGTAAACCAAGGACTACCTGTAGCTAATTTGTAGTTCAATGTGTAATACAAATCCTGCCTTTTAATCATAAACTAAGGAAATGGATTTTAGCCAAAGCATGTCATATAGACCAGTCCATGTCATTAGTCTCTGGTTTGGTGTGTTATGTGAACCTATGCAACTGTGGTTGTTTCCAATGGTAAGCGTGTAAAAATTTAGCCAAAATGTCTTTCTGAGGGCAATTCATAATAATTCTATTATGATTATGATTACTGCTGTGGTTATATCCTGTCTTTCAGGATACAAATCCCATCAAAATTGCTTACAACAGTGTCAACAATCCTAAACAAAAAAACACATTTTTTAAAAAAAACACAACAGTTTAAAAAAATCAGGGATCCTTCTCATAGGAGAGTTGATAGAAATAAAATTTGGAATATCTTTTCTGAGATGTGTTTGCCTTCCTTATTCCCTCTCCTCTTTTTGTTACTCCAAGATCAATCCTGAAGAAAGGATTTAAAATACCATTTCACAAATAACAACCTCTCCAGCATCTGCTCACCTGGGCCCTTAGATTTATGTGAGAATTGGGAAAAGAAATTGTTTTTAGCATTTGGCTATTTTTGGCATGGGATGGGTCAGAGCAGGTGTCTTTTGTAGAGAATTTTTCAACCCTGCCTAATTTGTAAATTACACGCATAACAACCAGAATGCACCAGGTCCAATATTTGGATTTTTACTAACCAAGTAGGATAATTTATTTTCCACAAATTCGTTTTACCTCTGTAACTCACAGGATCCAGCCCTGTAATTCATGGGACTGCATTCACACAACAAACTAATTCATGCTTACATTAAATCTAGGATTAACCTGCTGATCATCCCAAAGATGATGTAATTAATCATCCCAATAGCACCTTACTGCCTGTCATTGAAGCCAAATAGCCCAGCAACCTTTACACCAGTGTTTCTTAACCTTGGCAACTTTAAGATGTGTGGACTTCAACTCCCAGAATTCCTCAGCCAGCATGGCATAGCTGGCTGGGGAATTCTGGGAGTTGAAGTCCACACATCTTAAAGTTGCCAAGGTTGACAAACACTGCTTTACACTATTGTGCACTTCCTAATGTATTTATTGAACAAACCATATAGTCTGTAAAAGCTCAGTTGCAGTCAGAGTCAGGATGAGCAGGGTGGCAGAGAGTTAATACTTCCTTCTGCCCCTGTTTCTCAAAACAAAGCCTGATTACATAAACTTTTTTGAAAGTAGCTCAGCTTCCCTGTTTTCCTGGAAGACTAATGGCTGCTTAACTCTCTATTATCCTTGAATGTGACATACCATAGCATGATTAGATTAACTAATCTAAAGCAGCCACAGTTACAGAGCATGATGATGGGACTCGGGTTTGATGAACATGGTAAGCCAACCTATAGTATGACTTAATATGTCACATAAAGGTAGTCAGTGTTTCAAGGATAATATATATCAAAATGCCCCAAGGCCTTTCCTGAAATTAAGGAAATTCTGTGGTACTTTTAATAAGCTTATCTCATTTCTGAACTATTTGATAAGGAGCATAAGAAGCTTTCTTATATCTTGGGGGCTGCAAAAATTCACATGACCACTAGATGGCAGCAAAGTAGTATAGGCTTTGTATCTTTCTGCTGCCATCTAGTGGTCATCTGGATTTTGCAGCCCAAATCTGGTAGCCCTAGTTATACCAAATTAGAATATCTAGCTCAGTATTTGCTATATTTATAACTGAGTCGCAACTAGCTAACCATCTTCTAGCCTAGTATATTGTCCTAATCCAGCCACTGTGGTTAGTTTATAATTCAAAATGTCTTCTGAACCTAGACAATAAAGTTAATTGAATAAGCCACAGTTCAGTTCACCATGGCAATGTGTGCTGTGCAGACACAACCACTGTTGAACAAGTGATTTTGCAGTGTCTCAGACTGATTTGCCATATCTTGTGCTACGGGAGATCTGAACGTGGAACATTTTTCATCCAAAGCATGTTTTCTCCCTCAGAACAGCAGTAGGCTACTTGGATGGAGTCAACATATATATTTCCCACAATACCCTGGAAGGCAGCTACTTTGGGGCGTTATGGGAAATTAATAAACAAGTCTAATTCAAGCCATTCTCAGCTATTTGAAATGTCCAGCTCAAAACTATCTTTCAGTGAATATTTACAGGAAACATTAGCAGGGGCTCTGCTGAACCACCGACAACTGTCTGAGTATGTTAGTCGTGAGTATGACGCTGGTGCCAGAATTAAACTAAGGCTAACCCTGCGGATTGTGATTGTAGACTTGAGTGGATCAGTTGCAAAGTAGGGACATTCATTCTGTTCTACAGGCAGCAGGATTACATCAGATAGGCCACAATAGCATTCTGTAATAAAGTCAACCCTTTAAAACAGAGTTTCTCAACCTCGGCAACTTTAAGCTGTGTGGACTTCAACTCCCAGAATTCCCCAGCCAAAATAAGAGATGCTTAGACTTCTAAATAGCCATTCTGAACTGTTTTCAGGTAGATAGGCAGGAAGTTTTCTGAAAATCAGAAGAGATGTAGTTTGTATTTATGTGAAACATGTAACACATCTTTTTTTTTTTTTAATCTAAGTAGCCCTAGAATATCCCCTCCAATTTTGAATAGAGTGAATCAAGAGAGAATGTACAGATTCCTCAATCTTTAAGAAAACTCTTCTTAATAGGAGGCTAATCCTATAGACAATAGGGTGGGCTTCTTCAACACATCATCTCCACCATCCTTGCCAGCCAAATCATCATTTATCTCATTTATCTTAGACATATAACAGTTTAGAATCTCAGCATTTCACACTAGATTGGTGGTTTCTAAAATATTTACCATGGAGATTGTGGGTTTATAACATTTTTAGCCTTCTCCATGACCTTCCCATATCAAGTTAAAAAGAATTGGTTGTGTTTTTTGTGAACCAACCAATGATACACACCACTTTAGTGTATTGTGTGAACCTAGCTTAGTGTGAACCCAGGCAAGTAGGTATTGGTAAGCCATGATTAAACTAACCCCGGGCAAGTAGATTCATCAGACTTAATAGGTCGAAGCAGCTTTTGAATGCACAGATCAGGCTTGTAAAGAATGATGAAATAATAATAAAGTAGATTTGTAAAAAAGAATTTTCCTAATACTGTAGCTCCTAAAATCTCCTCCAGGCAAGCAGGAAAGGAAGTGATATAAATACTGAAGGCTGTTTTCTCCTCTGTTAACTACAAATGATCAACAGAATATAGGTAAATAGAAAGTCTGTAGACTGGTACCTTGTGTGTAGGGAGGAAATGATATAAGTAGCCTCTGAGATCCTTTCTGCTCAATTACTACAGCCTACTCCATCTTTCTTGAATTCAAGGTCTTCTTCCAGATCAGACTTCTATTTTTTCAGCTAAGGTCTTGGGTGCTATTTAAGACCCCAGCTTGTAAAGTACCCAACAATGTACTCATTTAATATTAAAATTTACTATTAGCAGTATTTTAAGTATTCTCTAAAATAAGGAATAAATGCTAAAACTGAATAGAAGAGATTTCCTCTCCCCTCCAGGCCAACCTCACAACCAGGGTGTGAAGGATGGATTGGGATTCCAGACATTAATCTGAGATAGCATTTGTTAGGAATTTGTCCCGGAACATGGAAAATCTCATAGGATAAATTAAAAGCTGCCTCTGAATATACATTGTTTTCTCATTAAGTTTAAGTATAGCAGATCACTGCAATTGGGCGTTAAGAGGTCAGAGCTCGGCTTCATTCCTAGAAAAGTTGAGCTCATGTCCTTTCTGTTTTAGAGGTTAACCCAAATTATCCCAGCAGAAGGGCAAGCAATGATTATTTTATTGTGAAAAGAAAGTTCTTTACACATGCTTAGAGAAATACATTTTATTATTATTGCTATTCTTACTTTTAATATCAGGTTCTGGGATAGATTTTAATCTTTTTTTTTAACCTTGCAATATTTTTGTAAGCAGCTGCTTGCAAATCTTGGTGAGCTTCTCAGTGGAATATACATTTTAGTGACAAATAAATTTAGTCTCTATGCATAATGGTAAAAGTAAAATTCAGCCCTACCATGCAGGGTATTGGGTAGATTTTTCTCCCCACATTCTCCATCCTGGCTTCTTCCCTCCCCAGCTCCCTAACAATTGTTTATATTTTTCTAATGTGAGCAGATCCAGTGGTGGATCTCCTGTATCCTATGTGGCTTGGATCAAAATCTCACCCCTTATCACTATCCTCCTCCACTCACTTGAATTCTGGGTTGAGGTCAGGCTTGAGGCCGTAGAATGAAGAAGAGAGTGTGACCATCCAGGTGGGCAAGAATTTTCCATCTTCACATTCCAAGAAAGGTGGTGACCATTTGACATAGCCCTGATCCATCACATAACTATCTCCTTGGCTCCATTTGGGAGTGTCTAGGGTCTTAAGGTCATTGCTGAGGATTCGCTTATGGAGCAGTGATGTTCTCTGGAACCGGAAGAAATTGTACCACTCATTTTCCCAAGTCAAATTCCTTAGATTCTCTGAGAACGCAGAAAGATCCTGGAGCAAGATCTCATTATTCCCCTTCGTGGCTTGGAGTATCATCTGGGGCTTGGAAGACAAAGGATGAGCATCAAAAGTCAGTATGGCTCGGTAAACCTGGGAATCCCCTTCCATAACGCTTCTGACCAAGGCATGGTACCACTCTACATCCTCTTTCACACTGGACTCCCGGATGTCATTGGTCTGGAAGACCATATTGAGGAAATTGGTGGCATGGGTCAAGGTGTCAGTAGCACTGCGTAGATAGGAATGTAAGGCTGGCGGAGGGCCAGAGTCCTTCCCCAAAGCCCTCACTTCAAATCTCTGGGTACAGTTGGCTTGTAAAAGACTCAGTACATCTCCAGAGTACAGGAAGGCCATTGCTGCCTCCGATCCCTCAGGGTCAGCCTTATCCAAGTTAGGGGTGGGCACCCAAGTGAAAGCTGAAACCAAAAAAGATGACGAAGAAGGCATCCACTCCTTCATTTTGGGTGTCCTGGTCTTGGGTGGAGCTGATTGTTGATGTTGAAAGATTTCAGCTGCTTGTAGGAGTTTGAGATGGAAGCACCAAATAAGAAGTCCCAGAAGACAAATCTCCATGGTTTAGCAAAGGGTGTAGAAAATACCTGTGTCATCCAGTGGAAATCATTTCAACCATGGAGAAGCCTTCCTGAGAACTCCTGGTGTATCTGGTGGGAATGTTGAGATTCTCAGAGAGTAGAGGAATAAAGCCATGAGAAGCAAAGAAGGAGCCAGCCCATCTGCAAAATGAATGTCCCCAGAGGACAGTGCCACACTTGCCGAATAGTATCCTGCCTCCTTTTATAATTTACAGGAGTTTCTCATTGTCTCCCACTCTCTATTTTTCGCCATCCCTTATATCTTCCCTCCCTGGCTGGTGATGGAGCAGACGTCACCACAATATGAGCAGCTGCTGGCACGTCCCCCCTCCTTTCCCTCCCTGACTACTATTATATGCTTGGGCTTTTAAATCTCTGCAGATCCACACACACATTCACATTCACATTCACATACACAGACATACTAAGAGCTCAGTCAACAGCCTTACTTGCTAATGCTTGAAATGGAAACATCCTGTTTAAGGCCAGAGAGCGAGAAAGGGAGGGAAAGAGGGAAAGATGGGAAGGGAATAGAATCTGCCTCTCTGCCTCTCTCTGGCTCACTTTACTTCCATTAGGGGATCTAGGTCTGACAGTGATGCAAGCAACCAAATCCTGCATGGAGTACCATGGCAACAGGAAATTTGTCTTCCCACCTCACCCTTCCCTTCCCTTCCCCTCCTCTCCCCTCCCTGCCTTTATTTTTTTCCCCCTTCCATTCATCAGCTTGACTAACACCATGATATTCATTTATAAGGTCACCTACTGCCTACTGATGTTCCTATCATGCTGCTAAATTTAATTAACTGTTTAGGGACCAGTGATGTGAAGAGAACAGAAGGAAGAGAAGGGAAAACAAGGATGGAGACATTTCAGATGGGAGGTTGTATTCTGTTGTTATCTATACACTGAAATAATACAAGAAGAAGGTAGACAGAGAATGAAGGGTGAAAAGAGCAATTCCAGTGAGTGAGATACAGACAAAATTATGACTAGACTATATCAGGATTCAGTCCTAGTGAGATTTTTCAGTGTTCAGTTCTGGACCAGATCACTTCTGGACTCATCAAAACTGATAGATACAGTAGATGGTAGGTAGGTAGGTAGGTAGGTAGGAGAGAGATGATGAGAGAGATTAAGGACTACCCGTGTACATATACATGGTTAATTTTCCACCATGTATAGTCAGGGCAGACCCTACTTTCCTTCAATTCTGTCACATGGAACCTTAATTGTATGTTACTGGGGCATTGTTTTGTTTTACTGCGTTTCATATGATATTTAAAATTTGGGGTAAATGTATTTGAATGTTATATTTATTTGCATGTTAAAATTGCTATTATTGATGAATGCTATTTATTTACTTTTCTTGAATTATTTGATAGTTTCTGCAATTCTCCACGCATGGTAAAATACACCTAACCTGAAGTAAAACAGAGCTACCAAAGAGGATGGATTACACTTCCCAAGAGAGCTAAAAGGTAGTTTGAAGATATGCTGGTTGCAGCAAAAAAAGAGTCTTGTGTATCTTAAAGACTCTCAGGTTTATTATAGCATAAGGTTTTGTGGCCCATAGTCTACTTCATCAAAAGTGTGAAATGTTGTCCTTAATTACAGGTATTATATACTCTCATGAAGTGGGAAGGATTATAAAAAGTGTGGTTACAGGAACATGAAATGCAGAAAATACAGGCAGTGTTGCCTTATTAATAAATAGTAGAGCCAGTGTGGTATAGCAGTTAAATTGTTGGATTAGGAGTGGGGAGACCCAGGTCTAGTCTGCTCTTAGCCATGGAAGCTCCTTGGGTGATTTGGGGCTGGTCACTCTCTCTCAGCCCAACCTAACTCGCAGGGTGGATGTTGTGGGGAGAAATAGGAGGAGGGAGCATTGTATATGATGCTTTGAGCTCCTGTACAAAAGGCAGGATAGAAATCTAATACTGTAAATAAATGAAATAGTAATAATTCATAAAACAGCTGTTGGGTTATAATCCAGACATCTTGCTTTGGTAATCTGATTGATCTCTATAAAATCATAAATAACATTGCTGACTCTGCTTTGGTTGCTGTTGTCAGATGTAGTTAGCTGGGTGGCAATAAGGGAAAAGAACTTTCTCTAGGGCAGTAGCAGTCTCCAGTTCTGAATTTTAAGCTCTGAAAGGTAAAAGTCCTAAATGGCTTAGGTCCTGCCTAACTGAGGGACTGCTTCTTCCATTATGAATTATGCAGCAATTGATATCTGCAGGAGAAGCCCTTCTGAAGATGCTGCTCTGCATCAGAGACTCACTTCTGACGTGCATGAGAGGACCTTCTCATTCTTCATTCAGTGGAATGTACTTCCCAAGTAATTGTTTGATCTTATTCTCTCAGCATTGAGAAGAGTTGTAAAGACCACATGCTTTTTGCTAGGCTTTTAATGGTTAATCCATTTATTTGCTTATTTTTACTTTTCATATTTGATATTTTTTCTGTTCTGCATTTTAATTAGTGATAGTTGCCTTGAAGCCTTGCTTGAATGGAAAGATGGGTTGTAAATCAAATAAATAATGAGCAAACACTGCCTTAGTGCAATGAAGAAATCTTGCCTACATCATAAGAGCAGGATTGAGACCAAGGAATTTGGCAGCACTGAGTGGCAGTGGAGAAACGTGTAAAGCAAATGGCTCAGACATGAAACAGTCAAGACATATGGCGGAGACTAGCAATCGGTAGAGCAGTTCTGAAGGCCTTGGGAAAGATTCAGCTGCTTTGATGTGTCTATACCTATAAAGATCAGAGTAGTGCAAGCAATGGTATGCCCTGTGATGCTCTACGGAAGTGAAAGTTGGACTCTGAAAAAGCAGGATAGGAAGAATATTGATGTTTTTGGACTCCCGAGAATATCATGGACAGCCAAGAAAACAAACAAATTGATCATTGAACAAATCAGCCCATATTTTTGACTTGAGGCGCAGGTGACCAGGCTCAAATTATCCTACTTTGGACAGATTATGCAAAGACCTACAGTAGCTCTCTGAAGAAGGCTCTAATGCTGGGAAAGATGGAAGGAAAGACTAGAAAAAGATGACCAGCAGCAGGGTGGATGGACTCAGTTATATCGGCAATGAGTACACCATTGGCAGACTCGAAGGTTAGGGACAGATTGTTATGGAAAAAATCTATGTGGTCACTAAAGTCCACACTAATTTGATGGCACAAAATCAATGAATGAATGAATGAATGAAAGGCTGTAACAAAGAGGGTAAATTTCAAATCTCATTGAGGATATCAAGGTCATGTGTCTTGATACAGACTGCTCTTTTGACTGCTGCTAACTTTATTTATTTTACAGGCTGTGTTCACATAACATGGTGAATTGTAAAGCTCAGTTAATGACTGCATATGTCACCAAGTTAC
The DNA here is from genome assembly GCF_035149785.1 of Candoia aspera. Taxonomy (NCBI): domain Eukaryota; kingdom Metazoa; phylum Chordata; class Lepidosauria; order Squamata; family Candoiidae; genus Candoia; species Candoia aspera. The sequence goes on along the minus strand of NC_086156.1, from coordinate 81,100,837 downwards.
TTCCCATCATGCAAAGTTTTTTAAATGAGATCTGCTGTTTACTGTGTTGTCTGTTGTCTAGACCTGAAATGAATACTATTTTGGAGAGCTACAAATTAGACATTATACTCTGTAATAAACCTTAGGAGCAAAGATTTCTGGACCTCCAAGATGAGCATATTCTGGTTAATTGACCTTATAGCTTTGCTTGCTGGAAAATTCAGCTATAGCTCTAACTTCTAGTAAAGATGGCTGATAGAAAAAAGAGATGAGGGCCAGAGACAGTCATCTCTAAGGCAATTGAAAGTTTCACTTTTCCTCTTTAACTGTGAATATCTCTTAAAGCTTATCTCCAGATTTACCCAAACATTCTGATCTCAGAGTATGAACTGCATTTAGTGATGTCAAATGAAATCCATCCCATTAACCTGAGACAGCTGCAGAACTAATGGACTAGGATTATTGCCTTCTCTCCTGCAATTACATTTCTATTATACAAAGATTAATTATAATTATGTTAGGTATTACGCTATTTACCAAAAAACTGATGGCTTCTATCTTCCATTTGCAAAACAAAAAACAAAAACTCAGATACACAATCCACCAAATTATTCCTGTTTCCAGGCTGCACGAGAACTGCCACAACCTATCACTCATCACTTTGGGATCAAAGCTGGTACATGTGTTTGATGGGAGTTACATTATTAAATTCCATTGTTTCCGGCTAAAACCATATTACATCTCAACCAAGTTTCAAATTTTAGTTGAAAGGGAATTGTTATGATAGAAATATTAATATGCTTACGTTTGGGTTTGAATGAGTGAGTGTGTGAGAGAGAAGAATTTATAACAACAGCTTATATCATACATTAGAGTGCTCACACTGCCTATCATCCATCACTGCAGTAATCCTTACAATATCCTGGCAGATAGGGTAGGAAATTGTTTTTCTTCTGAGGATTATATTTGGTTGGGGTGATCTATCCAGGTGGCAAACTTTTGCAGAGGGAGTTGAACCCAGTCAGAGTCAGATCTTGTTAAGCAAGATAAGTTGCAAAGAATAACTGATAAGTTGCAAATAAATTCTGAAATGTAACCAAGGGATACATAGGCTTTACAGTGAGGCGATCCCTGCTATAACTTTTATATCAATCAATATGTCAAGTTCCATTCTAGCAGAAGTTTTTTGAATAATTTTATTAAAGATTATAGTTGCAACAGTAAAAACTAATACAAACTAAAAAGATAAAAGAGTAAAAAGAAAATGTAGAAGGTGCAGAAAAGAAATAAAAAAGGGGGGGTATAGAAAGAGAAACAGAAAAAGAAAAAGAAAAGAAAGAAAAGTAAGAATATAGTAAAGAAAATAAATATATAAAGAAGTGACTTCCCACCTTCATCACAAGTATAAACAATTTTAGTAATTTATCACCTTCTCTTAAAATACAACAGATGATCTTGCCCTTTTATTTTTTTTTCATCTTTCCTTTATTTCTTTTAGTTTCTTCCCCTTTCTCTTACTCTTGCCCTCAGAATGACAGTTGGTCTCTCACTGTCATCAGAACATAAATTCTGATTTATCACAATGAATCCAGTAAAGTAGGTATGTATTCAAATTATACTGAACACATGGCTCATATGGAAAATCTGATGAAAACTTCATAATTAAAGTCATCAACCTGAACAGGAGCTGAAGTATTTTTAAAGTCCAGGACAAGATAATATTCGAAAGTGGCTCAGGCAGACACATCTCTCATGAACTCTAAGGAAGTGGAGGCTTGCTGAATTGTTACTATAGCGAAACTCAGTAAAAGTTATTTTAGCCATCCTGTGGCTAAAATTGAGTTGATTTCATGATCTGGTCTACCTAGTGGGGCTACGCTGACCAGACATAGACACTGACAACTGTTGGAGGTATCAGCAAATCAGCATGCCTCATTAGCATGTGGATGAGTTCATTCTAGGATGCAAATTCTCCATGTGTTTCTGGAGGAAGCTGTTCGTTGCCCCTCCCACATTCCTCACTTCCTCTTCCTCCTTCTTCACCATCTGGGAATGAAGCACGATGTGGCTATGTGATCTTTCCATCTCTGGGCCACATGCTTGGGCCTAGAGTCAAGATTGTGCCCCTTTCTCCACGCAGCTTTCAGCAACAATGAGGACTAAAGGTAAATTAAGTTTAGGGAACAGAAGAAAGAAAGGATCATCATTTTTCTACTGAGATGGATGTAACTGAACCGAATAAATCAGTAAGACTCTTTTTACCTATCTTTTGAAACTACTTTGTCTAAGTGTGTGATTCTTTATGCTTGGGAGTGCTGAGTGTGTAAAATCAATAACCTGTATTTCTCTAATGTGCTCATTAAAGCTCTTTAAGATAATATTCTTTTTCCGTGCATGGCTTCTCCACTGTGTTAAGCTCTGCTCCATTCAGTGGTCCTAGCTGTCCACTAATGGCTTCAACAACTAGGTATGGTAAAACTCCACATATTTTTTTCCTATTTCAAACTGCAAACTGATCTTTCTCAGGCCAAAACTAGAAGTGATGTTAAGCAGATAACAACTGATGTTCGGTCTCCTCCCTTTTATAAATATTCGCCCTGGAGGATATGCAGGACAAGGGAAGGGAATCTAGTCTAGAGTTTGTGATAACTGGAGCAATATTAAATAAGCCTAGTAAAATAAAAGTATACAAGTAATCTAGAAGGAAACCAATGACTGCACACTGCCAAGACTACTTTTTTCCTGGAAGGACCATTTTGGCAAATAGGTTTAGGAATGGCAACAATTTCAGTGGGAAGAATGCAAAGCAATCCCCATCCAGATGATTTCTCTTCTGAATATCTTAGTATCAAGCTTAGTTTTGCCTTGTTACGTGCTGGGAGGGATGGTAATTTAAAACCTCACTGACTGACTGTTTCTCCCAAGGGATCCCCAATAAAAGATAATTATGTATAATGGTATGTGAGAATGACCCTGGGAGACAGGAGTAGGAGCAGCAGACTAGGCAACGGTCAGATAAGAGGCAACTGAGTGCTCAGAAGGAATGGGGGTGTGGCAATCGTCTCAGAAGGGACCCTCCCTAGTTTCTTGGACTGTAAAGGCGAGGGGGGAGAGATGTACTTTCAGACTTGCAAGGTTCTGTTAATGTAGCCTTACAATAAAGATAGAGCTAGTACTTCTGGGTGTGCTTCTTGTCTGGACTACCTCGCAACGTTGACATTATGATAGACTGTCATCAATTGGGGTAACCCTCATGACACATGTTAAATCTGTCTAGTTGGGGAGTCTAGCTGTCTAGCCTATCAAGCACATCTACAACAACCCCCCACAATAATCTCACAGTTTTATAGAAGGTGAATGAGAAGTGAAAGGCAGCCTCTTTTGGAAAACAATGTCAGTTGCTCTGTCCAGTCAGGCAAAATGTTCCAGCTGTGGTATCATAGGTCTAGCTAGCAAATCAGAAGATTATCTAGTGGTGGAACTCCTTCCTAATGACATTTGGTTGAAAGGCGCTGTCTAGTTATTTATTCATAAAAATGTTGTTACGCCATTATATAAAAAGGATTACTGTCATGAGTACGGATGCTGAGCAGGAGGAGGCCCCTATCCAGGCAGGAAAACGCATGCTCAAAGAGACTTTGAGCTGTCATTCAAAGAAACCCAGAACAGACCCGCCTTGACTTTTGGGGTTTATCTGTATGGATTTTCTCATGCTTCTTCAGTTTGGTAGGATTTTCTGTCTACAATAGCAGTTAAATAAAACACTAGAGACTTTCTCCTCATCTTGGCGTGGTCTTTGCTTAGCCAGGACAATTATCAGAAGTCCTCAGTTAACAATGGCAATTTGGACTGGAATTGCCATTGCTAAGCACACATGGGGTTGTAAAAGGCAACCTCACATGACCGCACAGCTTAGTGGCGGCAGTTCTGGCAGTCCCGATTGCTGTCATTAAGCAAGGACCGCAGAGGTAGTTAAATGAGGACCTCACATGTCCATGACTTCTGACTTCCTGCCTGCTTCATCATTAACTTTGCTTAGGACAATCATGTGACTGCAGGGACGCTGTGATGGCTGGAACTCTGAGGATTGGTCATAAGCACCACTTGTTGTCATGTTCACTGTTTCAAAGTGCACTGTACATCGTAACGTTTCACATGCCATGTGTCATGATCGCCGTTGCGATGGTTGTGACATCGCAACGGCTCACATGACAATACAAGATTATGGGTCCCCGGCTGATAAGGCAAGGGCAATAAAGAAACACAAAAAGCAGTAATGAGTCTAAAGAAACAGTGTAACGACTGAGGGCGGCAGCCCAGGAAGCAACAATAAAAGGAAACTGACATGAAACTGAATAACAACCGAACAGGCGAGGTTCGGAAGGGCGCGCCCGGGCTTTCGAGGAATTAGAAGCCTGATCGCCCGGCAATGGATCATTACCGCACAGGAAGGCGATCGAGGCGATGGGGGCTGGACGACCTCTCACCTGGATGAACAGTTGGGACTCGTGGGGCGCACCTGGGGTAAGGTGGGGTGGAGCGCTGACCGGCGCAGGCTATTTAAATCCCGTTCCGGCGTGCTCCCCTCACTCAGCTTTCTAAGGGCATGCACTCTAGTCCTAAATAAAACCAGAACCTAAAGTCTACTCTAGCGTCTGTGTTTTTATTGGGTCTCAGGCAGAGCCTGACATAAAGCCGAGAGTCTTCTAAAACGAACCTCGCCAGTCTCCATCGGAAAAAATTTTCCTGCGGGAGAGAACACCGGCGATGACGGAACCGGGGACGGCCATGGAGTCGGCGCTTCAGACCAGAGGCGCGAAAGACACAATGCAGGTGGGAGAGACGACCAGACAGCTTCTGGAGTTGGCGCGCCCGAGATGGGACACGGGCTCCCTCCCTGCCCACACCGCACCCCAGTTCCAAATCTGGAGCTCCAGCCTGGAGTGGAGAGCCCCGTTGGAAGAGGAAATCGGGAGCCAACACCTCTTCGCTTGGGAAGGCATAACGGGACCCCGGCCAGGGGCATCCTACACCACCTGGAGACTCCACTACCCCCAAACGCCCGAGAGGGAAGTCGCAGGACTGCCGATCGGGCAGCAACCGGCAGCACTGCGGATGGAAGACCCTGTCACACCCGACAGGTTCAGAGCCCTGGAGTCCAAGGTACAAGACCTGGAACACATGCTCCAGTCCATGGCAGCGGTAATAAGCGAGCTCACAAAGACTGCTACTGCACAGGGGGTAGGGGGGGATTGTGGCACCCCACCCACCCTATCGACAACCCCGAGAGGAAGGGGCCAAGCACGGGACTCTTTCTCAGGGCCCCGTGGTCCCATTCCGGTGGGGGTCATCCCTAGCCACCACAGGTGGGGGTCTTGCAAGTTGGGGGGTTCACCAAAGACTTCCCCGTGGAATTTGACAGAGACCCCACAAACCTGTCGTTTTTCTTGACGAACGCGACAAACTATATAACTCAGTATGGACATTGCTTCGCAACGGAAGGGGCCAAAATCTCGGCAGTGGCCACAAAACTTAAGGGCAGGGCTGCGGACTGGTATGTCCAGATGTCAGAGTCCGGAGCCCCAGCCCTGGCTACCTTCCACACCTTCCTAGCCGCCCTAAAGTGGTACTTCGAAGACCCCCTGGCAAAGGAAAGGGCCAAGAGCACCCTTAAAGGACTTCGCCAAGGACAAAAAGTGGTGGTGGACTATGCCCTTGAATTTAAAGTCCTAGCAGGGAAAATCCCGGAATGGTCCAAGGCCACCTTGATCGACATGTTCAAGGATGGCCTCAACCGTGAGGTGTTGCAATGGGCACTATACAGAGATGATCCAGACTCTCTGAACGAGTGGATCTGTCTTGCCGGGAAGGCTGAGCACGCCCAGCGCACCTTCACGCTAGCGACCGAGAAAGACAGACCTCCTCCCAGCGGGAAAGGGCCAGTTCCACAGTCGGGCTTGACATGGGACGCGGAGAGACAACGTCGGTTTGCCCGCGGGCAATGTGTCAGGTGCGGGAAGACGGGCCACCGGGCAGCTGAATGCCTCAAGACCAGAACGACAGATCACCCGCCCAGGCCAACGCAGAAGGCACTGCACAAGCCACCCAACCCTCCCAGACAGCTGACAGGAGCGCTAGCGACCCCGGATGAGGAAGAGGATGCCTACCTCACAGGGGACGTGTTGAACACCCAGGAGCAGCCGGCGGGAAACGCCTTCCACCTGCCCTAAGCAGCGCCACCGGGCAGGTGGTGAAGAAGGGGCGCGACGCCCCCAGGGTGAGTGGGGATTCTCCCATCCTGGCAGGGGAAATCGAACTGACCTACGGCCCCAAAGCCATCGCGGTCGGAGCTTTGGTGGACTCTGGGTGCTCCAGAAACCTGATCCACCCAGACATTGCCGCCGCATTGAACCTACCCTGCTTCCCCCTCCCAAAGCCGCTGATCTTTCAGCAACTCGATGGCTCCACAGCGGCGGGGGGGGGGGGGACTGGCCACCCAGGGTACAAGGAAGGTCAACCTGAAAATGGGCACCCACAAGGAGACCATAGACTTTGTGGTCACCCCAGTAGGCAAGCCCATAGTGGTGTTGGGGATCCCCTGGCTAACCCGCCACAACCCCTACATTAATTGGAGGACCCGTTCAATAACATTCGAGGACGGGTTCTACCAGGCACCAGCAAGGGAGAAATCCTCCGCTTTGACGGTGAGGAGGGCTGAGATCGTTGACCATCAAGCCCACGCTCCCCCCCAGAAGAACTTCCAGAGCAATACTCGGACTTCGCCAACGTCTTCAGGGAGGAGGAAGTGGACCAATTACCCCCTCATCGCAAGACGGACTCTGCAATTGAACTGCTCCCGAACATCCCACTACCCAAACCCCAAATTTACCCCATGACTCAGAGGGAATTGGCAGCTCTGTGGGACTTTTTAGACAAAAACCTCGCTAGGGGCTTCATCGAACCAGCAAACTCACCGGTTGGAGCGCCCGTCCTATTCCGAGAGAAGAAGGACGGCACCCTAAGACTATGCACAGATTACCGTGGGTTAAATTCCGCCTCCCTGTCAAACAAATACCCCCTCCCCCTCGTAAAAGACATGCTGGCACATTTGTCAAAGGGAAGGGTGTTTTCCAAACTCGACCTCCGTGAGGTGTACTACCGAATTCGCATCAGGAAGGGGGACAAGTGGAAAACAGTGTTCAACTGTCCCTTGGGCTCCTTCCAATACAAGGTACTGCCTTTCGGTCTTGCGGGGGCCCCGGGGGTCTTCATGCAACTAATCAACAAGGTGCTGCATGAACATCTGTTCAAAGGGGTCTTAGTTTACCTACACGATGTCCTAATCTACTCTAAGACTCAGAGGGAACACGAGAGATTCGTGAGACAAGTTCTCACTAAGCTCCGGAAAGCCAAACTCTACACTAAGCTCTCCAAGTGCGAATTTCACAAGTCGCACTTGGATTACTTAGGGTACAAAATCTCAGACAAGGGCATAGAAATGGACCCTGCGAAGGTTCAGGCTGTTTTGAGCTGGGAGCGCCCATGCACCCAGCGCCAGCTTCAAAGTTTCCTTGGGTTCGCAAATTTCTATAGGTCCTTCGCAAAAGGATTCGCTGAAATTGCCCTGCCCTTGACCGAGTTATTGAAGACCAATGGCGTCGTGGAGACGCGCAAGGTCAAAAACCCAGGGGCCGTACTTAATTGGACTCCCAACTGTCAAACCGCTTTCGACAGGCTGAAAGCACTGTTCACAGTGGAGCCAATCCTGTCCCACCCCGACCCTGAACGGCCTTTTGTGGTGCAGGCTGATGCCTCTGACTTTTCAATTGGGGCTATCCTACTGCAAAAGGATTCTGCTGGAATCCTGAAGCCCTGCGCCTATCTCTCCCGGAAATTTTCCGAAACAGAGAGATGCTGGCACGTGTGGGAGAAAGAGGCATTTGTGGTTAAAGCAGCACTGGAGGCTTGGCGTCACCTTTTGGAAGGGGCGATTTGCCCTTTCAAGGTTTGGACAGACCACCACAACCTAGAGGCGCTCTGTACACCCCGGCGCCTCAGTCCCAAGCAGATACGCTGGGCTCAGTTTTTCAGCCGGTTCAAATTCCAGCTGAAGTTCATCCCAGGGAAAAAGAATTTCCTGGCAGATGCACTCTCCCAACTACCCCAGGACGTGGAGCCTATCTCCGACATTGTAGGGACTGTGCTTTCTGACTCCCAATTGGGTTTAGCAGCTGTCACCCGGAGCTGCGCTCGGGGACAGCCTTCCCCCCCACCTTGCAAACAACTCCAGCGCAGCCCACCCCGAGCCGCAGGCACCACAGATGCCAGGTGGGTTACGTACAGATTTTATAACAGCATTAAAATTTGACCCCTGGCTCCTCGCCAACCCTAACAAAGTGACTATGGAACAGGACCTCGCCTGGGTGGAGGGAAGGTTATATGTCCCTGACTCACAAAGACCAACTATCCTCAGCAGGTTGCATGATAGCAAACAGGCTGGTCACTTTGGGTTCCTAAAATCCCTCCACCTAACTCGACGCCAATTTTGGTGGCCCTCGCTGAGGAAGGACGTCAAAACGTATGTGGTGTCCTGCCCTGTGTGTGCGATGGCCAAGCGACTGGCTGGTAAACCCCAGGGGCTGCTGCAGCCCGTGGCTGCACCTTCACACACTTGGGATGAAATCTCGATGGATTTCATCATGGATTTACCGCCCAGCCAAAAGAAAATGGTAATCTGGGTAGTCAAAGACTACTTCTCAAAACAACCCATTTTATCCCCTGTGCCTCGATCCTGTCAGCACAACAGCTGGCGAAACTCTTCCTGGTACACGTGTACCACTTCCACGGCTGCTCCTCCCACTTGGTGACCGATAGGGGCACACAATTTACCTTGAGGTTTTGGCAGGCTTTTTTGAAACTAATAGGTACCCAGCAAGTCCTGTCAACCTCAGGGCATCCCCAGACAGATGGATCTACAGAGATCCTTAATGCCATACTGGAACAATTCCTCCGCTCCTATATAAATTACCACCAGGACGACTGGGTGGACTTACTCCTGTTTGCAGAGGTCGCATACAATAACGCGATACATCAAAGCACGGGACAAACCCCCTTTGGGGTGGTGTCGGGTCGGGAATTCGTCCCCATCCCCGAGCTCCCTCAGCCCCTGTCCCCAGCAGTAGCTGCCTGTGACTGGGGTTCCAAACTAGCAGACTCCTGGCCTGTCATCAAGGATGCGCTTAAAGAGGCACAAACCGCATACAAACTGCAGGCAGACAAGCACCAGCGCCAACAACCAACTTTTCGGGTGGGGGATCTGGTTTACCTATCCACCAGATTCCTTAAATCACTGCAACCGTCCAAGAAACTAGCCCCCAAATTCATCGGGCCATTCCAGGTGACACAAATCGTGAACCCAGTCACGGTGCGCTTGGACCTGCCCCACAATTTAAAGCGGCTGCACCCGGTGTTCCACTGCAGCTTACTCAAGCCGGCAAGTGACTCCTCCCGGTGGCACCCACGCACTCCCCCCCCCACCAGTTATGATAGACGGACAGCAACATTTCGAGGTCAAGGAAGTACTTGACTCCCACAAGCTGCGGGGCTCCCTTCAATACCTGGTAAAATGGAAACACTTTCCACAACCAGAGTGGGTCGCTGCCTGCAACATCCAGGCTCCCGAGCTAATCCGCAACTTCCATACTGCATATCCCTCCAAACCCTCGGCTTGATTTTTTTTTTTCAGGGGGGGCAGTATGTCATGATTGCTGTTGCGATGGTTGTGACATTGCAACGGCTTGCATGACAATACAAGATTATGGGTCCCTGGCTGATAAGGCAAGGGCAATAAAGAAACAGAAAAAGCAGTAATGAGTCTAAAGAAACAGTGTAACGACTGAGGGCGGCAGCCCAGGAAGCAACAATAAAAGGAAACTGACATGAAACTGAATAACAACCGAACAGGTAAGGTTCGGAAGGGCGCGCCTGGGCTTTCGAGGAATTAGAAGCCTGATCGCCCGGCAATGGATCATTACCGCACAGGAAGGCGATCGAGGCGATGGGGGCTGGACGACCTCTCACCTGGATGAACAGTTGGGACTCGTGGGGCGCACCTGGGGTAAGGTGGGGTGGAGCGCTGACCGGCGCGGGCTATTTAAATCCCGTTCTGGCGCGGTCCCCTCACTCTCAGCTTTCTAAGGGCATGCACTCTAGTCCTAAATAAAACCAGAACCTAAAGTCTACTCTAGCGTCTGTGTTTTTATTGGGTCTCAGGCAGAGCCTGACACCATGGCGCTGACGTGCGTTGCTGTTGGGAGGGAGCTGCTGGGAGACCTTGTGCCAAGCTCTGTATCTATGTTTGTTTCAATGGAATGTGTTTGGGTTATGTGCTTGGCTCAAGGACTTTTACACCGCATCATCAGAAGCCGCTAGGAGCACCTGGGATTGTGAGCCTGGGAAGATTCTATGGGGGGAGGGATCTCGTTTGTACCAAGGGGTTTTTAGTTTGCATTTGGCGCGCTTTTCCCATTCTCAGCTTTCTTTGTACTTGCATACTATTCTTAAATAAACCAGATTTTATTAAGCTCTTGCTTGTGAGTCTGAGAGTATTTTAGGATAGGCAACCATTACATAAAGCTGAGAATCTCCAAAGTACACCGCTAGGTCCTACCGAGATCAATTCTTGTGAGGGAAACAGCGATGGCAGAGTCAAAACTAGAGTCCGGGGAGCTTGAGGAGTCGACTAACCCATTACCTGAGTCGACAATTCGGAGTAGAGAGCCGAGCCCCCCCCCCCCCGAACTTTCATATTTCCTGAAGGAGTCGAGTTCCAGCCCTGAGCTGGGGGGATCTAGCGATGGGGGAGAGCCAGGACAACCGGCACCATGTGGATCACCCACAGAGCTGATCAGCTGGGATACAATGGGAGAGCCCCAGCCAGGGACGTCCCAGGCATTGTGGAAGCACCGTTTCCTGCTGACCCCAGAGGTGGAATCTACCACGGTAGCAACAGGGAGGCAGCCTGGCGTGTGACAGAGGGAGGAATCTCAAACCCCTGAGAGGCTGAGAGTACTGGAGGTGAAAATGGAATCGGTGGAGTATCTGCTAAAAAACCTGTCTTTGGCGATGGGCGGCCAGGCGAGATATGATGGAAGTCCTAGCTTCACGCAACCATCACCCATCCTCCCCCCCGAACCGCCGGTGGAGCGGGGCCGCAGACAACTCCGGGATGGATCTCCGCCCCGAAGAGGAACCACTACCGTGACCTGGGGTCCCACCACTCGACCTGCCGCCGGTTCCGCTCCAGCAGGAGGGGCGGTGAAGGACTTTTCTGTCAAATTTGATGGGGATCCCACCAAGCTATCCTTTTTCCTAACTAATGCGAAGAGCTACATGGAGCAATTCGGGCCATGCTTCCCTTCCGAAAAGACTAAGATAACGGCAGTGGCCACTAAGCTAAAAGGCAGAGCAGCAGACTGGTATGTCCAATTAACGAAGGCTGATGCCCCTGAGCTTGAGTCCTTTGAAGACTTCTTGTTGGCATTAAAGCTGCATTTTGAGGATCCTCTGGCCAAGGCAAGAGCTAAGGAGGCGCTAAAGGATCTCATCCAGGGCCCCAGGTTGGTAGCCAACTATGCCCTGGAATTTAAAGCCTTGGCAGGCAAGGTCCCCGAATGGTCTCAGTCAACCTTAGTAGAAAGGTTTAAAGACGGACTCAATCGGGACGTCCTAAAATGGGCACTATGCAGAGATGACCCAGAGTCGTTGCACGACTGGATCTGTCTGGCCGGGAAGGCAGAGCATGCTCAGCGCACCTACATGCAAGCCAGAAGGCATGAGAGACCACCAACCGTGATGTGAGGACCCCGAACTGGGGCAATGGCTACCCCATCAGGCTACCGAACGTGGGACGAGGAGAGACAGCGATGCTACACGCGAGGCCAGTGTATCCGATGTGGAAAGGTCGGACATCGAGCCGCAGACTGCCCAAAAACCAGGGCTGGAGATCGAGCGACTAAAGCACCAACCAAATCGCCCCCCCCCATCGCGATGGATGACAGCGGCCAAGGGGGCTACGGAGATTTACTTCTCAGGAGAGGCTGAGGTTGCCTCTGCAGAGCCAGCGGGAAACACCAGCCACCTGCCCTGAAAAGCACCTGCGGGCAGGTGGAGGAGGATGGGCGCAAAGACGCTATGGTGAGTGCTGACTGCCCCACTCTAGCAGTGAAAGTGAAGTTGGGCTCCCGCACTAGGACTACGGAAGTCTGGGCTCTCATTGACTCTGAGTGTTCAAGGTGTCTCATCCACCCTGATCTGGTTGCTGCATTGGACTTGCCTAGCTTTCCTCTCCAGCAGCCTTTGATCTTCACCCAGCTAGACGGGTCAACGCCGGGTGGGGGTCCAGCAACTCATTTCACTGGAAATGTAGCGATGCAAATGGGCAGCCACAAGGAGGCTTTAAAATTTATCGTGGCGCCGGTTGGCAATCCCATGGTAATTCTGGGAATTCCCTCAGCGGAGAGACCTTTACGTGTGGGGGTGGGAAGAGCTCTGATCGCCACGCCGCACCCCAGCTTACCACACTTAGAAGGCTTGCCTGACCTATACCGAGACTTTGCAGACGTCTTTGGGGAAGTGGAAGCGGACCAGCTGCCCCCCCATCGAAAGACTGAATGTGCAATAGAGTTGGTCCCCAACGCTCAATTGCCCAAGCCGAAAATCTATCCAATGACCCAGAAGGAGCTAGCGGCATTGAGGGACTTTATTAACAAAAATCTGTCAAGGGGGTTTATTGAACCTGCAAATTCCCCGGTTGGGGCCCCTGTCCTTTTCTGGGAAAAGAAGGATGGCACGCTTAGACTTTGTACAGACTATCGGGGGTTAAATTCCATCTCGGACTGCAACAAATATCCCCTGCCTCTAATGAAAGACATGTTAGCCCATCTGTCAACCGGTAAAATTTTCTCCAAGCTCGACCTTCGCGAAGCTTATTTTTGCATCTGCATACGAGCTGGGGACGAGTGGAAAACTGCTTTTAATTGCCCATTGGGGTCATTTCAGTACAAAGTCCTCCCTTTTGGGTTAGCCGGGGTGCCAGGAGTCTTCATGCAATTGATTAATGAAGCGTTACATGATCATTTGTTTAAAGGGGCCCTGGTTTACTTAGACGATGTTCTCATTTACACTGAAACCGAGGAGGAGCACGAACGCCTCCTCAAACAGGTGTTAAGCAAGCTTAGAGATGCTAAACTCTATGCAAAGCTTTCTAAATGTGAATTTCACAAAGCACGTCTTGACTATCTAGGCTATAGGGTATCTGACAAGGGCATTGAGATGGACCCTGAAAAAATTCAGGTGATTTTAAATTGGGAATGCCCCTGCACCCGGCGGCAACTACAAAGTTTTTTGGGGTTCAGTAACTATTATCGCCACTTTATCCAGGGGTTTGCTGAGATTGCTCTACTACTCACTGACTTGCTACGCACCAAGGGTTTGGGGGAGACATCACAAGTTTGAAAGGTCGCTGAATGAGTGGTCTTTAAATGAGGACCACCTGTATGTAGAAGAGTCTTTTTTTGGAAAATAGAAAATTAATTCTATCAATCAGGTGTCTCATCATGGGATTAATTTACCAGATGCTTTCAGAGGCACAGTTACACCATACCAAAAACTAGTAGTCACATCCTCACAGCCGTATCAGCTGGATCCTGCTTTCTGCCCTATCCCTGCAAATGAATTATCTATTCAGGAAACATCCACTGCAATTAGTAGTTAATACAGTCGCTGCAAAAGACTTGTATAGAAGTCATTATTCTTGTCAATTTCTATTTTGATGATACAGAAGACTAGGCTTGGAATAATAGGGAAAAGGGGTTGTCATTGCCAGCATGCCAACATTAATCTGTCAAAACTATTTCCCAAAATGGTCACTGGCCATCCTCCTGCATCACTCATTTCATGAAACTTGGCACCTAAAATGTATGTCAAAATATTGGTTTGGGTGTACAGCAAAGTCACTGGTAATATAGCTACAGTTACATCTTGAACACTTTTAGCAAAGTATAGAAAAAATAGTGAAATAATGACAGAATCCTCAACAGATGGCCATTCAGCCTCTGCTTAAAAACCTTGAAGGGGAGTCCGCAACCTTCCCAGCAATCTGTTCCATTATAAAAATACCTTCTGGGACTTCCTGATAATATTTAGTTGATATCCTTTTTATTTTCATTTTATCCTGTTAGTTCAGATTCTACCTTCTGGATCAGTGTTTCTCAACCTTGGCCATTTTAAGATGTGTGGATTTCACCTTCCAGAATTCCCCAGCCAGCTGGCTGGGGAATTCTGGAAGTTCAAGTCCACACATCTTAAAATGGCTAAGGTTGAGAAACACTGTTCTGGATTAGCAGAAAATAAAATATTTTAAAGTGTTACACCATCGTTTAATTGTATAGTCATTTTAAACACTTGATCACAAGATAACCAGCTATATCTTTTGCCTGCTATGTTAATATGAACACAGACCCTGCGGTGGGGTATATCATGTGAACCCACAAAATTAGGGTTAATTCATAAAACATGATTCAGTTAACCATGGGAAATACGTTGAGTGAGCATGGCCAGTTTTATCCTCCAAGCTAAATTTTTCCAACCCTTGAACCTTCTATCACAGATTTTGGTCTCCAAGCTCCTAAGCACCTTGGTCTTCCTTCTCAGACTATATTGCGGTTTGTTGGAAATTATGAGTAGACATGACCCTCCAGATATTTTGGTCCCATTACTTTTAGGCTGTGTTCATGCATCATGCTAAGCCATAAAATGGTTCATTTGGTTTGGCTTAGCTTGTTGTGGTGAATCAAATTAACTGTGGTGTATCATGGTTTGGTACAACCATGTGCTTATACTAGCTGAGCCTTCCAAACACTTTTAAAATGTAGAGTCATGCATAGCATGTTGCAAATCTAATTAATTATAGGTTGGGTTAATGCCTGATCTAATTAACACAGATGGGGATGCAGGCATACTAGATGAAGCTGAGTGAAAGCCCTCCTAGATACAGCTGCCACTTAAAAATCTAGGAGCAAGCTAGGTTCAAAATATCTTTAAGCAGTGTTTCGGAACCTTGGCGACTTCAAGATGTGTGGACTTCAACTCCCAGAATTCCCTAGCCAGGGTGGCTAGGGAATTCTGGGAGTTGAAGTCCACACATCTTGAAGTCGCCAAGGTTCCGAAGCACTGCTTTAAGTTATGCAAGAGAATGCAGTGCAGCCTAGACCCGGACATGTCCCTACTTGTTCCTACTCTTCTACTGATGTCGTGTATATTAGTGGATTGTATATTGCCATGCAGGTGAGAGTTGTCCATGTTGGATGACGACATTTGCGTTTGCTGGAGGACGTGTTCCTGCCAGCTTCCAGTGGACAATGGATTTTCCTTGGGAACTTCAGGAGAGAGGGAAATCGTTAAACTCTTCTCTCTACCTACCATAGTCATGATTCTGATTGAAAATACAGTATATACTGTACCTGTTATTTTGTTCTCGTTTTTTAAAAATATGCATTTAAGAGAATTAAACGTTTAAATTAGAATTAAAATTATAATCTCAGTGTATAGCCCATAAGAAAAGTTGTTTGAAGTTACAGGATTTTACTGCACCATAAATTGTTTGGTTTTAAAATATATAGCTAGGGGCTAAATAAATTTGCAAAGACCATTTTTCTCTGAAGTTTGGGTGCCTCCTGTGCATGGAGACTTTCTGAGGTGTGGATTTGCATTAAAACATCTGACTTTTTAAGGACCAGCATGGTGTAGGAACAGTAGAATCTCTGCACGAAGATTTTCTTTCCCTCTCTTTCTCTGTCTTATACACACATACAGTCAAGAAACAATTCAGCTCGATGTCTTGGATGGGATGAGCTCTTGTTAGGAGTTTAACAGTGTTTTATATATTTGTGTTTCATCTCTGATAGTAAATAAAAAGGTATGTATGTGAGAGGGATGGGGGGAAGGGGGAGAGAGAGATTATAATTCCTTTTTAAGATTGCAGAAAATTCCCAGCTATTCTGGTCTTTGCCATGCTGACTGAGAATTCTGGGACTCAGATCTGAACACAGGACGGGCTGTGCAATTGTAGGTAGGTGGACATAACTGAGAAGCCAATTCAGTCAAAAGCATGATGGGAGCCTTGATGGTAGTTTAATTTCTGCAGGAGAGAGAAACAGCATGATCAGAAGAAGAGATGGTTTTCTTTCAAGTCTTTGATAGTAGAAGAAAGAGCTAATCAGACTTTAATGGATCTTGAAGAGAAATTCTACTGGTAGATGAATTCCTTGAGGCTGCTGAACCTATTGGAAAGACCATTCTTAACTTGTCTGTAAAGCTGTTTTCCCAGCCTAGTGCTTCCAAATGTGTTAAACGACAAACCCCATTATTTTCAGCCAGTGAAACAAGTGATGTCTGCCTGAGAATTATGTGGATTGTGGTCCAACACATCTGGAAGCCATCTGGCTGGGGAAGGCTGGTATACAGAGACAAGTTGCCTCCTTCTTGAGATTCTCATTGGCTGTAGCTGATGCAGCCAATTTTAGAAGTCTTAGGTGGGTTTCATTCTTGCTGTGATATTGTTCCCAACTGCAGTTCTTGACTCTTCCCCATAATGGGGAAAATACAAAACATACGGATCAGAATGGAAGCAAAGTCATTCCATCAGCTCTATTAAAGACCAGCTCCAACAGGTTTCGGAACTGAATCCAATTGTCCATAATTTTAAAGCTAATGTGTAAGATTTGATACCTGAACTTATTTTTTCCATTTCCCACCCCATGCCTTTTTGCTTTTGTGTTACGAATTTAGATTATACGTTTCTGGGCAGGAACGGATGATATGTAAGCTACTTGCATATACTTATGGATAATATGTAAGAGCCTTTTGGCCGAAAGCTATCGCTATGTAAATAAATGACATACCTATTTATTTATCATAGATCGCCTGACTCCATCCTGACTCTTAGAACTGTCCCAGATGATCCAGGGATCTAGAGAAAGCAGCAGATTGTACTCTCTTCTCATTGTGTCTTAGGTTATATTTGTAAGCCACTGTTTATGCATTAGGGAACTCCTGAACATCACCGCATGCCTAAAGACCACTTGAACCTCCCCCCCACCCCCCCGCCACCTGGTTACACTGGAACAAGAACAATTACATATAATTAGAAAGAGAGGCATTTATTTCAGCCTTAGACTTGGTCCTGAAAATGACGTTCCAAACTGCATGTCCTTTATTCCAAGAATGTGTTCACATCACACACTGAACCACAGATCAAGCAACCATAGCATAGCTTCCTATGCTGTGGGAAAGCTGCTAGGTCCTTGCATATCCTGCAACCAGAGTACTTCCAGCCAGACCTTTCATTGCAGGCTCATCCTGCCTCATTAATGGAACATACAGGGCTTGCCTTGGCAAGGTTGCCTTTCCTTCGTATCCTTCTCGTTTCTTAAAGCAATCTTTAAGCAGAAGAAAACCGAAGCCCTGATAACGCATCGCCTTCTGAAACGGCCAGCCATGCGCAAGCATCCCAAGTCTGGAACGGACTTGTTAAAAAGAGAGACTGCGTCCCAGCAGGGAGGTTCTACCCAGGGGCGGGTTGAAAGGGACAGGGGGCGTGGCCCTGTCCCTCTCTCTTGGAGAGAGCAGCTGGAAGGCGAAGGGCTGGGGGGAAAGGCTGTGGGAGGAGCGCGCGCGGTGCAGAGGGCTGGCCGCCCTGGAGCTCGCATCATCGGCGCATCAGCGGAAAGGGAAGTCGGAGGGCGTGCACACCCCCTGCTCGGGCGGGCCCCTAAGCAAGCAAGGGTGGAAGGGGAATCTTTGAGCTCTGGGTAGCCGATCTGGACCAGGGGTCGGCCTCCCAGTCTTAGTCCAGATTGCTGGCCGAAGACGCCTCGCCTTTTGCCCCATGCAATGCACCGCCTCCCTTAGCGCGATGCAACGGGCCGGGGGAGGAGGAGGAGGAGGAGCGGCGGCGGCGGCGGCGGCGGCAGCAGCAGCAGCTGCGGCAGCGGCAGCAGAGCCCGGAGGAGGCAGTGGGAGAGGAGGTGGCAACGGCGGCGAGGCGGTTGCAGCAGCCGCGGCCTCTTACCGGGTGCTGAGTCGCCTGCTGGGCTACGGCGGGGCAGAGTCAGCCGCAGCCGGTTTGGCGCTGGGCAGAGCCGTCGGGGAGACTGCTGCTATTGCAACTCGGGATCGCGGAAGGGCGGGCGGGCTGCGGGGCTCGCAGCTTCTGGTCTTCCGCCCTGGAGAAACTGGAGAGCCGTCGGCGGGCTCCCCGGCCGGCTGTCTGCCGCCGCCGCCGCCGCCACCGCCTCAGCCGCCGCCGCCGGAGCTCCTGTGCGCCAGGCACCGGTGTGCTCTCTTGGATGCGCCGAAGGGCGAGCCGGGAGGGGGACGATGCTGGAGCGGAGCGGCGGGCGGCCTCCTTTTCCCCCCGGGAGCCGGCCTGGAGTTACAGCTGGCGGCCCTGGGGCTCCATCAGGCGCCCCCGACGGTGCTAGGAGGGCTGGGCAAGCCTTCCGGGGATTGCCTCTGCATGAGCCTCTTGCCTCAGCCGGCGATGGCCCCGCCGCCCACTCTGCCCCTGTTACCCCCGGGGGAGGAGACCAGCGACGCCCTGCTGGTGCTGGAAGCTCTGGGTCCTGACGAGGAGGACGAAGAGGAGGCGGCTGCAGGGCAGGCGGAGCCCTCCAGCACCGCCAGTACGGGGAGCAGCCGCGTTCAGTTGCCCGCTGCAGCCTTCCCGGTGTTTGCTGCTGCTGCTGCTCCGGCAGGCCTGCCGTCCGCCGTCGCGACCCCCCGCCCCAGCTCCTCTGCCCCCTCCAGGAAAGGTTCCTTGAAGGTTCGCCTGAGCCGCCTTTTCCGCACCAAGAGCTGCAGTGGGCCGTCCTGCAACCCCGGGGCTGCAGCTGGAGCACGCCGGATCGGAGAGAGGGAACTGCTACAAGCCGCTGCCACCCCAGCTCCCTCGGGCACGGCAGGAAGCCTTCCCGATGTGTCTCAGCCTGGGTACCGGGAGCAGGACTCGAGCAGGTGAGAAGAGAGTCGGGCCGCCCAGAGATGGATTGAAGAAGGAGGGTTGAGCACGGGGGTGTTTTGCTGCAGGAACCTGGTGGGGGACAGATTGAAAGGGAGATCTTTTGGGGGTCAGGATGGGCAGTTAAAAGTATATGGAATCTGCTACCCTGCAACTATCCCCAGGACTCCTTCCCTTTGGGCTGGGACTGTTGTGGAATTGTCAAAAATACCAGAAGTGTTGAACGCCTCTTCCATTAAACTCAGTCTTTGAACTCTGGGGAGGCCCTTCCAAATCTTTTGGCCCTTTGTCCCAGCCAGCATGGCAAGTCCTCAGCAGTGCAGGAAATGAAGGCAAAATATCTCAAGGTTGCCATGTTTCCTACACCGTTGGCTGTTCTTGTCCAGAGTTTGAAGCTGAAAGGATCCAGTTGGATTTGTAATGTATTCTCAAGCCTGTTGCATCTGCTTTGTATTGGAAAGAATTCACTGACCACCTTCTACCATCACTCCTCCTTGGCAGAAGACATACTTTGCCTGTATGTGTTGTCCCATGTTCAGTCTTTGGTATCTCAAGTTAAAAGGTTCAGATTGCTTATAGTGCAGTAGGGCCTGGGATCCTGGAGTGTTGCTACCAATCAGCGTAAATAGAATGTGGTTGATTTGGTGGACAGCAGCTAAGTTCTTCTCAGGCCTCCCCAGAAGAGGACCCACTGATACCTAGCACTGCATGCCTGCAGGGATGGCTGAGGTGTTCTTGTGTTGGAATACTATTGACTATAATTTTGTCTCCCAGTTGTCAAACAACAGAGCAAACCTTATAAAGCTGACTCCCTTACCTTAAATTAAATAGAAAAGTGGATAGTTATGTGAGAAAACATTGCGTGTGTACACCAGTCTTATTCTTGGTGAATGTTGCCTGTTCCTTAATCCTTAGAAAATGGTCATCTGCCTGAGCCACTTTTTCCAGCTGTCTGCAGATGTTGTCCTTGAGGGTTCTAATATAAAAAGAAAGAGAAGCCAAAGTTGTTTGCCCATCTCTCCCCATGGGATTGTGAGTGTGGAAAAACAGCAACTCTGGGGACTAACTGACTAGAGGACTTTTTACTGCAAATTGCAGTACGTGTGTAGTAGAAATCAGGGTGATGAAAAAAATGATGAAACATACTGTATGTCATAATGTCACAATGCAAACCAAGCTTAGCATCCAGTATTGGGGATGAAAACATAAGTCAGGCGGTTTAGGACATGATGCACCTTTTGTCATTTGCCACCTTCTGCAGATGCCTCCGAAGTGACTGAAGGTGGCTTCTTTAATAGAAGGGCCTTACTGTAGCAATTTCCAGTTATTGTTGGAAGGATTTATGGCTCAGAGCTTGCAATCAGAAAAACAGTGTTCTGCTCATTAAGTCTGTGTCTGTTGCCTTCCACAGCTCTGAAATGTCAATAGGTTAAGACGTTTACTATTTCTAGGGGATTTCATATGGATTTTCTCTCAGGTTGACTTTGCCAGGTGACATAGTATTGGTTAGTTTACTCAACCCACTTTACAGGTTTACACACTACATTAAACTGTAAACTAACTGCTCAGGCTGGATTTGCTCAGCCTGCTAGGCTGAAATGTGATGTGGTAGTTTGTGGTTCATACAAATTTGTGAGAGAAAGACATTGGATTTTATAAGTTGCTGACTAAATTTGCTAGCTCCAGGGGTTAAGATTATATTTCTGGTGTCAGATGAAGTTGTGGATTCTAGTGTGATGTGTTCACTAGGGGCCTAACTGCTGTGCTGTGGGGGCAAAATTAAATTTTAGGAATCACTATGTTGCCAGGTGAGGTTGTCTTAGTTGTGTTTTTTCAACAAAGTTTTCCATTTTGTTCTTAATGCTTCTAGACATGTTGGACTGCCATCCTCTTCAGCTATTTCTGTTTTTGGCAGCTCTAGTCCAATGTCCTTGGAGGGAATCAGGTTGGCAGAGGCTGCAATGTGCTGTATAAAACTATTTTTCATTTTTGTTTTATTTACCCTTGATCAAGGCTATGTGCTAATGCTGCTGATTTGAAAGAGGATTTAACCTGGGTCTCCCACATTAAATGCTAATGCTCTGGCCCACCATACTGAGATTTATCAACCAATGTTCAATTGCATGAATTTGGTTGCAGTGGCTGGTTAGTGCACATTCACTCAGGTCTCTAATAACTCAATGCTAAATATATTTTACATGCAGAAGATCTCAGGAATCAAATCAGGGGACCTGAGCAGTACTATTGTGTGATGAAAAGTACAGCTGAGACCTTGAAGAACTGTCTCCAGTTATGGCTGAAGGGCTTGAGGAACAGAGGACTTGGGTACCGCCCTTCCACTCCAGCCAGCATGGTCAATGTTTGGGGTTGACAGAAACTGTAAGCCAGAACCTCTTAAAAGAACCCCTTCTCCATATTGGGGAAGGTGGCTAAGTGGAGCTGCTGAGGTCCCTCAGTTGACTTGAAAGGGCCAAATTTCCATCACTGCAACCTGAGATGTCTTTCAGTTCTTGGTTTCAAGGATTGAAACAAGGACTGGCCCTGGGTATAATCTAGAGCAGATAAAGCCACCATAACAATAGAAGGACAAAAACAAGCAAATGCTGGTAAATTAATGCAGCAAAAAACGGCTGCTATTCTCTTAATTGTCCTCACTGTTTCAATGCCATCTTTTTTTCAGAGGAAGCTACATATTTTTAAAGACCTGTTTCCCAAAGTCTTTCCTTACATGAAGCAGAAGTGAGGTATTCGCTATTCTGAATTCCAGCCTTCATTCAATGACCACTTTCATCAGCATGCTAAACTATCTTATCACTAAATCTAGCACATTGCCTGGGCAGTGGGTCAAACTGATTAAGGTAGTTTACTCATTTCAATCTGGGGTGTTGTCTGGATCTGGAGTCACTTTGTGATTAAGCCTCCCTTCTGCTTTCTGGACAGAGAGGCAGGAAAATAAAGCAGATGTTAAATGAGCCTGCTACAGCCTCATCTCTTTTTCTTCGATTTCCTTTTTCTGGTTTGAGTGTGTCTCTGTGTGTGTGTGTAAAATGAGAACACGCAGAGGCAAATTGACCTTGAGTGTTGTGCCTTTTTGACATGGATGCCATTTCCTGCTTTTTCTTAGGCAGCAAAATATCTTGGGATAGCACTCTTGAGTCAGAAGGTTCAGTGTTAATGGAAGTTTAAGGGCTAACTAAATAATTAAATTATGAAATCATCTATTAATAAAGCCATGCTTCCTCCTGAAATTGGATTCCCAGATTAGCTAAACTGAAAAGTCCTGGATTGACTTCCTCTGTTCACCCATGATACTTTTTGGCTGTGTGCATACATCATGTTCACCCAGGTCACATAAAGGTCTAGCACAGCCTTTCTCAACTTTTTGACCCTGGAGGAACCCTTGAAATATTTTTCAGGCCTTGGGGAACCCCTGCACATTCGGGCTCAAATATAGGCCAGAAGTTACAAAATTATTATATGCGTTTCATGAGTAGGCCTAGATATATGCATTAACAGTGTTCTTAAACTAAAACTGAAGAATGAAACTTACCTCTTTAATGTGAAGTTGCCCGAATTTGAAATAATCTTTTAAACAAATCATGATCTCCCAGGGAACTCCTAGTGACTTCTCATGGAACCCTGGCTGAGAAATCCTGATCTAGCAGAAGCATTTAACATTTGTACAATATGCTAAGTTTACCTTGGTTATTTTTTTTAAAAATTGTTTAGTGTGTTTTGGTTAGTCTGTAGCTCAGTGTATTTTGCAAACCTGGAAAATGAATTAACTCTGTAAGATGTGTTGTTTGAGAGTCTGTACTGGTGGAGCGGCTTCCATCATGGAGCTTTTCTCATTAATTTCAGCCACCTTGCCGAAATCTTTGTTTTCTAGGGGAATTAACTGGGTGTGTATATTAGGAAAATGCATTTATATTTTCTTTCCAGGCTGCTGAGATATCTCAGATGGCATGTCTGGAGAGTGGGCAAGCAGGTGCAACATCTTTGTGGCCTTGGATTTTAAGTTTTGTGAAAAGTTTATATTTGCAGTAGGTCTCCTGCCATTGCTGGACCATAGCTCCCATCCTCCTTCACTGATGTGAGTTGAAATTTGGTAGTGTGGTGTTACTCATCTCTGATTTAATCCTGGCTTTCTTGACATTTGGGGCAGCTTACAAAGACTGTAAACCACACAGAGAAAGGAAAAATAAAGCCACTTTTCAGTACACACACTCAGTTCTTTCACCCCAAATATATATATGTCAGCCCTATGGAGGGTTTTTTTGTTCTAATAATTATAGGGTCCCCCCCCCAGTTTTTAATTACTTTTTTCCTCTTTGATGGTTTAATCAATAGAAAAATGGAATATAAAGTGAAATAATAAATGAATGGGCAGCCCTAAGCCCAAATAATTGACTCCTTCAGTGCTAACCCCCTCTATTCTTTTTATAGGCAAGGGGTAATAAAGTGAAGAGTTCAAGATACAGTTGAATCAGATATTATTTCAGGTATAGGTAAAAGGAGAGGTGAATGCAGTCATCTAACAGTTCTTTATTTACAGACTCTTTTGTCTGCATTTTTGTAGAAAACAAAGATTGATGCGAACACAAAGTGCCTTTTCTCCAGTTGCTTTTGGTCCCCTCTTCACAGGTGAGTGCTGAGCCTGATCTCTTCCGTTCATCTTTCACCGTGACCCCTATGTTGTTACTCACCTCTGCATACATAATATGTTGCTATTAGACTTTGAGTCATACTAATTAAAAAAAAAACCTAGCTAGTTTTTGGAGTGATTCTGACTTTTGAACAAAAATAATTAAATATTGTGAATATACGTATATATGTGGGTATGTAGGACTATACCTTTTCTCATCCCCAGCCAGCAAAGTCTTCTGTAGAATAGCTTTCCCCAACCTGATGACCTTCAGGAGTGTGGGGGCTTCATGTCTGATAATTCTCAGATATCATAGGGGAAGACTGTTTTAGAGAGGCCTTCCCTTAAGAACCTATCCTAGTGTCACAGAAGAAGGTTCACACAGTAAATTGAATGAGAGACTGTCTAGCTGCTCCAACTTTTCCCCAATGTCAAGTCCATCATAAAATACAAGAATATTAGTAGCTGTCCCTACATGTTGGATTAGGTCTCTCTCCTAGAATCCAGAAGAGTCCTGTTGTTCAAACTGGGGGACCAACCACTCTGCTAACATCTCATTTCTAACTAAGCATGTCTTTGTATTTAGCTGAAGACAGAAACCTAAATATGAAATCAGGTGAGGTTACATGGAATCAGCTCAGATTAAAATGCATATACCAATGTCATCAAGAAGTTAGCTTTTCCCCAGATCTGCCATAGGATTGGAGCCAAGGAAATCCAAAGAACAAACTGTTGATTCTAACTTCTAAGTAATATTCTAAGCAGGTAGGCCATGTCTCAATATAGAGGATTTGCAGTACATTCCAGCAGTTCTAAGATGAAAACTTTAAAGGCATCTTTTCCTTGACGTGGTTTGGAATCCAGAATCCAGACAGCATAACATAACTCCACATCCAAGGACAGGATTTGGTCACCATTACTTGTCAAGTGCCAGGCATCACACAGTTTTGCATGAATAGCACACCCTGATCTTCCCAAGTAAATAATAAAAATAATTTTTTAAATGTGTCAGATCTCACTAGATTTTGTTGTTTTTATCCTGAAGTCTCTCAAGAATTTGATGCCCTTAGCCGAAATCTCACAAGATGTTGATATACCTGTGCAATATTGAGACCTCGTTTTGAGATTTGGAAGCTATGCTATCTGCCTTCTGTCTATTTCAGTTAGCCATTTAGCTATGGTTGTTCTTGAATCTTTCTTTCCCTCAGGTTCTGCATATGCCTGAGGACTCATAGGGATGGGGAATTATGGTTAGCCAACTTTGTTCCAGCATTTCAAGGTGCTTGAATTTTTGTACCTACTAAGTGTTTGGATTGCAGGCATAAAACAGAGGCTGTTCTCAAAATTGGACATGTTGCTGTAACGCATGACAGGAGTATCTCTTCCTCAGTGTGAAGGAGAATATATTCTTCTCCAACCCAACTCCCAAAGGCATTTTCTTTGATATACAGAGGATTGCCTTTGCTACTTGTGGTTATAAACAGAAATCTGCTGATCAAGCCTGTGTCTTCTTTGCTCCTTAAAGGTTTTGGAGACAAGCTGTGGTTATTTACAGGACACAGAATGCAGTACTGTTCTGTGCCTTGAGATACGGATTGAGTATTGTTTCATAGTCCAGCACTTGGCCCAGATATTCCCATAGCAAAACGTGCTTCAGCAAGTTTGGGAGTCAGCTAAATCCCTGTGTTTAATTATTCATAGGCAAGGGAATGACCCTACTTATATAATGGCTTTTGGCTCTAAAAAGGGCCTGCAAGGTAGCTTATGAGACAAAAGAACATTAAAAGATAAGAGGATTGAAACAGAGTAGAGTTAAAATCTGTTTTCAGTTAAACTCCTTAAAAATGAGATGACACAAATGACTGTCCAAAATCATGGGATGTGGAACTAGCTTAATCTCCCTTGGAAGGGAATTTCATAGCCTTTGTGCTACCAGAAAAAGGCCCTGTTTTATATTCCTACCAAGCAGTTACTTTGGTTGATATAGAAAGAGTCTCTGAAGGACGATCACCTTCAGATCACTATCACCTGAAATACATAGCTCAGAAAGCAATCTGGTCGCCACACATTTAACTGGTGATAGTTTTGGAACACTTTTCAAGAGAAGCCCATGTGTGTACATTGTGCAAATCTAACTAGGAGTCAACCATGACAAATGCTTGGGGTCAGAGGCTGTTCTGTCCGGTGATACTGGCCCTGCACTTCTGACATTAACAATGCCTGTCGAATGTGCTAGGTGAAGTTACATTCCCATTAGGCTCCAAAGCATTGCTGGCTTTACTACCTTATTTTTCTTTCCCTCTCCAGGTGAGACAGTATCATTGGTAGATGTGGATATCTCTCAGCATGGCCTGACATCCCCGCATCCTCCAACACCTCCACCTCCTCCACGGCGAAGCCTCAGCCTTCTGGGTACTGCTTGCTTTTTTACCTGCCTTCTTTCAAGCTTCATTTCTCCCAAAATCTTTCCACAGGAAGAAATGATGGCCATATTCTTCTGCCTTGAGATAATACTTTTGAATACAGGTAGTCCTCATTTAGCAACCACAATTGGGACCAGCAACTTGGTCGTGAAGCGAAGCAGTCGCTAAGTGAAGCCATGACTGTGCTTATGATCTTACTTCAGCTTTCCTTTGCTTCACAGACCTGAAAAGGTCATAAATGTGAGGACTGGTCGTAAAGTTGTTTTTTCATCACTGCCGTAACTGAACAGTCACTAAATGAGGCGGTCGCTAAATGAGGACTATGTGTAGGTGGATCTCTTTGGAATGCTTTCTGCTGTACTATCCAATCTTCACTTTTTTTATAGGAGCGATTTCAAGGCGGTAACTTTGTATATATTCTCACCTCTGCAACTATTCTGTTTTCTGTTTTCCTACCCTCAGATCCTAAGCTACACATTCAGAGCTAAATTCTATCTACTCCATAGATCATGTGAACTTGCATGTTTTCTATAATTCTGCTTCTGCTAGCCATGGGGAAGGTAATGGTATGACGGACACTTACACCTCTTTTGCATCACCTTTTGAATCTTGGGTTATGCCCTCCCTTTGGTTCCTCAGCTTCTATCTAGCATTCTCTCTGCCTTTTTTAAACCCTGCATGCACAGTAAGAAGATCTACACGCTTCCTTTAAAAAGAAACTGAATTATTTGTAATCTTGTGCATCTGCATTTGACAAAAGTTCATATCTGAGCATTTGAAGCTACCCATAGCACATTATTTACTTATATTGTTACAAGTCTAGCTAAGAGGAATAGACAAATCATTTATAGCTAGGGACCTCAGTATAACTTGGTTTGCCCTGAGGTGCATCACAGTTATAGAAGTAGGACTGGAGTTACTGATTTTTTAAAACATTTAAGGTGATAGGCTTTTTAAAGGGATTATATCATAAACATAACTTTTTACACCTGATTGTTTTCTGCTGAAAAATTGTGGAAGCTGTGTTGCCACTTCTCAGGATGTTTGGCATCAAAATTTGGCAGTATGATTTCTGAAGGATCTGAGGCCTGCAAAAAGGGGGCTCAAGGTTGCATGTGAATGGTGGCTTGTCCATCCCATCTTAGACTGTATAAGGTTGTCCTCATTTGGTTTGGTTGTGTATAGACAGTTGCGCTTCTTTGAATTGGTTATTTAATGCATAGATATGCAAAGAATCAAATCTTCCCTCAAAGATTTTTACAATTTGAAATGCATTTGGATTTAGATACCCTTTGGGCTTAATAAGCATTTTGCACATACCTTTCATTTCTCTTGCATCTTTGGGTGTTTATTTTCATTGTGTATGTGTTTACATATGTAACAAGACACTAGACCACCAAGCATTATTTAAATGAAGGATATTGTATGTATGTATGTATGTATGTATTAATTACTCAAATTTAGCCACTGCCCATCTCCCCCAGAAGAGGGACTCTGGGCGGTTTACAATAAAATCCCACATAAAACATAAACATTAAAATCACATAAAACATAATATTGTATACCAGGGACTGGCACAGGGATGTCACAAGATTCTCTTAATTGAAAAATTGAATGTGGACCTAGCATGCTGCAGAGCCATAGCTTGTAGCATCATCTTTCTTTTCAAGAAATATCTGTCCTGACATAGGCCCCAGAAGCATTTTTAGACATTAAATATGTGGGTGGATCCATCCCCAGTGTTTTGTTTGTAAGTAGGCTTACCTCCAGAAATAAGAAAAAGTTAAGCTGGAGTGATTAGAGTGCATTTTGGAGGGTCAGCAAAGGAGGTGGGGAGGAATCTGACCAGTTTACTTATTGGTACGTAGATGTTTTGTGATTGGCCATGTCCACTGTGACATCCATTGCAAATAGTTAAACCTACTTCAGGGTACCATTTTGAGAGAGCAACCATGACATGCTCTCAGAATTCCATACGTACCCATCAGTCTAAAAGGATTACCTGCTCCTCTTCTGGAGTATACTTAGACCACTTATTGAACCAGGAAGAGCCTTGAATGAACTAGACCAGGGTTTGGCAATCTGGTGCCTTCTAATTATTTTGCTATACAAATACAGAGCCTTGCCATTGGTTATTTTAGCTTGGGTTGATGGGAGTTGAAGTCCATTATATGAACATAACTCATGTGTCAGTCCTGCATGATAGGACATCCAGCAAGGTAGTGCATTCAGGCATGGCAGGTGCATCACAACTTCCTTCCTTTCTTGGCCTTGTATATTTAGTGGACAGTGTTTAGTTCGAGTGGTAATCTGCTGTGTGTCCTACTATATCTCAGATGTAGGTCTTTTAACTCCCAGTTAGAATTCAGTTTATTTGTGTTGAGATCCACCCTTTCAAGTAAGATGGACTTTTACTGTCCACAAAGTGACAAGTAGTCAACTGAATATCTACCTCCTCCACTGATAATGGTATAAATGTGTGTGCGTAATAGGGCATGCTGTGAAAATGATTGGAAATAAGTGTTTCAGAGCTCATTGACCACAACAGCTCTCACCTATTCATTAAAACAGCCCAACTTCTTCAGGCTTCTGCATGAGCTTGAAAGAAGCTGCTACTTTAAGGAGCCAGCCCCTTCATGAATATGATTCTTAAAATAGTGTCATTTTTTTTTCCAAGCTTACTGTATGCAGAAATCTGAAAAAAGTCAGGCTGTTTTAAAGAATAGCAAAGAGAAGCTGTGCTAACATTCCCACAAGGTCCAAAGCACTTCTGCTGAATCATTTTTGAAGCACACATTACCCTACTATGTTATATATGTACTTATCTTTTTTATTATCCAGAATAATTACTTATCCTGCATGTGGTGATACATGTAAGATGAGGCAGCCCTGAAAAATTTTTTTGAATGGTGGTATTTAATCTACATACTCAGTAAATAGGTATGAATAACTTTTCCACAAGTCTGTCTATACACACATTTTTATTGACATTGAAGCCAGCTAAGATGGATGTTCGGGTGCTCAGAGAAAGAGAGCCTAGTGTGGGCCTGGCTTTTGCTCTGTTGCTTTTCATATCTCCTGGACCTCTCAACCTTTTTGTTCTTTCTCTAGACGACATCAGTGGGACACTGCCTACATCTGTCTTAGTGAATCCGATGGGGTCTTCATCCCTCCAGTCTTTTCCTCTGCCTCCACCACCTCCACCACATGCCCCTGGTCAGTTGAGCTTTGCTCCTAAATTTTTCCTTAATGTCCATGATAAAATTTGCCAGTCGCTGGGCTTTCAAACTGAATTGCTGAATTTGGGGGCTCAAGACAGCATCCAAGGAACAGAACACATATAAAATAAGTCCATGAGAATGTTGTGATGAATCCATATACCAGTTTTTTCTGTAATTCTTGATTGCACTCTGCTTCATGAAGGAAACATGGACAAGCAGCCCTAGAGGGTGACATGCACAGAGTTTCATGGCACTGTTCTCCGCCATTTGCTTTGTAAGGTTCTTTACAACTTTGCCTATCTCTTTTGCTTCTTCTGTATGAGGTAATAGTTTCTGCTGTCTCCTGATGCTACACTTCAATGAAGTCCCATTACTGAGATTTGGGGATATTGTAGTTGATTGGAATAATTGTTCAGACACTTAAAGTCCCCACCACAAACAGCAAGAATGCTGAAATACTTAATTAACTATTCTGATAGGAAGTATTTTTCTTTGTGAAATGGAAGTGATTGATTGGAAGGAACTTGACTATATCACCTTTACATTAGGATGATGAGTGTAACGATTGCCTAATCCCAAATACTCAGTCTCACAAGCTCGGGCTTAAAGATAACTGATTTATTAAAGGAATAGTATGCAAATACAGAGAAAGCTGAGAATGAGCAAAAGCGCGCCAAATACAAACTTAAAAGCCTTGCCTGTGAGCAAGTTCCGCCCCATCCCTCATCAGGGCGCTCCCCCTCCCAGGTGCTAGGAGCCGTTAGACGCGCCTGGGAAAGTAACCTTGAGCAGGAGCGCAAACCCAAACATACATTCCAAGCCCTCAAAACAACGGAGGGCGAGGGAATGGAAAAATCCGGGTGAAGGAACACGGAACAGAAGATGACATGTGAAACGTTACAATGTTAACAGCACATTGAAATGGGTAACATGACATATTGCCCCCCCCAAATGAAGGCTATGGAGCAGGTTTGTCAGGATAGGCAGAGTGAAATTGGGCTACCAAACGAGGGGAAAGCACGTCTGGAGCAGCAACCCATTCAGGATGAGGGAAATGTTTCCAGCGGACGAGGTATTGCAAAGCGGAGCGCTGGCGTCGGGAGTCCAGGATGGATGTCACCTCGAAGTGTTGCTGGTTGTCAATCATGAGCGGAGGTGGCGGAATGGGTTGGGGATGCCAGCGGTCCGACGGCAGGTAGGGCTTGAGTAAACTACAATGGAAAACAGGATGTAAACGTTTAAGGTTGTGAGGCAAAGCAAGTTTAAACGTAACAGGGTTAATTTGGGCGATAATTGGAAAAGGTCCCACGAACTTAGGGCCAAGTTTCTTGGAGGGCTGTGGGGATTTGAGAAACTTAGTTGATAAGTAGACTTTATCTCCGACAGTAAAAGATGGCTCTGGGGAACGCTTTGCATCGGCATGGCGTTTATAAGTAGCCTGGGCATGGAGGAGAGCTTGTTGAATATTAAGCCATGAGTGCTTGAGAGAGTCAGCCCAGTCAGTAAGGGAAGCTGGCAGCGGTTGTGGATGGGGAAGTTCAGGAATAGGAACAAAATCTCGCCCAAAAACTGTTTTAAAAGGAACTTGACCAGTGCTTTGATGAACAGCATTGTTGTAGGCGACCTCTGCAAATGGAAGTAGGTCGACCCAATTGTCCTGTTGGTAGTTAACAAAAGCCCTGAGATATTGTTCCAGTGTAGAGTTAACCGCCTCTGTATATCCGTCCATTTCCGGATGCCACGCGGTGGAAAGTGACTGTTTGGTGCCCAGAAGTTTCAAAAATGCCCGCCAGAATTGTGACGTAAATTGTGTGCCTCTGTCACTCACCAAACGGGCGGGGATACCGTGGAGGCGGTACACGTGGATGAGGAATAGGCGGGCCAGCTGTTGTGCGGTGGGGATAGAAGCGCATGGGATGAAGTGAGCTTGCTTGGAGAAAAAGTCTTTTACCACCCAAATGACAGTTTTGCGTTGACTAGGGGGTAGATCAACGATAAAGTCCATGGAAATGTCCTGCCAGGGGACAGATGGGGTGGCGACGGGTTGAAGGAGACCTTGAGGTTTGCCTGTTTTGCGCTTTGTTGCTGCACACACAGGGCAAGCAGTAACATATGCTTTTAGGTCTTTGAGTAAGGTTGGCCACCAGAATTGTCGGCGAACAAGGTGAAGAGTTTTTAAATAGCCAAAATGTCCAGCCAGCTTGTCATCGTGGCAGCGCTGGAGTATGGTTTTTCGCATAGCATCGGGTACATAAAGGCGATCGTTGTGCCAGGCGAGATCGTCAGTGAAAGTTAGATTGTCTCTATTGGTTTGTAACCAAGTATCTGTTTTAAGGTGGAAAAGCAACTGTTGTTGCAAATCAGATGGAACTGACAAGCGCTGCAAGCGGCTGGAAGGCAGAGCGGCTGGAGGTTGCGTTGATTGCGCTCGGGTCTGGCTGCGAGTCACCGCTGCCAAACTTAATTGTTTATCGGTCCAAACGGTGCCTTGGACCGTTGGCCCTGGGCCAGCATCTTGGGGTCTGCGGGAGAGTGCATCAGCCAAAAAGTTTTTCTTGCCTGGTATGAATTTAAGGGTGAAGTCAAAGCGGCTGAAAAACTCAGCCCAGCGCAGCTGTTTGGGACTGAGTTTTCGACTGGTGCTTAGAGCTTCCAGGTTTTTATGATCAGTCCAGACTTCAAAAGGGTTGGAAGTGCCCTCCAATAGGTGTCGCCACGTTTCCAAAGCCGTTTTTACAGCAAAAGCCTCTTTTTCCCAAACGTGCCATCTCCTCTCAGTTTCAGTGAATTTGCGAGAGAGGTAAGCACAGGGTTTTAAGGCGCCAGAGTGGTCAGATTGTAACAAGATTGCTCCTATGGAGAAATCAGAAGCATCTACTTGTACAACGAAGGGTTTAGAGGGGTCTGGATGCTGTAAAATTGGCTCTGTGGTAAAGATTTGTTTGAGCGCTTCGAACGCCTGCTGACAGGCTGGAGTCCATTTCAAGGAGCGCGCCTGGGTTCTTTGAATGTCGCGTATCCCCCTGTCCTTTGGTTTTTAACAGTTCAGTAAGGGGGAGGGCAATTTCAGCAAAATTTTGGGCGAATGCCCGATAAAAATTAGCGAACCCAAGGAAACTTTGTAATTGTCTCCTGGTACGGGGAGGCTCCCATGCCACAATAGCTTCTACTTTTGCAGGGTCCATTTCAATGCCCTTAGCTGAAATTCGATAGCCTAGGTAATCAATTTGTGACTGATGAAAGGCACATTTTGACAGTTTAGCGTACAACTCTGCTTTTTTCAATTTAGCCAGTACCTGACGCACCAAGTGGATATGTTCTGACATGGTTTCAGTATAAATCAATACATCATCCAAATATACCAGTACCCCCTTAAATAGGTGGTCATGCAAGACCTCATTGATTAGTTGCATAAAAACCCCAGGTGCTCCGGATAAACCAAATGGTAAGACTTTGTATTGGAAAGCCCCAAGAGGACAGTTAAAGGCTGTTTTCCACTCATCCCCTTCCCTTATGCGAATACGAAAATAAGTTTCTCTCAAATCCAGTTTTGAGAAGATTTTGCCTCTGGCCAGATGTGATAACATATCTTTGATCAGGGGCAAAGGATATTTATTTAATATTGAGACCGCATTGAGCCCGCGGAAATCGGTACAAAGCCGTAATGACCCATCCTTTTTTGGCCTGAATAGGACAGGGGCTCCTACCGGGGAATTAGCAGGCTCAATGAAACCCCTAGCCAGGTTTTTGTCAATGAACTCCCTTAGCGTAGTGAGCTCTTTAGGAGACATGGGGTATATTTTTGGGTGAGGCAATTTTACGTTTGGTAAGAATTCAATGGCACAGTCCGTTTTTCGGTGGGGTGGCAAGCGATCTGCTTCCTTTTCCCCAAATACCTCAGCAAAATCCTGATACTGATTGGGTAATCCCTCAAGAGGTTGAAGCGTTTGCACAGTAGTATACGCTACCCCTCCACCCTCCATGTCTTCCAGTAGGTCCTTTTCGGGTACTTTGTAAAATCCATCCGCAAAAGTCACAGTTCTATGTAGCCAGTTGATAAAAGGGTTTTGTTGCACAAACCAGGGCATCCCCAAGATAACCAGAGGCCCCCCCACTGGAGCTACAACAAATGGCAGCTTTTCCTGATGGGAGCCCATCTGCAAGGCTACCAGTCCCGTGGAATGATTGACTGCTTTCCCTCCCGCCATAGTTCCATCCAATTGGGTGAAGATCATAGGTCTTGGCAAAGGAAACGTGGGCAGTTCCAGAGCCGCTACGACATCAGGGTGCATAAGGGAACGGGAGCAGCCCGAGTCTAGCATGGCCCAAACTTCCACAGTTTTGGTTTTTGAGCCCAGTTTAACTTTAACAGTCAGTGTGGGGAAATTTCCACTCACCGAATTGTGGTTACGCCCGGTTTCTTCCACCTGCCCTAGGGCGCCCTTCAGGGCAGGTGTTAGGCTTTTCCCGCCGGCTGCTCGAATTGCAACTCTTCTTCCTCTTCTCCGAAGGGTAGTTCTGGGGGTCCCAGTTCTGCAACGGCCGCTTTCAGTTTCCGCGGTAGAGTAGGCGCAGGCGACTTTATTGCAGGTTTCGTCTGTCGTTCCTCTGGACGACGTCTGGGGCACAATGTGGCTCGATGCCCTTCTTTCCCACATCTCAGGCACTGACCTTTGGAGAATCGTCGTTCCCTTTCTTCTTCCCAGGTTTTCGGTTTGGGGCGGCTGGCAAGCCCAGATGTACGCGCTCCTCTAGCAAGACGAGATTGTCTAAGCTCTTTGGTATGGGCATAGGTTTGCAGGGCATTTTCTGCGCTGCCCGCCAACTGAATCCACCCGTACAGCGTTTTAGGATCATCTCTTCCTAATGCCCAGCGAAGGATTTCTGGTTCTAGCCCCTGCTTAAACATTTCAATTAAAGTTGGCTCAGACCAGTCTTCTACTTTCCCTGACAAAGCTTTAAATTCCAGCGCATAATTGGCAACTGAGAGGGACCCTTGGTAGAGTTTCCTCAGGGCGTTTTTAGCTGTTTCTTGGGCTAGAGGGTCTTCGAAATGCTGTTTAAGTGCCCACAAAAAGTCATCGAAGTCCTCTAACTCAGTTGCCTCAGCCTGGCACAGTTGTACATACCAATCAGCTGCCCTTCCTCTCAGTTTGTTGGCAATGAAATTGATTTTGCCATGTTCTGACCGAAAGTTCCGGCCCCAATCTTCCATATAATGCTTGGCATTAGTGATAAAGAAGGAGAGCGTAGTGGGATCCCCATCGAACTTCACCCCAAATGGTGGGAAGTTTCTTGCCGGCTCAGCTGGCTGTGGCGGTTCCGTGAATGTCAGCGTACGCCGAGCCCCCATGGGTGGCCGATCCCTAGGAGGTCTTGCCTCTCGCCCCCCCGCCTGACGGGCTGATCGAGTCTTGCTTCTCCCCCTGGATGGCAGGGTGCTATGCCTGGGGTACTGTGACGGCTCTTCCTCCCAATCCTCCGGGGTGGGCTCTGCATCTCTGGGGAGATCCTTAAGGATTGTCACTATTAGATCCATTTTGTCCTCCAACGCCCTCATACGAGCAGGAGTGACCAGTTCTTCCAGGGGTTGGTTGGTTACCACCACCCTCGGTGACAGGGGAATGTCGGGCTCCCAGGATAGTTGTGGAGACCCCCTCCCCGGTGCTCTTTCCATTACAATTTTATGTTCACTCCTGAGGCTCTCCTGCATGGATATCAGCAATTCATCTAATTGGGCATCCCGCATCTCCCGACGTGCTGCTCTTTGCGCTCTCGAGGTTAGAGCTGGCCGGATCCTTGCCGCCTCCCGCTCTTCCTCGCTCCCATCACTTGCGCGAAGCTGATGTTCGGTCATCACTAGCGTTCCCTCTTATCCAGCGATTGGATGGGGCTAGCGGAAAATGGTTGAAATGATTCTCAGCTTTATGTAACGATTGCCTAATCCCAAATACTCAGTCTCACAAGCTCGGGCTTAAAGATAACTGATTTATTAAAGGAATAGTATGCAAATACAGAGAAAGCTGAGAATGAGCAAAAGCGCGCCAAATACAAACTTAAAAGCCTTGCCTGTGAGCAAGTTCCGCCCCATCCCTCGTCAGGGCGCTCCCCCTCCCAGGTGCTAGGAGCTGTTAGACGCGCCTGGGAAAGTAACCTTGAGCAGGAGCGCAAACCCAAACATACATTCCAAGCCCTCAAAACAACGGAGGGCGAGGGAATGGAAAAATCTGGGTGAAGGAACACGGAACAGAAGATGACATGTGAAACGTTACAATGTTAACAGCACATTGAAATGGGTAACATGACAATGAGTGTCTGAAGCAGAAGAATGAATGATGGTTCATTTAGGCTTTTGTTGGGCAGTATTACAGTCTCTTGTGCTGATGGGTTCCATCAAGTATTATTATAATTAAATCAATGTCAAATTTATTAAGAAAATAACAATCCTTTTTAGCAATCATCTTTAAAAATAAGTCAATATGCATGAAGGTTCTCACTGCCCCTAAAATATGTATACAACAAACCTGGGGGTCAAACAAGGAGGCTTCTTCCGTCTTGAGATCCAGAATTTCTCTTTTTCTTAATTTATTTAGCAACTTTATATGCCATCCAATCCCCTTGGTTCTGGGTGTCTTACAAAAATATAGTCACATAATACAATGATTAAATGCTTAGAATAACTAAATTTTGTAGGAAGCCTATTTGAAGAGGTGTGATTTGAACCACTTCCTAAACAGTAATAAGGAGAAAACTTGCCTCAGCTCCAGTGGGTGTGTTTGTTCATTAGTAGAGGTTCTGGAACAAAAGAATTAGAATTAATTGCTAATGTTAAATGCATCCATGGCAGGGTCTGCAAAAGGTTCTCTGTTAATAACTTAAGAATGTGGGGCAGATACTAGGAATAGACATCCCTCCATATAATTTGGATTGTGTTGCTCCTGAAGTAGCACAAATGTGGCTTTGCTGCCCTGTAAGGCAGCATAGACTTGAGAATTGTTTTCCAAGGTTAATTTGGCTTGTGCTTTTTTCAAAATGAGCTCAAACATAACTATTCTTCCCAGAAATCCCAGAAATCCATATTCACTGAAGCAAAGGGAACAAAAATGGAATTGAACCAGAATGACATTTGGGTATGAACATAGCAAGGTGTTTCTGCGCATATAACTGTTATTTCCTATTTGGAGTCATAGAGAGACAGTGGATTAAAAATTAGATTGAAATAAAACTCTGGAATTATACTTCACATGGAAGTGGCCTGAGGGCATCCTGTCGCTCCCACCCCTTTCAGGAAGCTTACCAGAACTTGGTCAGGAACCTTTTGTGTAGGGCTGCAAGTATTGATCTTTAAGTCAGTGATATGTTAGGGTGGTTTTTTTTTTTTGAACAATTACTTTTTCCCTATCTCCTTTAAAAACTTTGTTCTAACCAATTACATTTTGTCTTGATCAAAATACAATTTTGAACCAAAATGTTGTGCCTGTATGGAGGGTTGTTCCATGTATTGGACTCCTCCCCTAACGCCCAAGCTGTGGAAATTTATCTGGAGATACTTTGAGTCTCTGCTTGTTAACAGGTGAATAATTTTTTGGTGTCCAACCCAACAGTTTCCTATTACTATTGTTGTGAGTTTCTTGATAGGGAAATTGGTACAGAATTTATTGTCCTAACAGTCAGGAATCACGCTGAGACGAGGAGTAGGTCTCTAGTGTTTATTACTGCTACATTAAACAGAATCCTAACAAACTGAAGAAGCATGGGAAAAACCCAGACAGATAAACCCCGAAAGTTAAGGCGGGTCTGATCTGTGTCTCTTTGAATGGCTGCTTAATTCCTCAGTACTACGCCTGCGTTTTCCCCCCTGGATAGGGGCCCCCTCCTGCTCGCCATCAGTACTCATGACATCTATAGCTCATTTTGATACTGTTGTCTTCCTCCCTCCCTTCCTTATCTTGACTGTAGTTTTCAGTGAAACAGAGCACAGTGTGATTGAACATAATAGTAGTAACCGTTTGCATTGTATATTCCTAAATAAAAATAACCTAGATGTTTCATTCTTTGTGCCCCCTTCTCTCCCTGTAGGCTTCCGGGTCTGATAACCCAAGAAAGTGGTTATAAATAAATAGAACCTGAGCAGACCAGCTATCTCCCACCTGGTATCCTCCAGAAGGATTGGGAGTGCAAGTTCTAGAATGCCTGCCCAGCATAGTCTTGGGCTGGGAATTCTGAAAGTTGTTGCTGCAAAATTTCTGGCAGGTACCAGGTTTGGGAAAGTGAAGCTGTGCTTAATGGGCTAGAGTTTGCTCCTGATTTGAACAAATTCTGCTTGTTGAAATGCTGGTTATAGCCCAAAGGGGCAAGCAGACAGTCATTTGGAGTGTACGGATAGATCTTGGAGAGATTTGCAGGAGATCAACAAGAATTTCTAACTCTTAGGGAGTTACAACCAGCAGCAATAAAGATAATTCTCCCTGGATTAAGTTGGTGAAATTAAGGTAACTCAGGAGGAAAAAGAAGCAGGCTCGAACATTCACTTCAGATCTGGTACAGAGCACTTTTTCAGAGGTGTCACATTCCATAATTATATGTCAGCCTTCCTAAGCCCCATTGCGTCTTGGTGGAAGACTAAAATAGACAATGCAAGCTTAAAGCCTGGGTAGGTTTGTGCTAGATTGCACTATAGAGCCTCTGTTTGCAGTCATTTTTCTTTCTGGGGGTGGGCAGCAGTGGTGGAGAAGAGAGGAATTAGATGTCTGCAGTTACTCTTTCGCTTAAAACACACACACAGATGTGGTCTCCTTTGGTGGAAAGCTGCTATCAAAATGCTTGACATTTATATCTGGTGGGGTCAGCTGGGTTGTCTTTTCTCTCCTTTTCCAGATGCATTTCCCCGGATACTCCCAATCAGAGCATCTGAAGCGGTACACAGTCAACCTGCACAGCACCTTCAGTGCCCCCTTTATCGGCCTGATTCAAACAGTTTTGCAGCTAGCTTGCGAGAGTTAGAAAAAGTAAGGCTTTTATTTATTTGTTCAGTAAAGGTGCTTAAGCTGCTTTTTTTTCTGATGATGCTTGTTGTTCTCTTTGGTACACAGCTTTGGTAAAGCTGAGAGGGTTGACAGTGAATGGATTGCAGGATATGTCTTGCCCAGTTGTTTTACTGGCATGCAAGATGAGAATTGGTTGGAATGGATAACCTAGGCATGGCCCTGTTGCAGTTTTAAGTAACCTTATTTCACTGTTTACTACAGTGTCAATTTGCATATTCAAAATAAATGAGGGGGAGAACATGTCAGGCAGTGCTGGATCAATAAACCTTGCTTTATCAGAAAAAGCTGTTCTGAAAAATAGAGTGCTGTCTTTCAAAATGTTGAAGAACTTTGAATACATGTTTGTTAGGTTTTTGCCATCTGGAAGGAAATGGGCAAGGGGTGAGTCTTCTGGCTCAAAGTGAGGGAGTTCCAGTTGCCACGCTGGCTTGGAATTCCGGCAGGTCATCTGCAGGCTACCAGCTCGGATAAATTTGGCTATGTTTTAGCATTCTGAGGTTGTGGAATTGATTATTTAAAAAATATGCTCCAATGTTTGATTTTTTTTTTTAAATGTTGGAATCAGTTTCTAAGATAAACCATTGAATAAAGATTTTCTTAAATCAGTGTGGATGGTACTGGGGCCCCATGAATTGGGAAGATGCTGAAATGAAGCTGAAAGGGAAGCCGGATGGATCGTTCCTGGTTCGTGATAGCTCTGATCCTCGCTACATTCTGAGCCTCAGCTTTCGATCACAGGGTATCACCCATCACACTAGAATGGAGCATTACAGAGGTGAGTGGAGCAGAGGCGTGGGGATCACATCAAGGTGGCCTCCTACCTAGGGAAGGATTTGCCTCAGCTCATTTAATGAATTATTTTGGAATGCAGTTTTCAAACCCAGATCTCCCAGTGCCAGTATTCTGTCTTGTGGTTGTCTTTCATTTTATTAAGCTTGCGCAAAGCCAGCCGCTACAAACCATGCACTCCACCCATGTACTTCCTTGTTCTGTAATGCACCTTTCTTCTTGGCTCAGGAACCTTTAGCCTTTGGTGCCATCCGAAGTTTGAGGACCGTTGCCAGTCTGTGGTGGAGTTCATTAAACGTGCTATCATGCATTCCAAAAACGGAAAATTCCTTTACTTCTTGCGATCGAGAGTGCCAGGTAAATGTGAGTGTGTGTGTCTTTGTGTGCGTTGGAGGTGACCCATGCAGCTCTTAGATATTCTTTTGTTGTGGCATTTTTTGAGTAGATACATAATGACGAGCAATTATTTTTAGCTTTTGTGGGCAAAAACATCTACCACAATAACAGTAAAAAAGTAATTCTGAAATATCCAGCGGGAATTGGTCAGAATGTTCTTGACTCGAGAAGAAATTATTCCAGGCAATAGGTGACAGTTAAGTTAAAAAGTGGATGGGGTTGAGTTGTAAGGTAAAGGGCTTCAGATATACCTGGAGATCTGGTTTATCCTATTCCTGAAGCCATTGTCACTGACATACATGCATTTTTATTGGGCATTTTCAACTGGCCTGCTGTTTAAATACTTTGGGAATGTGGAATTGTTCAGTGGTTCTCTTCCATTTGCTTCAAAGGCTGAAACATAAGCACTTTTAGCCCTCCAGCTGTTGGGCTACAGCTTTTACTCTCCTTGACAATTGGCTATGTTTTGTTTGAATGGAAATTCCCCAAAATCTGATCTAGCCCATTACCTGGCTTGACTTGCACAGCTCTTTTCTCTATCCTGCTTCTTCAGATAATTTTGATAGCAGTGAATTAATCTACAACTTTTAACACAGAAATTATATGTGATTCATTGACCTGAGAGTCGTTCTTTAAACTCTTCCATAAAACTTGCCATCATCCACAGGTCAGATTATGCAGTTAGAGAAAGCTGCACCAAATGAGCAGGTTTCACAGTTGTCAGGAACTTGAATGCACAAGGGGAAACAAGCAAGATTCAAATGCCCTGAGCTCCAGTATTTTTTCTTATACATTTAAAGCTTTTCTACCCTATTATGTAGTGTCTCCGTCTAGCAAGCCCATCTGCTGAGGACTTTAGGAGATCTAAAATGCAGGATGCCCAAAGGAAAGGATGTCAAGGGATGAGAAAATAAATCAGAAATAAAGAGGATACATCAGGCTTCACCCCAGCTGACACTCAAACTAGAAGGTTGCAGCCAGAGATTCAAGATATGGCTCTGATAAGATGCTTTTCATCATATATGCTTAAATACCTTAATAATGCAAAACAAAAACAACCCCCCCACACAAATGGCTACTACCCAGAGTCACTTGTTAAGATGGGCAGCCATACGAATTGAATAAATAAATAAATAAGACTCAAGCCCTAATTACAGCAGCAGCTCAGGTTCAAACCTTATTTCTCTCTCCCATCTACAGGGCATAATGGACTGGGAGCCATTTCCTTCTCAGTGGGAGAAGCAGTTGATACCTTTGCCTTGTTATTGTAATGGAATTGTCTGGTCTCCAGCCTTTTGCTTCTGGCCTTGCTCATTCTAGCCCCCAATAAGTATGGTACACCCCAACATAAGGCTGTATGGAGTCAAGTCTCCACCAGAGGGCAGTACAGTGACCAGTTCAGAGAGTAGCTGCAGGAGAGAACAGCATTTGCTGTTCTCGCTGCTCCTGGGAAAAATATTTCTCAGTTGTTGCTATTATGTTTTCCTCTAGCCCAGCCTCTTTCAACCTTTTGAGCCTGGAGGGACCCTTGAAATAGTTTTCAGGCCTCGGGGAACCCCTGCACATTCAGGCTCAAATATAGGCCAGAAGTTGCAAAATTATTATACTTGTTTCATTGGTAGGCCTGTATATATGCACTAACAGTGTTCTTAAACTAAAAATAAAGAGTGAAACATACCTCTTTAATGTGAAGTTGCCTACATTTGAAATATTTTTTTAAACAAATAAATAAGTCGTGATCTCCCAGGGAACTCCTGGTGACCTCTTGCGGAACCCTAGGGCTCCATGGAACCCTGGTTGAGAAATCCTGGTCTAACCTGATGCCCTCTCTCTCTCTCTCTTTTTAAATTTACAGGTCTCCCTCCAACTCCTGTCCAACTTCTCTATCCAGTCTCCAGGTTCAGCAATGTCAAGTCGCTACAGCACCTCTGTCGCTTCCGGATAAGGCAGCTGGTCCGCATCGATCACATTCCAGAGCTCCCACTCCCCAAGTAGGTCCTGCCTTTTGCTTTTTGCTCCTTTCATCTCTCATTGGCTAAAGGAATCAGATTTGCTGCTTTGTCCTCACTCCTACCAGGGCTAGAATTAGTAGTGCCAGTCAGTTTGGCGCCATGCCATAAAAAATACCATAGCTGTTTCTGAATATTTATGGAGACTTTTTAGGGTGGTGGATACATAGAACTGAGGTCTTGAAACGTTTTGTTCTAGTCTTGGAACAGGCTCTTCTTAATCTCCTGATGTTGTTTCAGTGTGAAACCTTAGTTGAAGTTTCACACCAGGCTCTAAACACAACAACAATCAGTTAAGCAAGACAAAGAGAAGTGATAAGTTTCTGGAGGAAAGGGAACCAGGAAACAAAGGGGTCTGCATATGTTGCAGGCACCAAAAATTAAGGTATCTTTAAAAAAAATATTTGTTTATTTTTTTAAATCTCATTAGCTATAATCTTGCAAGCTCTCATGTCAGAATGTAGAACCTGTGAGATCTTATCCATTTTTATGTACTCAAACATCCCTGCGCAAACTTCTGTTAGTTTGGGGATCTGTAGATATTTGGGGTGTTGCGAACTCAATCTTTTGGACCCCTGTTCGAAAGGGAGAGGGATTCATCAGTCTGTTTACTTGGAATGCCCCTTCTGCTTCCTTGGACCTCCAAAATTTACTGGCGTCTCCTTTCTCTCTTCTGATCAGGCCTCTGATCACCTACATTCGCAAGTTCTACTACTATGACCCTCAAGAGGAAGTGTATCTCGCACTGAAGGAGGCCCAGCTGTTCTCCAAACAGAAACAAGAAGCAGATTCCTCAACGTAGTGAGAGCCCCGCCTATCATGCTGCTGTCACCAATGGTAAGATAATATTGTAAATTAGAGCATTAGAGTCTTGTTCTCTTTCTCTCTCTGTCTCTCTCTCAGTCTTAAGTGTGTTCTTTCATATCCTGTCTTGGGAGCTTAGTATATACTCTACATTTTTTCAAAATGGTTTCAGCTATCCATTATATATATTTGCCCATTTTCTGTAACAGAAGCCTAATCCCCTGTCTACCACAAATTTTAGTTGAATCCATACGATGCAAGCTTCTCTGGGTAACCCCGGACACGTTGACAGGCGTACAAACATAAGGGCTAGAAATGTGCATTTTGAATTTCAAAACAAAATGAGGTATTTTGGAATTCTGTCCTGAAAGCCAGATGGCATTTGCACATTACTATAAACATAGAGTACATCTAGCACTATAATTCAATCTTGGATATGCAAAAAGAAGGAAATGCTGTATTTCTGTCTTTGACAATGTCTAAATTTATGGGTCTCCCCCTCCCACCCATCTTTCTATTTCCCATCTCCAAACTAGGAATTGGGTCTCCAGTATCCTGCAGCTGTGGGAGCTGCATTGGAAAGGACTCCTGGTGTTTCCTTTCTGGCTGTCTTGGATCTCCAGAAAAGGGTCCAGGGCTTGAACAGAAGCACAGCTGTGCACAGAAACGGGTGCCCATGACCCCACCTGGTTCCATAAAGACATTGGGATCCACTGAAGCTGGACCACAGGCTCCTGGAAGGATGAAGAATGTTATTTTTCTTGTTAAATTTCTATTTTTGGGGTGCTTTTTTTTCTTTCCATGTTTTCCAGCATGGGAAATAGTGAGCCAGTTTTACATTTTGTTTACCTGTTGGCATTTGGGGATGGGGTGGGAGTGCCACCATCTCCAAGATTTAATGAGCAAAACCTGCCCCCTGTTCCAGTGTCTTTAAGAATGCTGCTTTTGCAAAAAAGGTCTGAACTCAAGCTGCATTTGGCTGTGTAAAATAGTTGCATTGGGAGTGTTGAGCTTTTCTTCACTGGAAGTATATCAGCTGGAGCTGGATGCCTGTCTCTCATGGAATTGCATGGTGGGTCCTGCCCTAAGCAGAGAGTTGGGCTAGGTATTCTCCAAGATTCATTCCAACTCTGGAATTCTGGGGGGTCAGAATTTGGGTTGTTGGGACAGGGAGGCAAAGAATAGCGAGCCGAAGTACAACTTCTTGCTCACTTAAGAAAAGCTTGATAGCTTTTTGGGGGGTGGCGGGGTGGGAAGGTGCCAGAATATAAGTCTGATTAAGCAATGGAAAATTAGCCAGATTGGGGGAAATTGCTGTTGCCTTCTGTTTGAATGCAAATGGGACACGGGTAGCATTGTGGAATGTTTCCACAGCAGATGCCATCAGCCATTTGAAAATGGACGGATCTCTCTCACATATTTTTTATTTTATTTTGCCTTTCCTCCCACTGTTATTAACACTGGAATTCATCAAAGCAGTAGCTGTTGTAAAAGCATCGGTATATCCCCATTAGGCAGAAATGAGTATGCACCAAATAGCTGAAGTCAGTCCTGGTCCTGCAGATGGGGTTTCATCCTGTTGCTCTCAAGAATGGCAAACCAAGATAAGCCAGCAAACAAGTTAAGGCTTATCGAGCAAAAAGAAATGCCTCTGGGACCTTTTTGATGTGAGGCAGCAAATTTTGAAGCACCTTAGTCCCATCTTGCTTTGAGGATGGGAGGGAAAGGGAAGTCAGGAGCAGGAATTCCTGATTCCCACTTTTTCCTCCCCCAAGCCCAGAAAATCATTTTTGTAAGAAAGATGCTCTACCTACCAGTCTTTATAAGAAATCCAAATATTTCAACAAAGGAATATTGTGTGCTCTTTTAATGGTTTGTTATAAGAGCAAGATACGGATTTTGCCCTAGCAAAACTCAAACTATCCCACTGTTGTTTAGAAGTAACTGCAACACCCAGGAAGTACATTGCCCTCTTTATATGTGATGAATCTCTTGCATATGTAGCTTAAGGTACTTGGTGTAAATTTCTTGGTGACATTTTTGAAAGCTGTGATAACTTAATAATTTATTATAATTTATTTATTATTGTTATTAGTTTGAAAAGCTTGTTCCATATTCCCCAGTCAATTTGTCTTGAATTCAGCCCCCGTTCCCAGAAGTCTGAAGTGTCGCATCCTGC
Source organism: Candoia aspera (assembly GCF_035149785.1). Lineage (NCBI taxonomy): Eukaryota > Metazoa > Chordata > Lepidosauria > Squamata > Candoiidae > Candoia > Candoia aspera. The sequence goes on along the minus strand of NC_086156.1, from coordinate 81,056,267 downwards.
CTAGAGCAGATGGTGAGGTTTTGTAATCATGGAATCTGTAGAATATTCATATGCAGGAAGTTTAAAGTGGATGGCTAGTAAGTTATCTAAAATTGAGTCTTGGAAAAAGCGTGATTGTATCTGTTAAACACATTCAGGTTCTAGAGGAAGCTGCACCTCTGTTCCGCCCATTAGAACATTGGTGCTTCAAGACAGATTCCAGAATTTATTTCTGATTATTACTTGGGCAGCACTTCCTCCCTTCAGTGGATTTCTCCCCTCAGTTGTTGTTCTCCCGATTCTGTTCTGAACCCTTCCGTCTTAACTGATGCTACGTTTACTGACTGGCATCCACCTGAACTGTGCCCTATCCCCAGAGAAGCATTGTCTCTTCCTGCCCAGTTTTTAGGTTTATGAAATAAGTGAATTGAAGAGGCACTGATCCATTGGAGTGCTTCCCTGAGTATCCATTGGCTCATGATAGTTCCCACAGCAGCCAAGATACTTGTATTAGGGGCGAACCTATGAAGGTGTTGGGTCTGTCTTATAGTAGTAGAATAAACTGCATCCTTGAAAGTCATTCTGGTACACTGGAAGAAAACCATGCCTCCTCTTTCCCCCATTTTAGAACACATGGATGTAGTGACTTTGGGACTGTATCCAATTAGCATCAAAGAAGAGCATACTTGAACAGATTTGTTACTTGAAACTAAAACATTTCCAGGTAGGATTGAATCTTATCCAGGAAGACAACCCCTCACTCCCCCAAAAGCCTCTTCCTGGGTGAACATTTTCAAATATAACAATACACTGCAAATGTAACAATATACTGAAAATTTCTATGAATTCTCATGCCTTAGAATATGTGACTGCAAGGGAGTGTTTAAAGGTGCTGGATTTTAGTCGTGGGTAACAGGTGAAAGAGGGTCAAGATTTCGCTCTTGCCCACATAAAACTTTCTGGCTCTTTGGATAACAGATGAGCTGCTCTCATGGTCACAGCTTAATCCTCGCTCATTGTAAACACACTGTTTATATCTTGCTTAAAATGGCAAGCTTCCAGCTATGGAGTGGACTTGGAGATTTCTTTGGTTTTCCCTCATGTTTGGTTCAAGTAAGAGCTGAGATCAAAAGTCCCAAAGTCCTAAGGTCTGCACTTGCTTTGATGGTGGGGAAATGTTTCTTAAAATCTGGTTCAAACACGCACAAACCATGTGCCAGTGATAGGCACCCTCTTTCTGCTGCTGGCCACCTGCCATTTTGTTGAACTGAACTTCTCTAAGATTCTGTTACTGACTACTGAGTAGCAAAGGCCAATCGTGTGTAAATAACTCCTGGAGAGCCATTTGGCTTTGTTTGGCCATTGTTACATCCATGTTAGGTCTGCTGTAATGTTTTTCTGTGAAAGAAACTTCTTTGTGTCTCTTTTTTAAATACCTCCCCTGTGGAAGCTATTTGACCCATTCTGTTGGAAAGCTGTGAATGACTGGATGAGTGTTATGCCAAGAGAAGTAAATTCTGCACTGTCGCCTTTTGGGTGGTCTGCCTTTGACTGAACCTTTGCTTGGGCATTTTCTGATGTACCTTGTGGTACTACATCAGTACAATGGTCATACAAGAGATGATGGAGGGACTACTACCCAAGAACAAACTGGTTGCATTTGAAATCTCACCTAGATTTATGGATTTTTAAAAAAAATATGTATTATTTTCAGGTGGGACCTAAGGCTTTCTCAACAGGTCATCTTCCTTGGGGAAATGACAGTTCTCCTCTGAGAAGCCTCTTTCTCTGTCCTTTCCTTTTTTCCTTTTTCAAATTGTGGCACAAATAGTATTCTGTCCCTGAAAAGTGATACGAAAAAAGCCAATTCAAGTTGCCTTCATTCTTTAAATTTTACATTACCAAAGGAGTTTTTAAAAACAGGTTCACAGGTCTCTGCATGATACAGAGTGAAAATAAATTGTGACACTGTCTGCCCTGGGTGAGAGATGCAGTCTTTTGTATTGCTAAGAATGCACAGAGCAAAAATAGTTAAAAACAGAGCTTGAAGTATTATTTCTGTTCTTCAAAAGTGCTTTTTGATTTCTGTTCCCTTAAAACAGCCTTGTTAGATCTCTTTCTCTGTTTTATTTCCTGAATGGGAAGGTGAAAGAACGGTGAATGACCTGCTGAACAGTACTCCAGTTCTCACATGGCACTAAGCCATGGTTTGTTTAATTATACTTTGATGAGCAAGCCATAATTGGCTGCATTCATGCATTATACCAAGCCGTAAACCAGGGTTGGCAAATCTCATAGACTGTTTTCCCCTAATGCAATAAGCTGAAATGAATCCATATTATGGCTGAGTATTAGGGGAGATCCTTGTCTATAAATCCATGGTGGATTCAAACATAGATGATAGTCCAGCTTTCAACTGCCCTCTACGTTGGCTTGTTGGCCAATGAAATAAATTTCTCTCCTTACTGAAATGAAGTAAGGGTTTAGCTGTGGGAGTCAGATTATAACATATATGAAGTTGTTAGTAACTTTTTGCAGACTTCAAACAAACTGCATTATCTAGTTCCACATCTGCAAGTTTTCATCTCTACTCCATTCATTGCTATCCACAAATATGTAACCAGGGTTGTGGTTTATTAGGTACTTATATAATGTTTGGAATATTAAGTCCCAGGTTTACCAGTCCCCTTTGGCTGGTAAATGATGATTAGCTAATTCCATTTGAAAGTGATTCAGGACCTAAATCAGCCTTCCTTGATTTGATCACCCCAGGAGTTCATTCCATTTCAAATTATTTCCAGTTGAGGATGATAGTAATCTCCAAAATACCTAGGAGGCACCAGGTTAAGGAGGGCTGACCTAATGAATCAGTGGAGTAGAGATATTGCAAATTTGCTAATATAAGTACTAACTCATCCATTCTGTTTGAGGACAATAAACATTTTGCAAATAGTTCCAAAGTTATCTGGACTTTTCTCTGTTGATACTACATACTGGTTTATAAGGCTGTATGACACTCATATAAAAGCATGTCATGTAGCAGTGTCACCGCAGGGAGCAATCCTTACAGATTTTCTATGACCTAAAATAAAAGGGCACATAAAGCTGCCAAAACAATTAAATCAGTGAGTTGATTTAAAATGTAAAACTGAATGTATATACCTCAGTAACAACACACAAAAAAAGCTGGTGGTGTATGCACGCAAGCTCAGTGTGACTCTAAGTCTTGCTTATATCTCCCAACAAAGTTTATTTCACAAGGTACAACTTTACTGCATTGTAAGATGTTTCCTGAATCTGTTTTGATCAATTTGCCTTTTTGTGTGCATGTGTTTAATTTATTAAAGTATTGCTATAATTTATTTTCAGAATTACATGGCATAAACAAAAATGGAATCCAGACTTGCAAGACAATTGTAAAAGTTGTCTGGGGCTGGGAAAAAGGAAAGAAAAGATGCTTTATAAAAATAAATGCACTTTGGGTGTGTTCTAAGAAATTTCTAAGGAAGGGGAAGGCTGTTTTATGGACTGGGTTCTGATTGGCCTTGTCTGTATATATTGTATCAATAGGCACATTTTTTGTTCCTCATTTGGAAGCATTGTAACTGCTGCAGAGTCCTGTCTGGAAAATGGATGTACTGAACTATTTTGCCTCAATTTTCTCCCTTGTTTCGGGGTAAATTTTGTCAACCATGGGATGGAATTTTGCCCTTTTCCTGTTTGTATCTCATTTCTATTGTGGGTTGATTTTTTTGTTCTTTTTGGCCTATGGGTGTCTGTTTGACAGGGTTGGTGGGGGAGTGGATTTTGAAATAAAATACTTAAATAATCCTACATGTGCCCTGTCTTGTTTTTGCAGTGGAGGTTTCCCTGGGATCAATGAATGTTTGATTATAACACCTGTCTTAACCTGTCAGCCTGGTAAGTCAGGTAGAGTGGAGAACCTCTGGCTCTCTAGGCATTTCTGAACTACAATTCCCAGCATTCCCTTTCATTAGCTATGCTACTCAGACCAGTTCCCTGCTCCCTACTTCTTTGAAGGAGTTTCTGACATCCTTTAATTGCTGTGGATCTCCTGCCTCATAACTCAAACTTCTGCTAAAGCACAGTGAGTACAAACCTGCCCAAACTCTCATGTGCTTTCATCCCTTGAAGTTCTGCTGGTGGTGATGTGAGGAGGTAAGGAATTTTCTCTTGTATGCCATGTTTTCCGAGGAACGTTGCCTACAGGAATGTTGCCTTCCATCTTGCAGGGAAGCTCTTTTGGCATCTGGAAACATTCCTGCAAGCTTTTTCAGCACCTGGCAATACAGTTGGTTTCAATTTTTTGCCCATGCATTTTGCAATGTGTTATGGCGTTAGTTTTATAGCTGCTATTTTCTGTATTTCTGTCTTACCAGCGCTTGTTTGGGTGTTGTTTTGTTATTAGTTATACAGAAGGGTAGACTGACTACATTATTTCTTAGACTGAAGTGTCTTTTCAGAATAGGATCTTGCTCTGGCAGCTGGGAAATCCTCTTAGATTCCAGGCATTGGTAACATTCATGGGTCCTAGTTTTTCCTCTGGGCATGTACCTCTAGAATATACAGGTAAACCTTGCTTAATGACTGCCCTATTTAGCAACCAAAGTTACGATGGCACTGAAAAAATAACTTTATAACAAGTCCTCACATTTATGATAGTTGCAGTCACATGATCAACATTTGGGCACTTTGCAACTGGCAGGCATTTACAATGGTCATAGCATCCTGAGGTCATGTGATCACCATTTGTGCGCTTTGCAGCCAGCTTCTGACAAGCAGAGTCAATGGAGAATCTGGCAGTAAAACCACAAGTGGTCACATGATGTCTCACTTAACAGCCAACTGACTTACTTAATGACCAAATGGGAAGTGATGTTGGAAGTCTGTTGCAGTCTGTGATGTTTCCCTTAATGACTGTGTCTCTCAGCAATTGCAATTGGCAACAGCAACTCCGACCCCATTGTGGTTGCTAACTGCCTGTATTTCCTATCTAATATTAGCATATCCCTTAAAGTGCTAGAGGCAAATGTTGAAGTCAAGGTCAAATGTAAAGCTAAATTGGGGTGGGGTGGGGATGCAAGAATCTTGTGATTCTTTTAAAAAATCTAGATCTATGGAATTCTTAAAAAGACGTCACTAGCAGAGTTCAATAAATAGCAAGATAAATTATACCCACTAGACAGGAGGTGGGTGTGTCAGTGAATTACTTTCTCCACCCATCAATATGAGTTTCTTACGTTTCTTTACATACAGTTATTTCTATCATGCAATATGCTCCCTTTTAAATTAACATTTTGACAATGCAAGAAAGGTAAGCCTATATTTCCATAATCTAGTATTGTCAGCCCTCTCAGGTAACCAGATAGGAAACACAACCAGATGAGCTAATTCTCCTTTATTGTAAGGCTACATTAACCGAACCTTGCAAGTCTGAAAATACAAGTCTCCCCATCTCTTTTTACAGTCTGATCAATTAGGATGCATCCTTCCTAAGTTTCTTCCTCTGACTGTTAAGCTGCTGCTGGCTCCCCACTCTTTTATCTGATCATTCCCTGAGCAGCATCTCTTCCCCTTGTCCCTCAAGGTCATTCCCACATACCATTACAAGTACCTTCCAAATGTACTCCAGCCAGGAATTCAGAGTGTTATAAACCAATCCATTTGAGGGATGCTACATAAAGGAAAGTTTGGGTTAGTTCTTCATGGTCCTAAACATGGTCCAAAAATATATATAAAATCCTAATGCCGAAGATGCATCACGAAAACAGTTTTTAAAAGTTTAAAATGCTTGCGTGTTTGGTTGGAGCTCCAAGTAGCAAAATAAAAGCTGAAAGGGAAGAATAATCTTCTAGACCAGAGTTTCTCAACCTTAACAACTTTTAAGATGTGTGGACTTCAACTCTCAGAATTGGCAGGGGAATTCTGGGAGTTGAAGTCCACACATCTTAAAGTTGCCAAGGTTGAGAGACTCGTCACTCTTTTCCTTCCATGGTTTCCTCCACGCGTTTTCATTTTTTTATCCATAGTCCTTCAACTCCTGTAGTGTTCTGTTTCCAGCAGGTCAACTTAAAATGAGAGGGAAGAGGGGATTCTCAGGGTTCCAGGCCTTGCTTTGAAAGCCAAAGGTGCCACCTTCAGTCTCTGGGTGGGCTAGAAAAGCTCCCCAAAGCCCTGGAGGATCACCGCTTGTCATCTCACCACTCCTTGGCTGGAAGGACCAATTGCCTGATAAAAGTTGATCTCCTTAGTATTTCTCAGGAAGAACAAGTGACCTGTCGTGAATTGTACGGAGTGGCTCTGGTAGCATGAAAGCAATGGAGGCCATCTGTTCCATTGAAGAGAGATAGATCTTGCTTTATGAATAACTTTTTTCTGCTTTGCCTATGAATGCTTGGCTCTTAACAGTTTTCCAGCTTCGTCTGTTGTGATACTTGTGCTATTTTTAAAGATTATTTTTAATTCAGTATTTAACAATATGCAATTATAGTACCGTAGAACAAAGCAAAAGTTATATACAGTATGCTACAATATAAAACCCATCACTGAGATACACATAAACAATTTTGTCAGGTTTTCCTATAGGTGTCTATTGTTTTTTTTCCCACTGGTGATGCCCATCCAAAAAACAAATTTATTTGGAGGAAGATATTTTTCCTGCAATCTGAGGACCAACAATAAAGGAAGCAGCTTCAGAAAGTGAATCTTGCTGAATTATTCTAGTGTTCTAATGACCACCTTAATTTTCTTGCCAGGGTAACATTGCATTATTTTAAACAACTATCTATAACCAATCCCTTATTTGTTTTTTGTCTTGCATTTCTCTATCTTGCAACTGCTCAAACCAGCATCTGTTGTGTTAGTAACACAGGAACCAAGTAGCACTGTATGTCTGCTTTGTAGCTGTCCGCAGGTTTTTTTTTTTTTGTCCCCAAATTAAATCTGTCTCCATCATTTGGAAAAACTAGGTGAGCTTCTGCACTTTTGAGCTTTTGTAAAAATTGGGACGAAGTGGTTCTTCCAGTTGGCAAATCTATTCTTGTTACTGAATAGCTTCAACTAACTCCGTAAACTTTGGACTTGAATTTTTTAAAATCCTGAGTGTAAATTAGCTGAAGAAAATGTGGATGATATTCTGTCAGTCCTATAAATGGATTCAACAACTTTTCTCCAAACTACAGAAGGTCTGTGTAAAGGGATCAATGGAGTAATGCTTTCTACAACTGTTAAGAAACCCAAGTCTGAGCTGAATAAAATCAAAATAGATTACTGTTGTGTTATTGTGCCATCTTGTGTCCAACATTTAACACTACAGAGGTTTCAGTTGAACTCCCACCACTGTATTATATTATTAGCAATATATACTGTATATTGCTACCAAAAATATATACAGAAGCTATACAATACTGGAAAAACTGGAGAGAGCTGTATATATTTTAATGGCCATGTTTTTAAAGAAAACATAGTCTTTCCATGTGAATTACTTTATGACCAAGGAAGGTCAGCTAAGTGAATGGGTTTGTCCACCTCTATCATTGCCCCAATCTGAAGTTTAAAATAGGTGCTGTTTTTCAATATTCTCTTAAGCTTATGGTGGAACAATCCCTTATATTTCTTAAAATGAGGCAGTAGTTACAGAATGTTTATAGACATTTCAACTGGACAGGTAATAAAGCTGTCAATATCCACAATCTATATTTGGCTTTTGGGGAAGGGGGGCTTTTTGCACACCTCTTCTCTGCTTGTGACATCTTGTGGTTTGCTTTGTATAGATTGATTCAATGAGTGGCCTGGCATATGATTTTAAACCATGAGTTAGCCAATATTCTCTTATTGTCAAGTTTAAACTCATCATAGATAACGGCTCATTTCTTCAAATTATGTCCTTTAAGTATTTCATTGAAAGGAGTTTTATTAAATGTGAGAGCCAGTTTGGTGTAGTGGTTAAGGCACAGGCTAGAAACCAGGAGGCCATGAGTTCTAGGGCTGCCTTAGGCACAAAGCCAGCTGGGTGACCCTGGGCCAGTCACTCTCTCTCAGCCCTAGGAAGCAGGCAATGGCAAACCACTTTCCAAAAAATCTTGCCAAGAAAACTGCAGGGACTTGTCCAGGCAGTTGCCAAGAGTCAAAATTGACTCAAAGGCACCAAAAAAACAACCCCTCCTTTTTTAGTTTTGCTTTTAGAGCAAGCCCAAATTGCCTGTACAGTTGCAAACTAAGCCACAGACTGATAATTGCCCCTTCCTGTCATGCATGTTCACAAGCAAACCTCTTCCTACTTTGAATTTTTCAAAATTCTTTGGCAAGTATCGATTGGCTGCTTGATCAATTGCATTGAATCAAGTAAAGGATTCCCTTTTTTACATGTGAACTGTGTGTTTTGAAAATGTAAGCTGTATGTGACTGATAAAGAAGCTCTATAGACAGGACGGAAAAGAAAGCTTTCCTCTTTGACCAGCCTGCATTGTCTTCAAGCAAATCAGATTGTCCAGGTAGCAGCAATATTGGAGTAAAGCTCCTCTATTTGTCTCAGTACTGAATTAACAGCCTTTCAACCTTTAAAAAGGTTGACATATTGAGAACTCTCAGTTTTCACTCAAAAATACAGAGAACCTCTGCATTAATAGAAAAGAATTAAATGATTTAAAGCACTCTTTAGTCTTTTTCCCTGAAAAGGAAATAGTCCTGTCCTATTCCAGAATATCGTGTTATTTTGTTCTCTGAACATTGTTGCATTTGCAAGATGAAAACACTAAGTGATCACGGCCAGTCCTCTCTGTGGTTGGGTTTGTACACTGTGTTAAACCATAGTTGGTTGAAGTAATGACAGTGAGTTACTTTTTTTCTCATCCTCTGTCATATGACACTTGAATTAATGAAATGAGTGAATGGAACACAGAGCCTTTCCCCATTTGCAGCTAGCCATGGAATAAAAATGTCTCAGCAACCTCTTTTTCCTGCCATGTTCTCATGATGTTGCCTTACCTCTTCCTCAGTCCATCCCTGAGATAGCTTAAAGGCACTGTAAGCTGTTCTGGTGTTCAAGTAATGCTTTTGCCTTTTGTTGTTCAGTTGTTAAGGCGTGTCGAGAGACAATAAACCACAGTAGTTTTGCTCCAGGTGTAACCTGAGGTGCTTCATCAACCATTTGGTTAGTGCCGCAGCCCAGTGACCTCCAGGGGTGGGTCAGTCCAACACTTACTGGCCACTTAGGCTAGTTTAGACAAAGTCCTTCCCCTCCTGTCCCTGGGCATGATCTTCCAGGGACATTCCACTTTGGGCAACAGGAGAGCCTGGATCTTTCCAACCAGGCCTCCCTCTTTACTGGCTCTCTGAGCTAATTTTCACTCTGCTGGGATGGCACTAAACCCATGGAGAAAAGGGGCCTGCCTGTCAGCTAATAGTCGGACTCACTTTGAACCTGTTAGCGACAAAACGACAAAACTTGAAACAAATTAGACTCCAACAGTCTTTGAGTTTAGAAATAGAAAAAGACTTTATTTCGCTCTCTCTGAGCTTCTACGGTTTGCAAAGCATGGTGGACTTTTCAGGAGCACGATGCAATGTGTCCAAAAGAAAAGCCACCCCATACAATATTTCAAGTTTATTTTTATACATTTTCCTGTCCCGTCGCTCCTCTTTATCCGTTTCCCCCTTGGCTGGGTACTCTCAGACTTACAATCTTCCGGCCGCCTTTGTTTTAAACCATTATTATATTAGGTGATGTGTTTAGCCGTTGCCCTGATAAGTTTAGCCATTACCAGATGATGAGTTTAGCCATTGCCATGATAAGTGATGAGTTTAGTCCTTATCATTTGATGAGTTTTCCCCACTATCTCCTCCTGACTTCGTGTTGGTTTAAGTATTTAACATGGCGTTGCTTTTGCTCACTAGCTTGAACTTATTTACACATTAAAATCTTTACCTCTCACAATCCCCCCTTTTAATTTTAATCGATCTTTTTAATTTGTAACTCAAATCGTTGTAATATTTTACTTGCTTCGGAACTCCCATATTTATTTTCCATTAGGGTCATCATTTTTTCCTTTGGTATCATATTCTCTATCGTGCTTTGTACAATATTTCTGATCAGGGGGATAATGCATGGGACGCACATTAGGCCAATAAAAATTAACATTCCCATCATTAAAGCTTGCTTCCAACTGCTGAATAATCCTCCCCAAAATCCCCCACTGTCAGTATCTAGAATTCCTTTCCATGTTTGGACGGGTACGTGTATTGATTTCCTCAGGTCGGCGGTAAGATCTGCCACCACCTTTCCAGTTTCACCTATTTCCAGACAGCAGTTTGTTAGGTTGAACTTCCCGCCTACATCTCCCTCTTTTGCCAATATGTAATCAAGGGCTAATCTGTTTTGGTATACTGCGGTTCTACGTTTGTCCTGTTGTTCAGCGATTACATTTAAGGCAGCATCTATTCTCTTGCCCGCTATTTCCAATACTGCCTGTAACCTTATTATTCTATTAAGCATGTAGATTGGGGTTCTATCTCCATAGGACCCATCCTCAGCCCATGATGCCGGGTCATAATATGCAATTCTTCTTTCTGGAGGCCATTCGTCATCTTTCCATTTTCCCACTTCTATCCCTGCTATACTTCGTTTTTGTCTCCCTATCGCATCGTATACTGGGATTCCTAAAACCTGCTTTCTTCTCATGGGTAAGAGGAAGAAAGAAGGCCTTATCCATCCCAACATACAAGTTCCACTCCAGTTTCCTGGTAGCTTTTCGTAAGCTTGGTTTCCACATATCCAATACATATTTTCCGGTGATATCCAATCTTTTCCCTTTTCTATAGTGATATTGAACTTCACTGGTTTTGACTCATTATTAGGGCTTGTCCACTCTTGTTCATCCCATACCCCTGAACACATTAAGTCTCCGACAGGAATAGTTCTGTTTTGTCTAAAGCAGATTCTTGCCACCAGGTTTGTGGTTAACGTCCAAATAATGTCAGAGGTTGTTTTTCTCTGAGTAATGTTTCCCGTCTTAGTGAGATTGTTGAATTGGCCAGGGTCAGCCTCTTTAGCCTCCCACGGCCACTTCTCACCCATGTTTGTCCCCCCACAGACAAAACAATTTTTTACATCTAGGGTTTGAGCGATACCTTCTGCCATTTCCACAAACAAATTTTGGGCTTTTGTGGAAACCACTTGTTTGTCTCCTAATTGTTTTAAGGTCTCATAAACTGACCAAGTTATACTCCTCTCCTCCCCTGTTTCCTGCAATATTTGTTTTACCTCCAATGTTATAATTGCCCTGGGGTCTGTCCCTTTTCCATATATCAGGATCCCATAGGTATATTTTTTTGGTTTGACCGGAGTTAATGTCATTATAATGGGATTACATTCCCCAGTTTTACAGTTGCTCTGGGCTACCCCATTTTGTATTCGCAACTTATGTTCTCCTATGGGTTGGTTCGTCCACGTGGCAGTGGTCACACATTTCCATTCTGGACAATAATACCAGTCTTGTACATTACAACTATAATCATTGTCATAATTGTTGGGGCCTTGTTTTGGATAGGCACATAGATACTTAGCATCTAACATGTACGTGCGTTCCCACCTCAATCCACCACAGTTTCCCATTGGCCAGCCATTAGCATTGATGACCTTGCATGCATCAAAGTTTAGTTGCACAGGGGTTCCATATGTTCGAATGAGTTTAGAGGTTATATTTTTATGGGTTCCTGAAGTATGGTGAGTTAAGCTCACCAGTATCATAGTGATCTTAGTAACTTCCTTAGGGTCATAACATATCATTTTGTTCTCTGTCTCACAGACTTGGAATTCTTGATTATTCTCAATGCACACCCCCTTTTGTTGACATCCCTCCGGTTGTTTAGTGTGATATTGTAGGGTTTTGGTTTTTGTTCGCCCCTGCTGTACCCAACTGACACACTTTTCACAATTTGATTTTTCTGCTTCTTTGTTTGTAGAAAGGATCTGTCCACACAAGATATTTACAACTATTACCTTCACCCAGTATACTTTATGTAAAGACATTTTAGTCATATCACCTGCAGCCACAAGGACACGGGTAGCCTTCGGGTTCTAGCCAATCTTCCTCTAGGGTTATATCACACTCTTCGGTACAATCAGCATGAACCGCTCCACACCCCTCACAGTGGCTACAACAACAACACTGGAAAATACAAGGGCATTCACAGAACCAGCACATTCGCACAACCCTCCCCCAGTTTATTTTTACGTAATGTCATTTGGAGGTCTCCGTTGTGCTTGCTTGGTCCAGTTACCACTTTCCACTCTTCCAGAGTTTGTGGTTCTGGCCCTCTCTTGGCTCTGGTATGATGAGTCCAACCCTTTTCAGCCATCCTGATCGCGGTCTCAAAGGTCAGCAATACCTGGAACGGTCCGTCCCACTTAGGTTGGAGTTTTTCTTCTTTCCAACTCTTGATCAGGACCCAATCTCCGATTTGGAATTTGTGAACAGGGAACTCTAGGGGTCGTTGAGCCAACAATCCTTTTTTCCTATAAAATTCAAAATACTGGGACAGGGTGTGCACATAGTTTCGTATGATTTTATCTCTGGTTTCCAGAGAGTCTATACAAATTCTTCCCGGAGCAAACCCTACTCCATATAATAATTCATAAGGAGATAATCCTACGTCGCGCCTAGGTTGTGTCCTAATTCTCAGTAATGCTAAAGGCAAACATTTGGTCCATGGCATTTTTGTTTCTAACATGAGTTTACTGAGGCTTTCTTTAATCTTAGAATTCATTCTCTCTACTTTCCCACTTGAGGGCGGATGCCATGGGGTATGGAAATCCCATTTTATATCTAAGGTTTGCATGATTCCCTGCAAGAGTTTTTCTGTGAAGTGACTCCCTTAGTTGCTATTGATTTGAGTGATCAATCCGTATCGGGGTATTATATGTTCCAATAGGAGCCGTATCACGGATCGGGCATTAGCTTGTATAGTGGGGTAAGCCTCTACCCAGCCTGTAAGATGGTTGATTATCACTAGGAGGTACTTATAAGTTCCGACCTTGGGAAATTCTGAAAAATCTACCTGAATACATTGAAATGGTCGGAAAGCCGGAGGTCTCCCACCCGAGTTCCCTTTTCTCAAGGCAAATCGATTAACTCGTTTACAAATTAAACACCCTTTGATGACCTGAGCGGCCAGGGTATAGATCCCAAAGCATGTGTATGACTTTAAAATACAATCTACCATGGCTTGGGTTCCCCAATGGCTTCCCTCATGTAAATGGACTAAAAGATGTCTGGCTATTGCTTTGTTTATAATTTGTCTCCCATCTGGGAGAAACCAGCAGCCATCCCGTCCTTCTTGCCCCCCCCCCTCTTCATGTATTCTTTTTCTTTATCTGAAAAGATAGGGTTTTCTACTTCTGGTTTTACCTCGGGGATAAGTACATACATGGGTTCAGCTTCTCGAGCTGCCTTCTTAGCTTCTTCATCTGCCAGATTATTGCCCACTATTTCGAAGGTATTCCCCTTCCTATGAGCTTCTACATGTACTACTGCAATCCTTTTTGGTTTCACTAGTGAGTCCAGAATTTCTGTAATTAGTTTTTTGTGTATTAGTTCTCTCCCTTTGCTGTTCACCATTCCCCGATCTCTCCAAATTTTTCCACATGTATGGACTATTCCAAAGGCATATTTGGAGTCCATGTATATAGTCCCTATCTTTTTGTTTAATAATTTTAGTCCCTGATTTAGGGCAAAAAGTTCAGATGTCTGGGCTGACCAACTGGTGGGTAACGATCCCACTTCTACTAATACCCTAGTTTTTCCTTCCACAATCGCATATCTGTTTAGCCTCTTTCCTTCTTCAACCCTAGATGATCCATCAATGAATAAAGCTTCCCCTTTTTCTAACGGTCCCTCTTCCAAATCTGGTCGTATTTTCGTTTGTAACTCTATTACATCGAGACAAAAGTGCTCTGGACTACCCTCCGTCTCTGCATGATTATTTGTTAAAAACTGGGCTGGGTTCAGGTGTTTTTCTGCTACTAACACTAAATCCCTCTGTTCTATTAGCATTGCCTCATATTTCAAAATTCGTGAGTCAGTCAACCATCTTCCTGCCTTTTGTTGGAGGATGGTTTGCACTTGATGTGGTGTGCTTACCACCAGAGCCCCTCCGAAAGTCAGTTTTCGGCTCTCCTGAACAAGAATGGCAGTAGCCGCCACTGCTTGTACACAAGTCGGCCATCCGCGGATGACAGGGTCCATTTGTTTCGACAGGTATGCTACCGGTTTCCTCTGTCCAGCCCATTTTTGAGTGAGTACTCCATGAGCTATGCCTTCCTCAGCATTTACAAACAAGTAGAATGGTTTATCCAAGTTGGGCAAGCTTAAAACTGGTGCTTTTGTTAGGGCCTCCTTTAATTCCTTAAAGACTTCTTTTTCTGCATTTTCCCAGTGTAAGATCCAAGGTTCCTTCTCGGTAAGTTTCCCGTATAAACGTTTTGTTTGCTTGGCATAATTTTCGATCCATAATCTACAATATCCTATTAGTCCTAAAAACTTTCTCAAATCCTTCTTGGTTTTAAGGAGAGGTTGCCTTATTACTCCCTCTATTCTTTCAGGTGTGATTTTTCGGCTTCCCTGACTAACTAGGTGACCTAGGTATTTAACTTCTCTCTCTACATATTGAAGTTTGGTTTTTGATACCCTCAACCCTTGCTGGGCTAAGTAATTCAACAATTGGTTAGTTGCATCTTTGGTAAGTTGCTCTCTTGTCCCTGATAATAAAAGGTCATCTACATATTGTATCAAATATGTTCCCTGAGGACTTTGGAACCCCTCCAGAACCTGTTCTAGTACTTGTCTGAACAGGTTCGGGGACTCAGTGAAGCCCTGTGGAAGTAATGTCCATTGATATTGTTGCTTCCGTCCTGTGAATGGGTTTTCCCATTCAAATGCAAACAAGGGTCTTGATTCTTTTGCTAGTGGACATGCCCCAAAAGCATCTTTTAAATCTATTACACTAAACCATTTATGGTCGGACGGAATATGTCCCATTAAGGTATATGGATTTGGAACTACTGGATGCCTAGTTTCCACTACTTGGTTTAAGAGCCGGAGGTCCTGGACCATCCGGTATGTTCCATCCGGTTTACGGACTGGAAGGATAGGGGTGTTATATGGGGATTGAGTCGGCTCTAATAGTCCATCTTTCACGAGGCTGTCTATTACTGGTTGTAACCCCCTTCTCCCTTCCATCGAGATCGGATATTGTTTTTGTCTAACAACTTCTCCTTCCCTCTTCAATTTAATTTGTAACGGAGGGACTTGAAGTCCTCCTCTATTTCCTTCCGCTACCCAGACTTTCTTATCGATAGCTTTCTGATCTTCCTCTGTTAATAGTAACATCTGCTGGGAGTCGTCCGAAAAGGATATGGAAAGATTTAATTTTCCTAATAAGTCTCTTCCTAATAAGTTTACCCCGGCTTCTGGTATATATAGAATTTTCCCCTTTACTCCTGTTCCTTCCCCGTATTGGATCTTCACTTCTTCCAATTCTGTCACATAAAACGGTTCTCCTTTTACCCCTGAAATTTTTACTTTTCTTTCACTCTTTCTTATAGAACCGGAAATGGTTGCTACTGAGGTCCGGGCTGCCCCAGTATCAATTAAAAACACCATCTCCTCTCCTTCTGGTCCCACCTTTAAGTTTATCAAGGGCTCCTGGTGGGATTGATAAAATATGGGCCCCTGACCCCCCTAGTAGGGGATATCGTAGTCTTCCTGAGCCATGGCATATATCTGTCGTTCCTTCTGAAGTTTGGGACAGTCTTTCTTAAAGTGTCCTTTCTGCCCACATTCAAAACATGCTCTTTCCCTCTTTCCCTTGGACTTCCATCCCCCTCTTCCTGTCCGGTAGTTTCCGGCCTCTACTCTTGGCCCTATTCTTCCTTCTCTCTTCCCTTCCTTCGTTCCTCCCTCTTCTTTCTTTTCATAATTCATGACTTGGTGGACAGTTGCCACCATCATTTTACTCTATTGTTTCGCCTTTTCATTATCTCTCTGGACATAGACCTTTTGTGCCTCCTTCAACAAACCCTCAATTGACTTATCTGCCCATCCGTCTGCTTTTTGCAATTTTTTTCTTATATCGGGCCATGATTTGGTGACGAATTGGACTCGAACGAGTTGGATATTCCCTGCCACCTCGGGGTCTATCCCAGAATATTTGTGCATTCCATCTTTTAATCTTTGTAAGAATGCGGCTGGCGATTCCTCTTTTTCTTGTTCTATCTGGAGGGCTTTGGTCATGTTTTGAGCTTTGGGTACTGCTTCCTTCATTCCCCTAATTATCAGTACTCTTAAGTCCTCCATGTTCTGTCTCCCCTGATTCGTATTATTGTCCCAGTTTGGTTTGGCAAGAGGAAATTTTACATCCCCCGCTGGGCCGGCTTGATGCTCTCTTTCCCAAATTTGGATAGCGGCTTTTCTTATCAGGTGCCTCTCTTCAGCAGAAAATAGAGTATTTATTATAGCCGTTAATTCATCCCATGTATAGATGTTCGGCCCCAATAAATTATCCAATTGTTCTGCCGCCCCCAATGGGTCCTCTATTAAATTTTTCATCTCCTTTTTAAACATCCGCAATTCTGATGCCTTTAATGGTTCATGTACATAACTGATGACTGGCTGTCCCTGAGCGTTCAATCTGGAGGGGACCTCCCTCAAAGGAAAACTTATTGTTATTTCTTCGCCTTCAAATGGCAAATTCCTTAAATCCTTTTTACATTGTTCAATTTCTTTCCTTAAATTTTTATATAAATTTGACGGGGGTGGACTAGGAGGGGGAGGTGCCATGGGCATTATGGGTTGTGGGTTATAAGGGGGTGGTGGTGGGTATCTCCTTTTTTCCTCTTGGTCTAATTCTTCTTCCCCCTCTCCTTCTGTATTTTGGACTAAGATCCGACTCTCCTCCTGGTCTTGTGGCCACTTATTTGGCGCCCATATAAGGGCATAATCTAGTTCCCGTTTTAAAGTTTTACATTTCTTATTTTTCACATACTCATACAAATTCTGACAGGCGAAATAGTTGTCACTCCCTTCTTGTGGCCAATCTATTCTTTCGTCTTCCCACCATACAAAGCAACATAGGTGGATCATCTCTTCGTTAGTTAACCCCATTTTAGTGATTATTTTATTATACGGGGGCTTTCCCCATCCAGCCAGTAGGAGTCCTAATGGACTCCTCAGATCTATTTTTAATTGTTTTTTCTTTCTTTCCCTCACTCGTGGACAACTCTTTATATTGCCCATACTGGTTACTGTCCTGTCTTTATCCTTACCAATCCACTTTTGAGACTCTTTTTGTACTTCACCAAGTCACTTCCTCCGCTTCCCGGCCAATCCTCTCGCGAGGGTATGGAACCGCGGTACTAAGGAGTCACTCTCGCTTTGCCTTGCAGCCCTCTTTGGCTCTCGGGGCATCTCACACACACTCTTCTCACAGATCTCAGACTCAGAACAGTCCTACCCAGTCCCCCAACCGCCCAGGTGTGAATCGGACACCTTCCGAGTTCTACTCACCTGGGTCTGTGCACAGAGTCTCCCGGTCCTTTTACAGGGTTCAGCAATCTCTCTCTTGGTCCACTCTCAAGATCTTTTTCTATTTCGACTGCTATGTGGGTTCGTGGGGCTCGAAAGGCTCCTATTCCAAGATCGCCACTGCCACGAGGCAAACCGGAGCCGTCACAAAGGGACGGGGCATGCCTCCCCTGGTTACCTCGTTAGCCAAGGCAGTCCCGGAACCCTGAGTCGAGCCCCACGTTGGGCGCCAAAAACTGTTAGCGACAAAACTCGAAACAAATTAGACTCCAACAGTCTTTGAGTTTAGAAATAGAAAAAGACTTTATTTCGCTCTCTCTCTGAGCTTCTACGGTTTGCAAAGCATGGTGGACTTTCCAGGAGCACGATGCAAAAGAAAAGCCACCCCATACAATATTTCAAGTTTATTTTTATACATTTTCCTGTCCCGTCGCTCCTCTTTATCCATTTCCCCCTTGGCTGGGTACTCTCAGACTTACAATCTTCCGGCCGCCTTTGTTTTAAACCATTATCATATTAGGTGATGTGTTTAGCCGTTGCCCTGATACGTTTAGCCATTACCAGATGATGAGTTTAGCCATTGCCACAATAAGTGATGAGTTTAGTCCTTATCATTTGATGAGTTTTCCCCACTATCTCCTCCTGACTTCCTGTTGGTTTAAGTATTTAACATGGCGTTGCTTTTGCTCACTAGCTTGAACTTATTTACACATTAAAATCTTTACCTCTCACAAACCCACTGTACAAAATACTTGTGCAAGAACAGAGCAAGGTTTGACAGCCCACTGGCCTAGCCATTTGTCAAAACTTGCTTCTTGCCTAGTCCTGCCTCCAGCACGCATTCAAGAGAGTGGTTGTGGATGTTTTCCTGCTGGCTGCTGACACTGGGTTGAAAGGAAAGGAAACAAAGCTGGGGGAAATCTACCAATCCCTATCCTTAATGTGCCCTGTATACCATAACTTTTTTTTAATCCATTCAGTCGTGTCTGATTCTCAGAGATTGCCTGGACTAGTCCCTGCAGTTTTCTTGGCAAGGTCTTTCAGAAGTGGTTTGCCATTGCCTCCTTCCTAGGGCTGAGAGAAAGTGGTGGGCCCAAGGACCCCAGATAGCTTTTTGCCTAAGGTGGGAATGGAACTCACAGTCTCCTGGTTTCCTGCCTGGTGCCTTAACCACTACACTGAATTGGCTCTTATACTGTAAATGTGTAAACAGCACAATTTGCTGCCACCATGCCATGACAGGATAGAGATCCTGCTGGGGTGGTATCATTTTGTGCTTGTTCCAGAACAGGTAAATAGCAGCTGTACAGCCTCCAGACTTTCCTTAATAATTCTGGGGATTATAATCTGATATATGTGAAGTAACCAGGTTGGGGAAAGCTATCCTAGTGGGGGGGGGGAAAGTATTTTTGGAGTGCTTCATTTAAAACACCATTAACAGGCAGCGTGTGATGCAGACTTGTCCAACCATGTTAACAAGTGAATGTGCACTTTGCCTTTTGCAACTCTATCATAATTTATTGGGCTGAGACATACAGTATTTGGAGTAATTATTTTTTTCTGTGAGAAAACAATATAGCTTGGTGGCAATGAAGAAGCTGTGCTTGTAGAGGTTTCCAGCTTCTATGGCCTGCATCTTTTATTAGAACAGGCAAGGCAACTTGTGAGTAAATAGACAGGGATGCAGGAGATCATCGGCTAAGGCAGTGTTTCTCAGCCTTGGCAGCTTGAAGATGTGTGGACTTCAACTCCCAGAATTCCCCTGCCAGCATGGCTGGGGAATTCTGGGAGTTGAAGTCCACACATCTTCAAGCTGCCAGGGTTGAGAAACACTGTGCTAAGGTCACCACCAGTGGAATTGTTTTCTGTTTTTGGAGTGGTAAGGAGATAGAATTGGAGGGGGGGTGGAATTACTCCATTTCCACCTATAACCCAACCCCAAACTTCAGGAAGATGGTCTCCCATTCTCACTGGGAGAAGGGCTAAGGGTGAGGCTGGCAGTTGCCATGCCAGTCCTAGTGGGATCTCACTCTCTTTTGCACTCTAATTCTTCAGAAACAAGGGTGGTGGTGGAAATGCGTGTCTGGAGTTAGCCCATTTGCCACCAAATTTCGATAGTATTGAAGTTGCTGACGCAGACTTCCTCTAGTGCAGGGTTTCTCAACCAGGGTTCCCTGGAGCCCTAGGTTTCCATGAGAGGTCACTAGGGGTTCCCTGGGAGAACACAATTTATTTAAAAGATTATTTCAAATTCGGGCAACTTCATATTAAAGAGGTATGTTTCATTCTTTATTTTTAGTTTAAGAACACTGTTGATGCATATATACAAGCCTACACATGAAGCGAATATAATAATTTTGTAACTTCTGGCCTATATTTGAGCCTGAATGTGTAGGGGTTGCCTGAGGCCTGAAAAATATTTCAAGCGTTCCTCCAGGGTCAAAAGGTTGAGAAAGGCTGCTCTAGTGCATTGAATGTACTTTTTCCACAAAAATCTAAAACTTAGTGACACGCCCTCCCTAAAAAAAACCCTGCTCTGGCAGAAGCAGGAAAACTGCTTAGAAAGTGAGAGGTGGGAAAGGCATCAACAACTTAGTGGTTTATTGTTGGCTCCCATTACTCAGCAGACAGAGAAGGGGCTAGTCAAATCTCCTTCCAATCCTTCTCTGTCTTTGGGCTTTCGGGCAAACAAAAGAGATCACGAGGTGGCTAAAGTCACTCCAGGCTTCTGAAATGCAATCTGGTGGGTAGAGCATTCAAAGAAATTCTTTGTTCCCACCTCTATCGTCATAAGTGTGCGTCCAGGGAAATGGGAATTCAGCAATTGTGTTACTTTGGTGTATTCCCAGGCATGGTGTGCCCAACAACACTGGAACATAAGACATGCTGTGTTCAGCAGCCCACCTAAATTCTGCATCCACCTTGGAACTGTTGCCAAATAGCCTTTGGGAAGCTTACAACCAGGATTTCTGCTTTTCCGCTGCTTTTCTTACATCTGTACTTGCTCAACCTAGCCATAGTTGGCTTAATCAAGTCATACTATTAATGTTATTTGGAGATCAGATTTAGTGCTTACCTCTGTTCCAGACAGGAATAATCCTCAGCTGGAGTCCAACACTACCGCACTTTAGGAGAAAGAGTCATCAGGTTTATTTTCTGTAACTGAGAGCCAGTCCTGTTCCCTGATCAGCTGTGCTGTTGAGCTCTGCCATCGGTTTTATTTCTATTCAGCAGCTGTACTGGTGTCTTGGGTGCACTGTTCACTTGTGGAAATTCCAGAAGCCCAAGCATAATGTGCAAGCAGTTGATATTGTTGGACTCCCACTTTGAGTTTGAAAAGCTTGGGGTGCTTCTGCTATGTCTTATTTCATTGTATAAACCAGTATTTCTCAATCTCAGCAACTTTAAGATGTGTGGACTTCAACTCCCAGAATTCCCCAGCTAGCCTGAAACACTGCTCTAATGGGTTTATCAGCAGCCAGATACCCCTTACAGATGTAAAAGCTTTCTGTTCTCTTTCTCTTAGTTAAACCACTTTGAAATCCAACCCTGATCAGGCATTGCTAGTCAGTTAATATGGAAGGTGGGTGTATGTATATTTCTGGCAGAACTTTTGGCAGAATTACTATTTCACATTTTGGGGGAAAGAGGCATACAGACATACGTACACAGACAGACATGCCCCAAAATGCACTTAACTATTTTCAGTAGGCCCTCTTAGCTATGGATTTGGGGGGAGGGGGCAGCTGCTATCTGTGGGAATATGTCTCTGAGATTCAGGTGGTGGCCATGGGCTACTATTGCTCCCAATCAATAAGGAAGGGTTGGGCTACCATTCAAACTGTACACGTGATCTTGGATACATTGCAGGGAATCTAAATAGTTCAGTGCTGATTTGAGAGCGGAATTGAGACAGCAGTTGCTAGGTCCTTAGCTGCTTTTTGAGGATGCATGTAGATGCCTGAATGTACATCACCTGTACCTAGGCACATGAATAAGAAGGATGGCATGGTGGTTCAAAACAAGCAACCTGTCTCACATGGGACAAGTTTAGGGCCAACAGAGCCCAACTGTAAAAAAATCCAGATGACCACAAGAGGGCAATAAAGAGACCCTATAGTTTAATCCTTTGCTGCCACCTAGTGGTTTTCTGAATTTTTTGCAGCCAGAGGTTCTCAAAGACCCTTTCAGGGGGTCCACAAGTATTTAAAAATTTCTCAGTTTTAATTTCTAATACAGTAAATATCAATAGATATAACCCACATAAACCAAAGCTCTTTGGGTCTCAATCATTTTTAAGAATGTAAAGGGGTTCTGAAATCAAAATGTTTGAGAACCACTGCTCTAGGCAAATCGGGTGTCTTCTTGCCTGAAGCTAAAAATCCCCAAGGGATCTTCTTTCTTACTAAAAAGATGTCCACAGTCTATCACAAAACTCTTACACAGACAAAACTCCAGTTTATGGAAACTGTATGAATGATACAAACCGACAGGAAGCTCTGGCATGGGCTGGTCCATGAAGTCACGAAGAGTCAGAAGCGACTAAACGAATCAACAACAACAACATGAATGATACAAAGTGAATGGGTGTTGTTTCCCCCCATCCCAATCCATCAACACAATTTTGTCCTGGGAAAGTAGCAGTGGTGACACAGGAGCTGATACAGTGCAGTTTCTTTGGCAGGAAAAGCAAGTGCTGCTGCTGTCCTTAAGATCAGTCTACCTTCATCCAAATATTGTGCCTTTCTGACAAACATTAATTGAATAATCTTAGTTTTCTAGCCTGTTCTGAATTCCAGCCCTCCCATGTGCCTTTCTCTTTCTCCCCTCCCCAGAAGTACAATAGTGACCTTTTTGTCAACACCCACCCTTGTTCCCCAAAGCACAATCTCCCGCCCCCAGCCCTGAAAAACATGGTTGGTTGCTTCAGATCTCTACTTTTTACTTCCCATAACATCAAAATAAGATGCTAAGTTTCTATCACCAACCCCCTTCTTCTCCCATCATCCCTGACTCCATCTACTTGTTTCCTGGAGAAGTTCACAGCCTTGTAAGCTTGGAGACAAAAAGCTGCATTCTTTGGGCTCCATTCAGATAAAGAGGCCCCATCTGCTTTATGATCTATACGCTACTTCATAATAGCTGCCCTGTTGTACTGCTGCAGACAGACATGGATTCTTACCAAAGCCTCATCAAGCAATGTTCTGTATTTTAGGGATCCACAGTGCTTGAGATGGGGATGGCAAGTTCAAACCAATATATGAAATTCAGCCCTCTAAGACCACTTCCTCTCCAGTCCCCAACCTCCAAATGTTTCCTTGTCTGAACATGCCACACCCAAGTTAATATCCACTACTAGCATGCAGAGTCTTGTAGACTGCTTCTGATCTTTGGACTCTTTCTGCTTGGCCTTCCAGTGTAAGGTGGCCTCTGTGCCTTACTTTTTAGAAGACAGTCCTGGATGCAGCGGTGTCCTAAAAGAGCTGTTCAGTCTAATTCTGGTTTGAAGAGCCAAAATATATCTGAAGGAAGAACAAGGGTCTTACAGGGTAGCGTGTGGGCCATGAGCTGAGCATCACCAGGTCAGAGTCTTCCCTCTTATGTCAGCCTTCACTAAGCCTGACTTACTGTGCTATGTGAACAGGCTATTACTTAACTGTAGTGTGTAAACCAAACCAATGGGCCTATAAATTCCACTGCATTAATTTGCCTTTATCACAGGTAACCCTGTGCAGGACTACAGCTTTAATCTGTTTACTAAAGGTATTCCTGAGCCTTTCAAAGACACAAAAATTTGTTAGGCATTTTTTTCAACAGAAAATAATTTCATTTACATATTCAAAAACACATTAATTTGAGCCAGAAATATCTGCCATTTATATTTTAACATATTTTTCATGAGACTCAGTTGAAGTATATCTACTTAGCAGTGATTATCATGATTCTCCTTTTAGCTGGAACTAAATTTACAGAGACAATGTCACTATTGTGGTATATTGCACAGAATACAAGATGAACTAGAATTTTAAAATTGGAAAGAAAGAGGGGGAAGAGAAAGAAAAGTGTAAATAGGGAATCTCTATAATATTCTTCGAGATGTACATGCAGAGCCATAAGGTTGGTTCCAGCCTGCTGGGCTGGGAGATTACGATAAAAGCTACCTGGACCAAGTATAAGAGATTTTAAAAAGTGAAATATAATATTGTGCAGGTGTGGTAATAGTCATTTCCAAATATAGGGGGTAGTAGGTGTGAAAGCAGTATCCTGAGCAGATTTTATTCAGCACCCTTAATTTGGAGAGTTTTTGTGTTGTTTAAACCCAGCCATTGTGGCATAACACAATGTGTGAATCTAGGCACTGTGGGAGAAAAAGTGTACACACACATACACACACACACACAGTATATATACATGCACATGCTGTATATCTGAAAGTTTGCTTATTAATTCACTGATGGGAATTAACGACAACTATTTTGATATTTTTCAAAATTACTAGCAATGTGGAAATTGATACATCTGCCTGAGGAGAAGCAATGTTGGTCTATCAGCAAAATTAAAAAATAAATTTGATGAGTATTTATGATGGACTGATGCACAAGGCCAGATGGTTAGCTGTTGGTCTGCCTCATCTGTAATGCACAGGGAACCTAGGAATGAGAGGACATTATTCTGGGAGTTCATAGCTTTGCTCAACAAGGCATCGTTTGGGAAGATCAGCATGCCTGGCCTATGGAATGTCCTGCTACTGACACACCATGACATCTGCTCCCGGCTGGCTGAGCTGAAAGGAGACGGGATATGCACCTAAAAGGCCAGGCTGGGCTCTCCATCAAGAGTGTCTTCTGTCCTACAGAATAGGGGCTGTTTTTTGCCCTTTAACCTAACTCATAAGGATATTAGAAGAGAACTAATGGGGCTTTGCACTCATTCAGCAATGGAACACTTTGGGTGCACTGGTATGTCATGTTACCCATGTTTAATTTAACCATAGTTTCAGACTATGGAATGTTTAGAACATAATTTACAGTTTGATGTGTTCAGCAGGTGGTTAGATCTTTGAATAATTGCTACGAAATAAACGTAGTTTCCACTGTCACTTGCAGGAATTGGGAACCCTAATATTCATTCAATCGGTGGATTTGTAAATAATGAGATGTAAATCTCCAGTACTGTCTTCATCTAAACTTTTCACTGCTTTGACAAAGGGAGTTGAGAAAGTGTACCTTGGACTAACTGAAATCCCTGGGATCTGCTACCATCATAGAATCATGGTGAAAAGAAAGCGCCAGGGGATTCAACTTACTGCCAAGAAATAAAATATTCTATAGTATCTAGATATAGCCACAGAGAAAAAAAACCTCTGGAATAAGAGAATGGGATCTAACAAAGATTAAAATATGGAGTACAACTAGGAAAAGACAGAACTACATACATTTGGAATTAGGAGAATTCTGCATTTTTAAAGCAGTTGAATAAAAATGTCAAAATGCTATATATGTTGCAGAACAAAACAAAACCCTGCTTAAATATGAAATCACCAAGAGTCAAGCTGAATAAAAGCAGGCTTTACCTTTCATATGATTAGTATATACAAGTATATATTTGTATATGGTATGGATTATGTAATTAATTTTCTCCAGCAACAGGCAAGGTTGAGAGTGAAAATAACCAGTTCAATGAAACCAAAGAGGAGCATTATGGACAGGTCAGGATGCCTTAGATGTGCCATTAGAGAGCAGACTTGAATTTATTGTTCATTTTTAATAGCAACTCCAGCTTTTGAAATTGATCACTTCAAAAATGCAATTGATTGCCCTCAAAAGGAAGCTTTGCTTTCTGTCTCCATTACTCTCTCTAATTGTGCAAGCTTGACGTTCTATCCATGATGCTTGTGCAGGCAGATGATGCTTATTAATTGTAGTTAATTTGCAGTGTAAGTAGTTCACAGACTTTTATCTACATGGACCTTGAAACTGCTCCCTGAGGGTAGGTCAATATTATGTTTTACAGGTGATGCTTCCATGTTCTGTGAATATACAGATGCTTAGAGGTGACTGACAGACAGACAGACAGACAGACAGATAGTCTGGGAAGCCTTGCAGAGACAGACTGTGCTTATTTTTCATTCTGAACTCCACACCAATCTCATCTTTCAGTGGACCCTTGTATAAAGACAGCCACCTCTATCTAGTACCCTCCTGATGCATAGTTCTACAAATCTCATCACCATCAGCCAGCATAGACAATGAGTGGGCCATGGATACTGGAATTCTCTCTATATTAACAAAAATTAAACCACATCTGGAAAACATTCTAGACATTCTAGTTCCACCTACTTTGATGATCTCACAATGGTCTTTGGGTCCCCTGAAAAGTTGATTGCCTCTGGATTAAGGAAATATAGTCTGCGGGCAAAGACTATTTCTTCTAAGTGATACCTCTCCTTTCTCCCTTCTCTCTCACACATGCAGATGCTAAATCAGGTGCTACCTTGTCCTTTACTCCAGCCAGCAAAATATCTTCCAGTAAGTAATGGCTGGATTTGCATGTACAGCTAATTTATAATGTGGTATCTATGGTTTTGGCTTAGCATGATGTACGTATCCATCAAGTACGACTTAACTGTTATGTGCACACTGTGTTCCACAAACCACAGCTGAAACACCCATATGAATGCAGCTAATAGAATTTGCACAGGTGAATGAGTGTCCTATTTGAGCAATGATTCGATTATAAGGCTGTTCTAGGAGGTGATTTCTCTGTAGAAGCAATGGAACATTTCACCTGCAGTTTGTCACAATGGCTGCACTGCTCGGAAGTAAACAGGGTATATTTGCACATTCAGAGAGGCATTTAGTTTTGCACTTTAGAAGGAAAGGACATTTCAAACCCTGGAGAGAGAACTTTTTCCTATGCTGAATAGATGTAAAGCCAGCTACATTTAGCTTCAGCCATAAGACACCCAAGCTGGAGAGGATGATATCATTCAAATTACCCAGGGCATAAATTCCTACCCAGACAGATCATTCTCCCTTCCAGCCCCCATTTCCAATGCTCTGAGAAGCTAAGCACTTTTTCCCTTGTATTTCTCTTGTTTATTATGCATGGGCCCAATTTTTAACACTAGGGAAATTTCTTTCAAAGGATTCCATGAACGTGGTGGGAGGTGATGGCTACTTCATAAGGCACATGGCTGTAGCTGTCTTATAACAATGACAAGGAGGTCATGCTATCTGGGAATTATTGGCAAAACCACAGGGATGCTCTATGGGGTCTATTTATTATAGAGCTACTGCAATTCAGGATCACTGAATGAAGTGCTTGCTTTCAGATTCTCAAATTCCCTTCATTGGACCAATTTCCCACATCCCATGTTAAGGCTTCTGAGGAACATGAAAGCATGTATGTTTTGTGCTTTCAGCAGACTTCTCTTTCAAATCATCTTGCTTCCACTCCACAAAGTAGATACTTCAAGTTGATGATTAAATATCTTCTAAACGTTGATTTGTATGAATCTGGCTGTATGGAAATGCATATTACTTGGGAATGATTTTTCGTCTTCCTACATTTATCCAAATATCAAAGGTTTTATGTTCCATCCAGATTTGCAGAAAAGAAATTGAGAGACACTTTAAAAAAATACAGAGATGGGGAATGAAATGCTAAAGGCTTTATGGCAGCCTTCCCCAATTGGACCCCACCAGATGTGTGGGACTTCAAAGTACCTAATTGCCAATTATTGGTGGTTAGGAGATACTGGAACTGTAATCCAGTGTAATAAGGGAACATCAGACAGGGAAAGCTATTATAGGAGCTGCAGAGAGAAGGGAACATCATATCATTCCCGTAGGTCTGCAGAAATGCCTGAGCGTTTTCTCCCAATCCTTTAATTTTTGTGTGGTGATGACAGGAACGTGCATTCCATATTAGGGGATGTTTGAAAAGGGGGTATCGGAAGAGAGGCTGGTCTGGACCAGGGATGCAAGGACTCCCTGCGAGAGGGAAGCAGGCTAGCAATAGGTAAGCACTTCTGGTCTTAAGCTTCCCTAAGATTTTACGGAACGGGAGATAATCGCGTTAAAGGCTGCTAAGGGAGTGGCCGGGAGCCATCACAGAAAACCATTTTTCTATATTTTCAAAAGGTGTGTGCGCGCGCGCAGAATGGGAATCTATGTGGCTTAGTGAGGTGATGGCTTTGAGAAAGGAGCTGTTGCGTCAGGCTACAGCAAGGAGGGTTTCTGTGTAATTCCCCCCCCCCTTATATTCCAGCTTTTTAATGAAGGGTGGGGACAAGCTGGTAACAGCTGCATGGGTTGCTAAGGGAGGGGCATTGACGATCCAATTTTTCTCTTTAGATTGGCGGGGGGGGGCGTTGCATCACGCAAGTGGTGGCGAAGGCACTCCCGTTCTTTCTTTCTTTCCCTCCTTCCCAGCCATCTCCCCCCCCCCCCAATTCCCCAACGTGCAAAAGAGACAGGAGCCTCACATGACCCGCTCTAGGCTGTGCCTTTGGATGGCTGCGAGGAGGGAACGAGCAGGGAGGGGCCGCGGGGTGGAGACAGGCAGGCAGAGGGCTGGATCGTGCGCTCTGCAGCTGTGCCAGCTGCTACCGCCAGCCCTGCCGGGGATACTCCCCTTCCCTATGGGTCGCCCCTGCGCCGCCCTTTGGAGACCGTGAGGGGTTCAGCATGGAAGAGGTAAGGGGGCAGCGTGGCTTCTGGGGAGGGCAGCTGGCATCAGGGCGTGGCGCTTCTGCTGTGCTTATTTGTGGGGAGGGGGCTGTATTTGCCACAGGGAGGGGGAGTGCGAGAAGAAGCGGAGGGGCGATGACTTTAGTGGGTGCGGTGCGTCTGGTCTCTGGATGGACGTTGAGGTGAGACTTTGAGGGCAACAGCGGAGCGTCTCGGGGGAGAACGTGCGCCGAGGCGCTGGTTGGCAGCAAGGGTGCGCGGGGCTGGGCTGGGCTGGGCTGGGCTGTAGATCGGGTCAGAGGTGTGGGAAGCCGGGATGCGACTGTGTGGGAGCCAAAGCAGGCAGAGGAGGCTTCGGTGGGGGCGCCTGGGGGTGGATGAGAACAAAGCTTTCCGGGAGGGGTGTAGGGGATGGCATTTGGTGGGTCGGGGGTTGCGGATCATCTCTGGGTCGCCAACCTGCACTGCTGATGTGCAGGCTGGAGACCCCTGGGCTAAATAAACACTGGGGAAAGGCGGGGGCTCTCTTGGGCCCCAGAGGTGCTCCTTGGTGCTTTCATTGAGGAAACCCGATGGAGGTGCCCAAGATCTAAGCTGTTCTGAGGAGCAAAGTATCTTTGAATGTACGGAAAAGGCAACAAAGAGTATTGGGGTGCCTTTAAAAAATTAGCCACATTTTAATTTTTAACATTTTAAACTTTATTTTACTCTTTAAAGATTAGCCAAATCTTGGTAGAAGCTGTGATGGGCTAGAGCTGATCCCATCTGGCAGACACAGGAAAGTGTGGATTATGGAGTTATAATTCTGGGCATGGCTGGGTGGTGCTGGACCTTTGTGCCACTCGCTGGGAGGTGGTATGTGAGGCAGATTTCTGAGGCAGAACAAGAATCAAGTGACAATGAACCTGGACACATTACTGAGTTTGAAGAAGCAGTGTGAATTGGTGGCTGTGGTATAAGATGGATTATGTGCGACAGTCTGGGCAGTGCGTGTCATACAAAACCATGATACGATTTGATAGCTTAGGGCTTAATGTGAATCCAGCCATAATGTTTAAACCATAGTTTAAGACCGAGTGTCATGTTCATACCGAGCCATTGTGTCTTATCCAATAAACCATTGTTAAAACAAACCAGTGTGCAAACCCAACAATGTAACAGGCAAGATTGTACCAAATGAAGTGCAATGGATATTTGCATTGGGGCAATAGGACACATGAGTAATCAGAGATGCCTGCATGGAGTTAAGGTATAGGACAATAGGAGCATGTAATAGCTGAAGATTTGCAGGATTAGGGTGGCTCTGCTGAAGAAAAGAGAATTGAATTATTCAGGATGTGGGGCTGAGATTTATAATTTGGATTTGGAGAGATGGAGGTTGAACAGTGCTTTGATGAGTTGGACCAGCATGTGAGTTTAGAGATTTTCTGAATAATGTCTAGAGAGGATGTACAGTGTATAGACTGCCAGGTAGTTTTGAAATTCTGAAGCCTTGAGAAACCATCTCCAGAGCATATGTCCCTAGAAATCACATTTAAATCCTTGATTTTAAGAATGGGGTGGAGGACTATTACTTTTTTATTACATTATCCAATTGTGACATAAGATAATAGGATGTATTCCTGTTGTGGGAGTTCGGTTTGGTTTTATGGATTAATTGCATGGATGTGAGCAGTAAGACTAAAGCATTATAGAATCCTTATTTATTGTGCTTCGTACATACAGAGAGTCAATATGATAGAATGGCTGGTCTGTCAGACTAGGGTTGGTGTGTCAGACTAGGACTTTTGAGATTCAAAATCTCAAATTCAAATCTCCATTTATCCAAGGAGTTTACTGTGATGTCTGTTGGCTTATGGTCGTAACCTAAACTACATCACAGGGTTGTTGTAAAGCCAAGGTGGGAGTGGAGAGAAATGGGGACCGAATTATATATATATATATATATATAAACACACACACACACACACACACACTTGAGGTCTTTGGAGAAAGAAGATATACAGTATGTTTTGAAATTTTAATGTATTATGTTTTGCTTGATTTTATTGTGTGCAGAAAGTTTTGGTAATTTTTCTTATTGTCTCTAATAAACCTAATACATGCCTAATATAGGACAAATACATTTTAAAAGTTCTCATTAACTTACTTGTAAAGTATTTATTTAAATATGACATATTCAAAATATTTTAAATAATGCTATTTTATGTTTTTCAGAGTGGGCATGCTCCCCTATCGTGTTTCCAGTTAAAAATGCTGTGAAAATTAGAGAAAGTGTTTTTAAACCATTTTATTGGGATTTTTTCCACCCTAGAAGACTGTCAAGTGTATCTCCAGTGAGAACTTTGGGTAATAACAAATAAGCTTCCTTGAAAGATAATTTATTAATCCCCTCCTGATTTTCCTCAACAAAGAACAGCTCTGGGAAATGCTTGGTGTTTTCCATGCTACAGTCTTGAATCACACAGGGTGTCTGTGAGATCAGTACTATGTATTCAATGATTCCTCAATAAGCCAGTGAAAATGAATAATACATTCTGAAATTGAAGAGTTTAGTGGTGCTTTAGTATAAGGGGAGCCAATACTGCTGTGTTGCCTAAAATTAATCTGCAAGATGTAAAATCAGCATGGAAAATCAACCTACCCCCCTGGAAAAATAGGAAAAAAAATTGATTTGAAGTTCTCAGTTTTGGCACTTCTCCTCCCATGGCCTGAATTCATGCTGAAATTAATTTTAGCTGTGTTTTGCTTCATGTTTAGCATAATATGAAATTTTGCAACATCTATAAAGCAGCAAATTGATCACATAGTACTCATTGTCTTGATTTTATGGTTTCCTAGTGTTGAAGCATGGCAAACCCCACTCAATACTAGGAATGTAATTTCTTGGAGTCCAGGATTAAATAGAGACTACCAGATAGTCGACATATTTTGTGGCATATATGTTGATCTGTCTTTTCTGGCATTTCTGTCCCCACCATCTTGCTCATGGGTACCTATTTTGGCCCTTTGATATTATTTAGATTTGGATTTGCCACTGCTTAGCTTTCTTCACAATCAATCATGCTTTATTATGATCCAAAACCAATACAAAAATAAATTAAAATAACCCAGGTACAATTTAAAAATAGAATAATAATTAACAGTTTAATGAGAGCCAGTTTGGCATAGTGGTTAAGGCATCGGGCTAAAAACCGGGAGACTGTGAGTTCTAGTCCCACCTTAGGCACAAAGCCAGCTGGGTGACCTTGGGCCAGTCTCTCTCAACCCTAGGAAGGAGGCAATGGAAACCACCTCTGAAAAGCCTTGCCAAGAAAACTGCAGGGACTTGTCCAGGCAGTCTCTGAGAATCAGACACAGCTGAATGGATTAAAAAAAAGTTTAATGCACGGTGTTCATCTATTAACAAATCTGGAATGATGTAGCCTTATGGCTAAGGCACAGAACAAATTAAAAGGTGGTTTTGGGATACCTGTCATTTAAGAAAACATCTAGATAACACTGATTAGGATGGCTGGACTTTCCACGGAAGGGCAAATTAATTGAGAATGCAGTTCTGCATAGAATTTACACCTTAGAAAAATCAAGTTCTAGGGTTTCAGGTTAACCAAGGGCACTCTCTAAGTGCTATAGGGATTCTACTATATATGTCATCCATAACTGCAGAGGGGAGGGTGTTAAAATGTGGTCTGGAAAAAACCCACTGAAAGTGAGTATAGGATAGGGTTTTGTTGTAAACTGCCCAGAGTCCCTCTGGTGGGAGGAGATGGGCAGTGACAAATTTGATTAAATAAACAAACAAACAAATAAATAAATTAGATAGTGTGCAGGTTATGGTTCCCTTGTTTCATTGAAGATACAATATAATTTGGGGGTAACTGTTGCTAAGTTATCCTAAAGTTCAGTATCTTCTAATCTTTGTTTAGTAAGCTCCATTGCTTTGTTGAAACTCGAATTAAGAAGCAAATCAGGGGACGTGCGAAGGTGAAATGATTTGTTAGTTATCACTCTATACCATCATACTGGAAGGGGCAAGCCCTTTGGGAGATAGACAGATTTTAGCCAGTAAGATGTGACTAGCTGCCAAGCTCTTGTTTTGATGCTAGTCAGCCCAGCCTCTAGTCTAAGGAGAGCATTGGAGACACTTCTAGGTGTAGAGAACATGGCTCTCAAAAACTATGATTGTACTCTTTCATAAGATTGGAATTTTGTGCAGATGTGAGGTCGATCTGGCTGTGACATGAGTCATCTGATTGATCGTCAGGATTGATTTGGCAGCTTTCTCCACAGTCAAAAGTCCCTTTCCCAACCTGATGGCCTCCAGATGTATTGAGCTGCAACTCCTGCTAAACTGGCCATGATGGCCATGAACTGCGCTGTCTAGGAAAGATGGGATTTGCAGTCCAGCACATCTGCAAAGCATTCCATTGGGGAAGGCTGGCATAAAGAATAAGAAACGTGCAACCATTCTCTCCAATAATAATAATTGGGGGGGGGGGATGCCTTTCTGCTTCTCCACAATGCATCTGTGCTGATAGTGTTGGTTTTAGTACAGGTATTCAGTGTGAATTCTAAGCCATTAGACTGAGTTCCCCTTTTGCAATAAGAGATGAGGTGATTGGTTTGCTCTTGGCTTAATGTGGCTTATGAGCTCAGCCAATGGTGATTTATTCAATAAAACTACCTTTAAGCAGGCCAGGGCTTACTGTGATTTGTGAATGCAGCCACTGAGTTTATGACTGAGATTAGATTTGGGCATCTCCCGGTCCATGCGTCATTCTTTTAGTTGCAACGTGTCACGCGTTCTGATCTGAAATCGTGTATAATTTGTGTCCTGATTTATGCAGAGGCTTGAATCTGCCTGGGAACTTTACTTCCATTCTTTTCCATCTCTGAGCCTTAGTTTTGCTTGCGTATTCAATGTACGTTCTTCCTTTCCCAGTAATCTAATTATCAGAGATAACAGTTTACAGCAAGATGTCCAGTGTGGAATAGAGAGCATTTCTATCCAAGTGTTAAACATTCATTAAAAAGCAAGAAAACAAATTAGGGTAGTCCTAAAAATTATACCATCTTTAAAGGCTTGCCTAAATAAAAATGCCTTGCAGCAGCAAGCTGACAGTGTTTATGGTGAGCTGGTGATTAAAACTTTGCACTTTGCGCATGCTTACTAGAAATGGGTTCCTGCTTCCAATCTGGCAGAGACCAGCGTGTTCTGTCTCCCAGCTGCTAATGCGTTATACGAGCCATAATGTGTAATTATGTATCTCCCGATGCATTTCTGTTTGTGATTTTATCCTGGCTTTTGAATCAATGACAAGGTCCAGTGGCACATCTCCTTTTCAGATGAAGTATCTGATGTCTAAATGTGCACATGCTTGCCAGGAAACATTTGCAGAATGTTTGTCAGAAAAAGAAATGCTGGACTCTCATTGATGGTTCATCCATATAGCAACAGTAATGTGTTTCCTCCTGTCCCTGAGAAGGGAGAAAAATATGAAAATATTTTAAAAAATGCTGCCCCCACAGCCTACACAGTAGTGAGGCTGGTAATGTTGCAGGATGCAACATGAGTTACTTTTTGGGCAGTCTTTGGTGGCTCCAAGCTTTCTTTGCCCTGCTGGCCAGCAACACATACTGGTGGGAAAACCAACAACCAATTGCTGTCCTGAATGTGTGGTGGGGCAGAGTTCATTGTTTGTACTGTCATTTTAATTGTTTCGTAGTTATTTTGCCTTGGTGAAAGGTGAAAGGTCCCCTGTGCAAGCACTGAGTCATGTCTGACCCTTTGGGGGGATGCCGTTTTCACAACGTTTTCTTGGCAGACTATAGAGCAGGGTGGTTTGCCATTGCCTTCCCCAGTCATCAGCTTCCCCAGCAAGCTGGGTGCTCATTTCACTGACCTTGGAAGGATGGAAGCCTGAGTTGACCTGAGCCAGCTACCCGAGAACCCAGCTGCCACTGGGATCGAACTTGGGTCGTGGGGAGGGTTTTGGTTGCAATGCTGCCACCTACCACTCTGCACCACACAAGGCACCATGGCAAGAAAGTGGGCTACTTCTCTTCTTACAGGAGCTGATAATCATGGATTTTTTTTAAAAAAAAGTTTTTTGCCAGGGAATATCAATCTCTCAAGAGTCAATATTCCTATGATATTCCTATAGTTATACCTTAAAAAAAATCTGTGCTTGCACAGAGAATTGCCCTGTCACACAAGTCACCTGACTCTACTCCTTCCCTCATTTTACCTGCTAACATAGAAAAAAGTTGCTGGGGGAAGTTCTGCTTTCTGTTTATCAGTGGGATCTTATGGTAGACTTGACATTTGGTCATACATGAGGTTGATACAGGTAGTCCTCACTTAACAACCACAATTGGGACTGATTTTTGGTTGCTAAACGAAGCAGCCATTAAACAAATCTGACCTGATTTTATGACCTTTTTTGTGGTGGTTGTTAAGTGAATCACCATGGGCGTTAAGGGAATCATGTTGTTGTTAAACAAATCACACAGTCCCCCATTGATTTTGATTGCCAGAAGCCACTGGGAAGGTCAAAAATGGCGATCACGTGACCACAGGACGGAGCAATGGTCATAAATGCAAACTGGTTGCCAAGCACCAAAAGGGTGATCATGTGACTGTGGGGATGCTGCAATGGTCTTAAGTGTGAGGACTGGTTATAAGTCAGTTTTTTTCAGCACCGTTGTTAAGTCTGAACCATCACTAAACGAATGGTTGTTAAGGGAGGACTACCTTTATGCCCATTTTCATCCCCCCCTCCCCAAGAAATTGGTTATGCAAGTGAGGTGTCTGGTCTCTCAGCTACAGCTGAAATGGCTTTGGAGGCAGAAGGCCCAATGGCTGGGGAGGAATGGCGGTCCCATAACAGATTTCTGACTGGAGAGTGGCTAATTACCAACCTCCAAATGCTCCTCCTCTCTGCGCTCTGTCACATCTTTGTAGGAGGTCGTGTGCTGCAGTACCAGCAAGAGCATTACTTTCCTGCTAGAAAACCTTAGACTGGTTTCAGCCTGCCTTGTCAGAGGGCAGGCAGGGAGATGAAGGCTGTGCTGTGAGGACCCATCCTCAAGAAATGGTTAGGGAGGCATCTTCATGTTGTGGCAAGCAGGACCCAGGTCCTACGTTCCAGGGTGATCTTGGCCACCAGATATAGAAGTACCGGATTTCTTGATGGTTGTCTGGTCAAGCACATGCTCAGAAAAATTCTCATCAATTATTATTTTAAAAATTTGCATTCTCAAGGTAGCTTACTACATTCCATGTGGCAGACTTGACTTCTGTCCTAGATTTGGTGAAGGAACCATCCAGTTGAACCCTGGCAGAAACACAGCTTGGCTGGGTTTGCCCAACAGTGTAGATTATGGTAAAATGTTGCTGGGTAGTTGGTGGTACAGCATGTGGCAGAAACCTTGTCTCCTAGATAGAGACTGATTTCATACATTGCACGTCTTGTTTAACTATGGGTTATTGAACACACCCCATTTTGCTGATTTTACACTGTGAGCTAGGCCAGAAGCAAACAAACTGCTTTATGGTTTATGTCATGAGTAAGGATGGCGAGCAGGGGGCTCCCACCCAGACTGTCAAGCGCATGCGTAGCACTGAGGAACTGTTCAGCCATTCAAAGAGACACAGATCGGGACCGCCTTAACCTTTGGGGTTTATATGGCTGGGTTTTCCCACGCTTCCTCAGTTTGTTAGGATTCTTGTTAAGTACTACTAATAAATATTAGAGACCAAGTCATTGTCTCAGTGTGTTTCCTGGTAATCAGGACAGTTTATCACGTTATGTTAATCAAGTCAAAAAGCATAAAGAATTGTATGGGAAACTGCCATTACAACCATCAGCTGGACTGAAGTCAAAAATGATAAAAAGAATTTAATAGCAAAATACTATCCATCCTTTTGCCAAGATGCCTGGATGGACATGTCTGGGAAATTATCAGGGGCCAAGTGTGATTTGAAGGAGAGTTTTCCTCTTAATGAAACACATCATCAAAAATCTTCCTTCAGTTTTTTTCTAAAATAGACCAGCCACAAAGAAGTGCTGATTCCACCCACCTTAACTATGTCTAGAGTTAACCTAATGAGTAAACCAGTTTTTCCCAGTCTGGTGACTGCCAAATGGTGAATGACACCTTACATGTTTCGGTACTGGCTGCAGGTGATGGTGGGTGCAGTTCAACAACTGGAGGGCACAACTGGATCAGGAAAAGCTAGGAAAAGGATAGTGAATGTGCCCATCAGGAGTTGGCAGTGGCAAAAAGGAAACAATGGGGCCAAGGAAGACGGCTATGGAAAAATATTTTGTAGGAAGGAATGAATGCCTTAAAGTAGGATTTCATGAAAGAAGTGGGGCTGATACAGGGCTCAGAGAGCAATAGGCCACAATGTATAAGTCCTGAAGGAATGAAGAGAATGAAGCTTCTTGGGAGGCTCCGGGCATACACCACACACCTACTTGCCTTGGCCTCTAAAGCAGGGTATTTTATTGCATTTTTAATTTGCATTCAAATAAGGCTGCTTATCTGGGAGGACGTCCTACTGAATCTAGTACAATTTACTTCTAAGGAAAAGTGGCTACATTTTAAATGGATATGATCCAGCTGTACCGTGTGTGTGTGTGTGCGTGTGCGCGCGCTCTTGTCTTTATTTGCAGCCATTATCAGGTGCACTTGCCTGCAGAAGTAAATCTCATTTTCACAAGAGTGCTTGCTTCCAAATTGTCAGGGAGAAGATAAGGATGCACTCCCTTTACATAGAAAAGTGAACTCTTTAATCATTTTATTTTATTAAATTAATTTAACAAAATTGAATTAAAATCTCTTTCAAGCAAGGGTGAATTTAACTCAAGACTCACAGAATTTGGGAAAATCATGATATAGAGGGTGTTTTCCCCCCAGTAATTCTTTTCCTGCCCCTGGATATATTTTTGAGAAGAAATGGGCGGGGGTTGCTCAGCCATATTCACAGAAAATAGTAATAGGACGTCTGAAACTTTTTAAAAGCAAAGGAATTGTAACTATCTTCTAACAAATGATTAAATCATGTGAGACATATAAAGGGCAAAGTTGCAATAGTTTGCTCACTTCACCTAATTTATTCTGCATATGCTAATCAAGTATGGCGAGGGAAGGAGCTATTCAAGGTGCTGAAACAGGCCTTCAATGCTGGAAATCCTGCTCAGAATCCCCCACCTCAAAGGCACTTCTCTCTGAAGGCACTTTTTCAACCAATTAAAATCCCTTCTGGCCATGAGAACTAGAAATTTCTATGTTTTACGCAAACATAAATGCTGCTGAGATTTAGGGGGTGTTCCAGTCTTCACTCATATTCAATTCTCTGTGGATTTATTTGTTTATTTATTTTTCCAATTTTGCCACTGCCCATCTCTGCCCAAAAGAGGGATTCTGGGCAGTTTACAATAAAGCTAACAAGTTAAAAACAATAGCCATAAATAATATATAAAATACAAATACAAATACAAAATATAAATATAAATATAAAAAATAAGAATAAAATCCAGATGGCAGTAAAAGATCTAATTCAGTTCATATGTATGTGAGGAGCACTCTAAGGCTCCAGCCAACCCCAGGAATAACTACTCCCCTTCCCGCCCCAAGTGAGGTGGCAGAGCCAGGTCTTTAGGTTCTTCCAAAAGGTCAAGAGTGATGGG
Organism: Candoia aspera; assembly: GCF_035149785.1. Lineage (NCBI taxonomy): Eukaryota > Metazoa > Chordata > Lepidosauria > Squamata > Candoiidae > Candoia > Candoia aspera. Next base: position 81,018,296 of record NC_086156.1, on the reverse strand, counting down.
GCTTGCCTCACCGCCAGAGGCAGAGTGCTCCAGAGGGCGGTGCCACTGCAGAGAGTCCTTGGCCATGCACAACTCTGCTTAAAGTGTGCAAGCTCAAGGTCCTAGTTCACTTGTCAAGGAAAAAGAACATTTTTGTGGATACTCCGTTCCTCTTCCTCAAAAAACTTGTTACTATTGTTCATGGAGCTTTCCTGAAGGATCAGTCCTAATGGTTGATTCAGCTGCAACATTTTTCATGTGTTAGGTCATTGTAATTTTGGGGAGGAAGAAATTTGCTTTGCAGAAGAGACGTATTGAGTTACATATCTACTGACTTCCTGGAGAGCATCTGTTTAACTACAGCGAATAAACAAGAAGGCTGCAGCTTGATAATATCTCCTGGTAAAATGAGCAGCTGTAATTGAGCAAAGTTTTAATCACTGAAGCAACATCTGAGATACCTACAGCTCCCACTGCTGTGCACTGCCCTGTAATCCCAGTTGTGCAGAGAATTAATACACAGGCTTAAGAGAAAAATATTTTGCTGTTTGCTCCCAGAGACCTTGGTGGATCCAACCTTACCCTTCTTCTAAGCATGCCCCCCAAATGTCCTTCCCAACATGGTGCCAAGTGGGAACTATGGAGGGCCCCAGGCTGGGGAAGAATGGAACAGGCCCATTGAAAAATGGACAATTTAATCACTGTATTTTGGTATATTTACTCTAAGCACCATAAAATTTGGCTCTGGATTGTTGTCATTATTGCACATCATCAGGCTCTGAATGTTAGTTTGGAGGCTAAGCTGGGTTGGTGCAGGTGCTGGGTTCTGCTTCCAACCAACAGTCCTGTCATCCCACACAAATCCCCTGAATCATTTGTTTACCATTGATTTCCCAATTAATCTGGTGTCCTTGAAGAGACAGACAGATGTGGTTTGAAGAATCTGTCTGCCTTCCAGCTTCTCTTGGCTTGAGATGAACAGATCACATATTTTCTTCCCTTCCTTCCAATCTCAGTTTCCAGGACTGGCTACCTCCTTCATCTAATGCTATCTCAGTGGTGTGTCTAGGGTACCCTTCTCACCACTCATGTATTTTAATCCCTGCCCCCCATGCTTCTTCTGTCTTTCAACTCATCATCATTTTGATAAGTCTGTACTATAAAAGTACTGTAGCAACGGGTCCCAATGGCTGTATTTCCCTGTGTTTTTGATGCTTTCCTTCTGCTCTTTGAAAGTGTGTCTTTTTTTGCTTCTATGCTTGAGCCCCACAAGTTTTTCACCCCTAGGATTTTAAAATCAAGAAATAAGGATGTTGAAAGGATGATCTTGGAGAATGACTTGATGTTTTCTCCAATAATCCTATTTCCCAAAAAGTTCAATAGACTTTTGGGCACAGAAGGAAATAGGTCTGAGAATGGTCAGCAATATGGAGAGTGTGGGTTAGAAAGACCTGTTATTGAAAGACTAAGAGCTGGGTTACTACCAGTTGCTCATCAGAGCAATCCTTCATGCTATAGCCTTTTCTTTCCCTTGCCCCCACCTCAGGAAACGAACCTCTGGTTCCCAAGTTTCAAAGTGTATACATACTCTAGGGCTGGGTCCAGGTACAGGCTTTCTCTGAAGAAGGGCAGACAAGCTTTGGGGGCACATCTGAAGGGGGTATCCTCACCAAATTCCTGCAGTGAGCAGGTGACCTATTTACAAAATGCAACCAAAGTGCCTGTAGCTGGTCACAAAACATTGATTGCCAGGACACAGAATGGCAAGACTGGTCTCTGGTGGCACCTCCACCCTGTTATCTCCTAACCAGCTGACCTTGGTTTATTTTCCTTACAAACAAAGCACCGGTCTTCAAGTGCCTGCCATATTTGTTAGGAGCTGAAGGGGCAAAGAAGCATTCTTATAAGAAAAACAAGAGAAAAACTATGCAGAGGCTGGCCATTTGTTTTGGCACATGCCATATGTTTATTTAAAATGACAGGATATTTGTTATTTGAAAATAATCAAACCAACTGTGTGCCCTTAAGCAGATTATTGCCTTTCTCTGTCCGGGGACTTTCTTTTTTTTGCTGGCACATCTGTTCTCTCTTTTGGAGAGTTAGATTAAGTGACCTTGGATAGCTCTTTCCAATCAATATTCTAGATTTGATTAGGTGACTTGTCAGGTTCCCCAGTCTTGGACTAATGAGACATTTTGGATTACAACTCCCAGCACACTTCCAGTGAGTTGTAGTACAACATATCTGAAGACCACGAGGTGAGAGGCTGGTCTATGCTACGTGTTATTGTTCCCAATGGGAATGAAGGTTTATTATAAGGGACACTCGAAGCTTGAAGTGGGGCATTTGACAGATGTATTGCACCTTCCATCACCTTCCTGGCATTCTGCATATAGGAGAACTTCAGAATTCTCAACAGTGGTCATGTTGGCTGATGGATTCTGGGAAATCTACTAGAAAGTATTGGTGGAAGAAACCCATCCTAGTCTTTCCATCTGGTACCCTCCAGATTTGCTGGGAAATCAACATCCAGACCTCCTAGCCAAAGGCTAGGGAGTTGCTATTGTAAGATATCTGCAGAGCATCTGGTTGGGGAAGGGAGACCTGCAGTGTCTTTATCTTCCAACACACACACACATTTATTTATTTATTTATTTATATTTATTTATTTATATTTCAAATTTTGTCACTGCCCATCTCACTTAAGAGTGACTCTGGGCAGTTTACAACAAAACTGAAATAAATACATGTTAAAATACTACAATAAAAACTGTATTTTTAAATAGCAATATAAATATAAATATAACATCCAAGATGGGGATGTTAAAAAGTTCTTCATTAAATTCATGTAATTTCCTGGGTCCTAGGCAGGCAGCAGAGAGGGCCAATTGCCACTACTGGAAGGTGGATACAAAAGTGGGGCTTGTGCCTGCTCGAGACACAATAGTATCTCAGTTGTATCACAAGCAGTTATGATAGTTGCTTTTAGCCAACTTTCTTAACTTCTTAACGTGTGTATCCTACTTTTTCACCAAGTATGCATAAGCTAGCTCACAACATTAATACGAAGACATTGTAGTTTAATGTCACAAATTAGCAATGAAGTAGATTTATTTATTTATTTATCTAATTTATCCCCACCCATCTCCTTCCGTTGGAGGCCTCTGGGCAGTTTACAACAAATGATTAAAACCATCAGAATAATAAAATACAATAAAAATACTATAAATAGAAATAAAAATAAAGAATAAAAATCCAAGTGATGAAAGATCTAAAACAGTCCAAGTGTGGGAGGAGTGGTCTATAACAACCATCCCCATGTAACTCTATTCCCCTCTCCACCCAAAGCGAGGTGGCAGAACCAGGTCTTCAGACTCCGCCGAAAGGCCAGGAGAGATGGGGCCAATCTCACCTCTGGGGGCAGCATGTTCCACAGGATGGGAGCTACTGTGGAGAAGGCCCGCTTCCTGGACCCCACCAGATGAAATTCTTTTACAGACGGGGTCCGTAGCATGCCCTCTCTGCACGATCGTGTGGGACAGGTTGATGTAATGGGGAAGAGGCGGTCCCTCAGGTAACCTGGTCCCATGCCATGTAGGGCTTTAAAGGTAATAACCAACACCTTGAATTGGACCCGGAAGCAAACTGGTACCCAATGCAGCTCGCGCAGCAGTGGTGTTACATGTGCCCTTCTGGGGGCACCAAAAACAGCTCACGCAGCTACATTCTGGACCAGCGGAATGTAACGGTTGCCTATTCTAAAACACTATCAGACTCGTGAGCAGGAATTCAAAGATATCTGATTTATTAAAGAATAGTATGCAGGATCACAGAGAAAGCTGAGAATGATAAAAGCGCACCAAATGCAAACTAAAAACCCTCAGTGCAAATGAGATCCCTCCCCCCGTAGAATCTTCCCAAGTTCACAATCTCAGGTGCTCCTAACGGCTTCTGATGGTCTGCGGGAAAAGTCCTTGAACAGAGAACATAACCCAAACACATTCCATTGTAATGAACATAGATACAGAGCTTGGTACAAGGTTTCACAGCAGCTCCCCCCCAAACAGAAACGCTTCAGCTGAAGCCTGTTGTTCCCCATCCAGGACCCCACAGCCCCCAGACACTCGGAGAGGGTGGTCATGGCATCACTTATTTCACCCGGGATGGAGATATACAATTGAGTATCATCAGCATACTGATGATACCTCATCCCATGGTGATGGATGATCTCACCCAGCGGTTTCATGTAGATGTTAAAAAAGAGAGGGGAGAGTACTGATCCCTGTGGCACCCCACAAAGAAGGGGCCACAGGGCTGATCTCTCCTCCCCTATCAACACCGACTGGGATCGGCCCTGGAGGAAGGAGGTGAACCAGCATAAGACTACGCCGCCCACCCCCAACTCCCTGAGCTGCCCCAAAAGGATACCATGGTCAACGGTATCGAAAGCCGCTGAGAGATCAAGGAGAGCGAGGATGGATGCACTGCCTCCATCCCGCTCCCACCAGAGATCATCCATAAGTGCGACCAATGCCGTTTCCGTCCCATAACTGGGCCTGAAACCTGACTGAAAGGGGTCTAGATAATCTGTTTCCTCCAGGACCCGCTGGAGCTGCAAAGCCACCACTTTCTCAACCACCTTCCCCAAAAAGGGGAGGTGGGAGACTGGACGAAAATTGTCCAGAACAGTAGGGTCCAGCGATGGCTTCTTGAGGAGGGGGTGTACCAATGCCTCTTTAAAGGCCACCGGAAACATCCCCTCTCCCAAGGATGTATTAACCATCGCATGGACCCAACCCCATGTGACCTCCCAGACTGCTTTTACTAGCCAGGAGGGACACGGGTCTGGATGGCATGTGGTGGCATTTACTGTCCATAGGATCCTGTCCACTTCCTCAGGTCCAAGAGGATCAAACTGCTCCCAGATAACTGGGTAAGCCTGATATTAAAATTTACAAAAAATAAGCTAACACATCTATGAAATTGGCCAGTTAAAAGAATATCTCATGTTTTGGCCAAACCAACTTCTTGGCCAAAGACTTAGCAAAGTAAAAGTGCTGGTGAAAATTTAACAAAGCTGGGCTGAGCTTTGGCTCAGGAAGGTGTTGCAGAACTGGGAGGATCCACTTAGAAAGCTCTCTTGAGTTATTGCCAAAAGTTCCTTAGGAGTTGGCAGAACAGAGAGAAATTTCTTGTAGAGATTTATAAGGGCACTTCTAAGATGTATTCAGAATAGGAGGTGCCCAAATTCAGGTTTCATGCCATCAAGCCTTAGATGTGGCCTCCCCAGAGCCCTCCAAAATTGCTGCCAAACGGTAATTCTTAGTGTGTCAGAGAGGAAAATACTCATTAATAAGGAGTTATAATATTCACTGTATTAATTTTAATTTATTTTAAAATGTAAATTAAATCAAATTAAATCAAATTTGTCCTGGCCCTACCTTCTGTTTGGAATGGAACCTCCTACTTAAAGGCCAATTGTGTCTCAGCCCAACAATCTTCTTGAAGGTACTGATTTGACATATTGTATAGTGGTGTTGGCTCATCTTTCCCCTTGTGTCCTGCTTGTTGATGGCTGAGAAGCTGGACAATTGTCAAGAAGGAAAGAGGAGCTTAGGGTAGTCCAAAGAGGCCTTGCCGATCCTTCTTTACAATACCTCTCCTGCTTCTATTGGTACAGTATTAAGATGTGTGCAAGGGGATAACTATTTCTCAACTGTGTAAGCGGTATAGAAAAAAGCTCCCTGTGATACTTGTAATGCCCTGTTCCTCCTCTTCTTTTCCTCTAGGATCAAGCCACAGAGATGTAGACAAAGTAACTGTCAGGCTGTCTCTCAAAGTTTTTATTAGTCAGATTTATTAAGGAAAAGGGTAAAGTAACAACACAAGAATTCCAGCAAGTACTCTACTTGCAGATGAGAAAACTATAAGCAAATTTGGGCTGTTCTGGTTCTTCTTTTTCATGCTCTTTTGATATAAACGGGAGGAGAGTTGTCTATTTGCAAAGGAGGGGGAGATTGTACCGGCTGGTTTTTTGGAAATAGTTACAAGACTTATCGATCTCTTTTGATCTATCTAACCAACTCTCATGCTAAGAGAATGTAAAAAAATCTAATGGTAAGGATGCTTCTGAGTAAATGCAGATAGACATTTCCTCCCAGCACTGAGCAACACTGTCTGAGCCACACACTTAGAATTAAGCAGTAGAGCTCCATGGTTTACATTGACAGTTGTATGTGGTGTGGACCAAACCAGAGAAAGCTTTCAGTTCTCTATAAGATAAGAAAATGTCTGTCATGAGAGGAGAGGAAAAACCGGATTTAGCTTCCCCTCCCCCTTTCTGGTTTGAATAAAGTCAATAACATTGCTGGGCTTAAATCTGCTCTGTGGCATTCTGAGAACTCAAGGCTTATAGATTAAGATGACTCTTACGTTATGGCTATAACTTAGCCCAACTGCTGTTGCTGATTTTTGGGCATAGCGTAGACCTGTTGGATAAAGACTCTATGACAAAAGCAAGCAACTTCTTTTATGCCAGTGGGCCCATTTAGAAGTCTGAGAACATGTCACAAATACCCTCACAAAATGGCTATCATAGTCAGTCACAAAACACCCAATCACCGGAAAGCTAACTTCCCTCTTCCCTATCACCTTTCTAGCCCCCTAGATCAGTGTTTCTCAACTATCTAGGGCAGTGTTTCTCAACCTTGGCAACTTTAAGATGGGTGGACTTCAACTCCCAGAATTCCCCAGTCAGCATGCTGGCTAGGGAATTCTGGGAGTTGAAGTCCACCCATCTTAAAGTTGCCAAGGTTGAGAAACACTGCCCTAGATAGTTCTCTTCCACTTCCACTTGTTGTGTTGTTATTGCTGTTTTTTCTGAGCAGGTGGGAATCTTTCCAAACAAAACAGCAGGCTGCAACTACTCACCATTTTCTTTTCTAAAAGTGCCTGTGCGAGTGTAGAGAGCCACGGAAATGGCCTTGAAGCAAATATTCAGAAACTGTTACATAAACAAAAAGAACAGACGCATTCCTTAAGTCCTGGGAAGGAAGATAGCATTAAGAAGAGACTCAGGCTGGCTCCTCCCTGATTCACTGGGGTATAAAAGGGAGTGGAGGAAAAGCACAGTCAACTTGCAAGATTCTGTTATTACAGCTTCCCTCAATAAAGTATATTTCCAGTCTTCCTATGGAGTTGGTTTTCTGATCTGGCCTACCTTATAAGGCTGACAGTGGGGTTATGTGAGGCCCCGAGGCATTTTTGATGCTAAAGGCTGACACAGATTTACACTGGCTGGTTTCCCAATTATTCATGTATTTTAATTAAAATACTATTTTAAAACCATAAAGTCAGTAAACCAGAAACGCTGGCAAAGGTAAAGGATTGTGTCTGAAGGTATATTGGTTTCATTGACATCTGATTTCCTGCTTTTGCCCTGTGATTGTTGAGGCCTACAGCTTGTTCACCCTTGGAGCAAATTATTCCTTTTCATGCAAGCTAATAATCCTCATCATAATTAGATCTGAACTGAGTTTGATATGCTGCTTTTGATTATTGAGCTAACTCACACAGTCTCATATCCTGTCTTCTTCCCACTTCAGTCAAGTTGCATATTACCTGGTCCTGCTGGTATACCCTTTATTAATTTAATATTTGTTACTCCCCTTTCTGACCCTACTGCTCCATTACTTAATCCTGAAGATCCATTACTAATGGTGTGCCCACCCCATCTGCATGTAGATCTGACTGCCACAAACTCTTGCTTGGCGATGTAGCAATGATGATGCCTTTACGTCTCCTTAACGCAACATTCAACTGTTCTGCGTGTGCTCATGCTAATGCTCCTGAAAGATCATTACTTGAAACTGTTGTTATAATTAGCATCATCTGCTCTTTTTTTCCTCGTGCTTTGCACAGGTTGTAAATAAATGGCAAACAGGGAGCATTAAGCAGCAATAATTTTAGTTAGGTCAAAAAAGCTCTCCAAAATATAGGTCACTGTAGGATATTTGTAAGCCTTAATCGGTGCCTGCCTTCTGTCTGCTGTTAAAAAAGACCACACCACTCTCCCCACCCCAAGCTGTTGTCAGCTAAGGCCTGCTTTCTCTTGTTTAGCCAAGATTGTTGCTGATCTGACCCTCAGCATTTAGTCATCCTTTCACAATCACTCTCATCAAGGCTGGATTTAGCTGTGAGTTCCAGGCTGCCTCAGATCCTCCCATTTTAGGGAGGCCTGCCAGTTCCAAACAGGTATGTGTTGGTTCTTCTGGAACAGTATTTTATTTCTGCCAGCACTTCTTAGTTTTCTCTTCTCCACATTCTTTGCTCAGGTGGATATAAAACACAGGGACTGTGGAGCTTTAGGCTCTGCATTGTGTCCTTGGACATTTGGCAAGGCATTGGCTCTCCAATGGGCCTATCTAGGACCAAGAAGGTCAGATTAGCTTCCTCCTGATTATCCATTACAGTTTGGCAAACATGGGATTACAGTATAGCTGGTGAACATAGAATTCTTTAGGCAGACGTTGACCTTCTAGCTGTTACGATTGCTGGGCTGCTTTTTCATTGGCCAGATGAAATCTGTTTGGGGAATATGTTTTACATTGTCTTTCTAAACAACTGGATATGTTTTCACTATTTTTTACTAGAAGCTTTCTTAAATGCCATTTGTAGCTGAAAGGCAGGGTATAAATTCAATAAATAATCAGAGCTCATCAATGATCCTCTTTGCTTCCCTTGTTGAAGCCGGGCTGCTCTGTCTGGCTGCATCCGTTCTCATTTTCTGATGGCGTATTTAGAGCTCAGTCAGGAAGGATCAGAGATGATTTGTAGGAAGACTGAAATAGCAGAGGTTGCAGTGGTGTTTCCCAGCATGACTGCCTTTTTTCCGTATCTGAGAAGAGGAAGATAGTTGGAGTCAGTGATACAAGATTGCCTACTTATACCAACTGTCCCGGTGTTACTGACCTGCTGAAAAGGGTGATGGCTTTGCCTGTACCTGCCCACTTGACATGGTTTCTGCCAGGTCTCTATCACCTGCAAAGGAGTATTTGCAAGTTATTTGTCATATCTTTGCATTTCCATCGGGCAGGACAGGAATGACAAAATTGGTGGATAGGCCCAAGCCCATCCATGAAAATGGTAGGGTAGGGTTGCTGTATCCTGAAATTTTGCCCTAAAATTTTATTTCCCTTCCCAATTACTATTTTGTTCAATGGTTTGGGAAGTGTGTGTGTTTGTGTGTGTATGGTATGTTCATTCAGAACTGGTGGTGATTTAGAAGACATGCTACAGCCTACCAGGTTAGATTTCATTGTGGACCTTATCTGGCCTTGATGATGATGTGATGCATTGAAATTAGATGGAGAAAGGATGTAAAGTAACTCAGCATCTTTCAACTGCCTTGTTGTCAGTTTTGTTTTGCTTTGCTTAAAGAAAGTAAATAAAAGTGCCAAGTCTGCATGGTGTGTGTGTATCTGTGTGTCTGTGTGTGTGTGTTCAGTAAATCAAACACCCTGACAGGTTGTTGCCTTCTAGTACCTCGAGCACCTAGGCATGCATGAAGGCAGAAGGGGAGGTAAATAAATAATGACAAGTGTCATGACATTATCATGTAAATGATGCAACGTATGTCCTTACATCGGATATTATTACATCATTACGTAATTCTGCCATTCGCACTATGATATGAAACCACATGTCATTTAGACATCATGGCTTCTTACAGATGCTACTGCTCAGGGACAATTTTTTTCCCAGGCCTCAATTTTTCCAGCCCTCTTAAAATGATCAGCAATAATTTTAAAAGAAGATACGAATTTCTGAACCTAAGGTTTAATGTATCCTTTGATTTAATTCTAAGATTTAATGTATCTTTTAGTTTCTCTGCACATAATGAACATTCCTGGAACCTGAGCTAGATTTGGAGAAATCCTCTCCTGTCTGAGAAATATTCTATTAAAATCGTATGATTTTTTTTTTTTTTAAAGAGAAAGATATCACAAAACTGTTTGGATTTTGCTGGCATTGTTCCCTGGAAGCTGATCTTTTCCATATGGATCTTTAAAAAGAAAAGTTCAATCAACAAGAATTTTTTTTCCTTATCCCTTGTTGTTTATTCATTCAGTCGCTTCCGACTCTTTGTGACTTCATGGACCAGCCCATGCCAGAGCTTCCTGTCGGTCGTCAACACCCCCAGTTCCCCCAAGGTTGAGTCCATCACCCCTAGCATATCATCCATCCACCTTGCCCTTGGTTGGCCCCTCTTCCCTTTGCCTTCCACTCTCCCTAGCATCAGCATCTTCTCCAGGGTGTCCTGTCTTCTCATTATGTGGCCAAAGTATTTCAGTTTTGCCTTTAATATCATTCCCTCAAGTGAGCAGTCTGGCTTTATTTCCTGGAGGATGGACTGGTTTGATCTTCTTGCAGTCCAAGGCACTCTCAGAATTTTCCTCCAACACCACAGTTCAAAAGCATCGATCTTCCTTCTCTCAGCCTTCCTTATGGTCCAGCTCTCGCAGCCATATGTTACTACGGGGAACACCATTGCTTTAACTATGCGGACCTTTATTGTCAGTGTGATGTCTCTGCTCTTAACTATTTTATTGAGATTTGTCATTGCTCTTCTCCCAAGGATTAAGAGTCTTCTGATTTCCTGACTGCAGTCAGCATCTGCAGTAATCTTCGCACCTAGAAATACAAAGTCTTTCACTGCCTCTACGTTTTCTCCCTCTATTTGCCAGTTATCAATCAAGCTGGTTGCCATAATCTTGGTTTTTTTGAGGTTTAGCTGCAAGCCAGCTTTTGCACTTTCCTTATCCCTGCATTCCATAATTATGGAATTCACTGGCCTCTGATATGATGATGGCCATCAACTTAGAAATTTAAAAAGGGGGTTATAGGTTCCATTTTTAAATGTTTAATATAAGCTAAATTGAAAACAAAATCCTCTTAGTTAAAGGCTTGTTTAAAATGAAATCTAAACTGAATACAAAACCTTTAACCTTGTTGGTTAAAAGCAAATCATGTAACTAAAATGTAAAAGAACAAAGCAGCTAATTTATATAAAATACGTGTTTTTCATTAAAAAAAAATCCTTCCCTGATAAATAAATAAACTATCCAGTTCATTGTTACAGGTGCAGTGGTGACTTTCAGAAAAGATTTTAGACACGTAGTAGAAGTTTTCTCTGTGTAATCCAGTAGATCTCTTACTGGATACTAGAAACAAGAAACATGGTAGCTGTTTTTGTCATGTCCTGTTTATGGAGCTCATTTTGCCTGATTTGTAGAGACTGAGTGCATTATAAGACAGACTTTTGAACTAACTACAAGAACTCTTGAATTCAGTTAGAAATTTTGAACAGAATGCATTATACATGCCCATCCTTCAGTACTGTCCTCCATGCATACATCCCTGAAATCTCCACACACCATTCTGAGAAGAAAGATGATGCATTTTATTATAGAATAGTTCTGGTTTCCTGAACCTGCTTCTATGAAAGAATAATACTGAAGAATTTAGATGCCAATTATATCCTTTTATATCTTCCAGGGATGTAAAAGGGAACTAATTGTTCCAAGAGGACTTAAGCAGACTAACAATTTAGTCTTCTAAGGCCGAGTTTTGTTTCTTAATACTGTAATATTTTTTTAAACTGCTTTATTTTGATGACATCTGAAGTCCATATCGACACCAGTTTTTAACAAAGTAACATTTTAAAAAGCCTTCTTGCATTTCTTGGACCAAGAATATTGCGTGAATATTCTTCAGAAGTGGGGGGGTGGACTAGAGTCTCACGACAAGGTCTTCAGATGATTAAAATGTACAGCATTTTCTTCTACAAAATTCTTCAGCTCTATGTTTTACAAGAACGCCTTTCAACAGTTTTAAAACTGGGAATGTATGAAATTGGCCTCTTTAATCTGATGCATTTCCCCCTTTCTGCCTCATGGTTTATCTGTGAAACTTCTGTGTCCTGTCTTGAATATTCTTTCTCTTGGGGACTGTGGCAATAAATTAGCTCCATGTGCAAATATACTAGCTGACTGCTCATTGCTTTGCAAAGGATGTATATTCAAATGGGAAGCTGGCCATTACTTTTTAAATGTGATGCAACTATATTTTTATTTTTATTTTTTAATTTGCTTTACCATATAGAAAAAGGGATATCAAAAAAGATGCGATTGCCAAGTGTATTTCCTATTCTTAAGCCCCAGGGTTAGCTTTAAAACCTGACATCCTTGTGCAATTGCTTTACTTTATGACCCAGGCTGTTGACAGTTTGATTTCCCACAATGCCTCTGACAAAGTTGTTTTGGGGAATTATGGGAAATAAAATGGCACCCTCTGATGTTGCATTGCAGCTGAAGCAAATGTAACTAATGCATTCAGAAAGACAGCCATTCTTCCCCGTGTATAATTTGGTTAGGGCTCCATCAAGTTGGAGCTATGCCTTTCTAACCCAAGCCCCAGATAAGAGTCTTTATCTTGCCTCTGGTCATTCAAGTTGACTGGGTAAAGTCAATTGGATAAAACGCAGGGATCAGACATCTGTTCCCTCTGCAGAAGTATAATAAATGCTTTGGAAATCAAACCTGTCATGCTGCTATCAAATACATATTACTTGCTAATGCTGTTTTAAGGGACTGTGCTATCTCTGAAATTCTGGAACGCATAGAGTACCACTTGAAAAAAAAGTGGCAATTATATTTTAAAAAATTCATTATTTTTATCAACCAAAGGCACACAACATGTAGGAAAGTGCTGCCTCAAATCATTCATGTCTTTTTCTTCCCTGCAAAAGAGTATCTGCTTTCCATACTGGCTTGTGATGCACCAGAAAACCACTAGAGGGCGTATGTTCTCTTTTTATTACTTTGCTCCCTTCCAAATGAAGGTTCCTACGATCAAGTAATTCAAAATTAGATACCAACTTGTCACTGTGGAATCTAAGTTAAGTGACAAATATACATCTGGTGAAGCAAACTCTAGAAATACATGTTATACTGAAATGATCACCCATTGTTGAGTTCCATAATATTTATCTTAGCCAAGGCTTAATTTTCAGTCCATGGATCTGTTGTGAAACTCCTCATGATCATGGAGACTGCAGAGAATTGGCACAGCAAAATGTTTCTGCACATCTTCAGGAGATGAAGATTGATCTAGACTGAGAGTTTTAGTCCTGCCTTAGGCATGAAAGCCGGCTGGGTGACCTTGGACCAGTCGCGCGCTCTCAGCCCAACTCACCTCACAGGGTGGTGGTTGTGGGGAAAATAGGGGGAGGAAGGAGTATTAGGTATGTTTGCTGCCTTAAGTTATTTATAAAAATAATAAAGGCAGGATAAAAAGCAAATAAATAAATAAATAGTAAAAATCGTGCAACCATTCTCTCAAATAATAATACTTGAGGAGGGGGTGGAATGCCTTTCTGCATCTCCGCAATACATCTGCGCTGATAGTGTTCTAGTAAATGTGGAAAAAAAAGGTGAAAGGTGAAAGGTCCCCTGTGCAAGCACCGAGTCATGTCTGACCCTTTGGGGGGATGCCACTTTCGCGATGTTTTCTTGGCAAGGTATTCAGTGTGAATTCTAAGCCATTAGACTGAGTTCCCCTTTTGCAATAAGAGATGAGGTGATTGGTTTGCTCTTGGCTTAATGTGGCTTATGAGCTCAGCCAATGGTGATTTATTCAATAAAACTACCTTTAAGCAGGCCAGGGCTTACTGTGATTTGTGAATGCAGCCACTGAGTTTATGACTGAGATTAGATTTGGGCATCTCCCGGTCCATGCGTCATTCTTTTAGTTGCAACGTGTCACGTGTTCTGATCTGAAATCGTGTATAATTTGTGTCCTGATTTATGCAGAGGCTTGAATCTGCCTGGGAACTTTACTTCCATTCTTTTCCATCTCTGAGCCTTAGTTTTGCTTGCGTATTCAGTGTACGTTCTTCCTTTCCCAGTAATCTAATTATCAGAGATAACAGTTTACAGCAAGATGTCCAGTGCAGAAAAGGCATGAAAGCCAGCTGGGTGACCTTGGGCCAGTCACTCTCTCTCAGCCCAACTCACCTCACAGGATTGTTGTTGTGGGGAAAAGAGGAGGAGGAAGGAGTACTGGGTATGTTCCCCGCCTTGAGTTATTTATAAAAATAATAAAAGTGGGATAGAAAATAAATAAAATAAATAAAAATAAATATCATCACTGAACAACAGAGAAACCGTGCAAAAACAGAGAAAAGGATTCTAGTAAAAGGTAGGGCTATTCAGAAGGTCTGATTCTGAACACATTTACTTAAAAAAAACAACACCCTCCAAATTGTGGTTCTGGTAGTTGCTGTTTCTTTGGTTGAGAAGGGCTGCAAATGCTTTCTCTGCCCCTTTCTATTTTTGTAGCTGTTTAAAGTATCTCCATATTCAGGGTGTCCCAAAAGTGCAGTTTTAAGACTTTGGATAGTAGGTCTGATTTATTGCAAACCTTTGGATGGTAGGTCTGTATTATTATTGCTGTCATGCAGGCAGGATGCACTGAGACTAAGAGATGTGGGTTCTTTTTTGAAGGCTGTCTAGTGAGTTTAAGGGAAAAAAATGCACTAAGAATTGTGTTTGCATAAACACTCTTGACTGCTGCAAAGAAATAAGTGATCAGTTTTATTCACTTCCTCCCCCCACCACAATGCCTACAGGTTACTACACCACAGATATATATACTTCGTACCTAATGTTGCTGCCAAGGAGAAGAGAAAAAGAGAGAAAAGTAGTTCCTGATGACAGTTTCAGTAGGGCTAGCATATCTGCTGAGCCTCTTGTGGCGCAGAGTGGTAGGCGGCAGCATTGCAGCCGAAACTCTCCCCACGACCCGAGTTTGATCCCAGCAAAGGCTGGATTCTGGGGTAGCTGGCTGAGGTCGACTCAGCCTTCCATCCTTCCGAGGTCAGTAAAATGAGTACCCAGCTTGCTGGGGAAGGTGACGACTGGGAAAGGCAATGGCAAACCACCCTGCCATAGTCTGCCAAGAAAACGTCGTGAAAGCAGCGTCCCCCCAAAGGGTCAGGCATGACTTAGTGCTTGCAAAGGGGACCTTTCACCACAGCATATCTGCTCTGCAACAATCAATAAATGTCCACTAGAAGGCAGTAGAGGGTTAGTTTTCTAAAACTGTTTCCCTCTAGTGGTTTTCTGAAATTTTTATAGCCCAGATAATGGTGGGCCTATTTTCCTCTGGGGAATGTCACTGAATAAATATGAGTTCTTGATTTATTTATTCATTTTTGTAATTAAATGGTAGCATTTTATATTAGGGAAGAGTCCCTTCAAGATGTGTAGACAACTAGCAAGCAACCATGTATCATCTTCTCTACACACATCAGCCCTCACATTTAGGATTAAGAAAAAGGTAGCTCTGCAGGCTCAAAACCTGTGTTTCTTATTTACAAGCACAAGTAAAATACTACACTACCCCCAATTGGGAATATGTTCCTTAATCCATACTGTGTGAATGCAGAAGTAATGCGGAAGTCATGGCTTTTTCCCACTGATTTCCAACACTAAAACAGGAATGTAGAGAACTGGAATGTCAGTGAATATAAACAAATGAGTTATTTAACAAAATCTTGATGTGTGCTTTTGTTCAGGATTCTAGCTACTTCGTTCCATTCTCTGTATTTTGTTTTACCCCAGACAGCCAATATTCCACAGGCAACTCAAAAGATACCACGGTTGTTTGTACTAACAGCTGCTAAGAGATCCATAAGAACCGTAAAGAAATGCACACACTTCCTCTGTCTACTTTCCAGCTCAATTCATCCATCAAGACAATTAAAACTGTCTTCAACCCATAGCCAAGCCTGAAATGAGATTAAAATGGATTTAGAAGATAATTCATATTATTCATAGGAACCAGGAGTTGAGATACTGAAGTTGTCTTCAAATCAAGTATTGGAGACTGGTCAGAAATTAACTAAGATGGCGGGATTCAAATATGACTTTTTAAAAGTTCTTACCACTTTCTCTTTTAGGCTTTATAGGCCCTCTGTTCATTCCCTTTGCTCCCTCCAACTTGAGGTTTTTTAAACTGGGAAGGAAAAGGGTGGGTCACATGCCATGTACCCATAACAACTGGACAAGATGGTACCAAAACTGGAATTGGGACAGCTAGGGAATAAAAATCAGAATGGTATTAACCATTTCTGTCTGCATAGCATCTTGTAAATTGCTTACATCAGATTGTATGAAACAACTTTTCAGATCGATCTTCCCTAACTCTCTGTGTTCCAGATGTTTTGGGCCATATCCTTCATCATCCCCACACCTGGAGGGCAGCAGGAGAACGTGGGCTAAATGGCCAATAGTGTGCTTCTGTTGAAGCTTCATATATTCCTGTAGATTGTTTGAAATGTGCTACAGAATGCAGAGCATTCTCTACATCTGCCTTCACTTGAAGATTGGTGTTTTCATTGGGGAAAACCCCCAAACCAAATATCCACAGGTCCAAGGATAATTCTCTGCCTCTCTCTTCTTGTGTTTGCTGCCACATGCCATTCCCCCTCTCTGCACCCAACCCCATTTCCTGGGGATGTGCCAACTCTGGCTGCAACTCTACACTCTGTCCTGTGATCTCATCCTTGTGATGGATCTCATTCAGCCTGTGGAGCACATGTTGGCTCATCCCTCTGCTTGTACCAGGCTGCATCTGTCCAGCCTGAAAGTGTCATTCTCTCTGTGCCTAGCTGTGACAGCTTGCTATCATTCTCTCCCCCGCCCCCCGCATGCAACCCCTTCCAGCTGCTGCTGTTCTGTTCTTCTGCAGTCTGTCTTGGAGTTGGGTTGTATTCATAGGCTTGCTTTATAACTCATTTTGAGAAACTCTTAACACATGTGACATTCAGCTTTTGAGCTGGGATGATTCTCAAGTACTTATGATACAGCTGCATGATCTCAGATTTCACATGCAGGTGTGGCCTTAAAAAAAACTGAAAGCTTAAAATGAATGGACACCATGTAACTGTATGAAATTCCCAATTTTTCAGATATCTCTGCAATTAGTGCAGCCCACCAGAGACCGGTATCGTTGGACAACATTCCCCATCAGTCTCAAAAGTCCCTGGAAATCTCGAGGCTGATAAATAGCTGGAACAGCTTTTCCCAGCCGGGGTTGTGATAGCTACAATTCCCGCAGGGAGGGAAGGCCCTCTGGTGGATGCGGGACATAGTCTAACACACCGGAGGGCACCGGGCAGCGAACCAGAACGGCGGGGAGCGGGGAATGTCGCTGCCTTGGTGCTGCCAACCTTGCTTGTCCCCGATGGTCTCCTAGCTCAGGATCCCCGCTCTTCATCTGCTCCGCCTATTGCGGTGGCCTCTTTTTTCTTCCGACCCTCCTCCGGTTTTCTTCGCGAGCCTCCCAGCTCGTCCGCCCGGATTCTCTGCTGCCCGATCCGGAGCAGCCTGCCTACTGATGTGCGCTCCAGCAGCTCCTCCTCTCGCCGATGCACGCTGCCTCCGGAGCGGCTGAGTGGGCGGCCAGGCCTTCCCTTCCCTTCCCTCCGCCTTCCCCTTCGCGCCCGCCGCCCGCCTTGGAGGAGGCGGAGCTGCCCGGACAGCCTGGCCCAACCGAGCGAAGTGCTGCCGAGCCTGGCTGCTGCTGCTGCCGCCCCCACCGCCGGCCCGCGTTCCGTGCCGCCAGCTCTCGCTTCCTTCCCGGCCAACTTGGCCGCTTGTCCGCCCCGTCGGGGCCAGTGCCGCGCCCGATGAATGGAGTCGCCTTTTGTCTGGTTGGGATCCCGCCGCCAAAGAGCCCCGCGGAGAGCCGGAGCCGGGACGGGGAAAGCGGCTGGCGGGTGCGTTGGTTTCGGAGCGCGGGCGGGGGTGGATGGGCGGCGGTGGCCGCCTTCCAGCGCGTATACCCTAAACAGCTGGACGTGGAAAGGAGGCTCTCAAGGGGAGAAGGAGCCCGGGTGACTGATTAAGGAGCGCCGGACGGGTCGGGGGGCGAAGAAAGTTGGGAGGCTTCCCGGGAGTCGGGCGGAATGAACCGGGGCTTTCGTTGACAGGAGAGGGGAGACTGGCCGAATGGCGGGAGAGCACATTCATTCGTTGCAGGGAATGCATCGGCGCAGGCTGTGCTAGGAAAGGTCCGCGCGCCTAGTGCTTAGAGAGATCTTGCCCAGGAACTAGGTAGTAAGGACTGCGTGCCAGATTGATGGCAGCGGGGAAGTGGAGTGAAGATCCTACTGGGCAAACTGGAAGGTCAAATGGGATGAGTGGGGACGACTGAGGAAGGAAACTTGAACAAGTTGCTCAAGGCAGACAAGGTGTTTTTCAAATGGGACAAACTGGTGATTCACCTGGGAAGGTAGAGAACGTGCTTGTAATGGTGGAATAGTTACAGAAGGGACCTAGGACACGACGGGAGAGACATCCTCAGAATTGCTTTGAATCGGGAATGGATCCTATGAGGGGACTGCTGAGGACAGATTGTGGAGGAGGAGAAGTTTTAGAACTGGGGGAATATTCCTATAAATGTAATGGTGTGCTGTTTTATTATACTTTTACTGTATGTATGTATGTATGCATGCATGCATGCATGCATGCATGTATATGGTGTTACTGTTATGATCTGGGACTGAATTCAATACAAGTAGGCTGCACTTGGGTCATTTCCTCACTAGCATCTAAGAGCATCTTCATAGCATCTTCACCCAGCCATGGCTGAAGTGATACAAAGTGTGTCCACATCACTCTCATAAGGACAGCTGAACTCTTGAAGACGCTGTAAATGGCTAGTCCGGAAGTGCCTTGAGATGGAGTAACCTTTGGAATATTTGCCCTACTGATGGACTGAAGTTGATTCAGCAGCCATACTGAGTTTTTATGCTCGAGCAAATAATCTTACCTGCGTTATTTGGAGTGAAATGGTGTAAATCTGTGTGATGCAAATATTATGTTGGCCTTGAGAATGAGTGGTGAGCAGAAGCACTTGACTTTGGATGCTTCTTTGCACCCATATTTATGTTTCTGGTGATACTAGTTATGAAAGACTTGATGCCTTGTTCTTACTTTGGAGACAGTTCTGGGATCACCATAACCTTAATTTCTGTTTCTGGCATTAAACAAGTGCTGTTTGAAGATGGCAAATCGTTACTGCATGGTGGCCACAGATCCTATAGAGAAAATACAGCATAGCAGTTGATAAAAAAGCAATCCTGCAGTTCCACAGTCTCCATAATTCCCAGCCATGTTTCACTGCTGTATTTACTATGTGAAGTAGAAGAATGCTTGTTACTACCTCATTCTCACTTTTCCCGCTTCATTTGGCTCTTATAGGTGCTGGGGGTTTTGCCACCATCCTTGGTGTTGGTGTGTGGGGTAGGATGGCTTGTCCAGGGAAGTATTCTTCTACCTTGTTTTTTATTATTTCCTAAGCAAGACCTATTTCAGGATCCTGACTGTGAAAGGGGAGTCTAAGGTTAAGCCTTGGTGCAGATGTGGTAGATTCACATTCAAATCCACAATTTACCTTCCAGTTGATATACCTGTCTTTGCTTGGTAGTTTGATTCATAGTAAGAATTAAGCATACTTTCTGCATGAGAGGGAGAAGAAAAATGTGGCAGGAAAAAATAGATTCTGTGGAACATATGCATGGGATCAGTACACATAACCGCTTGCTCTAATATAATTTTGTATTGTTGCGTGCAACAACAGCAAAATAAACATTATAGCTAAGAAAAGCCCAAACTCATGAGATTTAATGAGAATTCAGCCAAGTTTTATTTTTTAGATTTTGATTGTTAGTGAATATCATTTGGGAGTGCTGGGTGGCCAACCCTCTGTTACATTAATTCATGTTCTTGCAAATATGGCTTGTTTTAATTTTTCAGAAGCGAAGCACTGAAGCCTCATTCCTGACACATGGAAATGTAAAGATTCAGTGTAGCTTGGATGTTAATTTTCTCCAAACCAGTTGATCCTATTGAGCAAGTTATTTTGGAATCTTTTTGACCTGTGCAGCAGAATAAACACACAGCTGGAAGAATTACTCTCCCTGCACTTGAAAAGGCAGTGCCCTTTTGCCCTAAGATTGTTTATTTGCTTGTTTGCTGAGATGGGGTTGAATGACTGCTTCTCCCTTGTGTGTGTACCGCTGGCTAATCCCTGTTCCTTCCCCCTCAATCTTGTTCCAGTAAAAAGCTCTTGAATTGAACTTTCTTGAAAATATCATACCTTAATGGGGTATGTATTTATAGCTTAATTTAGGCTATAAATTAAAAGTGGCACTTCTGTTTTTTAAGCTCCTGGGCCATATAGGGGACCATGGGTTCCTCTCTGTATGTATGGATTGCATTTCTGTGTTACCCCTGAAGATCTGTGCCCTGCCTTCTCCACGTCCAGGGATTAGAAGATCAGGATCTCCTGTTCAGGATGTGGGGCTTCCAGGCAGGCTTTTTTTAAAAAAAAAGTTTATTCCAGGATTTACTTATCTCTGACCAAGTATTTTTACACTCAATATGCCTTCTCCATCCTCAGCCCCCCAACTGGAAAATTGCCCATGCCCTTTTCTTTTTCTTTTCTTCTGTTTGAAACTCTTTGTCAGCTTGGTCTCCCTTAGGCTCCAGGCTTCCCTGCTTATCAGCTTTGCTGTGTACAGAAGTTCCTGCCAGCCTGTCCTGTCCCAAGCTATCCGGTTCAGCTTGCATTTTTTTACTGGATAGCCATGGCTGTAAAAAAAAAAGTGTGGTGGAACCTTTCATCTGGGTTTTGCTTTCCAGTCCATTTTAATTCCAGTTCATGCATTCCCGTCTCTGAATTTTAAATGTTTACTACTCAAGCATGATTCGCTGCCTGAGCTGCTCTGGCTGGATAGATGCAAAATAACTAAATGAAACATTTACTTGTACAGTCCTATATATCAATTCTTAAATGTTCATGCATTGCGCCAAAGGAGTTTGCATAAGAGAAGCAAGCCTTGTTTGTCTTTGACCTTAGAAGGCTTACACAGATGGAGAACAAATATCATTTGGACTGGCTTCTTCTGCCTCAGTCTGCTCATCTGCTGAGATTGCTATCTGATGTCTTTCTCCTGAAAGGCTGATCAGCTGAACTGTGGTGGGTGGTGGCTTACAAGAAAGGCTTTTCGGTGGTAGCTGTCTGCCTTGGATTTGGCTTCACCAGTGAGGCTGATCATTTAGACACCAGACCAAAACAAGAGTTTCCTGGACAATTGAAGACTGTTAATTAAAAACAAGAACAACAATGGAAGCAGGGAGTGCAAAAGAGTAGGTGCAATATATTTGTAGGACATCAAATAGGCAAACAGAACAGGGCCATCAAATACACACTTGACGTTTTTCACCACTGGTAGGGCTTAGTCTACATTTGGTAGTCCTGTGCTGTTTGCCTCTTATACATATGTCAGCTCAGCTTTCTGTTGATATATATTCCCAGACCACTTAGTTTGAATGTATAAGGTATCTTTGGAGAGAAGACATATCCCAATTGCTTGCCTTATATTTTAGGGCTGTTAGATTTAGATCTGGATGATCACAAGATGGTGAAAGTTGGGAGAAAAGTCTTTGCTGTCATATAATGGTCATCCAGATATGTACAGCCCAGGTCTGGTAGCTGTATTGCAGTTGCCTTTTTCAAATATAATGGTGGGGAGCTTATGGTGCACAAAATCATGGTTTGTTTTACCATGGTTTCTTGAATAAGCCATAGCTGGATTGAATAAGCCACAATTGGCTGGATATACAGTAAGCCATAAATTACAGTCCATAAACTATAATGGCTACCCCAAACCAAACAGATTATGGCTTTATGAGCTTTATGAAGCTAGTTATTGACTCCCACATGAATTATAAAACTGAATGGTCTTTGATTGTATCTGGGTATTCAGCAGACATTAAGCTGCTACCATTCCTCAAAAGAGTGTTGTGTTAGCAACATTCAGCTAATCTGGGTTATTTTCAAAAAGCTAAACAGGGTTGGACCTGGTTAGGATTTGAATGGGAGAGCACTGACAAGTTGAAAAAAAAATTGAAGGAAGGCAGAGGCAAACCACTTCCATACTGTTGTCAAAACTGAACAACTGGATATGTGTCCCCAAAGACCCAAAGTATTGAGCATGGCTCAAAGCGAGTTTGTGGCTAGGAAGAAAATGAAATGAGTGCCCCATACTTCCTTGCGCTGCAGGAAAGGGAGGGGTTGGAGGAACACTGCCTTTGGAGAGAGGCTTTACTCAGAGCCATCTGCACTGTCTCGATTGCTGCTCTCTTGCCCTAAAGGGTTGAAACCACTACTACATCTTCTAGCAGTAATTTAGCACTATATTGTGGCTGACCATGTGGGAATCCTACTGAGACAAAGGCACACCCAATGTTGTTCTGGTAGTTGTTCTAGATAAATTAAGTGTGAACTCCCTAGAAAGTTGTCATTGGGTCTAGGAATTCATATCTCATTTTAAGAATGAGCTGTCTCGGCCCTCCAGGAATCTCAGTGTCCCTGAGTGAGGTTAAATAGGGAATGGCCTTTTGGGGGTTGAATCCCATGATTTCAGCAGGCATGGGCAATTGAGTTAGAAGAGTTGGAGTCCACCACTTCTGGCTGGAGTTAGATTTTTCTCTGAACATGCAGGTGGCCTGTAGGAGGGACATATCTACTCTTATGCAGTGCCACTTTCTATTTATTGACTTGTTACACCCAGTTCCTGCACAGCTGGAGCTGGAGGCAATAGTTTCCTTTCAAATGGCAGAAGTTCTTCCGTATCTGTTTCACTCCTCTTCTAATTAAACCTCACCTAGCTGGGCCTTCCATCTTCTGCTAATGCCAGTTAAGTATTTCCATGGTGCCACAAAAAAGTATATTTTCCTGCTACTGCAGTGCTCAGATTGCTAGCACTGAATGTGGCTAAGGTGTGGGCCATAGGTGTGGTGGTTTTAGGAAAGGAATACAAATACCAAGGGAAAACAAGAAACGGAAAAGAGAGAAAAAAGACCAACAAACCAAAGGAGGAAAGAATAAAGGAGGAAGTCATTTTTAAAGTTATCTGGGCTCTAGGAAAAAAGCTGCTTATTTCCCCAGGAACACATGGCATTTTCAACATTGCACATGTGATCTGGGTTTTGATCTTCTGAAGCAATATTTTTGAGGAGTGAAAGGAAAGGATCTGAAGAGGATGCAGCAGCATCTGATTAATTTTTGCATCCCTCTTTCCTTGCTTCAGGGTTCATATTAGTCATGGTCGCACTGGTTACTTATAAATAAAAACAAAAGGGATCTCTGGATATTTGCCATCCGCAAGGGACTTGTTAAGACAGCGCACAGCCTCGGAGATGGAAAACAGTGTGCTACAACAGCATGTGTCCTTTGTTGCTTTAGTTTCCATCTTTGCAAGTTTCGTCTTTATGGGTGGATACAGAGGACGGGTGCGTGTGCTTCTAAACCCACGTGGTTGTTAAGAAACTCTAGCCAATTATACTGTGTAATGTGTAGTTCCTTGATTTTTTTTCTTTTTGTCTAGTGCTATTTATGGTTTTAAAGGGCATTCTATCCTTACAGAGGTGGGCAGTCTGCCAAATAAAGTGAAACCAAGAGGAAAATAAAGATGTTTAGTTTTCCTCTTTGGTGGCCAGTGACTGGTGGGATAGCGCCCTGGGCAGAGCAAGTGTAGTGGTTAAGTATAGTGGTTATGGGGTTGGATGTCAGCTGGGGAGACTCAGGTTCAAATTCCTGCTTGACGATGGTGCTCACTAGATAATTTTAAGTCAATTACTTTCTCTCAATCCAACCTACTTCATAGGGTTGTTATTGTGGGGATAAATGACACTCCATCCAAATATATGCTAACTTGAGATCCCAGGTAATAGTGGGCTATAAATACAATAAATCCATATGTACATTTCTGCAGCCAGTTTTCCATTCTTACAGAATTTCTAGCATGTATTTTAGAGTACTTAATGTCACAGTAGCTTGACATTCCAGCCTGGTAGTACATTCAGTGACCAGCCCCATCATGTCCTTACACTTACAGTATTACAGGGCTGTTTTGTGTGTGTGTGTGGTCAAATAAGTCAAGATGATGGCTGCAGGCGAATGATCGAAGCCTCACACATTTTTATGAGTGACACCACCCCACTGACATCCCTGCAGCACTACTAGTTACCTGATTGCAAGTAGGTAACTACATCTACAGCAAAAATCAAAGATAGTGAAAATCCATATTAGAATAATAGCCTAGTTATACTACCTGTGCCCTGTACAAATCCAGATTATTCATTTCTGTTCTAAAAGGGCTAGTGGAGCCACCATTTGCCAAGTTTTCTTATCTGGGTGCCATTCTTGCAAGCCCTGGTCATAAATGTGTGCCTGTTCCAAGTCTATGCTATTGCAATATTGTGAGGCTTAAGTATTCATGCCTCTTTCAGCATATGGGTGGTCCATGGGATAAAGCTGTCCATTTATCTTCAAAACCTCTTGAAGTTTCCAGATGGGTACAAACAGATGCATGCACATCTTGCAGCTAATCATAATTCTGCGTGCTATTTAATGGCTCATATTCGTGCTACCTAAGATGTACAGTTATATATGCAAACCAATCTAAAGCAATGAAATCCACTTGCTTGTTTTAAATTAAAAAAGAGCACATTCCTAGAAGTTAGTGGAATAGGTAAAGAAAGGTTCAAGAAATTCATATGAAGGATATTTAATGAACTTGTAAAAGTCTGTACATCTCCTTATTTTTTGGCCGATATTCTCCACAGTGGTGACTTTCCCCCCTGAACTGTGCTTTATAGTTAATGGCATGTTTATGGCTGTTGTTTGGCAGATGCTAGAGTTTCCCAGCTAGGCTGCTACTCTTCTCTCCCCCTGCTCCCCAAACTGTTGAACTTGAAATACCAGAAAAGTGTGTAGTCACACACCTTTTGCATATAAACTGTGAGTTTAGGAACTGGTGAAGGTGCTGAATGCTGAGCTGGCAGTCCCAAATTTGAACTTGCAGTGTCAGCACTGAATTGTGCCTTCTGAATATGGTTTGTGACTCTTTCAAAATGCATAGAGCCAAAAATGTGAAATTGTGGCTATCCATATGTTGCTGAATTATAGCCCCCAGCATCCTTTGCTATTGGCCATGCTGGCTGGAACTACCGAAAGCTAGAGATTAGTAGTAACTAGAGGGCCTCAGGTTCCCCACCTTTGCTGGGTATTGGTGATTCAGTTTGTTCTAGAATTCAATCCCAGAACCAGTTTTTGGGTAGGTTCAATACTAGAACCCAGTTTATAGTTTCTTTATTGATCTACCATACTTATAGACCACCAAATTCCTAAGGACTCTCAGACACTCTATTTATTTATTTATTTAATTAATTTATCAGATTTTTATCACTGCCCATCTCCCCCACATGGGGGACTCTGGGTGGTTCACAGTAAAAACAATTTAAAATTCAATAAAATTATAAATAATACTAATATTCCAATAAATATAAAATATAATATAAAATGCAATAAAATCCAAATAAGGGCAGATCAATTCAGCCCATAAGGGATAAGGCTGGTCCCTGCAGGGCTAGGGAACTAACCAGCCCCAGGAATTTTATGTAAACTATAATTCTCTAGTTATAGTTTATAAACTTAATTTATACAGGGCATAGATTGCCTTGAATATGTGAAGCATGCAAATTCAGGGTCCAAATCTGTTGTTTCTTAATTTTATATTAATAAATCCTTAGACATGAAGCTAAAATCAAGTGTGTAGATAAGCAAAAAATTGTATCATGAATTTCAACTAGTTTCAAGATATTTACTGCATAAAGCTTTTCAAAGCTACATATGCTGGCATTCTGTGTGGCAAAACATGACAAACTCTCTTCAACTTAGTTTTAAATAGATAATGGTGTTATTTCCTATTGCACAGGTAAGTGAGAACAGCAGGAAGACTGAAAGCTATTGACAAGAGGATAAGAGCTCTAACACCAAGTAAAGTAGAACTTCCCTATAAGCTTGTCTGCTCTAGATGTAGAAAGGAGATGATGATCTAAAAAAAGCCACTGCCATCTGGAACAAACCAAGTCTGCATGAGCAGTTCTCTAGGGCTTCTAAATTTTCTGCCATTCCAGACCTCTCTGGTTTGTTTCTTTATTAGATTTATATCCCACCTTTATTTCAGGAGCTCACTGATTATACATAGTACTCCCTCTTCCCATTTTTCCCCATAGCAACAACCCTCTGAGTCTAGCTTGGGTTGGCAGTCAGTGACTGGCCCAAAATCACCCAGGGATCTTCCATGGCTGAGAGTGGAGTAGAACCTGGGTCTTCCAACTCTTAGTCCAGCAGCTGAACCACTGCACATACTGGTTGCTTCTTTCTCTCCAAAAAAGCTTGGGCTGAAAGGCATATTGCTTTGATGCATATTAATGTAGCACATTTTGAATTAATCTAGTGGATACGGTGAGGACATGACTTGGAATATCCATAGCATAGCTTTTTGCTTCTGATCTGCCTGAGATTCATATGGTCTCACTCTACTCCTGTTCAAACAAGCCCTCAAAACCTGGCTCTGTCCCCAAGCCCTAGATTAGAATATATGCTAGATTCCATGTGGGATGTTTTTGCCTTTTAATTGTTGATTTTCTCCAGACTTTCTTTTGATGATATAATTCTGTGTTTTTATTGTGTTTTTATTGTTGTACTTTGTAGGCCATTCAGATTGGGTTGGCCTATAAAGAAATCAATATATGTCTCATGTTACCATTAGGATCTGTTTTTGAGCCCAGGACTCAGCCTTGGAACAATTTAGGTAATACTGATAATATAAGTAGTTTCCTTCACTAAGAGAAGAATGGGGTCTAGTTCACACAACACACTAAACCAATGAGGCACATTTGTTTTAGATTTCCTATTTTGCTAAATCCTACCATGACGTATAGCAGCCTTCCCCACCTGGGTGTCTTTCAAATTCCCAGCCTCATAAGTAATTAGGAATACAATTCCTAAAGTTCCCAGACAGCATAGCAAAAGCCCAGGATTTGGAGTCATAATATTTTCAAAGGGATCCAATTTGGGAAAGCTAGTATATGTTTAGTGTACTGTGACAACCCTGTCAATTCTGGTTTATTCAGTAAGCCGAAGTATAGTGTGATGTATGAACCTAATCTAGATACCCTTAGAGAAGGTTTCTCTCTCTTTCTCTCTCTTCCCAGCCAAAATCTATAATGAGATCATGATATGTGCTTCCCATTCAAGCTTGACTTCAGCCACTTTCCATTTCAGACATTTCTAGTCACTATCTAACACAGTAGGCCTTTCCTAATCCTAGCCTTCTGTTTGACATGATTGAGCATGTTCTGTTCTAAAATGGTTGAAAGAGCCTTTAACAGTGGCACCCTTCATGGAGCTGCTTGCGTGGGAAAGGGTAAAGATTTGTTGAGGAGGGAGAGGGGATGGGTATTGGCAATGGTAGCCTTGCAAGCACAGTAGCTCCATTGTGATGGGTCTGGGCCTTGATATATATCTCCCTCACATTCTTGGCTCTTTGTAATGATTCACCACAGATCACACTTCTGCAGACTCTAAATGGTGTCTTAGCTGGAATAAGTAGATTGTCTTTAGTGGATCAATGTATTATTTCATTACTATTATTAGTCCTTAAGCCAAACATAAATATGAATAATGAACTGTACTGTGCTTGCCCTACAGAACATGATTAATTTTATGAAGGCTATCCAGTGGATTTTGAAAACATCTGCAGAAATTGGCTTTAAGGTTTAGATTTTTTTATACTTGGTACAGGAGGTATGGATCTAACATGGGAGGCTTCTCCTGCCTGTGCTTTCCAGGTGTGCTAGGCTACGTATTCTGTCCCATGATTCCCAGCCTCATAAGTAATCAAGGAAGTCATAGTTGTCTGGACTGTACCAGGTTGTACTAGGTTGGGAAATGCTAATGTAATAGAACAAAGTCGAGATGTTACAGCATTTTAAATACACACTGTTGACTTCTCAACTGTGGCCAATAATGATTAGCAGATGACTGAGATTAGGAAGATAGCTGTTTGGGAATTGGTGTTGTGAGAAAAGAGAGAAAAACAACCCATAGGGATTGACAGTTTAGGGCCTTTCTCCACTGCTGAGTTAAAGGGCCATTCATCCATTTCCGTGATGGCAAAAAGTTAATACTGGCATGAAATTTACTATCCCCCATCGCTGATCCCTATCCACCTGTTTCAGATCACTGCAGTCACTTGCCTTCCCTCCAAGGTGGCAAAATCTAAAGATATGGTGATAGTAGAATTGCTCCCCCGTCACTAAATTGTGAGAAATGAGTAATTTAGCAAGTGGTATTTTTTCTAACAGGGTGATACAGTGATGAAGAACTAGTTGCTGAATTTGTCATTCGGTTCCTTAATACAAAAGATGAAAAATGGTAACTCTATAGGGCAGGTGAGAATGGGTGATACACTGATAGAATTAAATCAACCAATCAGATAATTGGCAAAGGCCCTTGCCCAACTGCCGAGTTAGTCTCTGCACCCATCCTTAAGTGGGTGGTAAACTATACCAGAATGAATTTGGCTGCTGATCCATTGCTGCTGCCTCTTCCTGCCTCTGTCGCACCTGTCCTGCGTCACTACTGAACGGCACTGTCCTGATTATGAGCATGCAGCGCATGATAAGCAAAGCAGGGAACTGATTCTTCTGCCTTTACAGCATTCCCTCTTCAGTACATCACAGCTGGCAAGAAAAACATCTGCTTATCCTGGTACAGCAGCAGGAATGGGCTAGGTCTCCTGGCAAAACTTGGTCATCTCTAAATTCTTTCTGTGCCCATTCCCTATTCTGTCATAGCCCAAATTGGATAAAGTTTTTAAAAAAGCTCTAATCTATTAAGGGCTCTAAATTTAAAGCCTTTCCAGTATAGCACTGTTGGGCAATTCTGATAGACCAAGCAGGGAAAGTAAGTGTCTCTGCATAAGGAGAATTGTAAGGACATGCAAAATTGTGGTGGAAATCTGTATACCACAATGCAGCCAGGATAAGTTAATAGGGATATTTGTTTTGATTGTAATCTTGACAGCATGCAAAATAAGTACCAACCAATTTCATTAACACTTGGTCATTATTTCATTGCTATTAATGCTTTATTCTTAGCCTGGACTAATTAAGCGTGTTTTAAAGATAACAAATGTGGGTTAACCTGATTATCTGTGTCTCTAGGAAAGCATATGTCTTGTGTGCAAAAATTTCTAAATTCTTTTCGTGGCATGTTCAGGTAGGACTTGGCAGACTTCCCTAAAACCTTAGAGAGCCACTGCCTATCACTGGAACAATACTGAGTGAGAGAGACCAACTGAGCAAGACTGAAAAGCTGTTGCCTGACTCTGCGGCTGTTTGCCCAGCACTCTTAACCATAAGCTAGCTAACCATATTTAGTCTAGCATAATGTGGAAACCTAGGCACAAAATGGTTAGCTTGGGGTATACTTAATGTGTTGTGTGAACCCAGCCGTTGTCTTATTCAACTAAGGTAGTGATGTGTAGCTACTTGGATTCAGGGTGGAAAAGGTGCCTTAGAAGCAACATGGGCACACTAGATACACTTGTTAGCACCTCCTTAAAGAAACCACACCTTTTCCTGGGCTCACATGTTTGAGTTAAGCAGCCATTACCCTGTGAAATCAAACACATATTTTTCTGGGGCTGAATAACTGCTGTGTGAGCCCAAGAAACCTGTGGCTTCTTTAAAGAGGTGCCAACAGGTACAGTAAGTGTGCTCACACCCTCTCCAAAGGATCTTTTCTGCATCAGATCTGAATGGTTGAACACCCCCAGCATAGCATGATGTCTTAATGCAATGTGTGAACCTACCTAAAGTAAGAAAAATTCTTCTGTTCCTATTATCACATATCTGTTGTCTCAGGGACTGCCAAGAATGGTATCCTTACCACATATATATTAATACTGTGCCTGCTGCCTAATACAGAAAGCACAGTAGTACCAACTTTGGGTATCTTTGATATTGAGTGTGTTAATTCTACCAAAGACCTTGCAGGCTGGGAGATGGGTGTTACCTTTTTGATACTGTGCTGCGTTGTGGAGACCATCAGGAATGAAGGCCTATTTTTTCTTTTCAGCCTTGAGCTGTAGGAGGGGTAATATGGCCTGCTGCTGGTGCATTTTTGCTTAGCAAGCAATTAGACGTACCATTGCATCTTAGTGCCTCCTGGATGCTAAGGGCTATCAAGGTGAGCCTTACCCTATCTTTGAAGTCTGGAGAAGGGTGGGATCTTGCCCTAATCATGCTCTAGCTTTAGAGACACTTAGAACACTTGACAGATGACATGTTGCTTGTCAGCCTCTCATGAGGAAAGATGCTGTCTCTTTCCAAATTCTAGAGACACGTTGGGATTCTCATCTGATTAAAAGATCAACCATGGGTGAAGTGGTGCAATGGTATGTGGGAACGACCTTGGGAGACAGGAGGAAGAGCTGCAAACTGGGCAACCAGCATGTGAAAGATTTCTCAGTCCACAGAAGGAGGGGGGCATGGGAAGTGTTTCAGAAGGGACTCTCCCTAGTTTTCCGGAGAGTAAAAGGAGACAAGGGAAGAAATACTTTCAGACTTGCAAGATTCTGATAATGTAACTTCAATAAAGATAGAGTTAGTACTCATAGTTGTGCTTCTCATCTGGACTTACCTCAAGACTAACAAGTGGTGATAACAGATAGGAACCCTTCATAAAGCACATTCCACCAGATGTAGTATAGGAGGAGCAATCTGAACACATGTGAACTTGGATAATCGTTACTACTTAGACAGCAACAGCTGCAGGTTGCTTGGTATACAGTATATACACACCTACTTTTATACACACACACTTATGTTCTGGACCTCTTTATTCTAGCACAGCAGAAGAAAATTATCAGACTTCAGATATAGGAGGAAAAGAGTGCTTTCCTGTCTTGTTATTTTTAAGTTCCAATGTATATTATATTAAGGACTCCCTATGGAAGTAAATTTAGAAATAACTTTTCTTTTTTGAGCTATTAACTTTAATTTCTTACATGAATTTGTGCAATACTGGAGTCATGGAGGCTGAGTAGTTAATATCAAAGTTAGAGAGTAATTATAGCACTGCTTTTGAAGGAACAAAGAGATTCTTCATTTGTGCAGCGCAGCCTCGGCAGAAGATATATGCTCAGAATTGACTCAACTCCCTAGAGAAAATGTATTATATGTGAGAATATATGTGATCAAAAGAAGTTTCAGTGAAAAACTCTCATGTTTTTGATTATGTGAATGGGTGGTCTCAAGTGGAGTGTGAGAGAAAGAGAAAAGAAAAACATGCCATTAATAATCTTGTGGAGAACATCTGGTGGATTCTGAAGGTAGCTGGAGAATAATGAACTCAAGATAATTTGCTTCCCTCTTATGAAAGATCAGCAGTGGGAAATGCCCCTGGTAGTGTTATCCTGGTCATGTTGGAGGAAAATGAACCTTGTTGGATTGTATCCCAAACAGGATTAGAATTAACTCACATCTCCTTCAGTCATCATTGCTAAGGGAAGGCTGCATCAGGAAGAGGAGAGGCTATCATAATGCATCACGGCTGTTTCTCAGCTTTTATCCTATTTTGGTGAGTTATACAAACAAAGGGTAGGCAGGCAGGAAAATGTTAAAATCCCATGCTCAAGTTTCTTCTCTGATCTGAATTCAAGTACTGTATATGGGTGTATTGGAAAAATATAAATATGGACCATGGTGGACTTTGCTTGGACTTCCCATAGAACATTTTAAGGGATTTTTGTGAAGTCTGGTGTGTTGGAAAGAGGGAGGGGCATTGTTTCTCCATTGACCTTGTCATTTAGGATATCCCGCCTGAAATACTAAGACAAACCGGAATGTGAGTTATGAGGTCTCCCTTCCAGACTGAGGCAGGAAATAGCACATTGTTTTGCTTTTGTATTTTTTTTTTTAAAAAGGAAAATAACCACAAAGCTAGGATCTATTTGCAGGGTCCCTTGTTTTAAAAACAGGAAGTCAAAGACTTCTTTTCTGGGGAAATGCCTCTGGTTTCAATGCTGTTTGTTTAGGGTTTTTCTGAAGAAGGCTGAGGAAAGAGAAAAGGATGTAAGTAAGTGGTGGGGCTGTTTCCTCTGTTTCTAGAAGGCTCTATTACATTTCCTCCGGCATTCTCACCACCATCCCGGGATGAGTTCATCTGAGACTCAGCTCAGCCTCAGACCATATTTTAAGGACCAGGTTTCTGTCTCAAAACATGAGAAATCACGATGGCATACTAATGGGTCGCAGACTGGGAATGCTTCCCGGTAGAGCTTTCTCTTATACATTCATGCTTGGTTGTTCAGGAGGTTATTCTAGCTGTTGTCTTCTTACATTTTTATGTGTTTTGTGTTTTTCCACTGTGTCTTCTGTCTCTTTTCACAAAGAGGTCTGCTAAGGAGGGAAAGATAGAATGGGATGCAACATATATTACGTTGTGCAGGAGAAATGCCAATCCATCTGGTGGAAAGCACCAGGGTGAGGAAGCTTGATTTAGTGCATGCATGAAACAGAGTGAGGGCCAGAACTACTTTTTATCACTTTAGGTAAAAGATGCCATTTTAAAATGTGTTTCCTTTCCCCCCCCCCTTCAAATGCCAAACCAGTACAGTAAGGACGGGGCTGGGCTAGGCTAGGTTAGAACGTATTTCTATACAGTGATACTTTCATAATAGCAAGAGAAAATGCAATGAACAGACATAGGAAGAGCCCTGCTGGATGAGTCTGAGGCCCCATCTACTCTAAACTCTTGTGTTCTGGACTGGCTAACCATCTATTTATTATCCAAATTTATATGGCTGCCCACCTTAATCAAATAACTCGGGGGGCTAACAAGCACAAAAAACACACATATAAAAACAATAGAAAAAACGGGAAAAGACGCTGGGTAAAAAATGCCCTCAATCAATCAAAGCACAAAACTCAAACTGAGTTCCTTTAACATCCTGGCCCTAAGGCCTGAGGGACAGCTGGGCTTTTAAGACTCACCAACAGGCCAGCAAGGAGGGGGGGCATCTGAGCTTCAGTGGGGAGGTTGTTTCACAGGACTAGGTGCATTCCAGAAGTTCCTAAAACATGGGCAGGACGGTGATAGCCACTTTTAGTCCTGTTCCCCAACAGCTGGAATTTAGGGTATGCTGCCTTTGAAGGACACCTCATTTAGCCTTGCAAAGAAAGATGGCATGTTTCTGCTTGTTGCATGTCAGGATATTTCAGAATGATCCTCTTCTCCGCATAGCCTGAAGTACACTAAGCTGCTGTACCATCTCCGGCTTCACATTGCTGTATGTGTAGCAGTCTGGAACACTGACTGTGTTTTCCCATAGCAATACCTGATCTCCCTGAAAGGAGAATGCCAATATAATTGGGTCTTGCCTGTAATAATAAGGAGCTGTAAAAACCTCTGTATTGAAAGGCTCCATCTCACCTTTGAGTAAAGCTCTGGTAAAACTATTCTCTTACTGCTTTGTCTTCTAACAGGGGGCGATGATAGTTTTGCTTATAGGTAGTGAGAGAGAGAGAGAGATGTATGTATAAAGCCTCTGAGAGCTGGGGATGGTGGTTAACATAGTGATGTCACTAAAGAACTATAGGCTTTTTTAAAAACTCTTTATTTCTAGTGGCCTTGGGGACATTTAAGTAACACAGGTTTGTTGAGCTTGCTGGAAGCTTAATCTATTTTAGCACTGAATTTTTTTTTAAATAGATATGGTGACATCAAATAGCACGTTTGCTATTTGAGTAGCACGTTCATGGGATGGGGGTGGGAAGCCAGAGAAAATAAAGATGGATAGCACACATGGGCTGCAGGTTGCCCACCCTTTTTTAAAATAAAAGGCAGTGCCCTTAGAACAGAAGTAGAGTTTTCAGAACTAAAATTTCTGGGGATCTCCCAGATTAGTTCCCTGGATTTCTTGGGAGAAGGTACAATTGAGTATACGTGTAGTTTCAGGTAAAGTAGAAATGTAAATCTTGCTCTGTAGCTTACTCAGCACGAGGATGAATTCATTCTTCAGCTCTGAAGAATGCTGGGGCCTTGTAGGGTTTGGCTGATTTCATTTATCTTTAATGATTTGGATTAAGATTATTAAGGTATAATAAAAAACGTCTGTTTGGATGGTTTTAGGTTTAATATGATTAAGATTATTAAAACTGTTGTATTATCAAATATAATGGCAGACAATTTATATGTTTTTAGTTGGATTTTTGTTATAGTAGACAGAAATGTATAGAATAGTAGTAGGAAGGAAATAATTAAATAAATGTTATCTTTGGGGGGAGTTGATTAGGAGGTTTATATACATTTTTCTTTTTTTCTTTTAATATAAGGGGAGAGAGTAACTGTATTTAGTGATTTTTACAGTGTGCCAATGGAATGATTTATAGAAATAATGTGATTTTGGTTTAATATAGAGTAAGGGATTGATTATGGAAATTTTTGTATATCCTTGCTGTTAAAAGTCAGAAGTCACCTCTTTTTGTAGCTTTGAAAAATTTTCTCTTGTGTTTTCACTTTTTTAGTTTTTTTTATAGTTTTTTGTTTTTCTGTAGCTTTTATCTTTGCTTGAAACTTAATAAAATTCTTATTTAAAAAAAAAAGGAATACTGGGGCCTTGTGTGAGCCCAACATTATGGAGAGCAAAGGCATTACAGGTAGTCCTTGCTTAACAACCACAATTGGGACTGGAATTTCAGTTGCTAAATGAGGTGGTCATTAAGTGAATCTGACCTGATTTTATGACCTTTTTTGTGGTGGCCGTTAAGCAAATCACCACAGGCGTTAAGCAACCCATGTGGTTGCTGAGCAAATTATACAGTTCCCCATTGATTTTGCTTGCCAGAAGCCAGCCGGGAAGATCAAAAATGGCAATCATGTGACCACAGGATGCTGTGATGGTCATAAATGTGAACTGGTTGCCAAGCGCCCAAATTGTGATCACGTGACTGTGGGGATGCTGCGATGGTCATAAGTGTGAGAACTGGTTGCAAGTCGTTTTTTTAGCACCATCGTAAGTCTGAACCGTGACTAAACAAGTGCTTGTTAAGCAAGGACTACCTGTAGAAGCCACATGGCCCAGATGATCAGAGCTGCCCTTATCTTTGGGCTTCTTGCAGTCCTGTCTATTCCATGAGTTCCATTGTGTTTTTTCACTTGCAGGAGCGCCTGGAGAAATGGCAAGCAAAGACTGCGTAGATTTTGAGCTGCACTCAAGGGTCAAGACTACCAGGCATGGGGGAACTGATGAAAGATAGGTGCAGGTCCATTATCAGCTCTAAATGGTCAACCAGCAGCCCTCTGCTTCTTTAATTAGCAGGAAAAGCAGAGGCTTCTAAAGTTGGCCGTGCTGTCCCTTTCCCCTCCATTGCTTTTGATCTAAGATTCTGGAAATGTGGCTTGCTTCTGGTTTGAGAGTGTTAGACTATTGGACAGGAATTGGAGAAATATAGGTACACTATCTTTTCAGTCCCCCATCATTAAACCTTACAGATGACCTTGAGCCAGCTTCATTTCTTAGCCTAACCTATCTCTCAGGATTGTTGTAAGCATAATAGGTTTGTATGAATGTTTAGGGGGCAATTAATCAGGGATACCTTAGAGAGAAGCCAGGATATAATTAATTAATCAAAAGTGCAGTTTGGGAAGAGGGTTGAGGAAAAGAAATAGTAAGTTAAAAGGCTGCCTGATATAGCATGAGAAAATCGTGCCTTCTTCATGTATGTTGGGAGGGACTAGCTTAATGATGCAGTACTTGCTTTTTATATAGATGGTCCTAGAATCAATTCCTGACTTTTCCAAGTTGAGCTGGAAAAAAATCCTATCTGGAATCCTGAAATCCTGCCAACCAGTGTTGATAATACTGGAGTAGATGAATCAATGATTTGACTCAGTATAAGGCAGCTTCCTGTCTATACTTAAAATTGGAGCTCTAACCTTCTGGAATAGGAAATATGATTTCCAGATGGGTTGAGGCCTTCTCTGTCTTTTTGTGATGGTAAATTTGAGATATGCATGGCCTGATTCTTTTTGGTTTTTGGTTGGAGAAAGTTGCTCTCTTCTCTCTGAGCTGGAGGTCTTAGGATGGTTTGTTATAGATTTGGAATCCAGGTTTGTGAAGGTCATTTCTGAGTGGTAAAATGCAGCCACATTTGGAAGGTCAGGAAACAATCTGGATCCCCAGGATGTTCTGCCACTGACCTCGTGCAAAAAGATTGGGCCGAGAGCCCAGCAAAGTATCTCATTTTCAAACTTGAAAGGGACAAAAACAAAACTTAGCCTAGATTGGCAGTCGGAGTGTTGAAGCCTGCCAAGGAAGATAGAAATTTAGTCATGATGCAAAGGAGCCTGGATGAAAGCCAGATGTGAATTTGGCATTGACCAGTGGAGGAAGGCAGAATGGAGCAATGCTGTAATCATAATTAAGAAACAAAAATATGGCTTAAAATGTTAAAAGCTGCTTTTCTTCCTGGGTTTACACCCTGCAAGGCATGTCAGCTATCCAGACAGCACAGGACGAAGGAAGCTGTTTGCTGTTGGTTCAGTCCACTTCAGCTTCATTTTCTTGTTTGTGTTCTCAAAGCTTTCTCCATGATCCCAAGGGATCAGTTGTTTGTCTGCAACTGGACGTGGCCAGTTTAAAGCTCTGGCAAAGGTTTGTGGCCTTGATTTCTGCAATGGAAAGCTGTATACTTGCAGCTTTGGTTTCCTAGGAAAGCAACAGGTTTAAGAAGATATGCTACTGATAATATGAAGAAAAAAATAAAGTTGTAGCATGTTGTATAATTAAACCTATTGCCCCAAACGGGAAGCTGATAGCACAGTCTCTGGTCTCTTTGAGAAACAGTCCAGCATTGAGCACAATAACAAGCTGATTTTTACTTAGTGGGGAAAGTGTTAAGCAACTGCCTGGCACTATGCATAATTAGCAAGGCAATTAATACTTTCAATGTTCATACTTACCTTAAGCAGGTATTTATAAAGCTTAACACTGCTTGATTTTTTCCAGAGTAGCAGCTGATGATAACTAGAGTTTTAACCCTTTCCTCTGATGTGCCATTTCTTGCTGAAAATAGCCCCCACTCCTAAACTAATATTCCCCCCAATAATAGTGTCTACCCTAAATAGTAGTTTGTAGGCAAATAGCAGCCAGAGTATTAAATATAGTAGTCCAGGGAGAAACCATATCTCTTTATTCACATACTACAGTCTCAATCCCTATGGGACATGGCTCCTATTTCTGAAAAAAGTTGCCAGAGCTAAGTTTGTTTTTTGTTTTTAAATAGTCTGATGCTCATGCTAGGATACGTGAACCTAGTAAGCACCTAGGAAACTGATCACCATGCAAAGCTTGCATTCCCACTTTCAAGGATAGCAGTTCATCAGTGAACATCACGTTCCAAGTGATCGAGATGCTGAAAAAATTAAAGGAAGACCTGACAATACAGATAAATAGGCAGAGACGTCTGAAATTCTCCCCCCTTCCCATTTTGTTTGTTTCAACCTCCTGCTAGTTCTTGTCTATAATATACATAAGAAAGATTTGAATTCTTAATTAAATGATGACACTCATTCTAGGAAAATGGGTTAGCCTTTAGCATCCATCTCACTATCCAGTCAAGCTACTGAAGGAAAGATTGCCACTTGCCTTTTGAGTAAACAGAGCAGAGGGGATTTCTCTGGAGGTCCCAGTTCAGAGAAATGATGCAATGATTGATTCACTTTATAGACAAAATCACTCTAATCCAGTGTTTCTCAACCTTGGCAACTTTAAGATGTGTGGACCTCAGGTCCACACATCTTAAAGTTGCTAAGGTTGAGAAACACTGCTCTGGAGTAAACTGCCTGGTGCCAGCATTACTGGGTCATCGTTCACTATTGAATGTGGTTTTATACAAGTGTCATATTCTAACCCTGTTGTGTCCAGTTTCTGGTGTCCGGCATTTTTAGGTCAACTGTATTTCTACGGTATTACAATTACTGATATATTACAAAGGCTGAAATTGTTTGGAGTGTATTGCAACAGGTTGTTCCAATTGCTTTTGTCAGGATTACAGGTTATAGTTCCTAAAACCTGTATGTAGCCCTATGACTGGAAGAATTTGCTAGGACTCTGCAAAACACTGGATGGGGCATTTTGCAAAGTGCATTAGTGCAGATGAACCACCCACCTTCAAACCACTGAGGCAGCCTCAGCACATGAGAGGCTTGACATGGCAGCTTTAAAGGCTTTTCCAACATGTGCAGACAGCATGTCCAGCAAAGTGAAGCAGCTGTTGTGTACCCAAGCATACAGGGATGACCTGGGAAAGCCTCTGAAACAGCTGCGTCAAGTCTCCTAGAAGATATAGCTGCTTCAGGGTGGGACATTTGGCTTGCACCAATGTGTGTTGCAAAGCAACATCCTTCAAATGCTTTGCACACCCTTCACACTTATCACAGCAAATTAAAAAAAATCACCTGTGCAGTTGCAGTGTAATATTTATTTATTTATTTATTTATTCATTCATTCATTCATTCATTCATTCATTCATTCATTCATTCATTCATTCAAATTTAATTACCACCCATCTCCCCCAAAAGAGGGACTCTGGGCGGTTTACAATAAAAATATTGTAAATAAAAATATTACCGAGTGCATGTGCATGCCTTGTCTGGCAGGCTCAATCCTCTGCACCTTCACCATCAAGCTATGGTTGAAGTGAATGAGTAGGCGCATCACATCAAGGCCAGATAAATACGAGAAGTGTAAGAGAGCTATTATCTATTATAGAGTTGTGGCAAATAGGTGGAATGTGTGGGCAAAAGGCGCATAGTACGCCTGTTGTGGGTAACAACCACAGATTAGGAATTTACACAAACCACTCCAGCAGTGATTTTTGCTGCCTCCCCATTCTTTCTCCAAGGAGTTTGTGTATTTTGGTGTGAAGGGAAGCAGTGTAACATTGGGTTGCTTCTGGGTTTATTTTACTTTAGCACTACAATGAGAAATCTCATGTGGGATCTGAAACACTATAAGCAGGATGGAAAAATCTCATTCTTCTCCTTGACCCCTTGAATTCTAAAATAACCTTACATATCAGAGTAAGGGACATCCTGCTGCAGAAGTCCTAATATACTGCTCTTCTTGTTACTCACCTTATTTTTCTGGTGGGCTAATTTTATTTATTTATTTAGATTTATACTCCCCCCTACCACCTCACAAACTCAGGGTGGATTTCTATTATACAATCGCAGTTAAAATGGCATTCAAATTTCAAACATTAAAACAGACTTAAAAACATTACAATACATTTTTATTAAAACTATAACAGTATTTAAAACCAACTTTGCTAAGGCCACTCCAGTTTCAGGAAATGTCAGGGTAAACAGGTAGATCTTCAGCTGTCTTCTAAGCATCCAAAAAGAAGGGCCCTGCCTTGGGTCCACTGGAAGTTTATTCCAAAGATCGGATGCTGCTGTACATCTGTTGGCCCAATAAGATGCTGTGGTCAGTGGTATCAATAGCTGCTGAGAGACTGAGAAGGGTTGACGGAGGAGCATTCCTTCTGTCTCTGTTTCTTACAAACAACAACAACAACAACAAAAACACCTATCAGGGCTCCCAAGGTAGTTTCTGTGGTGAAGCCAGCCATAAAATTATACTGTGTCAGATTCAGAAAATCAGTTTGCTCCAACAGTTGCCATAGTTGTCCAGCTACCATCTTAATGACCTTTTCCAAAAGGGAAATGATAGTAACAGGACAGTAATTAGAAAATAGGAGTTGGATCAGTAACTTCTACATTCACCACTCTCTCAGGGAGCCCTGATCACACCGATCAGTGATCACACTGATGGGCTTGCTTTTAAGAGCTGTGATCAAGGGGGCAGGTGGCTCAACTAATGCTTGCAAGAATCTTGTCTACTTCCTCAGGCCTCAGTGGACGAAACTAATATCACAATAAATGATCAGATGGTGGTCAGACAACATCTCTCAGTTCAGCAGTTCTGGTGCCCAGATCACTGTGGATTAGAGTGATTTTGTCTATAAAGTGCATCAAAACTCATTGTATTGTTTATCTGAACTGGGACCTAACCAATCTGTTATGCTGACACTAGCCAAATTCTTAACTACCTGGAAAAGCTCTACTGGGGGTGTATAGAGGAAGCAAAAACGTTCTCTTTTGGGGGTGTTGTAGGCAAGATGATCCATAGGTTTGTATTCTTGCTATATTGTAGGTCTTTTACTTCCATCTGCTAAGCAGTACATCTAGCTATGTTACAAGGCCATGACCAGGATGTTGCTTTGTTAGCTTTGCAAGTCAGTGGATTAATATTTGCCTGCAGTTTTAATGGAGTTTTTATGTCAAGCCTAGTAAAGCCTTTGTGTCTATTTTTGTTACTGACATGGCAGACAAGCCAGTGCAGGCAGGTAGCATTGAAGTCCTGTTGTTTCTTCTAGCAGTTGGAGCTGACAAAAGTGGATAAAAAGCTATTGTTAATAATGATTGTATTAATAAAATAGTAATAAAATGTATGTGTGTGCATGTTTGCATTGCTAGGGTGTATTTCTACTGCATATTGAAAAAGCAGGTTAGAGCAACAAGAGAAATAAAAAAGAGCCATTGTGTAAATACAATAAATGAAAGCACATCAAACAACTTAACAGAAAAAGGAAGACAATCCATTTTTCTGTTTTTTTATTATTAAAAAATAATTGACAAGTTCAGGAATTTTCTCTAGGGAGAAATCTTAATGACTTCTCATCTGTCAAAAATAAGAACAGAAGAAAGCAACTGCTTAGTTCTAGAAGAAGAATTTCTTCAGCAGCCTTCTCCAATCTGGCACTGTCCAGATGTATTAGAAATGCCTCAAACCCTGGGAATTCTAAGAATTGCAGTTCCATTACATACAGAGGATGCCTGCTCCGGAAAGGTCCACTTCTATCAGAGGATATGAGTTGCACATAATTGAGGGAGACTGAGTTTTATTTGTTTATGGCTTCATGGGCTCTGCAGACCCAGCCAGCTGTGGTTTATTCAGTAAACTATGGTTGAGCCACCCAGTCTGGCAGCTTCCTTTGAATCATGAATAACTTCAGGAGCAAATCTCTGAACCTCTCTGTGAATGTTAATACTACATTAAAAATTCTACTCTGCCACCTTTGAGATTGCCCAGCTTGTATGATCTGCCTACTGTGAAAAAAGGGGTGGAGAGATGATATGAATGACACCTACTCTTGAAGATATTTGTACTTACTAGCTCCAGTTCAGAATGAAAGTTCTGTGGAGGAAGGCATGTGACCTCAAATCTTGCTAATATGTCCTGCCATATGTAAAATCTACACACTGGGCCCTTGTGTGAAAGAGACTATAATGGTGGTGCTTTTTTGAGAGGATAGGGGTGCAAACAAAGTTACTATTCATTTTCAGAGATGTCTGCCATCACAGCATTAATGAGACTGGCAGTGCTGTGACTTTAGGACTGTAAGTTCAGGTAATGATTCATCATGAGATGGAAATTACTAGTTCTCGTAATTCTATTGTCCCGGGCTGTGCTCATCATACATATTATTAAACAGATCAGCCTGCATGGTTCAATAGAATCAAAAGATTGTGCATTAATCTTCTACAATTACTGGCAGTGCCTTGGCAAACCACGGATGTGGTTGAGACACTCAGGGTTTTTTTTTTGTCCGAACTTCATATGGATAAAAAAAAAATCTCCCCCCCCTTTTTTTTTTTAAAGCAAGGCTAGCAACTCTCCTGAGAAAGGAGGCTGGCTTAATCTTAGCAGTAACCATTGGTTGAATTGCCATGTGAAATATTTGTAAACATTCTACTTGATCAGGTTGAAGAGTTGCTGTGAATACTGTAATGTTCCAATATCAACAAGGAAAATGTTTAATTATTTTGGCTTTGAAAAAAAATTACAAGGCCTAGACTCAAGATAGGAAAGATTCCTACTGCCGGGGCAGAAAGTAGGTAAGAGAAGTGGAAAACTGAGAAGGGTTGGAATATGATCTAGGCCAGTGTTTTTCAAACTTAGCAACTTTAAGATGTGTGCATACATCTTAAAGTTGCCAAGTTTGAAAAACACTGATCTAGGCAGTAGGGAAATATGAGGAAGGGGTGGTTGAAATAAACCAAATAGGTATAGAATGAGAAACAGAAGCCCAAAGAGATCATACTAGTTCTGTCTTTCACAGACTTGTTGAAGCTCAAGTTAGCAGCAGTAATGCTTTTAAAAGCCAACTACCATCAAATTGTAAGGTTATTTTTTAAAAAATATCTAAGGTTGAAACCACTCTGCATATCCAACCTTGGACACGATACACACTCCTATTTTCCATACTGAAGCTGCTTTAATTGTGGGTGCTGCCATATCTGGATTGCACCCTTCCCCCCTTGTTTGGTTCACAGAAAGACCTTGTGCCATCTATACATAGTCCAGGTGTATTCATCGTGCTGGGTGTGCACATACAAGAGTGGCCAGTCTCATTCCTTTCCTGTCAACATTCCAAGCTCTCATTTTTCAGACAGCTGATGATGTTTGGAATGGAGGCTGTCACTTATAGATACATTTTTCCAGCTCTCTTGCTTGCTCGTTTTACCTTTTCTGTTTATTACCTTTTTCTTCATTTAAACCAGTGGCTTCCATTTAATTAAAGTTTGCTTTGTAACATAAGAAAAAGAGGGAATGGAATGAGTGGCAGCTGATCAGTAGAACTCAACAGGTCCTCCATGCTGAAAGCTGAACATCCTTTTTGGTTGGATTGGGGCTGTGGCATTGGGTGTGCCATCCAGGATGGAAAGCTAATAGGTTGTGTTTTATATCTTGGGACTTGTAGCTTAAGGTGCTTCTAACCAGCTGGTTCTTAGTGTTGCCAACCAAAACTCATTGGTTTTGTTTGCATGACACACTGAACCACTAAGTAGCCAATCATATTGTCAGCTAGCATGTTGTGTAAACCCAACCTACTGGGTTAGTTTATCATTCAGTGCCTTATGCAAACCCAGAATATTAGGTTCACTGAATAAATCATTGTTAAACTGACCATGGACAAG
This sequence comes from Candoia aspera, assembly GCF_035149785.1. NCBI lineage: Eukaryota > Metazoa > Chordata > Lepidosauria > Squamata > Candoiidae > Candoia > Candoia aspera. The sequence goes on along the minus strand of NC_086156.1, from coordinate 80,975,219 downwards.
TATGTAATTATTCAGAGACACACACTGTGCAATTATCTCATCTTTTCCTCCTAAAGTTTTTTCTAACCAAGTTGTAAAAAAAATCTTTATGAAAAAAGAGCAAGCATGTTAGTGCACAATGCCTGATTGCTTCTACTTGCTATCTCCTAAGCAAGAGATTTCAGAAAGAAAAGACACAATACTCCTCAAGAGACTGCAATGTGAATGGACTTCAGTGAATGGAGCTTGGTTGTGTTCATATTCTCTACTCAAAAATTTAGCCCCAAAAGGTGTGTGTACAGAAAAAAGTATGTCTAAAAAAGGCATATCTAGCGAGAATGTGTTTGGGTAATTAGTTCTAAACCTTCATATATTTAGGATACATGGACTGAATGTTGTATATATTTGGCTTAGTTGTAACAATAACCAAGTGATCACGTAATGGCTAAGCACAAATGAATAAACTGTGAACTCAGCCAAAAACTGAAGCCATAGTTTACTCTTGGCTTAAGTTCTGGCTTGTTCTGGAGAGGCAAGTCAGGTTTTCTAGCTTAGACATAACACTAAACAAACCATGGGAGGGGGGTGCTTAGTTTGTGTAGCCAGTGCCAATAACAAAATGCTAAGTACAGTAGGACCAATCATGAGCATGCATGTCCACAGGGGGAGGGGGAATGCCCCACACATTATGGTGTTATCACATGGTGAATTATATACTATATAGGTAGATCATTCATATTGTGATGAGACTGAAGCAAATTACATCATTTGTGTTATTTGCATAATGATGTCATGATGGATATGACATCTTTATGGCTTATAACACATATGTATGGCCACGCAATATGTACTAGCATTCTTAATCCTTCTTAATAAACCAGCATTTCTGATAAGCCAGAAACAGTGCTGGGCTCACATATCAAAGTCATACAACATCCTAAGCCATACTATGGTTTGTTTGGCATAACATGTCATGTAACCTAACCATTGTGATTTGCAAACCATAATTTACAACTTACCATTTTGTTCAAAACCAGTCAATTGTTTATTTAGTAAAACATGGTTGAACAAGCCCTGGCTCAGCCTGCTGTGTGAATACATTATAATGTAGTTGGCACTTGACTAAGTGTCTTGTCTGAATCTAGTCATTATGACTTGTAAACTGTAGTATGTGAACCAAGTCAGTGTCACATATGATCCTAACTGGACATCTAGTGCTTGAACTTCTGGCCTTTTTTTGAGCAGATGCCAAATTTTTTCTCACCTGAATTTGGGCTTTGTTCAGGATCCTGATCCTTGTACTCCTGACTCCATTCAGTTCTCTGTTTTGACTCTGATTCTCATAACATACATACATACAATTTTATTTTATTTTATTTTATTTTATTTTATTTTATTTTATTTTTATCCTGCATTTATTACTATTTTTTTTATAAATAACTCAAGGCAGGGAACATACCTAATACTCCTTCCTACTCCTATTTTCCCCACAACAACAACCCTGTGAGGTGGGTTGGGCTGAGAGAGAGTGACTGGCCTAAAGTCACCCAGCCGGCTTTCATGCCTAAGGGCAGGACTAGAACTCACAGTCTCCTGGATTCTAGCCTGATGCCTTAACCACTAGGCCAGACTGGCTCCTTGAAATGGCATGCAAGAGTTACTGTCAGAGTGATTTTCAAATGTGGTGCCCCTGCCTAGATATAAACATTTACCTTATTTCTAGAAGTGTAGTAAGGAAAAATGTGTGTTTTGGTGAACACAAAAACAGCACATCACTGTGAGCAAATGTTAGAGTTCTCCAAAACTTTTGTACAGGCTTAATATAAAAATCAGGAGGGTGGTGGTGGTGGAGAGGCCAAAGTAAGAAAAAAGGAGGGAATGAGATTAAAATGCCAAACTCTCTAGTTAGTAGCTGCCTTGAAACGGCACACAAGAGTTATTGTCAGACTTAGATTCTAACTGCAAGAGGCTAAGCAGATTTCAGTTTTCATCATGAGGTACCAAAACAAATTAATAGTAATGATTATTCCCCATTTAAAAATAAACAAAACCTCAAAGGCTATTTGTATGACATACTTCACTGGGCCAAGGTGGAGATGTCATGTATCACGCGAGCTTTATAATCCATTCAGCTAACTCTGCAAATTTACCCCAGGATGTTTTGGGCTAAACTGAGACACACCTACACCCACACCCACACATTCATACGTCTCTTGGGACCTGGAAATAGTTTAGTTAGTGGAGTATTAATCCCTTCTCCCATGTAGAGTAGGTAGTATATTTTCTTTTTCTGGATTGGCCCATCTCCATCTCCATGAAGGTAGCCAAATTCCCCTCAGTTGCAATTGCCATCAGGAAGTATGGGGCTTGAACTTGACCTTATAGTTTGTCTGTTTTGTTTATGAGTCTCCTTAATAATAGTTATTATTTTTCTTCTTTTTAATCCTGTGTTACTTGAATATTATATTTGATTTTCTTTGGCCTTTGATCATAAATGAAGTAATAACAACAACTACAATCTTCTCACCCCACTTCTGAAACAGGAGGTCCTAGAGTTGCCCTATAAAAATGGGGTGCCCTGTGTAAAAAGAAAGAAAGAAAGGAAAGCTGCCAAAAGAATGAATGGTTTAATTAGGGTGCCCCTTTCTTCTAGAAATAAATCTCATTTTATTTATTTATTAAATAGATTTATATAGTTGCTCATCTCAGTACGTGACTCTGGCCAGGTCACAACATTAAAACAAATAAAAATGTATACAAATACAAAATAAGAAATAAAAAACAGCAGCCAGAGAATCATAAAATGACCTCAACACAGCCAGGAAATGGGCTCTGTTGTATACCTGGGGCCTTAGGCTTGAGCACAGAAGCAGGTCTTCAGGGCCCTGCAGAAGGCCAACAGGTTGGGGCCATCATCAGGATGGATGATGTTCCACAGGGCAGGTGCCATGGCAGAGAAGGCTCTCCAGTGGGGCCCTGCCAGCTGATACTCCTTGGCTGATGGTACCCACAGTATATCCTTCCTGCCGGGTCCAATAGGATGGAAAGAGATGGTTCTGTAAGTAACCCAGCCCCAAGCCATATATATGAATTATATGTCTTATTTATATTTTACTGTATTTTTACTGTTTATCCCAATAATATAAATGGCTCCACATTCAGTACTTTTATGGAATCTTGGAGACAGTCTCCAAAACTGAGATTATTTGAAATGTTATTGTAGGATGCATGTACATATTTAATGAAAGCTGAGATTTGAAGGTTTCCACAAGGGGGCAATCTGATTATGTGCCAGAGTTTGTCTGACCACAGCCAGGCAGCTTTCCAATGGGCTTATCCCCACTGTTATATGTGGAGCACAATCAAGGTTAATGAAAAGCACTTGCAGCAGGAAGGGTAGGAACTAACCAGAAAGGATCTGGCCAAAAAGATGGACAGATTTGTGGCTTTGAGAAAAAAAGAAGAGAAGGAGAAAGAGACAGGGTGATTGCCAAACCTAAACCTTTTCACTCACTACATAAGATGAAAATCATAAACATGAGATTTTAATATGATCTCCTGGAAGGATAAAGCTTGGTTGCAACATTAACTGAATCCCCAGCCTTATATGGGGAAAATGTATCTTGCTCCCACCTAAGGTAGGATTCTTTATTGTGAGGCAGTCCTGAAGGAAGAGGGCAGAAAATAATACTTTTATGAGAGTGGCATTGTCCAATCCCAATTTTATTTGTTCATTCAAGTCAGTTTTGACTCCTGGCGACTGCCTGGACTAATCCCTGCAGTTTTCTTGGCAAGATTTTGGAAGTGGCTTGCCCTTGCCTTCTTCTTAGGGCTGAGAGACAGTGACTGACCCAAAGTCACCCAACTGGTTTCGTGCCTAAGGTGGGACAAGAACTCACAGTCTCCTGGCTTAAGGGCTGCTGCTTTAACCACTGCACCAAACCAATGCCAATATGTTTGCTTTAAAAATTCAGCTCCTGATGATTTTTTACATTTCAATGTTGAATTGAAAGAGGCAATTCATAGGATTTAGTTAATACAAAAGGCAGCATTGTCCAGTCATAACTGATTTGTAAGGTTGGCTTGATTATAAAATACACAACTAAGAGGGATGGGGACTTGCAGGCTAAATTTTACAGATGGGCAAGAACATGTCTTAGGCCTTGAAACAATAGAATAAGAAGTCATTCAAGATGTTTCAGGCAAGCCTGCTACTTCCTTGATTGTTCTTTATCCTTTGTTCTTCATTTGATCTTCAGCCCTGGCTTGCTCATCAGTCTAACCTTCCGGTTTTTCCTTTGGTTCTGATTACAAGGTTGCCCATACCTGCTCTTTGCAGCTGTCTAAAACTTAGTGCTGCAGGTGCTCTGAAGTGCTGTTACCTTTTCTGCCCTAGGATGCTTCATGCCAGCTGCTTTTTCCCAGCTATTCTATTCTCCTTGGATTAAAGAGGCAAATATGGAAGAGGTGGAAGGATAGAGAATGCCCATGTGGATGTGGTCATTTTCCTCTTTATCGAATGAAAAAATCTAAGAGTAGTCCCTAGTATATTTTTAATTTGGATTCAGATCTCATCTGCTTTGTATATTCAGCTTATAGTCTCTGGCATTTCACAAAACAGAACAGTAGCAGCTTGTAACTTTTCCTGTAAAATGAATAATATGTAGTTGTTTGGTAGGTTAAAGGAAGCTGCAGAATACTCTAAGGTGTAAAAACAGATAGACATGCATGCAAACAGAAAGCTGATATAACCAGAGATGCATCTATAAGTCCAAGCAGAGGTTATCTTTCTTTCCTCTATACAACCTTTCTTCCTTGCTGACTTCAATGCCAAACAAAATGTTTGCAACCAGGGCTGGACTAGGCATAACAAAGGGTCATACACAAGTCCTGTCCAATCAAGAGTTGAAGTTTTATATAATGATGCAGCAATGGGCCAATTTCAGGGTTTGCTAGGGTAGTGGTTGAGGGTTCCAACAGATCCTAGTTTGTATGACATGGGAGCTACGGAGACAGTTCTCTAGTGTGGTGTTTCACAGTTTCTTTAAAAAAAATAATTTTCTCTCATCCTGTCCCAGCCTCCCTTCTGTCTTCAGTGTGATGTAATCCTGATCCCATTGCTTCTGTGCCAGGAGGTCAGAGCATGTCACTGTGTTGTCTAAATGGCCATCTGCAGATGTGAGAACAGGATGTGTGCATGGAAGGTCTTGCTGTGAGGATCGCATAGGTCTGAAAGCATTGGGGCAGGCAGCTAGGCAGCAACAGTAAACAGTGCAGTGTCACAGCAGCTGGTCCCTAGGGATGAGATTTGTCTTTTGTGAGCTAGATGTTGGAAAAAAAAAACAGAATTCTTGGCCCCATCTACTAGAGATATAATCTTTGCACTGTCCATTAAAGACAACTTTTTAAATATATTTGGAGCTGACTGAGAATACAGAACATTTTTGGAAAGATCCCGAGATCTTCTTTCAGATTGGAGATGGAGCAATTGTTGTGTTGCTTTCATTTATACATTTATTTACAATTGTTATATATTATCCTTCAGTTAAGATTTGCCGAGTATTTCACAGTAGTTTTAAACCAGTGACAGCTGGTAGACTGGAAGCAGAGAAGCTAACGTTATGTGGGGCCAAGCAGTAAATAAGACTACAAACAGAGATATGCAACTTAACTTAATGCTATTGAAAGCAAAGTAGAAGACTGGGTTGTCCCAGTTCTGGACCAACAATGCAAAAGTGTTCTATTAATCCCAAATTTCTGTGCTTCATAGCCACAGAAACCTTTTGGGTAGAAAAACCAACCTGTGCAAATTAACTTTGGGTTCTTCATCACAGCCTCCCTAGTTCATACAAATGGATTTAGTGTGTGTGCAGAACTTAGGAATTTCAGTGGGCAACTTACTCCTCTATTTATTGTTCATGTTTCTGGGCCTGGCTTCTTCTCACCCTAAATTGCTTTTGACTGTTGCAGTAGTAGCACAGGATCTTCAAGACAGCAGTCACACCTTTGGGAGCTAGTCTGCAGGCCTCGCCAGACATGCAGAAAAGGTAAATATAGTGAGATAGCCTCCTCCCCCACCTGTGAAATCTGGAAAGTTGGGAGGAATAGTTTTCTCCAATGTTTCCACCTTTCCTGAATATGTCCATGTTTTCCCCTCCTTATCCCCTGCCCTTGGCACTTTGCTTCTTTTCCCTCCCTCTCCCCTCCCAGCACAACAACATGTATGCTGAGTATTGCTTCCATCCACCTTTCCAACATGCGCTTCTTAAGGTCCAGGAGACAAGCACAAGATCAAGCATCTTCATCCTCAAAAGTGAAGTGAAGTGAAGTGAAGTGAAGTGGATGAGCAGCGATGTTCATAATGTTTCCATGTCAGGAATCCAAAAAGTAAAATAAAGAGCAATGAAGTGATCCATTAAAGCACATTTCAGACTCTGAACAAGAAATTAGCCATTGCTTTCCCTTTGTTCAGTCTAGGGACTGTAACACCCCTCGCTCCAAAGTCAGCTGCTTTTTGAAAGGGGGAATGCCAGAAATGGATTGTTTCTTGCCAAATGTCTGAGAAAACAAAGACCTTTCTCTTCCCTCCCTCATGCCATGGCCAGTGAAGTGACGGCTCAGCTATCCAGCATCAGGGGTGTTGAACAAAGTTTGCCCCCAACCCCCAAATGCATCACTTCTCCAGCCCCTGACAGGACTGAATGACAGACCCTCTTTTAAATAGGAGGAAGTCAAAGGCTACATTCAGGGTTTTTGAGAGGCCAGGGAATGAAGGTTTTTTGAGCTCCCCCACCCCCATCCCTTCTCACTGAGTGCTGTTTCAACATAATCTTTTTCTGCATTGTTTTTTGACCATTGAAGTCAGTGGCCAAGTAAATGGTATGCGTGGAAACCAAAAATACTGAAAGAACTCCTAGGACTAAATGGTCATGAATTTGTTTTATTGCCTCGAATGAAATATTAATCCATCAGATCATTTCAAGTGAACCATTCTTTGAATGGAGCCCCCACTGTGTGCAGGACCCAGGGCAATTGCTCCCTTTCTTCACTGGCTCTAGGTACATTTCAGATGTCCTTCTGTGGTTGTGTGTAGGAACTAGATCTCCTTCCAGTGTGTTCCTATGTTTGTGTCCCCATTTGCTATGATCAATAAAACCAACCCAAAGTGTGACAAACTGGTGGGCTTTTCTGTATGTATAATTTAACATCATGACATTTTGAGGAATGGTATATGGTGTGACCTAGTGAGAATGCTTCTTGAGAGAATGGAAGAAAACCCCTGTAAAACTGTGCCTCCCATTCCCAACCTCCTAAGCCAATCCAGATGGATATTTTTTTATTTTTTTATTTCTCAAATTTATACTACTGCCCATCTCCCCCCGAAGAGGGACTGAGCGGTTCAATACCATAGATAAAATGATTGATGGTATTGAAGGCTACTGAATGATTCAGGAGGGCCAGGATGGATGCATCATCCCCATCTTGAGTCCACCAGAGGCCACAGCCACCAGAGTTTCTTGAATGACAATAGCCCGAGGCCCCTGTTTTGGATTCATGGTTGGTGCCACACACATGAAATCCAGGCGGGCCCATTTCCGAGAAGGTGGCACCCTATCCAATCTGCCAACCAAGTTTTGGTAATGCATACCAGGTCAGCCCATAATGAGCCATTGAATAATAAGCCTTACTCCAGACTGACTTTGTATTAAGTAGCAGCAGCAGCAGCAGCTGCCAGAAACTGGAGTCACTGAAGCTCCAGAGACCAAGCCTTGGGGCAGAGCACAGGGGGCTGGCATGCAGCATCACTGAAGATGTCTTTCCTGAGACCAGCCTCCTTGCCCCACCCATCTCCTGCCATATCTCCCCATGCCCGTGGTCACCATGAAGTTATTGCCTACCCTTTCCCACAACAAGACGCCAGCCTTTACCAAGCCTTGCCCACTCTCCTGCAGATCAAAGGGCCCCATCATGTTGTGGAAACATGAACAGGAAATAGCACTACATGGACTGACCAGCTCAGAGGCTTTATACTGCTAATATAACACAGAGAGAAACATTGCAGAATAGGGTTCTGAGGGCTCAAAATAAGTAGTCACAATAACTCATTGGGCTGGAACAAGCCTGATTTGTAAGCTGCTCTTTTGTTTAGTTTGGTCACTAGTACTGGGTTGCAACATGGCATCGCTGTGAAGAACAGGCATTTCATTGCTCATCCTGAGATAAAATTCAGTCTCCAAATTACAAATGCTCTGCAAAACAGGGCAAACAATCAAAGCAAAACTGTCCTTTTGTAAGGAATAAACACAATACAAAAGAGAAGGGCGTTCAGGTTTGTTGTGGATGGGCGACAGATAAAGAACCAACACGTTTGGGCATCGTCTGAGTTGGTTTATACGTTTCCTAGAGTTCCTTTTTCTTCACTCTGTCTCGTATTTGCTCTGTTGAGTCGGCAGAGGTCTCTGCAATCCATGGGGCAGCTCCTGAAGGAACTGTGTGTGTTTGTGAGAATGATAAAGACTGGCGTGAGGTTGCAGTTGCATTCTGGGACATTTCTGCTTTCTCTCAGCATGACTATCTATTTAGGGCACTCCTGTGCAAAACTCCCAAATATGTTGGAAACTGGCCAGCTGCTGTGGCGTTCCTGCGTGTAGAATTTGCCCTGATGAACACTGCGTGACCTTTTTCTTCTTCCAAGTTGTCGAAAACTAATACAGTTGGGAGATATCCCTAGTTTTTCAGTGTTTAATTTTTGCCACCTTCAATTAACAGAAGAGGACATGAGCATTCTAAACTGGGAGGTGGAGTGTTTTAAATGAGATATGAATTATTTTGGTGTATTCCTCCCAGAATGTGTCTTGATAAAATCAAAGCCTATCTCCAACCTTCTGTCACTATTTTCAGGGCTCTATTCCCCCTAGATTCTGAAAGTCATAGCTAATAAAAACGATTAGTTTAACTTTATTCTTCAGGGAAATTAAGTTCCAAAATAAAATACTGTATGAGAATAAGGAAATTGACCAGACAATGAATGCATAACTTGATTTTAAAAATGCAAGGCTCTTATTATTGAACCCTCCTTTTTCTTTTATGTGAGATGTGAGGAGCAGGTTGTGCTTAATCAGCAAAGAGGGGAAGGCACTCTGCATGTGCTTTGAAAGCAGTTTTTCTCCTAGGTTCTAGGGCCGAGCCCTCTTGCATTGAAAGCAAGTTTTCTGGCTCAGCCTGAATTGAGTTCTGACTCAAAGCGAAGTCTGTTCATTCACCACACCTTAAATCACACCTCGCAGCCTTCTGTCTCCTGCAGTTTGCCTGATTCAACGCAACACCAGATATGCATATGCTGACTAAAAATATGCAGCGTGGCACAGGACCTTGTCTAGTTGGAAGGCAACGTTGTGATAAACATTGGCACCAAGTTTCAGAATCATATTTGGCGTGTGTGTGATGGTGGGGTGGTAGTGGTCGAAGTCTCCCCTTTGCCATTTTTTCCCCTGTTACCTCCAGTGGATGGAGATCCCTGCTAGTGGGCAAGAGATGGATTTTTTCTTTGTCTATGATTTCTAGTAGTCATTTTAGAACAAGAAAGTCAGTTCACTGTAAATGCCAGTGCTCATGAGCTCAGAAGGGATGGGAGGCAGAAACATGGACATTTTAACAATGGATCACAGCTGACCAGTGAAGAAATTGTGCCAGATTTGGTTGATTACATCAACGCACCATCCTGGACTTAGTCATGCTGCAAAAGTGGGGCAATGGCCAGCAGTTTTGTTTGCCTTCCTGAATACTGGGAGACTCTGCTTTGCAGATGGCAACTGTTATCTGATCAGCTGCAGGAACTGTAGTAGGCCCTGAGGAATGGCTGCAGCAGATTCCACTAAATAGCCTGCCCGTAGCCATCTTGCTGTGTTGTGCATCAGGTAATGACATGATGGGTACCTATGTTTTAATATCTATTGCGTCTACCATCCAGGACTGAATATAACAAGTTAGGGACAGAACACGAGCAGATGGAGTTTTCCCATGTGAAAATAAGAGTGCTTTTTGGTTTTTACTATGACAATCAGGAAATAATATATTGCAACCTATTTCTGCCTTACCTTTTCTTCTAGGAGCTCTAGGTATCAAACACACTTTCTCTTCCATCAATTTTATCTTCACAAGAAGCTTGGATCTCTTCAACTTAACTCAATATAAACAGCAAATGGGAGCTTTCTGAAAATGTCCTCTCATTCAGTTTGTGGTCATGACTAGAAAAATAAAATATCACCCGTAGACCCATTCATAAGAACTCATAGAATATTTACATGAATAGAAATAATCCCAAAAGGCTTTCTTTCTGAGTTGGCCTGCTGTTGGAGCTTCATAAATGCATTTATTTAGCTTGAATCTTTGCATTTGTCTCTGCTTAGTTACAGCTTTTATTGCATATATATGATTATGAGGGGGGTGCTTTTTGGTAGGGGCGGGTAATGGTGCAAATATTCATACAGTCATAATACTATTAATATAGATATATTCACACCTCTTTGCTTCTTGCTCATGGGGGAACTTTTATATACTGGGTCCCCTATTCTTACTCAGAGTAAATAAATCAAGGTAAACGGCTAGTAAATGTTCAGTTCCACTTTCCGATGCTAATATTGAGTATTGGTCTACAGCGTTTGAGGTGGAAAAAGACTTGAAAGCTGGGTGAGGTGCTGCTTTTCTCTGTAAATAATCTTGTCGGGCAGTTGGGAAACAAAGGCTGTTCTCCCTCCCTCTCTGGCCTGTTACAGCGGCTGAGGCAAAAAGCCTTGTCAAGTTCCTCGGGCTCTGTGACTTGGGCTTGTTGAGACATGTGAGAGAAAGCGAATGGGGGTGAATCCAAACTGGGCACAAGGCTGTGGTTCTACTTGTGCCCTCCTGAATCAGCCAGGGAAGGGCCTCATGAACTTGAAAACGGTGCCTTGGGAGGAGTTTGTGGTTTGAAGGATAGCTGTGAAGTGGAAGGTCAGGAAAGTGGTGGCAGGAAATGTTTCCGAGGTTTGTTTGTGACAGCAGGTTTGGAAACCACTGTGATAGACACCCGTGCCTGGTTCCATAAGGACATCACAAGAGATGGCTTTATTTTGTGAGAGAAAACCTGTGCATGTTAAGAGTTCACTGAAACGACTTATTTATCATACAAAAATAGCCACATCCAGATAACTGTATGCCAGAAATGAGTGCAAATGTTGCCATTTGCCTTTTATCTGACGTATGTTCTATATGGAGACATTTTAAAAATGGAGGAATGTCCAGTTATATGATTCACCCATAAGCAAACTGAAGTGGAATCACCCAGTGTTAGTTTATCACCCCAGTAAAAGCCAACTGAAAAAAGGCAAGTGTTTTAACAGTTGGCCAAGTTGTTTTACAAACTGAAAAGCCGCTGTAGGAAGTTGCGATTTGGAGTGGGGGAGAAAAGGTAGGGGTGAGAGGATCCTTCAGTTTTGCTCTCTCTTTTTACACTCCCTCAGAAGCATGTAAGTGTGTGTGTGTGTGTGTGAAACAGTGGGAGGACAAATTTTAGGAAGTAGCTGGAGGGAAGAAGGTGAACACCTCCTTTTAGGCAGAGAAAGCTGGAGGATATCACACAGCCACTGGCCTGTTTTCTCTTTTTTTTATGCATTGTTATCTGATCTCTCCTTAGCAGCTAATTGTTTCTTTTCCTCCCTCTCCAAGCCCTTAGGGAAAATTAACTCAAACAGGTACTTTTCTCTAAAGTGATATAAGGTAATAAACAGTGGGAAGAAAGAAATGACTGGCACTCCAGGTCTACCTATTTAGCAGAATCAGATGATAGCTGGAGGACTGGACAACTTCAGGGAAGTTATGTCAGTTTACAATGTGATTCTACGTGAATAATCCCCACTGTGCTAATTTTCTACTTACGGGAAAATCACAACATCATAGGGCTACTTCAAAAATAATGTGGTCTCTACCTGCAATCTGAAGGGGAATAGATTATTTTTTTTTCACTTGTATAGACCCAGACTCAGAAGCTCAGTAGATGGTCTACTACTTGTCAGTGTATTTTTTAGCATCTTCCCCACACCATCCAGAATCTGTATGCAGAGACTGATATTATAAATATATTAATATCCTTTTATATGCATTATGCAGTATGTATGTAAGATTTTTGAGTATTCAGAGTGCTACATATTATACATATTTGATATTAACAATCAGTGCCAACAAACTAGAAGGTAATCAGTATAACTGTACCAACCATCTATTGTGAGCAGGGAGCTGAATCAGTATTTATTTAATAGATTCGTATCCATCCTTTTGTTTAGGAGTTCAAGGTGGCATACATCCCACTCCCTCCTCCTATTTTTCCTTGCCACAACTGTCCTGTGAGGTAGGTGGAGCTGAGAGAGAGTGACTGGCCTAAAGTCACCCAGTGGGCTTCCTTGGCTGTCCGTGCACTTGGACCTCCAGGTCTTCTGAGTGCCTGCCCAATCCTGTATCTGCTTTGCTTGCCTCTAGCCATCTAATGAACTTCTGGCTGAGGAGATACCCGAAAAGAAATCTCCAGGTCATAACTTCTATGTCTTGCTATCATACCAGTTTTCTTCAATCTTGTGCTTTTCAGAAATGTTGGAGCACATCTGGAAAGCACCAGCTGAAGAAGGCTTCTCTGTGCTGCCTCTGAAACAGCGGGAGGACAAATTTTAGGAAGTAGCTGGAGGGAAAAAGGTGAACGCCTCCTAGAAGATAGGCCAAGAAAGCTGGAGGATATCACACAGCCACTGGCTTGTTTTCTCTTTTTTATGCATTGTTATCTGATCTCTCCTTAGCAGTCAGTTAGCAGCAAAGGAAGGCTGGCATGGACTAGCATCACAAATGCTTATGCCAATGTTGCTGTGCAACGTTATGCCCCCAGTAAAAGGTCCACTGATGGCTTGCTCCTCTTCCTGGAGGAAGCTTCACTGCAGATTTTCAGTAAAAGATTGGACAGCTTGGATTTGTCTGGAATGGTATGAGGATTCCTGCCCTGGGCAGGAGGTTGGATTAGGTGACCTCCAAAGTCCTTTCCATCCCTATGATTCTATGATTCCTTCTTGAAGTCTCTGCCTGTGTAACCCGTATTTTCTAATGGGCAGTCCTATACATATTTTTTTCCAAAAGTTCAGTGGGTGTGATTCATGGATCATTTGTATAGGGTTGCAGCCTGAATGTCTAAACCCTGCATAGAGCAAGGGAAAAGAGCCTCATTCTGTCCTTTCTGGTAGTGGTGAGGATGGGACCCAGAAGAAAAGGATAGTCAAATGGACAGGGAGGTTGTCATGCGCTACCTACTACTGAGTAAGACACATATCTCCGCGAACCCCCGTGCGAATGACCTGTAGAAGTTCGCGAAGCCGAGGAAGCTTTGAAGTTGGCGCCTGTTACGTGGGCGTTCCCAATTCACCACTTCCTCGACTTTTGCAGGGTCCATTTCTATGCCCTCGCCGGAGATTCGGTACCCCAGGTAGTCTAGGCGTGTTTTATGGAATTCGCACTTAGATGGTTTGGCATAGAGCTTCACCCTTCTTAGCTTTTCGAGGACTTGCCTGACTAGGGTTACGTGTTCTTCGTGCGTCTGGGTGTAGATGAGGACGTCATCTATGTAAACTAGTACCCCTTGGAACAGGTGTTCATGCAGTACCTCATTGATGAGCTGCATGAACACTCCCGGGGCCCCCGCTAATCCGAATGGCAGTACCTTGTACTGAAAGGTGCCTAGGGGCAGTTGAACGCTGTTTTCCACTCGTCCCCCTCCCTGATTCGGATCCTGTAATATGCCTCGCGGAGGTCCAGTTTGGAGAATACTCTTCCCATGGACAGGTGGGCGAGCATGTCTTTCACGAGGGGTAGGGGGTATTTATTGGATAGGGACGCCGCATTGAGGCCCCGGTAGTCGGTACAGAGCCGTAAGGTGCCGTCTTTTTTCTCTCGGAAGAGGACGGGCGCTCCGACCGGTGAGCATGCTGGCTCTATGAAACCCCTAGCCAGGTTTTTATCGATGAACTCCCGGAGGGTTGTCATCTCCTTCGGGGTCATTGAGTAAATCTTCGGCCTGGGTAAGGGGACATTGGGAAACAGCTCAATTCTACAGTCCGTCTTGCGGTGGGGGGGTAGTTGGTCCGCCTCCTCTTCCCCGAAGACCTCTGAGAAATCAGCGTATTGTTCAGGTAGTTCTTCTGGGGTTGCTGTGTTGTCCTGGGCTACTGCCTCTGCCCGTCCCACTGTGGGGTTGAGCCTGCCCGCTGGAACTGGCGCCCGGTACGCGCCGTCGTCGAATTTGAAGGTGCGGGTCTTCCAGTTAATGCGCGGGTTGTTGGTCGCGAGCCACGGTATTCCTAGTACTATGATGGGTCGCCCTATGTGGGTTACCACAAAAGATGTTTGCTCGGTGTGGGTGCCCATTTGCAGGGTGACGGGCTCGGTCTGCATCGTGGCTGGTTTCCCTCCCGCTGTTGAGCCGTCCAGTTGGTGGAAAGCCAGCGGTGTGGGGAGGGGGAGGCAAGGCAGGTCGAGCTTGGCGACAATGTCGGGGTGAATCAGGTTCTTGGAGCACCCCGAGTCCACTAGCGCCGCCGCCGTGGTGGCTCTGGTGCCGAAGGAAAGCCTGATTGTCCCCATTATTACGGAGCTTTCGTTGCTCTGTCTATGTGTTTCGCGCCCCTGTCCCACCACCTGCCTTGCGGCGCGTTTTAAGGCAGGCGGGGAGCGTTTCCCGCCAGCCGGTCTGGGACTTCGACGTCCTCCCCCGCCAAGTAAGCGTCCAAGTCTTCGTCCGGTGTCGCTGTGGCTCCGGTCATCTGGCGGTGGGGGGGCGGCAGTGGGTTAGTTGGTTTGAAAGGCGTTTTCAGTGCGGGTTTGGGAGCGCTAGTCGGCGTTCTGTTGGAGAAGCAGTCTGCCGCTTTGTGCCCCATTTTCCCGCACTTTGCGCAGGGTCCGCGAGCAAACTTCTTCTTTTGGTACGTGGGGCCGGCCGGCCCCAAGTGTGGCGAGGGTCCCTTTGGGCTGTTGCTTGTTTTGTCCTCTGCCGTCGTCATTAAGAAAGTGCGGTGAGCGTGTTCCGCTCTCCCCGCTAGGTAGATCCAGCCTTGCAGTGTCTCCGGGTCATCCTGATAGAGTGCCCATTGGAGTACCTCGCGGCTGAGGCCCCTTTTGAACATCTGTATCAGGGTAGTCTCGGACCAGTCGTTAATCTTCCCTGCGAGGGCTTTAAATTCGAGGGCGTAGTCCGCGACAGTTCGTGCACTCAGTTTGAGGGCTTGAAGCGCACTTTTAACCCTCTCCTTGGCTAGCGGGTCCTCAAAATAGTGCTTCATCTCTGTGATGAAGGCGTGGAAGTCAGAGAGGGCTGGGGAATTGGACTCGTACATTTGGACGTACCAGTCCGCCGCCCTGTCTTGCAACTTGATCGCCACGGCTGCGATTTTGTCCGCTTCGGAGTCAAAGGAGTGTCCGTGCCGCCCCATGAACTCCCTGGCGTTTGTGACGAAAAACGACAGCTTCGTGGGGTTCCTGTCGAAGGAAATGGGGAAGTTCTTTGGGGCCCTGGTGTTCAGTGGATCCCCTCTCCTCACATCCCGTCCCGTGGCTTCTTCCGCCGGGGAAGCTTGCCTGTTAGCATTTGGCCCATGGGGGTGCCAAGACCCGCTCGGGGTTTGAATAGGGGTGTGTACCTGCACGGGTATGGTCATGTAAGGCATGGAGGACATCAACGACTGCAGCATGGTCCCGAGGTCCCTTAGTTGGGCTTCCATG
The DNA here is from genome assembly GCF_035149785.1 of Candoia aspera. Lineage (NCBI taxonomy): Eukaryota > Metazoa > Chordata > Lepidosauria > Squamata > Candoiidae > Candoia > Candoia aspera. The sequence continues at coordinate 80,959,457 of NC_086156.1, read as the reverse complement.
GCCGTGAGTCTGGCTTGCGTCTCTCGGTCCAAGGCCCGCGCCGCAGCTGTGATCAGACCGGTCGGCGTCTCCGCGTAGTTGGGCCACTGATGGGGGTCAGGCGTTTCCGTCCGCTGGTCAGCTCCCTCGACTTGGGAGCGAAATGGCTGGTTCGTCCCTCCGTCCTCCACCGCGTTTCTTGCAGTTGGGCTGAAGCTCCACGCCTGTGGCTGGGGTGCGATGTGGGGCGGGGAGGTCTCCGCGGGTCTCGGGAGGTATGTTGCTCCCTCCCGTGGTCGGGTCGCCTCCGCCTCCCTCTGGGGGTGGGGCTGAGGCTCGGGATGGGCCGGGAGGGTGTCCGTGGCTCCTGGGGTCCGCGTTGCCTCTGGCCGCTGTCGGTTCTCCTCCGCCTCTCACCGTACGACTTGCCCGTCCTGGCTGTGGCGCGTCGGCTCCATCGCTCTCCGCTCGTGTTCTTCTCGCCGTCTGTTCCTCCCGCGGCTCGTTCTTGTCCGGTGGGGCTTGGCGAGGCTGAGTTTAGGACTCTCAGCTTTATGTCATGCGCTACCTACTACTGAGTAAGACACAGACACTAATTTAGGGAAAATCAGGTTCTGGTTTATTTCAGCATAGTGCATAGCTAGAAAAAGCTGAGAGTGAAGGGAGCGTGCTGGTACGGGGTTTAAATAGCCCGCGCCGGTCAGCGCCCCCCCCACCTTGGGTTGTGTCATCCCCCCAAGTCCTGTATGCTTCGTTGCCGGTAGGTGAGGGGTCGCGGGGCCCCTGCTGGTGCCCCGGGCTTCTCTCATAATTGTCTTCTTCCTCCGGCCGGTGATTACTTTCAGCTGGGCGATATCCTTTGCGTTCCTGCTGACAGCTCCAGGCGTGCCTCGTGATCCGCCCTGTCTTTGTCGCTCTTTCTTCCCCCTTTGCGTTCTTTTGACTGGATTTTCCGGCCGGGGTCGTTCCCTTCTCCTCGGGGTCTGTGTCTGTTGTTGTGCGTCGCTTTGCTTATCTTTTAATCCCTTGCTCTTGTTTCCATGGTATTGTTATGTGTGCCGTTGTGCTGATGCATTCAGCTCAACGGTGCTCATGACAGAGGTGAAGAAAATGACTTCCTCTTAAGAAGGAGGGCCTACTGAGGGCTTCTTGCTCCAGAGGCCCTGTAAAATCTGGAGCTGGCACTGAGTTATTTCTCTTCTTTGCCTTAATCCTTGTCAGGATCTGGTCTTCTTACACATTATGCTCTTAGATACATAGATACCTTTGAACTCTTTCTAGATATCTTTCTAGATATCTAGACGTTTCTAGATATAACTGCAGATTCATATAGGTGTGCAACTATTAATACTAAATTAGTTGGCAAGATGGCACATTGTCATTTAGCATGACTTACCATACAACCCTAGGCCTGCCCACATAGCAGAAAGTCCCTTTGCATTTAATATAATTTATTCCTAGTATTGCAGCCTCCACATACAAAATGGCATAGTAAACAGAGTGGAAATTAAGCACAAAGAGTCTCATTTGGCTCAATTCAGATTTATAGACATACAAATATATAAGAATATCTGTGTAAATATGGGAGCTTGAGAAACGGGTTTTACCAAAAAGGCTTTTTTGTTTTTTCAAAAAGAAAGACATGGATAAAAATCGAAGACAAAAAGGAAAGAAATGTATGGTATAGGAATTGCTATCCCAATAATGCTTGGCATGTCTCCTGACACATTCATATATCCTTCTTTCCTTCCTTTTTCCTTCCTTAAACATACTTCTGCAAATCTTTAGAATGGCTGGAATGCTTCTTTGTCCCGTCCAACCCCCACCCCCGTCCTCACCCAAAAGCACCATGTGGTTGAAGGAACAGCCTGTGTGTCTGTTTAGAGAATAGAATAAAGGATTTAGTAACATGGGTTTCAGCACAAATACTGAGTCAGCCTGGCTGGATTGATTCTGCTTTTCTTTCTTCCTTACTAAATAAACTGTGCTTTATACATTTTTGTCAAATGCATTTTCAGGTTACTACACAGTTGTTGTTGGACTAGTCTCTGCAGTTTTCTTGGCATGGCTTCAGAAATGGTTTGCCATTGCCTGCTTCTGGGGCTGAGAGAGAGTGACTGGCCCAAGCACCCAGCTGGCTTTGTGCCTAAGGCGGGACTAGAACCCATGGTCTCCCTGTTTGTAGCCTGGTGCCTTAACCATTACACCAAACTGGATTTTACCAACCTTTTTACCTCTGAAAAACAAAACATGGCACTAGAAAGTTTAAAATTCTCAGCAAGATAAGTTCTATTCCTGCTTTTGGTTCTCCAACGCATGCTTGCAGACCCTGGATATATAACAACCTGGACACTGATGAAACAGGATTTCATTTTATTTCGTTGGCCATGTCTTTCCCACCAGTATACCAGTCAAGCTTTTCTAACTGTTGGGGTTAATATGTGGCAGCACTGGTTTGTTTTGAGAGTTATGTCTTAAGAGCTGGAAACTTTAAAGTCTTTGAGGCATGTACTAAGTATGTATTCAGTTCTGCCACAACCCTTGTATTTTGGTCTCAGGCTTCTAGCTGCTGTGTGAGACTATATTACTGACCTATTCTTATGGATTATTGTATGTATGATTGAATAAATACACGTGAAGCCCTTTGATTACAACAAAAAAAGCTATGGGCCTTTTAGGAATTATACTTTGGCCCTGGAAGCCGGTACTACAGAGACACGTGAAACTGGCTCCAATTATTCATAGCAAAGACAGATGTAATAGAAACAAAGAATCACGGTGGTCACTTAGCTGTGGAAATCCAGCTTTGCATCTGAAATGGCAGACATGCATTCCAGTGATAGCAGAAAATCAAATGCTAGTTCAGCTGTTAGTCTTGCTTTTCCTTATGTTTCAAGAGATGAAGATGTTCCTTAATGAGAACATGGAACATCAGCCAATCAGGACCATGCGCAGCTTGCTTTTGTTTCCAACATACATTTTATTTTTTAAATAGAACTTGATCCTGAAGAAGAAAAGTATGCTTGGACTGAGTGCAGGGAGGAAGAACATTCCTAGATCAGGCCCACTCCACTCCACCCCCTCCCCAATGTTACAAAGAGTCATTCTGCATATGTTCAGAGGGCAGTTCTCATTTTTATTGTCTGTTTCCACGTTGCAAAAAAAAAAAGTGTTAAAAAAAGATTGTGTGGCTTAACTGGTAAACCAAATTAAGACTTAGAAGAGCTTTCTTAATGCTGTCTCCTTCCAGCTTCTAAGTTTTTCATCTCTAGAACTGAGGGGAGATAAAAAAAGCTGAGTGGGTGTCAGACGTGCGCCATCCTTTCCCCCACTCCCATCCCAAACACACAGCCAACTAATTCCGGCTCATTAAACAAGATTGCTTCCATAGACTTGTGCCTGCCAGCAGCACCACCGTTCCTTTGTTCTCTTCAGAATAGCATCCCCAGGGGTGCTGATATTATTGCAGAAGGACTGGAATGGGTGCACTGAACGAGCTAACCTATGCTTGTATCCCCCAGTAATGAGACTCTTTTCAGTAGCACTTGCATGTGACTCTCTAGAATCAACCTTTTTGGAATGAAGGGGAGAAGGTTATGGTTTTCTCTGCCCAGAGTATTTAGTCCAAAAGCGAACCTCTGACCATCTCTCTTCCTCTCCATTTGAAGAATCTTTTTAACCTGTTTAGTTTTTCTGTTGCCATATGTGCCTTGGGAGGAGAAATCCCATCTGCAAATCCTTGGAACATAGAATGAAATACTCTTGCCCATCCATCTTACTTTCTTCCAGCATAAATTATAATTTAAATTATGATGTGTACCATGGTGAAGACTATGGGGTGGATAATAATAATTCTCAAAAACATTTTGCCCTTTTACTGAATGCTGGAAAAAATATTTAAGCTATGTGAATATTGCAACCTTTTATTTGGAGTTTTCAGTCTGCACCATTTTTTGAGTCTTGGGGATAGATAACAGCGATTTATGAAGATTTCAAATCTACTTATATTGGCTGGAAATTATTAGTTACTTAAAATAAGCCGTGAAAATTCTGAAGCAAACAGATCCGGGAGTTAGAATTCCTGGCTTTCTCTTGGCTTAACAGCAGGCAGAATAGAAAGACCTTAGGATGATCCTTCTGAAAATGCTTGAACCTGAGATGCAGCAAGTTGTTGGGGGTAGGGGGATTCCACACTTGCAATAGAAGTGCTGATGTGGATGTTACAGCCTTGTGGTTGCTGAAGAAAACAGCTAAATCCCTGTTCACTCAACCCACAGTAATATTTAAATGCTTCTTTTGCGTACTTGTGAATAAGTTCTGGTTTGTGTGATTCATCTACTGCTTTCTAAACTGAGTATGCCAATGGAATATAAACACTATATGCTAGCTATGGCGCCATCCTGATGGGCTGGGATAGTAACTCCCAGAATTCCTGTAGGGATACTCATGAACCTCCAACTTTTCTCCCACACTTGCCACCAGCACAACTGATACAAATAAGTCTGTATGTCTGTCTTTGTATGGACTTGACCATATAGAGTACATTAAGTACTTTTTCTGGTGGGTCTGATGAAATATGAGAAGTTAGGGAGAGATGTTTGAACTACAGTTCTACCAAAATTGTCCCTGTCACCGTGTTTCCAGAATTCCCCATGCTTTCTGTAACATCCCATATCATCATCTTCTCCATAAATACAGGTGCAATCTTCCTCATTATTGGAGTGGATGCTATGTTTTATGCATACTTCAGAATATCCTTTGCTTCACTCTTGCCATGGCTGAAATTAAATTCTATTTAATTAGTTAATTTCAACATTTTCTTTGTATGTATGTGAAGAGTGGGGTGGAATCAGAATTGAATGAAAGGAGAGGAATGTTTGTTGAGAAAGAGAGGATGAAAAGTAGAGACATATAGAAGGTAGGGTAAGTGAAAAAGGGCCAGAAAGATAATGGGTAACAACACAAGATGGCTTGTAAAAAGAGTTGTCTGGTAAGAGAGATCACCTAATTAGGCAGAAACATTAATTCATGTTCTTTATTGAATAATTACATGCTCTGGTTTTTACATTAATAGTTGGTTCAAATTTTGGATATTTTCTGGTTCTGATGGGATCCAAGATAAAAGTATATCTCATCTCACACCCTCTTTGAAGTAAGGCATATTTCAGAAGAGTCCCACTGTTGTCTAGATCAAATAGGTGGTGAAAGCAGCTTACCTTGAGTAAGTTTATAGTGAGTCAGGCTCCAACAGGCAAGGTGAATTACTAGATATCTAGATAGTTTGATATATCTAGTAATCACTAGGAAGAAGTCAAAACTTTGTCTAAAATATTCTAACTCAACAGTTCCTTCCTTCTTTGGAATTCTTCTCAGGAAGTATACATAACATTTTAATGTTTAGCATAGGTCACATCTGGTCTGAGGTTGCTGATTGAATAAGGAGACTATCTTGAGTCTCTCCAATGTTCAGATTGCAGAATTTTTTGATCAAAGGAAAATTAGGTCCTAACACTTTCTAAGTCTTCCAGCTCTTTCAAATAATGTTAAGAAGGAAGGGAATTGTGTGTGTACATTCTGTGATTTAGAAGAAATGCAGGGGATTAAAGAGAGTGTAACAGTAGCAGAATTACCTCTTTCCTCTCTACCCCCATAGCCCAGCTCAGCCTGGGCGCTGAGATGGTGTCAGCTGGAGTGGGCTGGGTCACCGAGAGGTGGGGTGGGGCAGAGATGGTCTGATAGTTCAGAGCAGCTGCAGGGCTGTCTGTGTGAAGGAGTTAAGCTCCATTCTCCTTCTGCCTGCCTAGCTGTCAAGTCCCAACCCAGTCTCTCTCTGATTTGCATCCATCTCATTCTCATCGGACAGAATTTGCTGCTGACGCCTCCTCCTCCTTTTCCACTTCTCCCCTTGCAATTAGCTTTCTGCGTACAGCCCTGGGGCTTTTCCCTCTCAGTTTCCACCTTCTATAGGAAGGGGAACGTGTTATTCCAAGGCCAGTTGCCGTGTTCGCTTGAGTGTACGTTCTTACAGATATCTGGCGTGCCTGGACTTGGAAATCAATGTTTGATATAGAAGACAAAAGACTTGAGAGAGCGAGAACAACTTTTTGAATAGGAGAGAAGAACAAAATACAAGCAAGCAGGCTTTATGCTGCAGCTCAGAGAACAGTAAGGGAGAAAGCTGTGTTTTATTGTCCAGAGAATCTCAATGAAACTGGAAGAACCTGGCTTCTGGAAAAAAAATTATTGAAGCCTCCAAGTTTACTCTGATCAGCGGGTTCTGTCACTTTTAATATTGTTGCCTCTGGATCAGGAATTTTCTTTGCTTCAGAGTGGAATGGTAGAAGAAGGTAGAAGCCGGGGGGATCTGGCTCCCTGTAGTGGCAGGCAACAGAGATCCCCACACTTTCCTGCCTCATCACATCGTGGCATTTCAGTGGTACGCAAAGCAGTATGGAGCGTAGCACGAACAGGGAACGGCTGGCATTTTGAGCAAGCTGTTGGAGTAGATTGTAGCTTGCCAGAACCCCGCTGCATCTGGCTGAAAAGTTTGCGGAACAACGATGCTGAATGTTGGGAGAGACGATGGCGGCGTGCCGGGGCAGTGATGGCTTGGCAGAAGTGCCATGCACGACCTAGGATGGCCAGGAAGCTCACGGTGAGAGGGGAACATTGCCCTGTCTCTCAGGGTGTCTGTATACTTTGAGCAAGCCATTCCTTCTGAGCCTTGCTTTCCTGATCTGCAAAATAGGAATAATTCTCATGTAGTTTTATGTTCTGTTAATTAGGAGAATGACCAAAAATGACCATTTAGAATGCTTTACCTTAGAAAGGTTACTGACCCTGGTAGCATGCATTATCTGATCCTTTCTCAATACCATGATTAAGATTTAAGACTTGGGAAATAATAAAAAGGATGATTTTCGTATGTGTGGGGTGTATTTTCATCACCAGTATGTAATCACAGCCAGACCTATACTTTTGAAAATTGAGATAGGCGTTTGCTGATCAAAGAACTGAACTTTCAGCCGTGCTTGAGGTCTGGCTCCTCATTTTAGAAATGAGAGCTGTTGCTTCTGTCTCACAAACACTAAATCTGTTTTCCTGGGGCACATATGTAAACGCATGACCCCAATTTGTTTATTTGTAGGCCACCAGCTAATGGTGAGGTTGGCTAAATGTAGCATCTTTAAAACAAGCATTCAGTCCTTCCGCTGCTTGTATTTATTTACTGTAGTGATGGATGCTTATTTGTTTGCTTGTGAAATTATTTTTATATTTTGATTTTTGTAAGCTGCTTAGTAGTAAGGGAGGGCAAAACACAAAACAAAGCCACTCATCAGGAAAGAGTGGATTCCTGAATGGTGGGATCAAGACAGCTTTGTGTGTACTAGATGAGCAAGCTGCTGACTCGTGTGGATTTCAAGAAGGCAAACAGCAGGCAAGGGATAAATGATAGGCTCATAGCCTTGGTTTCCATGATCTATAACACAGGAGTAATTACATAGCACTGACGTAAAGAGGACTTACCTTACTGGTTCCTTGAGTAGATAAAGGTTGTGATAAAGCTTGATAAAGCTCGTGTTCTGCTTTAAGAACTTCAGATTGCTTTGTGAGGCTGTAGGTATAGAACATTGGACTTGAACTTGGGAAAAGTGGTTTCAAGTCTTTCACAAAGATGAAGTTGAATCCTATCCTAAATCTTACAAATGTATATTTTTCCTGGGTATTTCATTTTATTCTGTCCTTCCTACTAAGGACATCATGGGTCAATTATTAGATATGGGATGGGGATCCATCTTATTTATGGTTACAGAGTCCCTAGGAAGTAGGTTTGAACAGTTACTGGTTTAAAGTCAGTTAGGGAGCTTTATAGCTGAGTAAAGATTTGAACCTATATTCTGAGTTATTCTCTGTTTGTTAGACTTGAACCTGGGCTACTTGACTTATTGTCTAGGCAAAAGCTGAGTTCTGCAAGCTGCAACTGTTATGTAAATTTAGAAAACCTGTATATCTTTTTGTTTGCATAATTTATTCAGTAGACTAATAATATTTTCTGTGTGTTAATTCCGGTTTTGCTCAGCTTGGGAAGTGGCAAGAAGCGGTAAGCTTTTCAAGAAACCGAATTCTTCTTTTCTTCATGTAACTGTTGCAGGTGTGGACGTGCTGCTGAGTCTCCAGGTGTGGGACTCTATCCACTGTACATTACAAAATAAATTATTCTTCTCTTGCTTCCAGTCAAGAGCTGGGATTGATCATAAGTTGTTACATCTATTATCTTATTTTTATCTTTTACCGTTGCCATTTGTTTGCCTATTAGTGCATTCAGTCCATTTATACTGTCTTTTTACTAAAGCCTGAATGTGATGCAGCCATTGGATGTACAGCACGTACCCCTGACGGGGCAGGTATTGAGAATCAGCATCTCTGAGCATCTGTCAAGACTAACTCTCTAGTAGGGGGCCCATTGCTCACCTACAGAGCTTCTCAATCCTTTTCCGTCTTATCGTCTCCTGTTCATCTGCCCTCCCAAAGCAAGCAAGCAAGGACAGCAAAAGATTTTTCTCCATCTAAACAGTGGTGTGGATTAGACCCAGAGTATAAGGCAGGTTGATGAGTCTAAAGGGCAGTAGGGTACTGAGAGTATCTTGTCAAGGGCCAAGCGATTGTAGAATTCTGTAGGATGGATATCACATGTAAACTTGCAATTTTAGGAGCCTTAATGCATCTGACTATCATAATTCCATAATTTGGGGCAGGGGGTATTTTTTCAGTCATCAGTGAGGAGTTTTGCAGTAGTGGAATCATCTAAGAACTCCTATTTATGTACTCTTAAAAGAATAAAGAGGGCGCTTTTGAAGATCTAAGAAAACTTACCTTTAAGATGGAAAGAAAGTCTGAAGGTTTGTTTGTGCAAAATATTCTGTCCAATAGTTTAGATCAACCTTTCCCAACCTTTTGACCCTGGAGGAACCCTTGAACTGTTTTTCAGGCCTCAGGGAACCCCTGCACATTCAGGCTCAAATATAAGCCAGAAGTGACAAAATTATGATATTCTTTTCATATGTAGGCCTGTATATATGCAACTAAAAATAAAGAATGAAACTTACCTCTTTAATGTGAAGTTGCCCAAATTGGAAATAATTTTTTAAATTAATCGTGATCTCCCAGGGAACCCCTAGGGACCTCTCGCAGAACCCTAGGGCTCCACGGAATTCTGGTTTAGATTATCCAATGATTTAGGTTATGTGAGTGTTGTGTAGTGATGACTTAAATCTTTTGTATATCCTTATTTTCCCTGATTTTTTTTAGTATTTGTATCCAAAATCTATGTACTGAGCTGATACTATATTGTGTAGAGAGAAGCTGTTTAAAAATGCACATGGTCATCCAATCTGGTTTTTTTTTTAAAGAAAACTAGAGTGGGGAGGGTTATTGTTTGGAATAATTGCCTCAATTTACTCATAATTCTAAAATGTGGGAATTGCTTCTTACAATATATGCAAGTTTGAATTGACAGTGGCTTTTGATTGATATGGAAGGAAATAACCTCCGACCCCAAGTGGTATTGTGTTCATAAATTATTCAGAAATGTTAAAAGGTGCACTGCATTTCTAGTTTTTCCAATCAAGAGATTGTTCAAGATCAGCATATTAATTCATGAATAAGCAGAATCTGACCCAAGATACCCATTGTTGGAGGATTTTGTGTAAATCTTGGGGTGTACTGGCTGAATGCAGTTGAAAATGGGGCCGAGTTACTTATAGACAAGATAGAGCCAGAAGTGAACTAGGTCATCTCTTTCTTCCTCAGTCTTTCCATCACCCTTATGGTCTGTCCTTTTCCAATTCGTTCTTCCTGCCCAATGTGGTACTGTGGAAGAACAGGACATTTTTTCAGCATCTGAGCTGCCTGTGTGCTGAGGACAAGTGAGCCAAGTGGTGTGATGATTAGGTATTGGATTGGCACTGGGGAGACCCAGGTTCTAGTCCACACTCAGCCACAGAAACTCACTCAGTGACCAGTCATACTTTCTCAACCTAACTTACCTCTCAGAGTTGTTATGGGAAAAATAGGAGGTGAAAGTGCTGTATATACTACCTTGTCCTCCTGTATGAAAGGCAGAATATAAATCACATAACTAAATAAATGAGCCACTTGGTATGATTACCTTAGCCATGGAAGTTAAGGCCATTCCCTATCTCTCAACCCAAGGTTATTGATCACAAGATTATTGTTTTGGGGGGAAATTGGAAGGGAGGATGCTATATAGACTACCTTGAGCTTCTGGAGGAAAGGCAGATCATCGTTATTGTCTGCTATGGGCCACAGATTGCTCTAAATCAGAGTAGCATGGTAGTGAATTGATACTTGTTCACCATCTGGAAATTTCTTGTGGAAGATCAACTAAGCCTTGTAGTTAATTCTATTCCTGACTAGGAGTGTTCAAAATTTGAGGTGTTCAAATAATTCTGAATTTGAGATGTCCTGTTTTGAGTTTTAAATGCCCACTTTATGGGCATTTGGTTTTATGTATGAAACCATTTTTTCTGATCATTTTGAAAGTGTTTTGAGCTTGGAACTCTACCCAAATGATTGAAATATCCAATCTCATACTAAAAGCAGATATCTTGTGCTCAAAATGGGTGTTTCTGACTTAGAACAGGATGTTCTGAATTTGAAATAGTTCAAATTTGATATGTTTTGCACACTTCTAAAGTAGCAGAACTTTCATTATGCTGAAAGTTATGTTAGCAGTAATGGTCTTGGAAATGCCTTGCTTTTCTTTCTGAAAAAATATGTACAGATATGTATGCACTAATGTCAAGGTAGGATTCATTTGGTTCTTTGGCTTTTGCATTTTTAAAGCCATGGTTTATTGTCTATTTAACAAAATACAATTAAACAAACGATGGCATAGTACAGTTGTTAGCAGCAGAATATGTTTTTTTTCCCTCCAACATAGGTGGCAACCTTTGTGCATGTTGTTTTCCATGAACCCACAGCATTTCTGGGCCTGATGCAAAGAGTCTTCGGCCAGGACACTCACTCACCTGCAGAGAATCTATTAGGGCTTATGGCTACTCGGCAAACACTTAAATATGGAGCAGATTGGGTTACTGGAAGCATTTATTAGTCCTGAGTGCATATCTCAAAAACCTTCTTATTGCTTGAGCCTCCCATAACATACAGTACTGGAAACGGGTGTAAATTTACTCCTTGTAATCTCTGAAGATCACCTTTAAGGTTTCTTTATGTCATGTTTCTGCATCATACTTACATTTTTAAAATCCTGCTATTTGCTTGTGTTCACTTGAGGAATGCTATGCATGTTCATGCACTTGTGAAATCAGAACTACTAATTATTATTGCTGTTAGCAAAGATGACACAGATATATAATAAAAAGCAACAGTGAAGTGGGGCTCAGTTTTAGTCATAATGGGGAAGGAAGAGAGTGAATGCGAGTGCAAAACCTTCTGCACTTTGCACTGCATCTCCACTTCCTCTGCTGATCTTTTGTTTCCTGTTATCAGGAACTTTGGTAATTCAGTATGAATGAATGAACAGGAGGCCACTCGTGCAAAAGTTTTAATCCGTGTGCTTGGCTTGCAGTGCATCCACATCCGCTGTCCCTTCCTGAGGGCTGCCGAGCCCATTGACAATAGGAGGCAAACTGCAGAGCAGACAAAATGCACATGGAGAATGACCTGGGGGCCAGCCAGGCACAGAAAAGGGACATTGACAGGCAGGCTCAGAGAGGGTTAGACTTTTGTCCTGGACTGTATTCTCTGAGCCCAGGAATCTGCCATCCAGGAAGAAGAAGGTGAGCCAGGGTGGGCCACCTTCCTGGGGAGCCAAGTCAGTCAGCTCAGTTTCAAACCAGATATGGTTTGGGAAATGTGAAAGTGCGTTGAATTACATATACAGGTCAGACCAGTTGGGCCTCCTTCACTTTGGCTTTTCAGTCAAGTAAACTAGTCTAGAACAGCTTCTATGTTTAGGCAGATGGGTTCTTGAATTAGTCATAAGAATAATTTATGTATCATTTAAGAACTTTATTTTGTTCATAATCATTTCCTACCTTGTTTTCACTGCCTGTTCTCATTCTGCATCCCACTTCTTGCTCTGTCATTGTGCTCAAGCTCAGGGCTTGGAAAAGAATATTAAAGGGATTAAAAACACTTGTCTAGAGGCCAGTATCCATTGCTTAAGGATCTGACATAGATGGACATGGAGAAGAAACATGGAAAGAGGGGTTCCAATTCCATAGGTTTCAGCACTTGAGATTTTGCTCCTGTTTTGTTATCTTGTCTCACTCCTGTCTTTATGCTTTCTGAGTCTGAAACATCCTCCTGGTCTCCGTTCTTCACCCCCCTCACTTTCCTCCCAACTGTATCTTCTCTGCCAGCAAGCTTTTGTCAAACTCCCCAATTCTTTCTTTAGCAGCATTTTCACAGTTGCATGATTCCTATCTGTGTGTCCATCACTTGCAGTCAGGCTCTTGTCCAGCCTCCCCGGTACTTCCCAAGGGCTGATGGAAGTTAAGGTCCAGAGTTGTGGTCCATCTGGCTGGATCGAAACTGGAGAAGTCTGCACTCTCCTCCCCCCTCTCCAACCATGACTGGTTTTTAAGACTGATTATAAGACCAGTTCTAAGACCAAGGAGCAACAGTGTCAGCTCAAAGCTGTAATCAGCTGCAGAAATGCTGCCCTCAGTAGAATTTGGCTTGGAGTTAGATGGTGCTGTGGGCACATATCTCCAGGCAGGTCATTCTGAGGGCAGGGGTCAAGTGGAGGCCAAGTTCTGAGCCAAAGGAGAGATGACACCAAGAAGCAGAGAGAGGAACAGACAGAAGGGCGGGCAGGCAAAAAGGACACTGCCAAACTCCGAGGGGATCAAATGAGCACTAAGGTAGTGGAGCATGAGAACACTGGAATGGGGTCCAGAGCTTCATACGAAGGGTCAAAGATTAGAACTGCAAAATCTTAGGAATATACCTGCTGCATTGGAGGAAGGTCTGGCCAAGTGGGTTCTTTTCATAGTCTATGTCTTCTGCAAACGTGGGTGCCCCTTTTAATTTTTTTTTTTTAAATCTGGGTGGAGGGGAAGCAGCTATATATTTTTTTTCTTTGCCCTTGATCTTCAACTTCAGGAACTGATGTCGGAACTATCCTCTCCCAAAACTGGCACATTAATAATGTTTGTGTAGGCCCTTCAGCCACCCAAGCAAAAGATTGAATTGGAAACTTTGGAATCCCACATAAATATAAGGAAACTGTGAGGCTAGTCAGTCTATGATTGGATGGTAAGGTTACTTTTTTGTAGACTTCATAAATCTAAACAGTGAAGTAGTGAAATGTGACCAAGATACATGCTAGCTTGCATACAGCAGCTACTACAGGTAGTCCTCGCTTAATAATCACATTTGGGACCAGAATTTTGGTTGCTAAGCGAAGCTGTCATTAAGCAAATCTGACCTGATTTTATAACGTTTTTTGCGGTGGCTGTTAAGTGAATCACCATGGGTGTTCAGTGAACCACATAGTCATTAAGTGAATCACACGGTTCCTCATTGATTTTGCTTGACAGAAGCCAGCCGGGAAGGTCATAAATGACGATCACATGACCACGGGATGGTGCTACAGTCAGAAATGTGAACCGGCTGTCAAGTTCCCAAATTGTGATCACATGACTGTCGGGACACTATAATGGTCATAAGTGTGAGGACCGGTCATAAGTCAGTTTTTCAGCACTGTCGTAAGTCTGAACTGTCACTAAACAGATGGTTGTTAAATGAGGACTACCTGAAATGAATTTGCATGCAAAGCAAAGGCAATGTTCCAGCATGCTTTAGTGACTCTGTAGGAAATTCTGGGGGCAACTCTTGGATTGCACATTTTTTCCCCTTGGCTAATCCTCCGTGCTTCTGCTTGCCATAGGTGCCGCAGGAGAACATGTGCATCTCAGATTGTGCACTGTGCAGTCTTCAGTTGAAGTAATAAATCAGTCTGTTTCTGAGCACTGCATGTGGCTCATGGGCTGTAGGCTGCCCACCTGTCTTTCAACACTTTATCTTAAGATTTATGTTAGAATTTACAAAGGTTTTGCCTAATAAAGAGCTCTGTGAAAATCATTAGCTTACACATCCTTATGCTAACCTTGTTCAATAATATACCAAATTTATTTTTTTGTCTTGAAACAAAGGTTGTAGCGATTGTTGAGATTAACAAAAATACTACTTTTATAAGCAAGCATAATAATGTCACAGGCATAAAGGAAATTTATACATAGAGTGGAAAACCAATAATTATTAGAGTGTCACTTAATATGCAAATTAGCCAAAGCAAATGCTAATTTAAAACAGATAATGTGTAGTTTGGCTTCCTGTACCTGTTTATTTTTGGGAGTAGCTCTGTACATATCAGATGCAAAAAGGCATTAATATATTCAGGCCCCTTGAGCAAATGCATTTGAAGTTAGAAAAAAATGCAAAGGTACATCACGAAGGAGAGCTAGATGAATAAGAACAAGGTGAAAGAATAGTTTCCGGAACTAGGAGCCTCAGCAGGTATCAGCACTTGGATGACCTTTTGTGGGCTTGGAAGCTAAACAGGGATGGGTCTAGTTAGTATTTGGATGAGAGAGCTCTGGGAAATAGCAGAGCAGTAGACTAAACCTGAGGTAGGGATGGGAGGGTGGGGGGAGAACCAATGGGAGAAGGCAGTGGCAGGCACGAGAGGTCAAACTTGACTTGAAGGAGCCTTTACCTGAGCCAGGAGAATAGAAAAATGGAGGGAGAATTTAAGAGCACTTTCAAATATTTAAAGGCTGTATAGGAGGCAGAAGACAATTACTCACTTTGAGACTAATGGAAACAAAGAATGGGGATCCCCAGTAAAAGGGAGTCCATTTGAGTTAAAAAGTGCATAGGTGCCCTTTATTTTCAATATCAGCAATCAGCAGTGGTTTCTTTTCCTTTTACAACCTATAGGAAATACTGTGTGGACAGAATATTCAAAGTCTGCTGTTCTGGGATGACCAAACTCTTCCCCAGTTACCTTAACTGATTGGCTGGCTGTGATGCAATGAAATGCTCCAAAACAGTCTAAGTTTGGCTAGTTGGTAAGGAAGAAACTTTGTTCTGGATCTGAAGTCAAGAAAGTTTTGTATTGATGGGGTAAAAGTTCCTATTGATAGGAATAAATATAAAGATTTTTTCCCACCATGATGACATTTTGGTGACATGTTTGTCCTGAGCCTTAGGTTTTTAGTATAGAATTTGGGAAATTTGGGATTAGTTTGATGCTTGGTTTTTAGGGGATGTTTTTGAGAATAGGGCTTTAAGTATAATGAAAGTGGATGAGAACCACAGAATGGAGGAGATGGAAGGAAGGCTGACACCTTAATAAAAGAACAACAGATTTGATTGGAGGATGGAATAGGAAGATAAAAGAGAGGGAAGACTACAGTGATGGAAGAAGAAAGAGAAAGTAGTTGGAATTGTGGTGGATGATTGGCTGGAAGGAGATAAAACCTTGGATGCAGTTGGATATTTGTTCAGGCTAAATGGTCTTCAGAGTGAGAAAGAAGATGGAGGAGCATTATGATGGAGGAAGAGTGGGATGAGGATCCGTGGTGGTACAAAGAATTTACCAGCAAGTGAGATGAAGAGAAACACTGATTGGGCAAAGGAGGGAGATCTGCTGGTCTGGCAATGGGTGCACTCCTAGGAGAAGCAGTGTGTGAAAGGGGTTGATGGGGGTGAAGTCCCCAGGTCTTCCTCTATACTGGTGGTTCCAGAAGATGCTGTTATGGAGGTTGTGCAACAGTGGACAGGGTGCTCAGCAGTAGAGGCTGGGCTGTCAGGCTGGGATAGGCTGGGCATTGTACCTGGCTGAAGATTGTTCATGACTTCCATGGATCCTGCCAAGGAGCTCTTATACTTGGAATGGGCCTTGCACAGCCACACTGGTTGTGACTGGACCAGCATTATGCTACTGATAAGTTTCCAGGTACAATTCAAAGTCCAGGTTTTAACCTATAAAATCCTATATTGTTTGGCTCCCAAGTATCCCCAGGACCATTTTTTCTATGAAGAACTGGCCCATTGTATATGTTTGCCCTGAGTGGGCTTGCTCAATGTCCCCATATGCATGAAGTGAGGCCAGAGTCACTGTTTCCTAGGATTGCTTTTTCCCAGTGGTTCCTGCCCATTCTTTTGAGATCTGGAGAAGAAGGTCCCTCTGGGTCCCAACCATGAGGGTATGTCATTTGCAGGGATTCCAGGGTCAGGCCTTCTCAGTCACTGATCCCCTTGTTTGGAACAGCGTTCCCCCTGATTTCAGATCAGTCCTGCATTTATTAGTCTTTTATAAAGCCATTAAGACCTGCATCTTTCAGCAAACCTTTTGGGGCTAAGGAGAGGGGGAGTCATCTTAGTCTCTCCTGGATAGTGATTGGTTCCTTGGTGCTTGGGTGGTTATTTATTGCATTGTTCGTTTGCTTGTTTAGCAAATTTATATAGCTGCCCATCTCACAAATGTGACTCTGGGAGGCATACAACAGAACAGATAATTAAAACAAGCATAAACAACGATTACAAACAATTAAACTTAAATAGAACTAACACTGTGGGGGAATGGACAACATCCTAAACACAGTATAACCATCTTGCAGGCTCCCTGTTCCCATGGCTCCTGGAAAAACCATGTTTTAAGAGCTTTCCAGAAGGCTGGTAGGGACGGGGCTAACTTCACGTTGGGGGGAATGATGTTCCACACCACAGGATGGGAGCCATGGCAGAAAAGGCTCATCTTCTGGGTCCAGTCAGATGGAACTCTTTAACAGACAGGACTGTAACATACTGCTTCTGCCAGACCTGATGGTTTACGTTGTTATGTTTTGTTGTTAATCTTATTGCTCTGGAAACCTATAGGTTGCTCAAAGTTGGACATGATTGGAGCAGCATAGAAACCTAATAAACTTTTAGAAAAGTCTCCCTCAATGAATCACAAAAAGAAAAAAAAAGTATATATTTATTTTACTTAATGCATTTTTATGGAAACCATAAATGTTAGAGGCTCAAATTATCCCACTTTGGACACATTATGAGAAGACCTAGCTTTCTGAAAAAGGCTCTAATGCTGGGGAAGGTGGAAGGAAGGAGAAGAGGATATTTGTCAGCAGGATGGATAGACTCAGTTATAGTGGCAGTGAGGCACCATTAGAAGACCTGAAAGACCAGGTTAAGGACAGATTGTCATGGAGAAAATCTATCTGTGTGGTCGCTAAGAGTCGACAGTGACTTGATGGTACATAATCAAACCACCAATCATAAATATTCATTACTGCTGACAGAATTTAGGCTATTTTTACAAACTGACTGTACCTAAGCTATGATGTATCTCAGTAGCAAATACATCCACTAGCTCCATCTGCAGTGGGTATGGCTAGGGCACTGACATGGCTTCATTCGCCAGGCTGAAGACTCCTGTCCTGGCCAGTGGGTTGAAGCAGATGATATCCAATGACCTTGTCAGTCCTAGCTATGATTCCTTTGTTTTTAGCTGTTAATGGCTTCATTCCTGCATTTGACTATCACACTGGGCTTAGCTAATGAAGCCATGACGAGTTTTCATTAGCTGCATCTGCTTGTGGCAAAAACAGGACTGCATTTGCCAAGAGCCCATTTGCCAGCATGACAGTCTTAAAGCTTAGCCTATCAAAGTTTATCTACTACAGGTTTTGCTAACTAGAGCCATAAAAACTAGGAACATTAACATCAGAATATTTTTTAAGTCACAGATTTGCTCCAAGTAGCAAAGCCTGTACTTAGATGCATTGAATCCATGTGTATCAGGATGCTTACTAGTTTCACAAATGAATACACAAAATCTCTATCAAACCTTTTACTAATCTACCTGTACACATGTACTACTTCTATTTGATCTGGTTTTATCTGAATCAGTTCCATCATTATTAACCTGTAATGAAGCGGCAGGGGACGATCTTCCTTTTCTTTCACTATCATCATTTATGAAATGGCCATTCCAAAAAGCTGATTTTGAGAAGCCGCCTTCCCTTCATTTCTAGCAGTCCTGTCACTTTACTGATAGAAATATATTGCTGGGTGGGTGGTGCAATTTGAGGATAAAAAGTGAAAGAAAGGAAAGTACTGCTCTCATCTTGATTCTGCAAAACTAAGGCATCTCTTCCCTTCCCCATAATTTAGTTTGGTGCTGAATATATAGCAATTCAGAGGCTAGGGTGGGAGGACTACTGGTAGTCCTTGTTTAGCAATTGCCTTGTTTAGCAACCATCCGTAGTTACGATGATGAAAAAGTAACTTTATGACCAATCCTTACATTTATGACCTTTGCAGGTCTATAAAGCAAAGGAAAGCTGAGATAAGATTGTAAGCACAGTTGTGATTTCACTTAGCAACCACTTTGCTTAATGACCAAGTTGCTGGTCCCAGTTGTGGTCACTAAATGAGGACAACCTGTACTGAAATAATGCCAGAACTTTCTTAAGATATATAAAAGCTTTTATAAAAGTTAGCTTCTTGCCCATCTTCCTTCTTTGTATTGGTCTTGTGTTGAATATTATCATTGGTTTGGAATGAAGTAGAATGTTTTGTAGTTTGGAGCTCAGTGGTCCCATGGAAAGGAAAGGCAGTTGGAAATTGCATGAAGATGAGGGGTTTTTAGAACTTGAGTGTGTCTAGCTTCTATAAACTTTTGGTTAAAGCTTAACTTTTATCCTCAAGGCCTAGCACCATTAATTCTCCAGGACAATTTCCAATCCGCATGGATCAAGGCTGTAGAATCTAAACTTTCAGATTTAGGCTACTCTCCCTTCTTGGCTCTCAACATGAAATATGATCAGGCGAAACAAACTCTGAAGCAAAGGATAAAGGGTACAGAGCGGCATTGTCATTGCTGCCAGCTACCTTACACACCTAGAAACACCCAGTCATCGGAGAGCTTTCTCTCTTGCCCGATGTCATGCACTCCCCTCTGCAGTATTCGATAGTAAATATAAAAAAGTACCATTGGCTGAAAGGCTTTGTCCCTTTGATTCCAGAGAGGTGGAAACTACAGAACATGTTCTTCTTCTTTGCCCCTTTTATGGAGACATTCAAACTAGATTCATCCTACCTCTGATTAGTAGTTATCCTGGTCGCTCAGAATCAACCTATGCCCAGATGCTGCTCATAGATGAACCGCCTCTTGTTATAGCGCATGTGGCTAGATTTTGTGCAGCAGCATGGAAGATCCACTGGACCCTGATGGGCCAATTTTCCACTAGCCAAACACATTCTATGTAACTATAATTTGTTTAAATTTTAGATATTATCACTTCTTTGTAATTTTAAATGTTATTATACTTATATCATTTTAGTGTCTATTTTATAGTTTAGATATGGACTGCCTCACTCATAGATGTTAGGTTGCTTTAGAAATGTATTTTACCTTTGCCTTAAATTTTATTTTGTTTATTATCTATTAAGATAGATTTATATCTATCCACTGAGCACTATACTTGTACTGGTCTACAACCGTAATAAATTGAGTTGAATAGAACTGGACTATTTTGTGGGAATAACATAGTTGGAAGTAATGGTGGCTTTGGGGGAGGTTTATTCCTGTAAACTTCTTAAGAAAATGGTTGATTTACTGCTTTAGATTTTGAAAGCCCTTTATCTTCTCTTAACTTGATCCTGACGTGAACTGGTAATAAACTAGGATTAGAGAAAGTATCTGTGAGTAAAGAATGGCAGGCTGGGGAAAGAGCCAAAACCCCACTGCCCTTTTCTTCTAAAACCTCCTTGTTTACAAACCTTCAGCGTCAAAGGAGCTACTGCTCAGTTTGGCCTGGAGGCAGGTGGATTTTTGTTTTCAAAGATCTTATAAGAAAACTTTTTTTTTAATTGTATGGCATAGCAGTTCAGTGTTCATGCTGCTTTTTCTTCCTGGGAAATCCTTGTGAGGTCCAGCAGCCAGATGTGTAGACTATTTAGCCGTGACAAGTCACGTTGCCCGGGGTGCCCCATGAGGAGGCTAGTCTACATTGCAACGAGTTGGGCTGAGAGAAAGTGACTGGCCCAAGGTCACCCAGCCGGCTTTCATGCCTAAGGCAGGACTAGAACTCTCAGACTCCTGGTTTCTAGCCCAGAATCTTAACCACTAGACCAAACTGGCTCTCATAATAAAACTGATGATATGGTTACTGGGGCCCTATTAGTGTGGATGCTATGTGAAGTACAGTCTCCAGTTTTAATACACTTTAAGATTTTAAATGATTGCCGTTTGCTTTCTGCCTGTATCTACTGTTGAATCCCCAATTTCCGTCATGGTTCTCCTTCATTTTATCATTTTATAATTACAACATTATAAACTTCTCTCCATTCATCTCTAAGCTGTCTTCCGCCATTAATTAGTCATACTTATTTTTATGTATCTGATTAAAAACAGGATTTGCAAACCTATTTATGCCATTGGTTGAGCTGCTCAGATGTCACAGAACGATCTGGACACTTGTCATATATCTTATTACACCAAGTTTTGTTTCAGTTTTTGAAATACATTTCAATAGAGTAGGTTCATGTAGGACACTGTTCCAAAACTCAAACAAACCACATAAATGCAGAGTGTGAGCAAGCCTTCTCACACTCTGCATTTGGGTGCAAGGGAAATGGTCCAGAAATAAGATGCTTAGCAAAACAGGACATATTATAGATACAACTGGCGGCCAGGGAGCTCCCTTCCCCATGGCCTTTATTTTGCAGGGCAGCAAGAAAATAATTCCTGAATTTTAACTATTGTAGACACAGACATTGTCCTGGATTTCAGAATCCTGTTTTCTTTATTCAAATACCAACCATGTTATCCTGCCTAGGCTGATGGGCATGCCACCAAAGCTGTCACTGGGTGTGAAAAGGAAGTCACTTTTAACCCACCCACTTGGTTACACCCTTTTCCCAAAATCCCAGTCTACATTTAATGCAGTTGCTCTTGGCGTCCCTGAGGCTGAAGCAAACCAGCTGATGTGGCATAACGAGCAGCTGCCTCAGGGGCAGCATGCTTGCAGACAGAGTTGTCTGTTGTGATAAAATATAGCTTATTGTAATTACCCTGAGTCCCCAAACCTGCTATTTTCTCCATTTTTAATTGGGCTTTAGGAATGATAAACAGCAGGCTTTTACGGTTTCCTCCACTGCGACTACTTCGTTGACTGGGTAAGAGTTCCAGGTGGCTGGCTCACATTTCACATTTTCTGTCAGTTTTCAGCAGCGATAGTTAAATATGTATAATATTTATCTGTGCTTTTTCATACCTATAATTCATATTTAACACTTGCACTGGTTAGAATTGTCATGTGAACAGTGGCTTCTCTTCCCATTTATGTCCCACAATATGAATAACCATAAGTAACATGTGCTAAATTAAAAGTGGATTTTGCCTTATTGTTTGATACCAGACTAGACTCCCTTGGTTAATTTCTCATGCTATTATACAGATGTAGGATTGCTTATCACAGTGGCATGAACCCTGCGTTCCAGATGTTGCTGAATTACAGTTTCTAGCAACTCCAGCCAACACAGCAAGGATGAGGGGAGCCCAACAGTATCTGGGGAGCCACAGATTCCCTCCTTCATCTTTTGGCCTCCTGAGGCAGTAATTGCTCTGCCCTTGCAAGATCTCATCACAAGTATTGATGGGGCAGAGGAAATTGCAACCTGATGACAACACAGCGCAAGTGGACATAGACATTATTTCGCTATAAAATGCATCTTGAGATGATGAGCATTCTCTTTTTTTATTAGAAATTTTTATTAAAAATGTAATAAAATATACAAAACAAACAGCAACAATAGAAAGTAACAGAGAAACAAGAAAAAAATTGAAACCCCCCCCCACATACAGTTGTGCCTTCCGCCCTTCTTTCTATTGAGTAATTGTCGTCTTAAACTTTTTCCCAACCTCTTCATCTCATTTTTAATCCCCAAATCCCGTAATCATCAATTCATTTTTTTCTTCTTTCAGCAGAAAGTCCATATAAGGGGTTCCAGTCTTTTAAAAAAGGCTTTATTGTTTTTCTCTGACCAAACTGGCCAGCTTCGCCATTTCTGCAAATTCAGTTAAGTTTATGATCCAATTTTCACTGTAGGCATTTCATTGCTTTTCCAACTTTTTGCATACAATAATCTTGCTGCAGTTATCATATACAATATTCATTTCCCATATTTCTTTTGTTCCTAAAATCCAGTAAAAATAATTCTGGTTTCATCATGATATTAGTCCGTAATGTCTTTTGCATCATTTCATGAATTTGCACCCAGATGATGAGCATTCTCCATGCGCAGCTCAGTGCTGTAATTGCTACCTCGCCATGCTTCTACTTTTCCTTTGGGAAAAAGTTTCTTCAAGGGATCACAAATGTTGCATCCTGTCGGCAGAGAAAATGGCTGGCAAAAATAGGGAGTTCGAGCAACTGGGAAGAAAAAAGAACTAGGGCTCTGAGGAAGTATGGAAGCTGAGAAGCTGAAGCATAAGGGAATTATGGGAGAGGATGATTGGAGATCCATCAAAAGGCAGAGAAGTGAGCAAAAGGAGGACAGGCACACAAAAACGTTGCAGGGGGGAGCTTGGCTGGAGGAGAGGGCCAGCAAAGAAGCATGAGAAATGGGGGGTGGGGGTGGGGTAGTGCAAAGAAAACACATCAGGGAGGTAATGGCAGCGGGTTTTGCCTTTTACTCAGTGATTTGAAAGGACCAGCTTAATCTTTTTGAGCTCCTTACTATGATTATGTAAATAGGCACAGAATAAATTATTAAAGAATGGTACGTGTGTGTACCCTTGCCCCCTCCTTGGGGGAGTGGGAGTGCCCATGAGTACGAAGGCACCATCTGCAGCTTTGTTGCTGGAGCAGCTCGCGGTTTTGTCCAGGTTATTACCAGCAAAACAGCTGTTTATGTTTGGGTGGGAAGCTTCTCCTGGGGTGGAGGGTATTATAGAAAAGCTCTTTCTGTGTGTGTGTGTGTGTGTGTGTGTCTGTATCCGTGTTGGAGGAGGGGATCCTGCCTGTCACGGTGTGCCTTTGTCTGGACAAGGTATATATGAGAGTGTATTGTGTGGCAGTTTTGCCTCAATTTTCATTTACTGTAAAGAGCATTTCCACTTTCCCTTTAGGTAGAATGTGATGGGGGGGGGGTACCACTAACACAGTGTCTGGTAACAACCCCCCTCCCCCATATTTATCTTGTTTGTTGGTGGTAGGCAAAAAAAAGTATATGTGCATGTAATTAAAATGATGTGTTTCCTTTGATTTGAAAGGTTTGTTCAGTGTTCAGCTTTCTGTCCCCTCATCTTGAATAAATGAGCCATCTCCAGCCCTTTTCTGCTATCAGTTCTTGTTTCCCCTTCCTTTCTCCGTTCTCTCCCCTTCTCATTGAGCAATTGTTTTTGCAAAGCTTTTTTGGCCTCGGGCAAGCTCTGAAATTACTGTTCTCTGTCAAAAAGGTATAACTTCGTATGATATTTTTGCTCTCTGAATTTGTACACCCCTGAGTTTAACCTTTCCTCTGTTGTCCTCTGGTGCTTGTATTTTTCATTCTTGCTATTTGTATGCTGGTCTCGGAACTCTTGCTCCCTTCCTCAGTGATGTTGTGCTTGACATGTTGTGCTCGGCACAGCCTTTTATTATTGGGGTTCAATAAAGGTAAACCATATAGTGATCACCACCAGTGTTTCTCTCCATGCTGTAAGAACGTGGTATGGATTGTTTTATTGAGACGATGCTGTTACACAAGGTGGAATGTGCAGTAAACCGTAGTCTCTTGGACCCAAGGATGGTCGGGTTCAATTATTGACCGGCATCCTTATTTTGCTTCTGTCAGAACAAGTATTCCTGTAATAAATGATAGCCCCTATACTTACATATTGTATACATTATACTTCAGACAGAGTTTCACATGTGTGAATATCTCGATACCAAAAATAAACTTGTAAGCTAATATGCCATGAAGGAAGTTAGGCTAGAACCTATCTCACAAACACACTAGCTTTCTGTGTTATGTTTTTGTTTGTTTGCTTGTTTGTAATGGAGGAGCATTCTATCATATGAGCCTCTATCAGCAATATGAAATGGCACAAACCAAAAGAACGGGTATTTTGCTAGCTCAGTGAGGACTAGCTGCTGTTATGATGAAAACCGTCACAACATTTCTCAGTGCACTTTTAAAAACTTAAATGCAACTGCTGTGGGTGATATATAAAAGTGCTGCCTAAATGAGGACAAGAAAGCCACTTTGGTATAATGGTTAAAGGCACCAGGCTAGAAACCAGGAGAGCTGAATTCTAGTCCCATCTTAGCTATCTGGGTGATTTTGGGCCAGTCACTGACTCTCAGCCCCAGGAGGAAGGCAATGAGAAACTGAAAACATTGTCAAGAGAACTTCATGGACTTGTCCAGGTAGTCCCCAGGAATCAAGACTGTCTTGAAGGTGCGTGCACACACACACACACACACACACACAACAGTGGGAACAATGGGAGAAGGGTTTTAACTATCCCCTACCACAATTCCCCTTTGAAACTGATGTCAATCCCATAGTGGCAGAAAGATATTCATCTTCTTTTAGTGCTGTTTTGTACTGAAGATTGATGACCAGCAATGCTACTTGGTGTTTTGAGGTTTCTCTATGAAACAAGACTGTTATATTTTTACCAGACCTTGTAGGCAGGTTTTCTTTAAGCTAAGCTATGTCTTCTCTGCCAGTGCTTTTTAAAAAAAAATCTAAATGTTTCAATTCCTTTTCTTGATGGTATTCACAATTTCCATATTTTTACCCATTCTTTAGAGAACTATCTTGTTTTGTGTATGTTCAACCCATGATATTTCAAATAATTTTCTATAAATCCACATTTCTTTTGATTGTCACTTGGGTATGAAGTGACAATCACTCCATACAAGTAAGACATAACAGCATATAGTCCTTAGAGAAAACTATTTTTTCAGTCTCAGTGCCAGAGTTATGACATTCTTGTGCATGCATCTTGTCATTGGAATTCCAGTATTAAATCCCAACAGCAAACAAGTGTATTTTTCAAAAAGCTGTTCTCAGTTGTTAGATACTTCTCCTTATCTCCATGTTCTGATCCCATTGATCATTCAAAATACAACCCAGGCTAACATGGATAGCTGCTGTTTGTTCTCTTGTGGACTTAGCTGCAGATGGAAACAGAAAGGGTAGACCAGAACTCTAATCTAGTGACTTCTGGATGCCTTGGTCTCTAACCCCTTATCATCTTCACTCAGCATGGTTTATGCTGCCCTGGATGATGGAAGGTATTGTGGCCCAATCAATATGGAGGTCATCTGGTTGGTGGAAGGCTTTCTTGCATCCTCTCTCCCCAAGCTTTGTGGCCATGATTCAACTTGGAACCTTTCAGCTCCTAAAAAGAAATCCAGATCCAGTTTGGCATTCATACTCAAATCTAGAAGATTTGTTAGAAAATGGTGGTAATCATACTGTGTTATAATGGTTTCATACATACTTAAAACCTAAAAGTTCACCTGTGAGCTCATGCAGGTAAATGGCTCAGGTGCTATGTCAGCAACAGAAACAGTGCCACATCAAGAAAGAACAATTTTTAGAGAACACTTTCAGAATGGCTTGAAACAAGTTATGTGTAGCGTTGTTGGTAGGATGGGGTTGATGAAGCAGCAATAAATAGAAACCTGTGTAGGTATTCCCTGCATGGAGTTGTAATCAGGTGATAGGAGAAAAGGGGCTGTATCTGTTGGACCCACTTCTGCCATCATTCCCTCCACCCTGCATAGCACATATTTCTGTTGGCCCCACATTGGAGGAACATCTGTAAACGGGAGCCTATTTTATATTTATTGTTCTCCTATCATAATGAGCTTTCAGTCAAGTAGTGATGCTGACAGTGGATGTCATGGTGATGGCATGATTTAGCCATTTCTTCTCTACAAACTCTTCTCTATTTCTTTTCCATAAGGAACATCTAGTTGACTTTGGCTTATCTCAAAATTACAGTGTTGTTAGCTGGACTGGAAAATAAAAAAAAACCTGGAAGAAGAAAATGGTGAGCTACTTATATAACACTGCCAAAGAAGCTACATGGATGCAGTTCCTGGGCACTTAACTTAAGGGCATCTTTATGTTTTATCTTCATTTACACCATTACAGTGACATGAATGGACTTAAGTGAGACTAGGAGGAGGAGGGAGGAAGGGAGGACTGAAGAGATGGATTTATAAAAAGGAAGGACAAGGGGATCAGGGAGTTAAAGAAAGGTGGTGTAAAGAAGCGGCAGCTCAGGAAAGGAGTGGCTGTGCATGATATTGCTGGGCAAGGTGTGGATGAGTGGGAGCAAGTATAAAGCAAGGAGTCAATCTGTGTCTCCATTCACACATAATTATTTTTAATTGATGTTTAATTAAACTATAATTTGTTTGAACATAGAACTAAGACATAAATGACTTTTTTGCACAGCATGCAAACCAAACCCAAACCAACCTCATTATGGCTTACTGACATGTGAATCCACTTTGTATGTATGTGTGAGATCAACTGAGGTGCTGAATTTTGTATGTTGGTTTGAACTGTCTTCAGCTTTGTACAGTATATAAAAAATTAGTACTCTTTTGGTTAAAGCTGAATGTTACAAAGGAGAGATGGAAATACTTAATTCTGACTTGGAGGACATTAGGCTGGAAAAGCTGATGTAGGCTATGTAGGCAAATTCTATTTTATTTATAAACACTGTTTCATTTATGTGATCTGAGGTAAAGATTTCTGTGTTGGCCTTAATGATGTTGTGTTTTAGTATATGGCTAAAGGCATGATGGATGCTAATATTACTCTGTAATATTACTCTGGTGCATTACTCTGCACATATATGCACTACACACATGCACATCAATATCCAGAATGAACAGGGGGGAAAACAGATATGCTTTTGTCAGTAGACATGATCCTGTTTAGAAAGAGGTCTAGGGTGGCTGGTGCTGGAATGATACTGAGAGATTAATCTCATGAATACGAGGTAACCTTATTAGCCTCCTCATCTAAATGGTAGGAGGGCTTTGTTACAGAAAGATAAGGATTGTGCGCCAGCAGACCGTGATACTCATGGAGCCATTGGCAGTGTCTAGGCTTTGTGTCCCCGGATAAAGTGGCTCGTGTCTTCTCTTCATTAACTCTGGTGCGTCCCCTACAGAGGCTGTCGGGAGGCAGGGTGGCTGGAGATCTTCTGCTGATCTGCTCAGAATATTCATGCTTGAGTCAAGCTAGGCTGACTGCCTCAGGGAGGTTGAAAGGGGGCTGTGTTGGGAAGGGGTTTGGGAGAGGGGTTGACTGTGAATTGCTCATTTGGTGCATTGCACCTGCTCACTAAAAGAAGGCTATGCTAAAATGTCAGTTGGGAGCCGGCTTTTCCTCTTGAACTGTGCTGTCCCTTTATCACACCAACCCTTTCTTTGAATCTTGTCATGCTGCCTCTTCCCTCATCATAATCTGGCAGCCTGCTAGTCCTCATAACATCCTCTTCCAAATCTCTGCTGATGATATCTCCTCTGTCCTTTCTCTTCGCTTCTTTTTCTTCTGGATGTGGCGTTCAGCCTTGGAAGTAGAAACGTACAGATCGCTCCATATCTGGTTGGTGCCAGTATCCCATGTATTCTCTTTGTTCCGTCAGTTCCTCATCAATATACATTTTAAAAAAATTAGCTAAGGTGAAATAAACTAACCTGCCTCTGTTTTTGTATGCAGTTCCTCTTTATGCAGAGATGGCAGGTTTTTGACTCTCGAGAGGTACACCAGGTCATTATAGGTCTCTTTGGCAGTGGTGGGAGGTGCACCCATGTGTATATACCGTTCTGCCCGTGTACACATGCACACACATACACGCACAAAAAACCTCCCCCATGCACACCTATGCACACAGTTTCATGCATACATGCACAAACATTCTTCCCATGCCTACATTTACACAGCCTCCATAGGAAAGTAAAATTGCTATTTTTAAAAATAATTTGCCACAGAAATATATTGATTTTACTCTTTTTTCTAATGAAGGAAAGTAAAATCAATGTATTTTGGTGGTAAAAGACATACTCCTTGTGAAAGAGGGTAAAATTGCTGAATTATTGCTACTACTAGTGTCAGAACCAGGGTGACTTTCAATACTTTTAGTTGGGAGAAAGTAAAAGCCTCTTGCTTGCCCTTTCCTTCTAGCAAAAGTGCCTCTAATAGCCTGATGACCAGCTGTAGCCACATAGAGGAGAGGCAATGGACCTCCAGGTGGCCTGCACAGCTGGGTGGCCTCCTGTGAGCTGTTTACCCCTGGTCTAATGCGTGCATCTGTCTCTAGCATATTCATCCGATATACAGTCTTTGAACCAAGGAATATTTCAAGACACAGGCTATTGGACAACTTCTGCTCTGTTTTGTAATGATTGCCTTAGGTACTGTGTCAACCAAAGGAAGGGCATAATGTGGCCACTTTTTTTCAGCAGCCTATATGATAGGTCTCTCCACTATATGCCTTGCCACAGAGGATATAATCTCCAGTGCTGCCTTGCTTTGTATAAACTGGTTGTCTTATCAGATCCACCATGTTCATTGTTGGATTACCAGGAAGAACAGGCTGAGGAGACCTCTCCCCCTTAGGTATAGTAATAAGTATTATTTTCAAAAAGTTACCTATAGAGGAAGGAGAATCTGTCAAATTCTGTTTTGTTTAATTTCTCAGTTTTGTGGGCAACACTATAAAAAACAAAACATCCTACAGGGGCTCAACCACCACCCTGCCCCAAAGTCTGGGAGGACAGCCAAGTTTTCAGTGACTTTCTGAACATCATCAGAGTGGGAGCGAAACCCATTTCATACATATTTCTCTTAGCTGTGTATATACTTTTGTGTGCATTTTTCCTAATATGCTTCGTATGTTACATTTCTCCCTCTCTTTTAAGCTAACCTAGAGATACTGCCTGATAGATTAGTGATTTGAAGGGATTGGGCAAAGAGAGAGTAATACAGAGAGGATCTCTCTTTGACTTCTGTAGAAGAAGGCAAGAATCTGGAGAAGCAGTGGTTTCTGGGACTGTTTTCCACTCAAGAAGCCCCTGTGGCTATGTAATTGCTAAGTGGAATTACATAATGTTTGCTTGTCTACTGCTTTGCTTCTTGGCAGCTCTCTGAAACATTCCATTAACACAGGGAGGATCTTCTGCCTTTACCTTTGCCATCTACATTCAAAATGTGTGACAAAGAGGAAGAGATTTATAAGCTGGGACCACTGACAGGCAGGTGGATGGATAACTTGCTTAGGTGTTGAAGAATCTTGAGTTGAAACTAATTGTTTATTATGTTTCTGTGCTGCCAGAATCCAGAAGTTTAGAATTCTTGGTTTATTTTTTTGTTGTTATAGTCTGTCAGGTTGACTCTGATTTCTGGTAACTGCTAGGACAAGTCTCTGAATTTTCTTGGCAACATTTCGGAAACAGTTTGTCAGTATCTTAGTCTTAAAGGTGAGAAAGAGTGGCTAGCCCAAAGTCACCCAGCCAGTTGTGTGCCTAAGGCAGGACTAGAACTCACTGGTGCCTGGCTCCTAATCCAGTGCCTTAACCACTAGAAAAAATGGCTCTTTTCCCATTATTAGGCAGCTGGAAATATGAGTCTATATTCAGTTTATTAGTTATTTCCACTTCTGACCTTTTTTTTTTAACCCCCTTTTGGTTTCTTAGTCCATGTTTCCCTAGATAGCATGTGGTTTTTCCTAAGCCCAGATCTAATGGGATGTTTTCATCTCTTTCTCTGTCTGGATTTAGGCTGGTTTTGGTGTCTTCCACAAAATCTGCATTATTGGTCGTCATTTTGCTGCTAAAATTCTCTTAACCTAAAGTTAAAGCAACTTTATTATGGGGTAATAAAATTTCAGTAGAGCTCTTAGAGTTTTCAGTTAATTTGTTGGTCTCTTAATTGGTTACTTAATAATAAAGTATTGTAATTCATTATAAACAAAGTTTCAAAGTTTTGGGATTATAGAAATTGAGGGGAGACTGATTAGACATATGGGATGCACATGTTAAAAATGTCAGGGTCTGGATTGTAGTTGTTACAAATTTAGCTTTTGTTTGGAAGAAGAGATGTGAACTTTTAGGGGTAACTGACTGTGAAGTTAGGCTTGAAAAATATGACGACAATGCTAAGCTCAGTTTTGGAAAGCAAGTTGGGTGTTGAATAGGATTTCTGAGTTTTCCTTATCTATTCTAAGTGGAAGATGCAGTACTAAGTAAGTAAATCAATTCAAATATGCGTAATGTTATCACACTCAGATTTGGCTTCGGGTGAGGACTCATTTAAAGAACATGAGGGCCCAGTGAAAAAGCAGATTCAGACACACACACATTCTCCCTCTAGTTCTGCATTACCATTGCAGATGGATTTCTGCAAAATGAAATGTTGAAACTTCTATATTTAAAATGGAATACGTCCAGAACCTGGACTGGAAATAAAAGATGTATCTAGAAGAAACATAGGGGATACAAAGGAAACCATGCAGTGAAATCCTGCTTTGGAGAAGGACTCCTAAGATTAACACAGAACTCTATTAGCCTTGGCTCTCAGCCTGATCTACCCACAATTGACACAGAGCTTCATTAGCAAATGGATAGACCAGCTTGCTTGAAAACCCCATTGGCCTGATCTTCCTGTTGCCTAACATGAGGCTGTGTTTGTCTCCCCCCAAATCCTTTTAATCAATTTATCTGTTGACCGCCAAGGAGCTGGGTTGACTGGCTCATTTGAAAATCTTGTTGGCCTAGGGCAAACACAAGGGGCTTTTTTTACATATGGTGGCAGAATGATGAGGTAGGCAACTGCAGCCTCTTCATTTTCACATCTGTAGATCACTCACCCATAGCCCTGCCTGCCACTCTGTTACTTTTCTGGGACTTCCTTAGACCAGCCTCGTTTAGGATATAGTGAGAGTTTCCATGAGAACATTGCTTTTTGCCTTGCTGCCAGATAAAGGCAGCAAACAGCGATGCAGAGCGAAGTAAAGAAGTCTGTAACACTGACCTGATGTCAAAGGCAACCTACCCCTCAGCTGTGACCTAGTGCGGAATCTCTAAATGTTGAAGTCCAACCTGGCTGAAGCTTTTCCTGAAACATGCTGGCAAGCAACTCTATCTTACGTGACCTGCTTTGAGAACTCTCTGTTTCAAAATAGGATATAAAATGTCCGACTAAATAGATAGTTAATACTGATTGCAGAATTCATTTTTTTTGTATGAATTTTGATTATTTTAACCTGCACTATCTGTTAATGAAGAATGTTTAATATGCTGAGGTCTCATTTGCTCCCTTGTAGTTCCTCGAAGTGATAGCAAACCATCTGGTTTGAACCGATGAGACAAAGAGGTGTATAATTCCCAGTGCATAATTCCACCCTAAAGTATACAGTGTCATGTTGCAAGCTTCAGGCATCCCACAGGCTTTGGGGAGAAGAAAGGAGACAGAGCGCCTTCAGATTACATGTCAGACTTGAGTGATGCATTCCTCTGGTTTACTGATGGAATGTGGTTATGAGGGGAGCTCCCTTAGTGTCTCAATGTCTTACACCCTGAGTGGTGGTGGGGACTTTAGCAATAAGAGTGTGGTTTACTCAGAGAGCTATAGTTTGCAAACAGCGTGGCGATTTTTTTCCTTGTCTGTGTTAAAATCTGCCTGCGTTTGAAAGTGGCAGAATTTTCCTTTCGCTTCCTTTTTTTTAGGACTCAGGTTTTTTGAGGCTGCAGTGATGTGGAAAAAGAATTTCCACTTGGATCACTCCCCTTCCTCCAAGCTGAGATCAGTTCTTTTCTTTAGCCCCAAGGTGTCATATCTCTCAGCTCATTCCTTCCATTCCACTGTTTAGTTCTTCACCCTGGACCTTGTCTTTGGAAAATAGAGAAGGAAGCTTTCAAAGGCTGCCGAGCAATTTTCAAGCATTATTGTTTCCATGCTGTTTCCTCCCATCTTTTAGAAGCTTGAGCTGCAGTCAGTGCGGGATAAGAGTGAAATTGCAGATGTGTATGCTTCTCTGCATAAAAAACAATTCCACTTTATTGCATGCTCTCTCAAAAAATTAAGAGTTCACTGGTTGGGGAGAAAACAGCAATTTAAACCCAGCTTCTTTGGAATTGATTATCTGGGATTTGAGATATTGTCAAGCATGTTTTTTTCTCCCTCCCAAAATACTTATTTGTATCAGATGTGTGCAACAGCCTTTATCCTTATCACTCATGAAAGTCCAGCTGGTGACTCCTGTTTTTGGAGGGGCTTCTGTCCCTTATTATCTTAAAGCTTAGAAACCGATGATAGGCGTATAAAGATGGAATCTTCCCTAATTTGGTAAGGGATAGATTAGGCAGTGATTCTATCTCACAGCTGCTTATTGTGCAGTTGTGTTACAAGGACAGGTTAGATCTGGCTTGAACAAATTGTGAAAGGGGTATTGTTATAATTAGGGTTGGGGTGGGAATAGAAACTGGGACAAGTTTATTCGTAATATTAGGGTACTTCCACACTTTCATTCTATAACCCTAAGAATCATTTTTAAAATACCTTACCATTGACCCCATGACTGTTTTCCTGGGAATACTGAGATTTCCAGATAAGCTTAACAGTGCAGGTGACAAATACAGGAGTGAAAAAAATCAGCATCCAAGCACTTCCCCACCTTTTCCCCTTATCCTTAATTCATGCTGATTTTTCCCCCCTTGGTGATGTAAGCTGTCTGGTTGCTGTCCAGTATCAAAAGGCTCTTCTGAGGATAGTGTGGCACTGCAGTTAGTAACTGTGAGGGAGAAGAGACTAAGACAGGCGTAAGGAAGGCATTCTTACCCAAGTTCCTCCAAGTTTGAACACTTAAATGGCAAAACTATATCCACAGTGAGTTTTTTGGGTTTAAGAATGAGGCTGGAAATTATCTGGCTTTACTGCAGAATGGAGATGTTGGCAAGTGAACACACAGGCACTAAACCAGTCTAGGGATAGCATTAATCCTGTGTGTGGAAATGCCCTTAGTCTTACCTGTACAGGTACTGGATGCTGTTCTCCTATGAAGAAGTTCTGGGAGATACAGTTGGAGATTATTCTGTTTTATTCCACAAATAACCCTGTGAGGTAGATAAGTTGACCAGGCATGGGGGTCTACTAGTTACATCTGGGCCTGCCTACCTGTCAGTCAGAGGGACTGATCCTGCACATTTCTGTTCTTTTCTCTGTCCAAAGAATGATGAGGAACCCATTCTGGATGCAAAAGCTCACTGATTTTTCAGATAGATTAATGTTCTAAGAGATTCAGAGTTAATACTATAAAAACATTATAGTTTCTTCCCTCCCTCCCTCCCTCCCTCTACAAAACATTAATTCACTCTTAATCTTGCTTTTCTCCAGCTTGGTAAACTCTGGGCAAATGATATGTTCAATAGAAAGAGTCCATAACTTTATAACAGTAGGGTGTAAAAGCAATAATACTCTTCTTACAGCAAACTGGACACCCTGGGAAAAGCTGAATTCTGTTTCTCCAACCTAGACCCCTCTGCTCACAAAAAAACAGACCTAGTTTCTGCCAGGAAGGAGCCATTGAAGCCAGGAGCACTGAGAAACTGGATGTGCTCCAGGAATATCCTAGTGCCAAGGTCTTTAAAAACACTGTCTCTCTCCCACCCCATCTTTGGAAAAGTACTTCTAGCCAAGTATGTTCTGTTTTGATCACCAAAAAGCTATGTTCAACTATTTATATGAAGTGGTTTTTACGAGGGGGTGATTTTCATCTTTCTCCCAATACCAGTTGGAACTTTGATTGTGTTCATTTTCCTCTCTTTGTTTTGTTTTTCACAACAGCCAAAACTGGTCCAGAGAGATGGCACAGCCACAAATGCCAATGCGCCGCCCGTGGAGTCCTTTCCCTGGATGGGGCCAAAGACAGTGGTGCTGCACAAGAACCTGCAGGGCGGTTATGGCTTCACTCTCCGGCATTTCATCGTCTACCCCCCAGAATCAGCTGTACATTCCAACATGAAGGTAATGTGCTTTCTGGATTTGTAAAGTGCATGCAGTCATTTGGGAGGTGTGTATTTATCATACACTATCCCAGAGGATACTCCCGGAGGCACAAGCTGTAGTACCTTGCTTAACCAAAGCAGGTCTTGGTGTGGTCAGTGCCTGGAGGGTTGGAACCTGCATGTAGGACACTTTCGAGTTTCATCACAGAAGAAAGGTAGGATATATGTAAGTACGTTGCGAAACAACAACAGCAACAACAACAACTCAAGATGTTGTGTCGCTAATGTGACATTGGAGACACTGCTACTGTTGCCCGGCTTTTGTCTACATAAGAAAAGCCCATACTATCTTTTATGCTAGGAATAATTAATTACGTGACCACTGGACTTGACTTCTTCCCTCCCCCCACCTCCTTATGTTTTATAGCTAGAAAGAAAAGAAGAATTAGATCATTGGCTTATCTAGCTCAGAACTGATCCACAGAATTTCAGGCAGGAGTCTCTCCTGCATGTATCACATGCCCCCTAACGATGAGCTACAGGATTTGCCCCCAAACAAATAAGGAACTTTTCATCTTTCATGAATGAATTACATGTAGTGATTTTATTCTCTGATTTTAGCTTATTCATAGCCTTTTTTTCTTTTACTCTCTTTGACCCTCACAGATTTCATGAGCTCTTTGATGAATGCCTTGTGTCCATGGCTGCAAATTCCACAGGTTAGCTCTAAAGTGCCCAAAACAAACCCAGCTGTTGCTTTTTTCTATTTCTTATATGTCAGCCTGCGATTTTTTCCTCCTCTTCTTTTCAGAGAACTTTATCGACTTCTATATTTCTCTCCAAAGGTATTTTAGCTTATAAATATATCTAATCTCTTGTTGGCATCTTAGGAATCAATTATAACTGCCCCTTTTTTCGATTCTTCCCAAACATAAAGAAGTTTTTTTTTCCAGTCACAGAAGTATCTTCTATTGGTCTGCAATAACAGCCTCATCCATACATTGCTCTCCAGACATATTGATTATAATTTCCCTAAATGTAGTGTGGCCTTTTGGTCAAAGTAGGTGGGAATTCTGGAAGATGTATTCCAACATAATTGAGGGCACTAAGCCAGGGAACACAGCTACAGATTTGTGAATTCTTTATACCTGATCTGCCATATCATCTTGAGACTGAATCAGAACTCAGCAAACTAAACTTTTTATGTTGAGCTGTTATTTAAGTGCAGTTCTGGCTGAGATTGTCGTGGATTGGCTATATTTCAGGCTAACCAAATATTAACATTGGATGAGCTCATATACACTGATCTAATTCTGTTTTGTTGGCCATTCTGGTCTACTTTGTTGACTATTCTGGGCCCGTAAGAGCTATTCTGCACCTCTTCACCTCACTGTACAAGCGGCAAGCACCAGAATGAGCAAAGATAGCATGGTAGCTTTTTGGTTACATTCTGTAGTAAGTTGAGAAACTGTAGCATAAATTGTAGCTTTATAGCGTGGGCTTTTTGGAATTTCCTGGCATCGAGCCCCAAGCAGATTATGATCCACTTTGTTGAAGCTTAGTATACATGTTATTTCCTCTTCGAAACTGCATTTAGCAACCCTAAATGGTTCTTGGAGCTGGGAGGTGTATACACACAGTATATGTAAATTGTAATAAATTAAATAATCATGTATTCATCCGAAGCACAGCTAATTTGCTTACTGATTTATTTTATAAGATTTCTATACTGCAGCAATGGTGTAGAAATCCAAAATTCATAAAACATCCATGGTAAGAATAATAAAGATAGCCAGTTTGATCTAGTAGTTAAGGCGCCAGGCTAGAAACTGGGAGACTGTGAGTTCTAGTCCCTCCTAAGGCACAAAGCCAGCTGGGTGACCTTGGGCCAGTCACTCTCTCTCAGCTCTAGGAAGCAGGCAATGGCAAACCATTTCCAAAATCTTGCCAAGAAAATTGCAGGGACTTCAGGCAGTCTCTAGGAGTCAGGACTGACTCAAAGGCATCAAAATAAAATAAAGTATAATAAAACATCCACAGGACACAATAATAGGTTGCAAAAGTAATCAACATCCCCATTAAAATAACTGGAGTAACAAACAACACACTCATTCAACTGATAGTGTTGTCCTCATGACTAATCAACCCTCCAGAAAAGCACTTCCTTAATCCACTTTCAGGAGGCCTTCAGTCTTGGGGCAAATCTAACCTCTAGAGGCATGATAAAAAAAACACTATCTTCTGGCCTCAGCACCCCTAACCCCCAACCTCATAGGAGTAAGGGGTCATCAGCAATTTTTCCTGGAATATATGGATCAGATGGATCAGTTCTGGCTGGAGAAGGTGGCCCTGCAAATATCTTGGCACTAAGCCATATAGGTCTTTAAGGTTTTTTAAAAAAGCACTTTCAAATGCATCTGGAAACTTACAGGCAGTCAGTGAATGATTCTCATCGTATATAACTAATATGTTCCTGGTGCCGAGTGCCACTTAATTCTCAGGCTGCTGCATTGTGCACCAACTATAGCTTCCAAGAGATCTTCAAAAGCACCCCTATGGAGAATGCTTTGTAGTTGTCCAACTGGGTGGTGATGACAGCATGAATTACCATTGCAAGATCCTCCTACTTCAGATAAGGCCATATGCCATTCTCTTAAGAGATTCTCAGTGAACATACAGCAACTCCATTTTGCTTGGGTTCAACTTCAGTCTGTTTTTTCCCCAGCCCCCAACAGCTGGGCAAGGGCAAGATTTGACTGGCTCAGCCTGTGGTGACAGATTGGGTATCATCAGTATATTGATGATACTGCCCCTGAACCTTACCCAATGGCTTCATGTAGATATTAAAAAGAAGCAGGGAGAGGAGTGAATCCTACTGCACTCCACTGGGTTAACTTGTCCTCCTCCAGAACCACCCCCTGAGGAAGGAGTGGAATCACTGTAAGACAGTGCCCAGTCCAGGGTAGCGTCAGCCCCCACCAGATAGACCGGACCTCAGATCAACTCCACAGGAAGGCTAAGACCACTTATATTGTGATTGTCTGTAATAACAGAATCTTGCAAGTCTGATTGTGCTGTGCCTCCTCCCCACATGAATTAGGAAGGTGTCTGTCTGAGCCACTTACACATATTTTCTGGTGGTTTTGGACTTAAGCCATGTTTTTCTCCTCATTGTTTTGGTAACGGATCTAGCCTATCTCTGTCGAGGTCATCTTCCTTATTCTCTACAGATACCAGGATCAATGGTATTGAAGGCCATTAAGATTATTTGATTATTTGGCCATCCATTTGGTATGTTATCAATAAACAGCACTACATCCACGTAAAACAACACAGTAAACCAATAATAGAAACAAAAACTGATCATTGGAACAGAAGGGCACACCTCCTCCATTCAGTCCCTAACAGTGGTCATCTACCAGCACAACCAATATCATTTTCATCCCATATTCAGGCTGTATCTAGACTGAAAGAAGTCTAAATAATTCTCTTCTTTTAAATAAGTCTAGATAATTCTCTTCATCTACAGCAGTGTTCCTTAAAGTGTGATCCTAGGACCCCTGGGGGTCACCCAAGTCCCTCTCAGGGGTCTGCAAAATCAAAATTATTTGCCATTCTATGTTGAAAAATAATACAATATTAAAATCC
The DNA here is from genome assembly GCF_035149785.1 of Candoia aspera. Classification (NCBI taxonomy): domain Eukaryota; kingdom Metazoa; phylum Chordata; class Lepidosauria; order Squamata; family Candoiidae; genus Candoia; species Candoia aspera. The sequence goes on along the minus strand of NC_086156.1, from coordinate 80,921,742 downwards.
CATCAAACAATCATGAGAAGCGGTAAATGCGTCAATTTTCATTTTTAATATGGTAAATATTTATAAATATAACCTATTGAAACAAAAGCTCTTTTGGGGTCCTCCATAATTTTTAAAAGTGGGAAGGGATCCTGAGAGAAAAAAAGTTTAAGAAGCACTGATTTAGAGCACTCTAGAACCCCCCATCCTCTCAGCAATCCCCAAAAGGAAAGCTTGGAGATTTGGCAATAGTTAAGTATGGCCTTATCCAAGGAGGGCCCCTCAAGGATAGAGCACACCACAGCTCTTTTAAGGCTATGCACAATACTCCTTCCCAAAGTGAGGCATTGATCACTCGTGGTTCTGGTCTGCAAGTGGCAGAGATCCTGCTAGGGAGCATGCTGTCACTCTGTCACAGGCCAAAAGAAGCCCTGGCTAACATGACAGTATGGTGCCATCAATGAAAAGTCAAGACTTTTGGAGTTTTGAGCAAGTTTGTTAACAAAATGCTGTGCAAAAGGGTCATACCTTCCAGCAGAGATCTATCAGCATATCCCTTTGCAACATGGAATTGGACATCTTAAACAAGGCACCAGTGAGGGAGGAGAAGTTGCTTCCTTAATGCCTGTGTAGTCATGAACCTGAGGTCATATAAGTACATAGCCAAGTTAACTTTTTGTCCTGGGTGGGACAAGAACCCTTTCCCACCCTACACACTTTCTTTAGGTTGGTACCCGCCTCATACCAAGGTGAGCCTCTCAGCCCATCTTGCTGTCAGTACTATCATATAGCAGCTGGCACTCTTGTAAAAGAAGGCATCTTCACGAGACACCACACAGATCTAACTTAGGGACACCAAACTCACCATAAGGACCAGGGTAAGCCTCAGGCCTTCCAATGCCAGGATTCTTCCACCCCCACCTTTCATACTTGACACTGTGGCCAACAGTGTGCTCCCTCCTCACAAAGAATCCTAGATGGTAAAAGATAGTGCACTTCCTTGTGAGTCCTTTCTCAGACCCAGGTAAGGAGAATGATGGCAGCCTTCACTCCCCATGTAGCCCAGGAAGACATGTACCTAATACTCTCACTGTTCTCATCAGAGAACAAGGAAAAAGAATGGTTCCTTTTTTAATGTGGCCAGTAGCAGCAAATCAGGATGTATTACCAAATAAAGTCAAAGACGATAGATCATTAGCCCTCAGTGGAAGTTTTCTACATGTTGTACAGCTTTTGTCTGTGTGGAATCCTTCTTAACTCATCCATGCTCAACTCCATCTCTTTGTTCAGTGGTGCAGCCCAGAGATTTTCCATTTCAGTTTGTTAAGCCATTATGGATGTAAATGGAAGGTTGGCCTACAGTACTTGTAGGTTGGGCTCCCTAAATTATTTTCCATGTCAGTAACCAACTGGAGTCTATGCCCTTTCTCAAGACTCAGCTAAATATATCCAGACTACCTGAACTGGGAGGTACTGTTTTAATTGCTTCTTGTCTCCCATTGCTCTATTGTACACAGTAGAAATCAGCAGCTATCTGTAGTTTTTCTCTCTTGATCCAAATCATGTGCAGTATACCGCTTAGGCAGCCTTTTTTGGCGGTGAGGTAACAAAGAAGACTTTTTATTAGCAAGGTCAAATTTTCTGGAATTTCCTTTATGATATTAATTTCTAGGCTCCACCCCCCCTATTTTTAAATTTTGATGTGTGCATAGTATTTATTATGCATAAATGATAAATATTAATAAAGCATAAAAAACAAGCCAGGCATATGTCTCTCATACCCATTACTTATAAAAACACATTGTGATTTTAGATATATGTGTAAGTTGTTGTTTAATATTAAAAAGACATCTAGCTTTTGGTTGGACGGTACTACCAGACCCATATCATTGTTATTTGGTATCCTTTGAATTACCAGGTTGGCTGCAGAACTACTTCCATTTTTGAACGTTATAAGCCTCTTCTCCATTCTTGCTGTGCAGTTCCACAGTCTCTGAATATATTTCCAAATGCCTGAGAACAGCTACCTCTGGGTGTCCTGTTCCATTCACATGTAATATCTGGTGTATAGAGCCAGCTTTCCACTTTCCAACTCACACAGACCAGAGCATTCACCCTCTTTTTTTTCTTTTTCTTTTTCTGCTTTTGTCATTTCAGAAAGAGAAAATGGGTCCTTTGCCAGCTAAGTTCAAAGGCATTGCAGGGTTGTGGGAAAAGAGATGGGTTTGGGTATGTGTTAAACCACTCCCTGTCTGCCTCTTTTCTGCGCTGTCAGCTTCATCTGTACAAAAGGGTGACTGTTGTGTTCCATGGTTTGGACAAAAGGCTGTCCCTCTTCGCTCTCTCTCTCTCAACCCCCTCCCCGCTTTAGGCAGAGCCAACCAAAAGTTGGCTCTGTTCTTTGTTGGTCTCTTTCTCCACCCAAGAACCAAATGTCTATCCAGAGCTTTTTCTCTGTGACAGGAATTCTGAAAATTTTGAGTGATCTAAAAATTATTTCTTGTTGTACTGGGAAAGTTTGGCCAGTGCTGGAAACAGCTGAGTGCCTCAGAGGAAAACAACAAACAACAACAATGGTAAGAGAGAAAAGGGAGGCAGTCAACCAGTTCGTTGAAACTCTAGGAAAAACAAGTTTGAAGGAGAGTCCTTGTGGGTGAAGGAGCAAAGCAACGGAAGGAAATGTTGAAGGTACCTTGTCTGGAGATGAGGACAAACAGGGCTAGGTAGAGATGAGAATAAACATAAACAATAAAGATAATGCTGTGGGTAAATAAGAACATATGATGAGTCAGAGCGCTGGTATGTTATGTATTTATATGTTGCCAACTGCATTAAGAGTTATGGTGGCTTACAAGCAAGGATTTAACATACCCATTGTACAACACAGAAATGTAAATTATAAAACATCCATGACAAAAATAACTTAAACATGTATAGAAATAATATTAAAATGTCTACAGTAAACAAAACCCAAATAATGACATTCTAGCATCCCAACAGGATGATTAATATAAAAATAAGAACTATAACAATCTTACAATAACAATCACCAGCAAGGTAACACTGAAGGCCCTCAAGAATAGTGTGGTCTTTAGTCTTTTGTCACAGAGTTTACTGAGCTCAGTTCTCTACACACTGATTGCAGCAGCTGTCCACAGTTTGAGACAGGAGCCTTTCCTGTGTTGCCCCGGGATAATCAGAGACTAGTCTGGGGGCATTCTGAGCTTGTGCAGTTCCAGTGAGCAATGAGATCAAACAGGTAGTATGGCCAGAAGATAGGAAGAAGTAGGCAGCTGGCAAAAGACAAGGCAGAGTACCTAATAACATCTGTTTGATCTCCATTTGCTCCTTTGTCCCCTGCAAATGATTACAGTTAAAGAGTGGGTGTGAATTGGGCCCACAACTTCCAGCAGGCCTAAATAGTTGACCAACATTTGTGGTCAGCACCAGCTTTGCCCATTGGCTAATTTGGGGAAAAGGTCTTGAGCAGAGTCTTTGTCATCTGACTGAGCTGTGGGGATGCTGAGGCATTTTGGAGTGGGAACTTTTGCTGTTTCTAAAGCCAGCATGGTTGAAAAAGATGATGATGATGATGATGATGATGATGATGATGATGATGACGACGATGACGATGACAAGTGAAAAAGCCCAGAAAGTAGCCTAGCTTTTCTCTATTTCCAGATGCTGCAAAGCTTATATGCTTGTCAAATTGATGGATGTGGTTAGCTCTTCCAGTTTGGCAAGCACATATTTGTGGTCTTCAGATGTCTTCCATTTTCTCAAGTCTGATCAACAGCAGGCTGATGGGTTATCTATTCATTTCTGTTTGCATTATTACAAGATTATATATATACCCCCCCACTCTTATACGTTATATATCTTGTTATATATATATAAGTCAAGTTGAAAGGTAGGATATAAGTCTTCCTAATAAATAAATTTCGTATCTGCTTTTGCCCAGAAATCCCCATTTTGGTTTCAGACCAGAAATTGTTCACTGAACAGCTATTTCTTGAAAAACACTTTATTAGATATTTATCTTTTAAAATATTTGGTGTCATTGTTCTGCTGCCATCTGCAGTGGTGGCATAACTTTTTTTTAATTCTTTCCCTTTCTTGGCTGCTGCTGTTTCTTTCCTGGATTTGTCAGAATGTTAAAGGGATAAGAACCTTGAGAGATTTCAATCAGTCAGGAGATTTTGCAATGAAAAGCGACATCAAAATACTACATACCCATATGATTTGATCGCAGAATCATGGCCTTGCGGACAAGTGAAATCAAGTGAAAATTTATGGCAGAAGGAGTAATATAAATGAATTAGTGAACATTTTGCGAGGAGTGCTAAATAATATGGTGAAAGGGAGGTTTTGTTGTTGTTGTTATTAATATGTAGAAAATGTCTGCCAAAAGCTATAAATAATTTGCAGCTCAGCACTTTTTTCCCTGATACTTTGCATTTATTTGTATAAAATGAAGTGCTGCCCAGCCACTTAGCAGAATAATAAGCTCCTTTCCTGCAATCCTTGCTCCATGGAGCTTATAATAAAAATTTGGGCCAATAGGGAAGACCAGAGTATGGAAAAGAAAGATGAGAGTGATATCGAATGACTGGAAGCAGATTGATTCCCACATGCTTTGGCTTCATTTGTTCCATTGAGCCTGTTTATTTAGTACCACCATTCCTCTTCTCTCAGCACAGTGGTTTTGGCTCTGGAGCCAGATTATATAAAAGGTAAAGCAAAGAAGCTAAACCAGGAAGGGGGCCTTCAGCAGTCTTTTTGAAAGATTCCCATCTTTTGAAAGATTCTCATCTCTAGGGCAAGGTGAAGATCCACCAGCAGGGTGGGGCTCCAGATCCGGGGGCTGGGTTTCGATGGAAGTGATTCACCGGGATGAGAGCAAGCATTTTTATCAACCTCTAAAAGATGACTTCATTGCTTCTTTGTGCCCCACGGGAAGACAGGTTACCTTATGCATGCAATGGAAAGTAAGAAAGACGCCTGCTGCCAGAAGCAAGTAGGGCAAGCCATTAAGGGATAGGTGTATGAATTGAAGAGGTTGGATCTAGGGACTTTCCCACTTCTGTCTGTGCTCCACCCTTTCTGGCTCCTGATTTTATTTATCGTGTATTAAATCTAAGATTTTTATTCTGAGCCAAAAAATCTCTTAAGGCAGTTCACCTGCAACCTTAACCAGCACATAAAATTCCATGAGACAAATAGAGCTTGTTAAAAAACAAAGCAAACTTGAGATTAACAATACCAGTAACAACACCGTAGTGGTGACATTAATCATTCAGTTGCCATCCTGAATGGGAATATCATCATAAATACATTTGCATTTTACATAAACAGAATTCTGAAGATTGCAAGGTTCATCAAGAATGAATATGCCACTCGACGGTTTCCGGTGAAGGAGTATGGCGGCAGGTCGAGCTCTGTAAGAGCTCGGAAAAATTAATATCTACAACGCAGAGGTCGAGAGTTCTGCGGAGTCGGAGAGAGACAGGCAGACCTCGTAGGCGGCGCTAGAAAAGGAGCGCTGCCGGCAAAAGACTCCAGCGGCTTCAGAGCGGCAGGCGAAAGCTTTGCTTTCTCTTTCAACGTTTTCACTTTGGCCGCAACAATAAAGCAGCCGGGAAGCCTGGAGGCATATCTGTAGAACCCGCGTGAGTAGCCTAGCTAGCTAGGCAATTCTGCAGCCCCCTTCATCTCTAGTAAAAGAAACAACAACTTTTGACCACAGAAGAGAAAAAGAAGAAACTTTCTAAGCGGGAAAAAAAAAACTTTTCTATACTTTGGAGACAAAAAATCTTTACTGCCAGTCCTCACTTAAAAGGAACTGAATTAATTAATTAATTTCTACCGCCATATTGGACTATATTGTAGATGTTTATAAGATTATTTTGAATTGTATGCTGTGTATGTTTTGATATAAATATTATACATTTCTTTATATAGATAAATATAACATTAGGTGTAGTGATTAAGATAAGTAAATGAAGATTTCTATAAGAACAAAATGAATACAAGGAGACAGAATAGGAGAGGCTCAGAAGCCGGGGAAGGAGAATGGCTGAAAGCCATGTTTGAAGATTTCACGCAAAAAACAATTCAAAATATTACTCAAAATTTAACGCAATTATTAGAGGAGAAAATAGATGGATTTGAAAAAAGGTTAGATCATAAGTTAGAGACAATGGACAAAAGAATAAAAGCAGACATTCAAGAGGTAAGAGAAAGAGTGGAGAAATTAGAAGTAGAGAATGATATAGAATTAGACCGATTAACTGTGTGAGAGTTAAAAGAAAAAGAACATTGTGTTAGACTTAGAGGTGTACCTGAAAAAAAAGAGGCAGAAATAAGAGAAATAGTGGTTCAAATGCTTGCAAGTTTAATTGAATGGGAGGAAGAAAGGCTAGAAGAAGATATAGAAAAAAATATTCAGAGATAACTTGAAATATGCAAAAATTAACCGGAAACCAAGAGATATAATAATTGAATTTTCTAGGAAAAAGACAAAAGAATTGATAATACAGGCCTCCTATGGGAAAAAAATTAATATCGAAGGAGAGGAGATTATGATATTGAAAGACATACCACTGAGAATATAAAAAAAAGAAAAGACTATTTCTTTCTCACTGAAGTCCTTAAACGAAATAAAATCCCCTTTAGGTTGGAAGTATTGGAAGGAGTTAATCTCACATTCCAACAACAAAGATATAAATTGAATACTATTTTTAAGGCTCAGGAATTTCTCAGAAAATATAAGAAAGATTTAGAACCAGAAGCAAATAGAAGGGGAAGGCCAGAAAGTAAAGTGAAATGTTTAAATACAGAGGAACAAAGTGCAGAGGAACTAGCTTCAAGTTCTAAAGAATTTGCAATACTCCTCTCCAATGAGTGAACTAAAATGCCTTTCCTGGAATATAAATGGAGCCAATACCTCAGCTAAAAGGAAAAAAGTTTTTCACTATTTATACAAATTAAAACAAGATATAAGATATAATACGCCTTCAAGAAACTCATATTGCGAAAAAAGATAGTAAATATCTGTAATGGTTGCCTGATCCCAAATACTCAGTCTCACAAGCTCGGGCTTAAAGATAACTGATTTATTAAAGGAATAGTATGCAAATACAAAGAAAGCTGAGAATGAGCAAAAGCGCGCCAAATACAAACTTAAAGCTTTGCCTGTGAGTCAGTCCCGCCCTAATCACCCGTCACTGCGCACCCCCTCCCAGGTGTGAGCAACCGTTACACGCGCCTGGGAAAGTAACCTTGATCAGGAGCGCAAACCCAAACACACATTCCTAAGCTTCAAAACATCGGAAAGCAGATGAGTGGAAAAACCCTGACGGGGAAAGGAACACGGGAAAGACATTGACATGTGAAACGTTACAATATTAACCAAATACTGAAATGGTGAACATGACATATCGCCCCCCCCCAAAACAATGTTAGGGAGCAGGTTTGTCAGGATAAGATAAGTGAAAGCGTTGCAGCAGAATAGGTGCGTGGACATCAGGTGCAGCCACCCATTCGGGATGAGAGAAATGTTTCCACCGAACGAGGTATTGCAGAGTAGAGCGATGGCGCCGAGAGTCGAGGATATCTGTCACCTCGAAATGTTGCTGGTTATCAATGAGTAGAGGAGGTGGTGGAATGGGTTGGGGATGCCAGCGGTCCGATGGGAGGTAAGGCTTGAGTAAACTGCAATGGAAAACAGGATGCAGACGTTTGAGATTGTGAGGCAGATCAAGTTTAAAAGTAACAGGGTTAATTTGAGCAACAATAGGGAACGGACCGACGAATTTAGGGCCAAGTTTCTTGGACGGTTGAGGAGATTTGAGAAATTTGGTTGATAGGTAGACCTTATCCCCCACAGCAAAAGAGGGTTGAGGTGAGCGCTTGGCATCTGCGTGACGTTTGTAAGTGGCTTGAGAATGGTGCAGAGCTTGTTGAATGTTGAGCCATGAGTGGTTAAGGGAGTCAGCCCAAGCCGCAAGGGAAGATGGTAGTGGCTGTGGATGGGGAAGTTCAGGAATGGGAACAAAGTCTCTGCCAAAGACGATTTTAAAGGGCACTTGACCGGTACTTTGATGAACGGAGTTGTTGTAAGCGACTTCAGCAAAAGGGAGTAAGTCTACCCAGTTGTCTTGTTGGTAATTGACAAAAGCCCTTAAGTATTGTTCTAGAGTAGAATTAACCGCCTCTGTAGAGCCATCCGTCTCTGGATGCCAAGCGGTGGAAAGGGCTTGTTTGGTGCCCAAAAGTTTTAAAAATGCGCGCCAAAAATGTGAGGTGAATTGTGTACCCCTGTCGCTCACCAAACATGCAGGGATACCGTGTAGGCGGTACACGTGAACGAGAAAGAGGCGTGCCAGCTGTTGCGCGGTGGGGATAGACGCACAGGGAATGAAATGGGCTTGCTTTGAAAAGAAGTCTTTAACCACCCAAATGACGGTTTTACGTTGACTGGGCGGCAGGTCAACAATAAAATCCATGGAAATGTCCTGCCAGGGCACAGTTGGGGTGGCGACAGGTTGAAGGAGCCCCTGAGGTTTGCCCACTTTGCGCTTGGTAGTTGCACAAACAGGACAAGATGTAACATAGGTTTTTAAGTCTTTGAGCAAAGTTGGCCACCAGAATTGCCGGCGAACCAGGTGCAGTGTTTTTACATATCCAAAATGACCTGCAAGCTTGTCATCATGGCAGCGCTGAAAGATCGTTTTTCGCAAAGCGTCAGGCACGTAAAGATGATCGTTGCGCCAGGCCAAACCATCCGTGAAGGTTACAATGTGTTGATTCGATTGTAACCAAGTGTCTGTTTTAAGGTGGAGGAGCAACTGTTGTTGCAAGTCGGATGGAATTGGCAAACGCGGCGAGTGGGTGGGAGGTGGGGTGGCTGGAGCCAGCGTTTGTAGCGCTCGGGTTTGGCTGCGTGTTATCGCTGCCAAACTCAACTGCTTTTCAGTCCAAACTGTACCTTGGACAATGGGCCCTGGACCCGCATCTTGGGGTCGACGAGAGAGGGCGTCAGCCAAGAAGTTTTTCTTGCCTGGGATAAATTTAAGGGTGAAATCAAAGCGACTGAAGAACTCTGCCCAGCGGAGTTGTTTGGGGCTGAGTTTTCGGGCGGTGCTTAAAGCCTCTAGATTTTTGTGGTCAGTCCAGACTTCAAAAGGGTGAGAAGTTCCTTCCAATAAGTGTCGCCATGTTTCTAAAGCCGTTTTTACAGCAAAAGCCTCCTTTTCCCAAACATGCCATCGCCTCTCAGTGTCAGTGAATTTGCGTGAGAGGTAAACACAGGGTTTTAAGGTACCAGAGTTGTCTGATTGAAGCAAGAGTGCTCCGATTGAGAAATCAGAGGCATCCACTTGTACAACGAATGGTTTGGAGGGATCTGGATGCTGTAAAATTGGCTCTGTGGTGAAGATTTGTTTGAGCGCTTCAAATGCCTGTTGACAGGTTGGAGTCCATTTTAGGAGCGCTCCTGGGTTTTTTGAATGGCGGGTATCGCCCTGCGCTTTAGTTTTTAAAAGTTCAGTAAGGGGAAGGGCAATTTCCGCAAAATTTTGGGCAAATGCCTGATAGAAATTCGCGAATCCAAGGAAACTTTGTAATTGCCTCCTGGTACGTGGAGGCTCCCACGCTACAATTGCTTCAACTTTTGCAGGGTCCATTTCAATGCCCTTAGCAGAAATTCTGTATCCAAGATAATCAATTTGTGATTGATGGAAGGCACATTTAGACAGTTTAGCATATAGCTGGGCTTTTTTCAATTTTGCCAGTACCTGTCGCATTAACTGAATATGTTCTGACATGGTTTCTGTATAAATTAATACATCATCCAAATACACCAATACTCCTTTAAATAGATGGTCATGCAAGACCTCATTGATTAGTTGCATAAAGACTCCAGGTGCCCCGGATAAACCAAATGGTAAGACTTTGTATTGAAAAGCCCCGAGAGGACAGTTAAAAGCTGTTTTCCATTCATCCCCCTCCCGTATGCGTATACAAAAATAGGCTTCTCTCAAATCCAGTTTTGAGAAGATTTTTCCCCTGGCCAGATGTGATAACATGTCTTTGATCAGGGGCAAAGGATATTTATTTAATATTGAGACTGCATTGAGCCCGCGGAAATCGGTACAAAGCCTCAGTGACCCATCCTTTTTTGGCCGGAATAGGACAGGAGCTCCCACTGGGGAATTAGCGGGTTCAATGAAACCTCTGGCTAGGTTTTTGTCAATAAACTCCCGTAGCGTGGCAAGCTCTTTGGGAGACATAGGGTATATTTTTGGTTGGGGTAACTTGACGTTAGGCAAGAATTCAATGGCACAATCTGTTTTGCGGTGGGGTGGCAAGCGATCAGCTTCTTTTTCCCCAAACACCTCCGCTAGATCCTGATATTGACTGGGCAGTCCCTCAAGGGGTTGGAGGGTTTGTACCGTGGTGTGTGCCACCCCTCCACCCTCCATTTCCTCTAGCAGGTCCTTTTCAGGCACCTTGTAAAACCCATCTGCAAAAGTGACAGTCCTGTGTAACCAGTTAATGAAAGGATTTTGTTGTACAAACCAGGGCGTGCCTAAAATCACCAAGGGACCCCCCACTGGAGCTACAATGAAAGGTAATTTTTCCCGATGGGAACCCATTTGTAAGGCAACCAGTCCTGTGGAATGAGTGACTGCTTTTCCCCCCGCCATGGTTCCATCCAATTGGGTGAAAATCATAGGTCTTGGTAAAGGAAAAGTGGACAGTTCTAAAGCTGCTACAACATCAGGGTGGATAAGGGAACGGGAGCAGCCCGAGTCCAGCATGGCCCAGAATTCCACAGTTTTGGTTTTTGATCCCAGTTTAAGTTTTATAGTCAGTGTAGGAAAATTCCCACTCACCGAATCGTGGTCACGCCCGGTTTCTTCCACCTGCCCAACGGCGCCCTTTAGGACAGGTGGTAGGCGTTTCCCGCCGGCTGTTCAAATTGTAAATCCTCGTCCTCGTCTCCAAAGAGTAGTTCTTGAGGCTCGAGCTCTGCGATGGCAGCTTTCATTTTCCGGGGTGGGGCGGACGGCTTTACTGGAGGTTTCGCCTGTCGTTCCTCAGGTCGACGTCTAGGGCACGACGTGGCGCGATGTCCTTCTTTTCCACATCTGAGGCATTGGCCTTTGGAAAATCGTCGTTCCTTTTCTTCTTCCCAAGTTTTGGGTTTGGGGCGGCTGGCATGTCCGGTCATCCGAGCTCCCCTGGCCAGTCTGGATTGTCTAAGTTCTTTGGTATGGGCATAGGTTTGCAGGGCATTTTCTGCACTACCTGCCAACTGAATCCATCCGTGTAAGGTTTTCGGGTCATCTCTTCCCAACGCCCAACGGAGGATTTCTGGTTCTAGCCCTTGCTTAAACATCTCAATGAACGTTGGCTCGGACCAATCTTCCACCTTTCCTGATACGGCTTTAAATTCCATCGCGTAATTCGCAACAGAAAGGGACCCTTGATAGAGTTTTCTTAGGGCATTTTTCGCTGTCTCTTGGGCTAACGGGTCCTCAAAGTGTTGTTTAAGGGCCCATAGAAAGTCATCAAAGTCTTCTAACTCGGTTGCCTCGGCTTGGCATAGTTGCACATACCAATCAGCTGCCCTCCCTCTCAGTTTGTTGGAAATAAAGTTGATTTTGCCATGTTCCGAACGGAAACTACGGCCCCAATCCTCCATGTAATGCTTGGCATTAGTGATAAAGAAGGAGAGTGTGGTGGGATCCCCATCGAACTTCACCCCAAATGGTGGGAAGTTTCTTACCGGCTCGGCTGGTTGTGGTGGTTCCGTAAACGTCAACGTACGCCGAGCCCCCAGGGGTGGTCGGTCTCTGGGCAGCCTTGGCTCTCGTCCTCCCACCTGGCGAGATGTTCGAGTCTTGCTCCTTCCCCTGGGTGGTAGGGAGCTGGGTTTTGGGTAAGCCGGCTGTGGCGGCTCTTCTTCCCAATCCTCCTGAGCTAGCTCTGCACCCCTCGGGAGATCCTTAAGTATTTTCACTACCAGGTTCATTTTGTCCTCGAGTGCTTTCATGCGCGCCGGTGTGACCGGTTCTTCCATGGGTTGGTTAGTTACCACCACCCTCGGTGACAAGGGGACTTCGGGCTCCCAAGATAGTTGTGGGGATTCCCTCTCCGTGACTCTCTCCACTACGGATTTATGTTCACTCCGAAGGCTCTCCTGCATGGAGAGCAATAACTCATCTAATGGGACATCCCGCATTTCTCGACGTGCTGCTCGCTGTGCTCTCGAAGTTAGAGCGGGCCGGGTTCTTGCCAACTCCTACTCTTCCTCGCTCTCTTCGCTTACGCAAAGCTGTTGGTCGGTCATCGCTAGCGTTCCCTCTTACCCACGAATGGATGGGGCTAGCGGAAGATGATAAAAATGATTCTCAGCTTTATGTAATGGTTGCCTGATCCCAAATACTCAGTCTCACAAGCTCGGGCTTAAAGATAACTGATTTATTAAAGGAATAGTATGCAAATACAAAGAAAGCTGAGAATGAGCAAAAGCGCGCCAAATACAAACTTAAAGCTTTGCCTGTGAGTCAGTCCCGCCCTAATCACCCGTCACTGCGCACCCCCTCCCAGGTGTGAGCAACCGTTACACGCGCCTGGGAAAGTAACCTTGAACAGGAGCGCAAACCCAAACACACATTCCTAAGCTTCAAAACATCGGAAAGCAGATGAGTGGAAAAACCCTGACGGGGAAAGGAACACGGGAAAGACATTGACATGTGAAACGTTACAATATTAACCAAATACTGAAACATGACAATATCTGGTAAATAACAAATTAGGAAATGAATTTATAGCAACAAATGAAAAAAAAATATGGAATTGTAATATATGTAAAGCCCCATCTAAATCCTAAATTAATAAGTGATGATAAAAATGGGAGATATTTAATAATAGAATTAGAACTACAAAATTCTAAAGCAATATTGGAGTATATGCCCCTAATGATAATCAGAATAAATTCTATCAAAATTTATCAAATGAACTTTCCGAATTATCCTATAACAATTGGATTATGATGGGAGATTGAAACGGAGTTACCTTGCCAATTATTGACAGAAAATCTGAACAACAAATAAAAAAAAATCAAGGAAAATTGCCCCAATCTTTTTTTGATATGTCAGAAAATTTGGCTATTGTAGATGCCTGGAGATATAAAAACGATACGGCTAGAGATTATACATTTTATTCAGACAGATTCAAATCGTTCTCCAGGATCGATATGATATGGTTATCTAAAAATTTGGCAAATAAAATTTTAAATGTATCAATTTTCCCCGGATCCTTCTCAGACCATAATCCAGTTCAATTGGTTATAAAACTCCACCCAAAAAGTTATAGGTGGAGATTAAATGAAACCTTGTTGAGAAACAAAGAACTTATAGAAGATTGCCAAAAGAAATTAAAAGAATTCTTTGAATGGAATTTAAATAATGAAGTGAGTATTGGGACAGTATGGGATGCCAGTAAGGCATATATGAGAGGATATCTTATGTATTTAAATAGTTGCTTAAAGAGGAAAATACAACAAAAAATTCGAACAGTTCTTGATCAAATTAAGTTAAAAGAAAAAAATCTTCAAATAAGACCAGCAGATGTAGGTATAAATCATCAAATAAAAATTTTACAGCAGCAATTAAAAATACTCACAACAGATGAAATTAAAAGAAAATTGAGATATATTAAACAAAGAAATTTTGAATATGCTAATAAAGCTGGAAAATGGTTAGCATACAAATTAAGAAAAGAAAAGAAAAAAAAATATTACTAAAATTCGAGAAAATGGGAAAGAATTAGTTGACAATGAAACAATTAAAAAGGCATTTCATAATTTCTTTATAAACCTATATAAGAAACAAGAAATTTCAAATGATAAAATTGAAAATTATTTATTAAAACAAAATTTAAAGAAATTAACTAAAGACCAAAAAGCATTAATTAACAATCCCATCACAACCCAGGAAATTATAGAGGCAATTAGAAAATTGAAAACAGGCAAAGTTCCAGGTCCAGATGGATTTTCAGGAGGTTATTATAAATATTTTCAAGATCAAATTTTGTTACCACTTAAAGTTTTAATGAATGCGATTCTGTTAGGAAATCCAATACCAAAATCTTGGTCAGAGGCAAATATCATACTAATCCCAAAAGAAAAACAAGACCCGTCACTATGTAAAAATTATAGACCTATTTCGTTATTAAACAATAACTATAAAATATTTACTTTAATTCTAACTGAAAGACTAAAAACAATACTTCAAGAAATAATTAATTATGACCAAAATGGTTTTTTACCCCAAAGATATATAAAAAGCAATATAAGGACGGTTTTAAATATAATAGAGTATGCTCAATTTCATAATGAAAAACAGATTATGTTGTTATTTTTAGATGCTGAAAAAGCTTTTGGCAACCTAAATTGGAATTTTATGCTTAAGACTTTAGAATTGATGGATTTTGGTGATATATTTATAAAAGCAATAAAATCAATTTATACATTTCAAAAAGCCAGAATTGTGATCAATGAAGAGATAACACAAGAACGTCAAATAGAAAAAGGAACAAGGCAAGGCTGTCCGCTATCTCCTTTATTATTTATATTGGTATTGGAGGTTCTAACAGAAGCTATCAGAAAGGATCATCGAATTGAAGGGATAAAGATTAAACAAGAAACATATAAATTAAGAGCCTTTGCGGATGATTTAGTTATCACTTTACAAAACCCATTAATATCAATTGATTACTTATTAAAGTCACTACAAGAATATGGAGAATTAGTTGGTTTTAAAATAAATAATCAAAAAACGAAGATGATAAATTTAAACATGCCACAAAATAATCAGAATGTATTAGAAATTAAATCAGGATTTAATAGTGTTAAAAAAGTTAGATATCTAGGGATAGAAATTTCAGCCAAAACTAGTGATTTATTTCAAAATAATTATGTTAAAATATGGAAGGAAATTAAACAAGATTTATTGAGGTGGGAAAAATTAAACTTATCACTTATGGGACGAATCTCTGCAATTAAGATTAATATTTTGCCGAAGATGCTATTTTTATTTCAAACCATTCCAATATTTATAACTGATAAAAATTTTAAATTATGGCAAAAAGATCTTTCAAAATTTATCTGGCAAGGGAAAAGACCAAGAATTAAATTCAAATTACTACAAGAGGATAAGGAAAGAGGAGGCTTGGGTCTTCCCGATTTCAGGTTATATTATGAGGCATGTGGTCTATTATGGTTAAAAGAATGGATTACCCTACAAGATTATAAATTACTAAATTTAGAAGGACATGATTTAAAATTTGGATGGCACGGCTTCTTATGGTATAACAAATTGAAAGTAAATAAAACGTTTAATAATCATTGTATTAGAAGGTCCATTCTTAAAATTTGGGAAAAATATAAATCTATTTTAACATCGACAATACCACTATGGATTTCCCCACAAGAAGCTTTTGTAAGGCGAGAAACAATAGGAAACCATAAGTGGCTAAAATATTCAGATTTAATAAAATTTGAAGGGACCAAATTTACAATGAAGACAAGAGAAGAACTGGAAAATGAAGGATATTCATGTCAATGGTTTACATATATTCAGTTAAAAGAACAATTTAAAATAGATGCCAAAAGTTACAAATTTACAAATAAACTATCTTGGTGGGATGAACAAATCTATGCTAATAATGACCACATGATTTCTAAAACATATAAAATGCTATTACAAATGAGAATATTAAATGTACAAATTAAACAATGTATGAACAAATGGGAGAAAAATTTTGGATACAATATTGAATATGATGTTTGGGAAAGAATGTGGACTAAGGGATTAAAATTTGCATTAAATTATAATTTAAAAGAAATTTTTTATAAAATGATGTACATGTGGTATATTACTCCTGAAAAATTATCGAAAATGTTTCAAAATACGTCAAATGTTTGTTGGAAATGTAAAAAAGAAATTGGAACTTTATACCATATGTGGTGGATCTGTAAAAAAGCAAAAAAAAGTTGGTCATCTATACATAATATAATTTGTAAAATGTTGGCAGTAAACATTGATAAATCACCGGAATTCTACTTATTGGGCTTTATGAACAAAGATTTTGAAAAAAACTATGGAAAACTTCTACTGTATTTGATTACTTCGGCCCAAATTATTTATGCCACAAAGTGGGAAGAAGAATTAATCCCATCTGTGGCAGAATGGATACTTAAATCCCTAAACATGGCACAAATGGCAAAACTAACGGACCAACTAAACGATAAAAATATAGAAGACTTTCAAAAGGACTGGACACCCTTTTTTAAATAAGTGGAATGGACTCAAAAAGTTAATATGAACATATAGTATGTAAATAGCAAATTATTTTAATTATATAATCTCTTATTAGAATTAATGAAGGCAATTTAGAGAATTAAGGAAAAAATAAAAACGCTAGGATATTAAGCTGTACCATCTAGAAAGTTGGAAACCCAAATCTTTCTATTTATTTATTTATTTATCATTTTATTCTTTTTATATATATATATATATATATATATATTTCATTTTTTCACTTTTCTTTTTCTCCTCCCTTTTTTTCCCTTCTTTTTCTTCTCTCTTCTTCTCTTTTTTGTATTGTAAGATATTATTGTTTGTATGTAATTTTATGTTTATTTAAATAAATTAATAAAGATTCATATTCAAAGAATGAATATGCCACTCATATACTCCTACTTGGTTTCTTTTCCCAGCAGGAGTTACAAAACCAACCAAAGAAACTCCTATGATTTCTTTAGTATGGAATCCGAACCTGGATAAGAAGCCAATAACAAACCATAGATTTAACTGCAGCTTGTTAAACGAAACCAGTCGATGCTCCTCATTTGGGCATCTTGATAAACAAAGAAGAAGCATCTCTTGTCTGTTAATCTGCTCTGGGAGGAGCCAAGTGTGAGCAACTAAGCAATTTGCATAAGGATATGCTGTCCATTTGTGGAATTTGACGCACAGATACTTTAATAGTGAGCTAGCTATAGAAGTAATGGTTGTCAAAAGGCTACTCTATGGTGTGCTTGCAAAGAGTTGGCATCCAGAAGAGAGCATCATGTGAAGATCTTAACATTTGGTGTTGTGAAAGAGTACAGGAACAGTTTTTCGGTCATCTTGCTTGTTTATCCCTGGCATCAGATCTAGACACTATTGTTACACTATTGTGAACTGCCATGTGTACATTCTCTTTCACTGGGTTCGTTAGCATAGAAGAGAGCAGTAGATCCACTGGTTGGTTTTTAGAAAATTACCTAGTACCTGTTCACACTTGGGAATCTGGTATAAAGTGTACTTTAGTCTAACACAAATTATTACTGTATTATCACAGTATTGTTATTCTTTAAGTATGTTAAGGGACCCTGATGAGTCTTCAGTGTTGTTTCATAAATTCAGTACACTTTTTTGAAGTTTCTGTTATCTGAAACACTTTGCAGTGCAGAAGCCTGCCCATTCATCCAGCCCACCACCATGCCACACCATCTTAAGACTAGTTCCATAGGTTTGCAACTAGCTGCAGTGATGCCAAAATCATGGGGCAAATATGTTAGGGGCAGAGTTTGTATTGCTCCATCACTTCCCTCCCTCCTGCAGATGCCTATTCTATAAACACCACTTCCCATTCTTTTAGTGTAGCAAGATATTATTGGCAAATGGCTTGGGATTTCTGCTTCTAGGTTTCCTTTCTATGGCTGTCCCCAGGTGATTCAAACAGGGATGAATGCTGTTGGAGACAAATTTCAGAATTAGATGGACCTCCTGTTCAATCAAGTAATTAGCAATGGTGCCAGAATTCACAAGTAGGAGGCTTGTAGACATGAATTCAAAAGATTGTTTAAGCTTATTCAGCTAAGTTCCAGATTTCTATCAGTTCTGTCTGGTTTGAAATAGCTTCTTCCTGGAACCATCTATTTGCTTTTTATGCTCCCCTCCTTTCTGAAAATGTGCTTTGATGAAAGAGGTAGTTTGAACATAAAAGAGGCTTCTGGCAGTGGTAGAGACCTCCTCTCTAAGGCCTAGATAATGCCACAGAACATCCAATATGATAGTAACTTCTGAGACAGTCCTTAGAGCATAGATAGCTTCATTTTCCAGATTTGCCAGTGAGTGCTGTGCACAAGCCTTATGCCATAAAGATGAAGTGTTTATAATTATCATAGCTATGAGCTTTTCCTGCCTCTCTTCTCCTTTTCAAGAGTTTGGTGTTGTGAAAAAAGGGATTGGTGATAGGACTGATGGAGAACTTTCCCCAGGAGTGCCATCATATTTTGCATTTTGGGGAAAAACATTCAGACATTCCTTAAAGTTCTTAAAACTCATTAAAACTGAAATAATTATATGAAGAGACAGATTGTCTATGCCCATCACTTCTAAGAATGCCACTATAATATCTATACATGCTAATTAATATAGTGCTATCTGTGTATATGCTCTTAGAAAGAACAGGTATGACTGGTCCCTAGCTCTACAGTTTAAAATCTTAACTAGTTGTGAGGAAATTCCAGATAAATTAAATAGAGACATGGGTGAGTAAGCAAGGAGAGAGAATGCAATGATTTCAAGTACACATATTTTGACTTAGTTATAGCAAAGCTTATATATTTACAGAAACCTAGTACACTTCATGCATATTAATATTTTTTTGTGATGGACTAAAAAGAAAAGTCAGTGAACTAAGTTTTTCAAGGGATGAGGAATTCCACACGGATCAAGGAGGGGAGAAGATGATAAATAGGAATGAGGTCTGGAATGGAAGTGGCTCATCACCTCACACCTCCTCAATCATTCTGTGCCAATCTTGTTCCCATACCTGAAAGAAGTGTATTTCAGAAAGGAGTATGCTTCACCAGCTGACATGAGCAAACAAGATCCATTGCATAGCATAGGGAGAAGGGAAAATCCTCTTTTGGAAAACCTCTTTTCCCATCAAATTGGTTGTTAGGTGCATACAGTTGAGATGGCAGCAGTTCTCTGCATCCTCCTGTAAAGTGGAGAATTGTTGCGTAGCCTACCCCCATCACCCCAGAAGCCAATCTCTGCCTCTCTGGAACCAGTCAGAAACTATAAACATGGCTATATTTAGCATTTTTATTTCCGCGCTGCTATATGTGCATGGGTGCATATCTGAATGCCTTTTGGCTGAAGGGTCTGTCCTTGAGAATCTTACGATGTTGTTTGAGTTGACAAGATCTGATCTGCAGGGGAGAAAAGACAATGAGTTAGGAATGGAGGAAGGTGTACCAGCCTCTTGAGATAGTCAAGGGGACATGATGACATCAGGAAGACAAACTCTTCTTTTCTGTCTCAGAGTAGTTCTCATGCAGAAGCTTCAGAGTTTTAACTTATACCTGAGTACAAGAAAAAAAAGGGCTACTCAGAATAATACAAACATTAAGTGAGATATGCCATAAATCTGAAAAAGTTCTACAAACACCTCTTACTTATAGTTTCCAGCTGTCACTGTGTTCGTATGGATGAGGCTTGGACCAAATGAACAGGAGGCAGAAGACACTGTCTTCTCTGGAAATTGCCATCCTGTTTCCCTTTGTTGGAAAAATCTAAATTAGAAAGGGGAATGCTTCGTCCTTTTGCAATTGGATTATTGAAGTATAATTGTGATTTTTTATTGTGTTATTAATTTGGGAAATTCAGCAACTCTGTATTACAAAGTAAATTGAGCCAATTTCTCCCACATCCCTGAACCTAATTAATTAAATCAGGCTCCTAGTGCCAGTTAGGCAGAAATGTTTAAATGCCTGTTCAGTGATTACTCAGGAACTGGCCTTTCTGCTCAAAAATATCATGACACTAGGTGATTTGCACAGCACTGTTGCTATAATAAGAGGGTTGACAATACATCCCAAGGAGGCTTAGCCCACCTGGCCAGTGTCCTTTTGACTTAAATGTTGAGGAACAGGATGTGGATCATAGTTTCCTTTTGTAACAACAGTGATGCTTCATGGGGACAAATTCAAACCTTCATAGAATCATTTTTCTATGACAGCTGGAACGGAGCCCTTTTCTAACTGATCATGGCACAGAGAGGGGATCTGCTTTCTTGTCATTCTTATCCAGCATTGTGCTAAGAAAACCGCTGCACTCTGAACTCTTCTCCCAAAAAGCACTAATTCTGATGAGTGGGTAGCTTTCATATTCCCCTTCCTTTCTTCCTCCTTTCTTTGACTTTTAATTGTACGTACTGCACATACGCATTGTCTGCCTGGTGATGTTGGGTGGTGAGAGGGGAAATGAAATGAATTTGGAGGAAGTAGTTTTTTCCCTTACAGGGTGATGCTGAGTTTTCTGGATATGACATCTGTTTGCAGTGGTTAGCTATTCTATTTTAAGGCTGGTTTGAATTATATGTAATTTTATGCTTAGCCTAACTGATACCTTAAAAGCAAAGTTGGCCAAAGTTTGCATATGGGGTAGAAGATTGCAGGATAGAAGCTGAAAATGGGATGTTATTTATGAGAAATAACAAATCTAATGGACCAAATAACTATTGATAAAGGAATCATGCTAAGCTAGTTGTGGCTCAGACATGGGAAAACAAGCTAAATGTAAGGTACAAGGCAATGAGAACTATTCTGTTTAAATGAGAAAATGTGACCTAACATTACACCTTAAAAGTGCTCATTTCTGGATGGATTGCAGCCATTATTGTTTGAATATCTCAGGCTGTTTAAGTAATCAAATTAGCTTTTGAAAAGGACGCATGATAGCCGTTAGGCCATAACTGTGTGGTAGATTGAAAATATATTTCATTTACAGAAGCTCTGAGATAAAGTAAGATGAGTAACCAATACTTGCATAATTGACTTATTATGATAGCTTCATATGGATCCTTATACATTACTCTACATGTAGAGTAATGGTTCTAAAACTTGTTTTGATTTATAGCTGCATACCTGTTCATGTAGCCAGTACAAATCAGGGAAGCTAATGCATGCTTTATTACAGTGTTTCTTTTGGCCCTGGAGGAACCCTTGAAATATTTTTCAGGCCTCAGAGAATCTTTGCACATTTAGACTCAAATATAGGCCAGAAGTTACAAAATTATTATATTTGTGTCATGGGTAGGCCCATATATATGCATTAACAGTTTTCTTAAACTAAAAATAAAGAATGACTCTTACCTCTTTAATATGTACTTGCCCTAATTTGAAATAATTTTTTGAATAAATTGTGATCTCCCAGGGAACCCCTAGGGACCACTCACGGAACCCTAGGGTGCCACGGAACCCTGGTTGAGAAACCCTACTTTAGTAACTACATAAGTTGATGGACAGTCACATTCGAAATACTCTTGCCACAATCTACAAGTAAGTGTTCCAGTGACTGAACATTAGTCATGAGCTTTTTAGATGGTTGAGTTAGTGATAAAGAAATTACACAGTTCCAAAAAAGGTGTGTGGCTGCACCCAGAGGCATGAATGGGACCTGTTATCTCTAGCTTAAAAAGAGAAAAAATAACTATGTAGCAACAATGCATCAAGAATTGTGTAAGAATTTGTGGAACATCCCATGGATTTTTCATTTCACAACAGCCAAACACAGGTAATATTAAATAATATTAAAGGAAGATGAATTATTACTCAACGGATTGCAGAAGTTAAAGCAAAATGAAAGTGCAGCACAACTAAAAGAATAGCCTTATTAATAGAGCAAGTCAATTCCATTGGATTGTAGTCAGGCTAATTATACATACAATAGACTCATCTAAATCAATTGACCTTAAGTTAATCATGATTAATTTGTTCCATTCATTTCAGTGTGACTAGACTGGATCAAACCCAGTAGAAGCTTTGTTAATAGCATAGGCTATTTTTTCAGTTCTTTTTGAGCATAAGATTTAATTCTGGTATGCAGTAGGCTGGCCAGTATGAATTGAATTCATGGCTGCTCAGTACCAACGAAAGGACCCCTATCACCAGGTGAACTTACTGGGAGTATGACAGGTGCAAAAGCAAGCCAACATAAGGCAGCATTTGAAAGTTTGTCTCTTGCCTATAGGCAGTGCTGATGACATTCTTTGTATTAATCTTTGCTTCCACAGTATCCCACAGTATCCTCTTTGTTTCCACAGTAATATTAACAACATTTGTATTACAGTAGTTCAAAATTTAAGAACAGGTATCTTTACTACTGGCTACATTCTGTGAATTTTGCACAGTTCTTGAATCAAAAATGTTTGTGTGTTAATTAAAAAAAGTCTGGGTGCATATTACATATATTAACAAAAATGTTTATTTAAGTGAAAATGGCATATACAATGAACAATTATTTGCTGTCAACGATACCTATATTAATTGCATACAAACATGGGTATTAGAACTATGAAGGACCTGGCTGATCCTTTGCTTAGAAACAGCATTTAGACATCCTAGACATTCTGGGCGTCAGTGAACTGAAATGGACTGGAATGGGCCACTTCACATCAAATGACCACCAGATCTACTACTGTGGACAAGAGGACCACAGAAGAAATGGAGTAGCCTTCATAATTAATAGTAAAGTGGCTAAAGCAGTGCTTGGATACAACCCAAAAAACGACAGAATGATCTCAATTCGAATTCAGGGCAAGCCATCTAACATCACAGTGATCCAAATATACGCCCCAACCACAAATGCTGAAGAAGCTGAAGTAGAGCAGTTCTATGAGGATCTGCAGCACCTACTGGACAACACGCCTAAAAGAGATGTTATTTTCATCACAGGAGACTGGAATGCTAGGGTGGGCAGTCAAATGACACCTCGAATTACAGGTAAGTATGGCCTGGGAGAACAAAACGAAGCAGGACATAGGCTGATAGAATTTTGCCAAGACAATTCACTCTGCATAACAAACACTCTCTTCCAACAACCTAAGAGACGGCTTTATACATGGACTTCACCAGATGGACAACACCGAAATCAGATTGATTACATCCTTTGCAGCCAAAGGTGGCGGACATCTGTACAGTCGGTAAAAACTAGGCCTGGAGCTGACTGTAGTTCAGACCATGAACTTCTTCTTGCACAATTTAGGATCAGACTAAAGAGATTAGGGAAGACCCACAGATCAGCTAGATATGAGCTCACTAATATCCCTAAGGAATATGCAGTGGAGGTGAAGAATAGATTTAAGGGACTGGACTTAGTAGATAGGGTCCCGGAAGAACTCTGGACAGAAGTTGGCAGCATTGTTCAGGAGGCGGCAACAAAATACATCCCAAAGAAAGAGAAAACCAAGAAGGCAAAATGGCTGTCTGCTGAGACACTAGAAGTAGCCCAAGAAAGAAGGAAAGCAAAAGGCAACAGCGATAGGGGGAGATATGCCCAATTAAATGCAAAATTCCAGAGGTTAGCCAGAAGAGATAAGGAATTATTTTTAAACAAGCAATGCGCGGAAGTGGAAGAAGACAATAGAATAGGAAGGACAAGAGACCTCTTCCAGAAAATTAGAAACATTGGAGGTAAATTCCAGGCAAAAATGGGTATGATCAAAAACAAAGATGGCAAGGACCTAACAGAAGAAGAAGAGATCAAGAAAAGGTGGCAAGAATATACACAAGACCTGTATAGGAAGGATAACAATATCGGGGATAGCTTTGACGGTGTGGTCAGTGAGCTAGAGCCAGATATCCTGAAGAGTGAGGTTGAGTGGGCCTTAAGAAGCATTGCTAATAACAAGGCAGCAGGAGAAGACGGCATCCCAGCTGAACTGTTCAAAATCTTGCAAGATGATGCTGTCAAGGTAATGCATGCTATATGCCAGCAAATTTGGAAAACACAAGAATGGCCATCAGATTGGAAAAAATCAACTTATATCCCCATACCAAAAAAGGGAAACACTAAAGAATGTTCAAACTATCGAACAGTGGCACTCATTTCACATGCCAGTAAGGTAATGCTCAAGATCCTGCAAGGTAGACTTCAGCAGTTCATGGAGCGAGAATTGCCAGATGTACAGGCTGGGTTTAGAAAAGGCAGAGGAACTAGAGACCAAATTGCCAATATCCGCTGGATAATGGAAAAAGCCAGGGAGTTTCAGAAAAACATCTATTTCTGTTTTATTGACTATTCTAAAGCCTTTGACTGTGTGGACCATAACAAATTGTGGCAAGTTCTTAGTGGTATGGGGATACCAAGTCATCTTGTATGCCTCCTGAAGAATCTGTATAACGACCAAGTAGCAACAGTAAGAACAGACCACGGAACAACGGACTGGTTTAAGATTGGGAAAGGAGTACGGCAGGGCTGTATACTCTCACCCTACCTATTCAACTTGTATGCAGAACACATCATGCGACAAGCTGGTCTTGAGGAATCCAAGGCTGGAGTTAAAATCTCTGGAAGAAACATTAACAATCTCAGATATGCAGATGATACCACTTTGATGGCTGAAAGTGAAGAGGAACTGAGGAGCCTTATGATGAAGGTGAAAGAAGAAAGTGCAAAAGCTGGCTTGCAGCTAAACCTCAAAAAAACCAAGATTATGGCAACCAGCTTGATTGATAACTGGCAAATAGAGGGAGAAAATGTAGAAGCAGTGAAAGACTTTGTATTCCTAGGTGCAAAGATTACTGCAGATGCTGACTGCAGTCAGGAAATCAGAAGACGCTTAATCCTTGGGAGAAGAGCAATGACAAATCTCGATAAAATAGTTAAGAGCAGAGACATCACACTGACAAAAATGCCCGCATAGTTAAAGCAATGGTGTTCCCTGTAGTAACATATGGCTGCGAGAGCTGGACCATAAGGAAGGCTGAGCGAAGGAAGATCGATGCTTTTGAACTGTGGTGTTGGAGGAAAATTCTGAGAGTGCCTTGGACTGCAAGAAGATCAAACCAGTCCATCCTCCAGGAAATAAAGCCAGACTGCTCACTTGAGGGAATGATATTAAAGGCAAAACTGAAATACTTTGGCCACATAATGAGAAGACAGGACACCCTGGAGAAGATGCTGATGCTAGGGAGAGTGGAAGGCAAAAGGAAGAGGGGCCGACCAAGGGCAAGATGGATGGATGATATTCTAGAGGTGACGGACTCGTCCCTGGGGGAGCTGGGGATGTTGACGACCGACAGGAAGCTCTGGCGTGGGCTGGTCCATGAAGTCACGAAGAGTCGGAAGCGACTAAACGAATAAACAACAAAGAGGTGCCATTCTATTCAAAAAGCAGGAGTTGGGTTTTGCATCTGTTCCTTCCTCAGTCTTGCATATTGGCTTCAGCTGAGAAACAAAACCTTTCAACATCTTTATTGGTTTGCAAGAAAAAACACACAAGAATAAAAATCTGCAAACCATCTACTCTAACAGCTCGATCACCTGAACACATAAAGAAAACAGTAAAAACTTGAAGTTCTTATGTTTTGTCCCCAGCATTTTGTTTTGGGCTGGGACTGTTGTGTCCATCTTTTGATGACCAAAATGGCGGAGGACAATTTTCTGGATCTTCACTACTCTGGGTTAAAAAAAAAAATCACAGGTTTTCTGAAAACAGCATTTTTGTGTGGGAATGCTTTCTTATATAAATATTGATTGAAAGTAGTAACAAGCATTTCTGTAGCAATATCAGTAACTCTGGATAATAATTTTAATTTAGTGTGCCATTTATGACTTTTTGATCTGTGGGAAATGTATAAGTTAGATGCATATACATTTATACATAGGGTTGTATGGTAAATCTTGAACATAGGAGGCAAACTTACATGCCTTTTTATCAGCACCTCTAAGGGCCAAGCAACCTAATTCAGCAGCACGTGGAATTTTCCTTGTGATTTTTCTGAAAAGAAAAGCCAATGGTCATTGGAAGCTACAACTGGCAGTGAGCTGAAAAGTAACTAGTCTCCCTTACTAGTTACTTTTCTTTCAGGATTAGTCACTCAAGCTATTCCACCTACTCCTCTCCCCAGTGCAGGGGAGAATATTTGGGAGAAGGAAGGAAACTTCAGTACAGCAATTTTACAAAATTAAAATAGTGGTAAAAATGATAAAGAACTCTTCCCTTGAGCATGTGTGTGTGTTTCAACATCCTTGGTGGCATGTATGTTTCAACATCCTTCTTTTTTTTGTCTTCCAGGAAGAAGAAAATGGAAACAGAACAGGTACGTTGCTATATTTCTTTGATCATATATTAGGAGGATATTTCTGAGGCGCATGTGCTAAACAGAAGCTTCAAGGTCATCAGGGTGTTGATGGCCAGAGCATGCTCCTAGGACAACTCAGCCCATCAGCTTAACCTGCTTGTCTCCTGTGCTGCTTCTGGCTGTTCCTGAAGTCAACTGAAACATTTTGAGTCTTGACTGTGGCGGTTTGGCAACAGGGCTGGGTTGGTGCTCCGTCCAGACTACAGCCATTGCAGATCCTATTGGTTGTCCCCTGCTTCTTCTCCTTCCCATCAGCGCAGGAAAAGCAAGCCTCACTGGCTAGATTCTGTGTGGGTGGGTCTACTGCTGCTTTCCTTCTTTTAGGGATTGTTTCCTCCACGTTAGTCCCTATCCTTTCCCTTTGCGTACCCTTATTTGCACATTATTCTTTAATGCATTAGACTGGGTATTTTAATTCACCCATTCATTCTAATTGAAATGTTACTTTTTTTTAATGTTTGTCTTCCCTCCCTCCCTCCTGCTGAAGACAGGTTACATTAGCGTACTCTTTGTGCTTGAGCCATTCTATAAAAACATGAAGTCTCCTTTGAGTCAGGCTTGACCCCTGGTGATCTCATGGATGCATCTGCATAGTTTTATTGGCAGCAGTATAGAAGTTCTTTGCCATTGCTGCCTTCTGGTATGTTTTTTGATTTCCCAGTCTAGCCTACTGTACCTGGGATTCCCTACTAGACTTCTATCCACATATTAACCAGGCTTAACCCAGCTTAGCTTCTGAGCCCAGAGAAGGCCAGTCAATCCATCCATATAATTCAAAATGCATCTGTGATTCAGCTCTTTCCATCTGCAAAACTGCTGTAATGTCACAAAATAGAATTCTTGATATGCAGGCAAAGAACATCACCTTTATAAATGGTCTAAAGCAGTGAAAGGCATATTTTTTTATCTACGAGGATACAACATTAGCCTTCTGCAGTAGCCTTCAAGGGCCACAAGGAAGCAGGGCCAGGTCCTACCACGCTGTTTTTGTACAGGGGATCTCAATCTGGAGCAAGAGCCACACCTTTTTGGAAAAACAAAAAACAAAACAAAACACCACCCTCCAGTCAGGACTCTTGGGGTTTTTTGCCTTTATTATGTGGAGAGTAAGGAAACCATAAAACTTGTGGGCTGCATTCATTATTTACTTTGCCCTAAAGTAAATGACTAGGTAGTTTTTGGCAATATAATTTTTTAGTATAGGTCTCCCAATCCATCATAAAATAGAAGTCAAACAATTACAGATGTCCTTCTCTATGTTAAAATCACAGCTGAGTTTCCATTGCATATGTTTGAGTAAAAAGAAAAAAAAAGAAATGTGTAGTTTGTTTGGAAGGCTTGGAACCGGATATATTCCCATTGTACCATAGTGCTGTTGTACTCATGTATTATAAGCATCTAGATTGGCAAGTCCCTCTTCTCCAAAGCAAATCCACCCTTCCCTAATTTAGGTTCTTCCAGCTATGTGGACAGGAACCCCAGAGTTCTCAGCAATGCTCATGTTGGCTGGAAAATTCTGGGAAAGGATCCATATGTCTGGAGAGTGTCCAAGGCTGTCTTACTTTATTCTGGTTTGCAATCCTACCTGTACAGTATATGTCTCTTAAAAGAATGACATGAGATCCAGGTCCTGGAGTTTGAGGGGCAATCTCAGTATTTCTTCCAAAGTCACTTGAAGAGGATCCGTGTGAAGTCAGCTAAGTTTAATTAACCATGCTAATTTTTGTTCTCTTCCCCATTTGAAAGACAGGGTGCAATTCCAGTGCCTTGAAGCAGGATTCAGAACTGAGCAGACTTTGTGCCATCAGAATGCATCTTTTCTCTTCGTCCTTCATAAAAATAATTTGGCTTTTCTGGATGCTGCACTTAGTCACCTTTAAGAAGCAGGCACTGGGTACCGTTTGAATAGTCAAGTCTGGGCAGTGTTAGTGTAGTCATGGAAAACAGCTGTGTATCTTTTGGATTGTGTGATGTTGATGATGTACCATCAAGTCAGTGTCAACTTCTAGTGACCATATAGACTTTTTCCAGAATGATCTGCCCTCAACCTGGTCATTCAGGTCTTCCAGTGATGTACCCATCGTTGCTGTAATTAAATCCATCTACCTTGCTGCTGGTTGTCCTCTTTTTCTCTTTCTTTCCATGGATTTTATAATACCGTATGGTTATTTTTCAGGGAATGTTGGAATAGTGTTGTATGAAGTTCCCATTCCAATTAATCTCATAGACGCCTGCCAAGCAACTCAAAGCTTGTTGTCATAATTCAGGTCTCAGAATTCTGTGTGGCTTTATCATAGAATATGTAAATAATAAGACTCTTGATACTATATATTTTTTATTTTCATCATCAACATACAGCACCTCCACGGAACCGTCTGGAACCCATGGACACCATCTTTGTCAAAAATGTAAAGGAAGATGGGCCAGCACACCAGGCTGGTCTCCGAACAGGTGAGACTTGAATCTCCTTATCACAACTGTATGCTATTCTCATGACATGATTGACCCAGTTCCCCCATCCCCATTCAGTAGACTATCATGCACCATCAGCAAATAATTGGGGGTGTTGGATCTGTGTTGAAGCAGCCATTTTTTCTGCCTTCCTAGTTGTCACCTCCTGCCCCACTCCCTTTTCTTTTTTCCTGAACTGGAGCAGAAAGAAAAAAAGAAAAATTCCATGTGCCACTGAAAACTTTTAAGGAGTTATTTCCCACTTTTCTGTTCATTTTTCACTTCCTGAAGAGTAAAAATCAAACCAGAGATGAAGTGTCTAGGGAGATCCCATTTTCACTGAATATCTCAATTTTGTAAGAATTAAGGGATAGTTAACCTCACATCAGCAGTTCCCTAGGCACTGTTGATGGGACAGTGGACTAAGGTTAACCCTATGCATGGCTATGCCTTACCTCTTAGGAGGTTAGCTAATACACTAAGACCCTCTTTACTGGCCCACTTAAGAATTTTGTATAATATGACCATTATGTGGAAGTACCCAGAATCAATTCTCACTGGATTTTCTCCTCCTGTTTTCTCATGCTGAGCCATTTGTGGGTCTTGGTGTTAGTAAGCTAAAAAAGAGCTCTGTGTAAATGTGGGAAATGCTTCATGTTGCTGCCATATACAATTCATTTCCCCCAATTTTCCTGGTTTTTCTGTACACTGCAGTAGCCTCAGAAACCTGAACATAACTCTGATGCTATTGTGAATATAGTTCCCTTGCCAGACAGTAGAACTCAGACAGAATATGCATCCACTCATGCAGACTACAGATGCTCCCAGTTCACGTTCCCTTGAATGAGACATGGCTGTTGCTCACCTACATAGCCAGATTACCCCAACCTCTCCTTTTGCTTGAGAGAGAAAAATGTTGGTCACTTTAAAACTCAGGGAGAAGCTGTGAACTAAATTTGAGAAAGAGTGGGGGCTACCATTTCCCCACTGCCTCTAATTAATGTTTCAAATGCCAGGAAATAATTAAGTCCAGGCAAAAGGAAGTAGTGGATATTTGATTTAAGAGGACTGTATCTCTGTAAAAATAGGTGAAAACATCCTAGCTGGGAAGTATGCTAGGTTTTGTTGATTTTCTGTGTTTGTGATGAAGCATAAAGCATTGTTCCCTACCATTCTTTATTTCTCTATATAAATCAGGAAATGGTGTGGAATCTCAGCCTTCTTACCCATCTATCACGCTCTGTATGAAGATACCAAATTTTCTCTAGAATCAGCTTGTAGTCTTCAATATTGATTAAAACCCCTAACCAGTCTCTTTTTTAATGAGACTTTAGGCAAAAAGGAACCATTTATAGTAGACCTCCACCATCTTGGGGTCTGCTTAGAGCATTGTGTTTTCTAATTTTCCTTTAAACAGCTGTTTTATCACGATCTGCACAGTTCAGTAATGTATCCTAATCTTTGGATGTTTTCGTTTTGTAAATTTTAAAGTTTAGGACAGGGGTAGCAGTTTATCTTTTTAAATGAAGTTTTGTTTTTTTATCTGTAGTGAGATTGGTCTGTTTCCCAGCGAAGGAAAGATGGACTGAATCCTCTAATCACATGCCTCTATGCTACATGGCCAGGAGGTTGCTCTATTTAAATTTTTTTTTTGCATTTTTACTTTTTAATTGCCAGAAAGACGGCACAGGTTAGCTCTCTCAGACACCAGGGAAACAGAGCAGATGCAGGTGAGGTACCCTCTGGAAAATAGGAGGTGGCAACAGAAAATACCAGACAACAACTGTACCCCCAGACAGGAGGTGAAACCAGGGTATGAAGACCCAGAGGTCTTTTGGGATAAGAAGTTTGAGATCTCCATCCTTCTACTCTACAAGCTTGGCCATTGTGCTACAGGTGCCCTAGCTGATCCCCTCCATTTTCTCCTTCTGTTGGCCCTTCATTTCCAATTACTATTCTACTAGAAGAAATGTACTAATCATAGTTTGTCAAACTACTAATATAGTCATAAAGGTTTCCAACACATTTCTGTTTTCAGAGTCATTACTGCTGAAGTAGAAAACCTTTTTGGACTGAGTTGTATTTGGAATTTGGAAAGTATGGGGCAGAATGCACTCACTAAATGAGAGACTTGCTTACTCTGAGAGACTTGCTTATTCATAAATTCCTACCATGGGGGGCACTACCAGTCACAAAGCACCCATTTACCAAAAGTTGAATTAGACACTTCCCCCCAGATGCTTTTTATTATCTCAGTGGCATCTTTGTGGGGCCCAAAGGCATTGTTGCCAATAAATAAGTAAGATGTTATTAATTTGCTTTGCCAGCTTCCTATTTTTTTAAAATTAAAAGAATCTTTTAAAAAAGTAGATAGGGAGGGAGACTGTCAGTTTGTTAATATGGTATTGCAATGATCTATAGGCATTACAGCTGTGAATGTATTTTTGAAATATATGCCAAACATTTGGAATTTGTCACTGTATGAGGAATTGCAGATTTACCAAACATGAGGTGCAGCAATCTCTCTCTCACACATATTCTCCTCAATGTTGGAAAGAGTGTGATTCCAGATTTACAAACTTAGATTGATAGTAACCTGCTTTCTGTTTATAAATTGCCTCTCTGTCAGTGTAATGGAAAGACTGATCAATATTATTCCATGTGTTCAGGTGTTAACAATGTGTTTAAAAATGGGCCCAAATGATTTCCTGCATCAGTGATATAATATGCTTTTGCAGTTTCCTTCTTTTTTTCTATTTTCTGTTTGGTTTGTGTTTTTTTTTACCTTTTAATTAGTTTTGTTCTTTTTTAGAAATTAAAACAGTAACTTTTTAAAAAAAGCAATTACTTTATTCAAAAAAGCATCAGTTATATTTTTAAGTGATGCTGTTTTTAAAGTGCTGCATTTCTTACTGGAAAGCATCTTAACTCAGGTTTTTAAAAAAAAATAATAATATAGAATAATATACGGTTTTGTAAGTGTGATCAGTAAAGTATGTTTCCTCTTCTCTCTTCTTTGCCTTCAGTGCAAGATGTGATGGATGTAAGAAAGTTGTGCTTTCTCAGTTTCCCATCTTTTTTGCAGGAGACCGACTGGTTAAAGTAAATGGTGAAAGCATCATTGGGAAAACGTATTCACAGGTTATCAGCCTCATACAGAACTGGTGAGTTATTTCTACCATCTTGCCTCTTACAGAGATGTTAAAGATACCAGTACCATCCTTTGGACTTCATAGCACTGGGAAGCAAGGAACAGATATAATGGATTCTGTCAGTCAGATGGGTGAAAACACATGAAAAAAAAAAAATGTGTTAGGCCTAAGGTCACAGTCCTTGAAGCTGCCATTTTCCTTCTTTTTTCTTTTTTTCTCCTCTTCTCATATGCTGTGGGAGGATGGTAAGGCTATCGTACCCGGCCTGCAAACATTCTGATGACCACCAGATTGCAGCAAAGCATGTTGGCCTTAGAGCAGGGTTTCCAAAACTGTGAGGTGTACCACCTTTGGGGAGGTGCAGAGTCCACGGGAGGTGTGAAGAACCTTTTAGTTCATCGTTACAATAAATCCACCTTTCCCCACAGTTTCATCGTATTGTTTTCATTGTTTATTTGTGTTCATTTGGGTGCTTGGATTTTTAGGGGAGGTGTGTACCTTAAGATTACACTAAAGGGAGGTGTGATGGCAAAAGGTTTAGGAACCCCTGCCTTAGAGGATGGTGGCTAAGTCTTGCAGAAAAAAATAAACCTAAGTTAGTCATGTTCTCCATTGTCTTCTCTGGCAGTATGATTTAATTGGCCTTTGGAGGGAAGTACAAGCCTTTCCTTTGCTCAGAATTAGAATGGATTAATGCTGTCCAAATCAGTCTTTGTCCTGAGCTTGCTAAATATGGATCCAGGTTGCCACCATTCCAAGTTATTAGAGTCTGTTGGCTGCATCCTTCTGCTTTCTTCATCTTACTTCCCCTCATCTTCCAAATGTCAGTGACATGTAGAGAGTCAGTCTGGTCTAGTGGTTAAGGTGCTGGGCTAGAAACCAGGAGACTGAGAGTTCTAGTGCCGCCTTAGGTATGAAAGCCGGCTGGGTGACCTTGAGCCAGTCACTCTCTCTCAACCCAACCCACCTCACAGGGTTGTTGTTGTGGGGAAAATAGGAGGAGGAAGGAGTACTAGGTATGTTTGCCGCCTTGAGTTATTTATAAAAATAATAAAGGCAGGATAGAAAATCAACAGACAAAGAAACAAACAAACATGGGATTTGCCCACAGAATGATCACTGGGCTACTAACCATCACAAGTAGCCATTCCGTTGGATCTGCCAAACAAATTGCCATATGATTCCTTCTCTGCCCAAACTGTTTATTTTGGCTGCATTTGGGGGAGAGATCCAAATACAAAGCCTACTCTGTTGGTCACCATTTTGGTTCCTCTTTTTCCATTCACCTCAGTGGCCATGTCAATTATTCACTCTGCTCTCACTTATGTGACTTCAAGAATTTGAAATTTCTTGCCTTCCCCTTTCCTCCTGTTATAGATTTGGGTGGTAGGAGACAAAGACTTTCCCCTGTGGCAGGCAGTCTGTTTTCTTTAGAAGGGCTCTCTAAAAACAGTTTCAAAGTCAAATTAAACCTCCCGACACAGCCTAGTCCGCCTAGTTACTCAATGAGCTTCTAAATTCTTCTGCGAAAGACCCACCCTTTAACTCAGTTCTGGCAATAAGGGTAGAACTGGTCATCTGGGATGTATTTTCCCAAATCCAAAGTTTCAGAATTTAACCACAAAAAAAAAAGTGGTAAAAATATCCTGATTAGAGATGGGCACAATTGCCTTTTGAAATTCTCTACCCAACCTGAAGAAAATTGTTTGGATGATTCCTCAAAGTTTCTTCAAAGAAAGAGAAAATCTCCAGCAGTTTCTCAAGAACACGTCTCCCCCTAGTGGTTATACTAGCACACTTCTGAAAAAGCTCCATGGGAGGAATTCATTCAAGATGTCATTCATTCATAGGTGTCTGGTGCAAATCAGGATGACATGAAAATGGCCAAATGAATGTTGTGGTGTTCTGACATGCCCCCCCCCCCAGCCTTTTGTACTTGTGTCTTGACATAGCAAGCATATATGCAGCTTGTGTTGAGACACACAAGTTGCCATTTGCCTCCCATTACACCACTTCCCACAGATGTCCATGCAACCATTGGAATTTAATACAACCTATTGATGGCTGAAAGCGAAGAGGAACTGAGGAGCCTTATGATGAAGGTGAAAGAAGAAAGTGCAAAAGCTGGTTTGCAGCTAAACCTCAAAAAAACCAAGATTATGGCAACCAGCTTGATTGATAACTGGCAAATAGAGGGAGAAAATGTAGAAGCAGTGAAAGACTTTGTATTCCTAGGTGCGAAGATTACTGCAGATGCTGACTGCAGTCAGGAAATCAGAAGACGCTTAATCCTTGGGAGAAGAGCAATGACAAATCTCGATAAAATAGTTAAGAGCAGAGACATCACACTGACAACAAAGGTCCGCATTGTTAAAGCAATGGTGTTCCCCGTAGTAACATATGGCTGTGAGAGCTGGACCATAAGGAAGGCTGAGAGAAGGAAGATCGATGCTTTTGAACTGTGGTGTTGGAGGAAAATTCTGAGAGTGCCTTGGACTGCAAGAAGATCAAACGAGTCCATCCTCCAGGAAATAAAGCCAGACTGCTCACTTGAGGGAATGGTGGTATTAAAGGCAAAACTGAAATACTTTGGTCACATAATGAGAAGACAGGACACCCTGGAGAAGATGCTGATGCTAGGGAGAGTGGAAGGCAAAAGGAAGAGGGGCCGACCAAGGGCAAGGTGGATGGATGATATTCTAGAGGTGACGGACTCGTTCCTGGGGGAGCTGGGGGTGTTGACGACCGACAGGAAGCTCTGGTGTGGGCTGGTCCATGAAGTCACGAAGAGTCGGAAGCGACTAAATGAATAAACAACAACAAATTTAATTTAATGACAACATGGAAAGTCAACATGTTGACTTTCAGACAGATTTTTACACTAAAAGACAGAATGATCATACACACTTTTGGACATTTCATAACTGAGTAAGTGCAAGAATATCATAATCTACCATGACAGTTTTTCTGAGAACCTTTTCTTCTTTGTGAGAATTTCTAAAATAGATTCCGTTTCATCAGATTGTATGAAGATGGTTAGAGAAATGCAGAAGAACTTATCTGCTCACCACTAATCTTAGAAGAACAAGGTATAGCTTAAGCACACAACTGTGTAGGTGAAGAAGCTTTTAGTGAGAAGTTTTCTTTAAAACAGTGCAACCAAATGTTAAGATAGCGAAAAAAGGGATTTATTTGAGAAAGGAAATAACGAATACAGCACTCTAAGCTAACATTGCTGAAGTCATCTGGTTATCTGTTTACTCAAACAAAGTATTGAGCTTCAGAGTTCAAACAAAGTATTGAGCTTCAGAGTTTATGCAGAGATCCTTGCAAACTTGATTCAATATTTCACTGAAGATCTACAGGAGTCCCATACACAGGGCCGCAACTGGTGAGGGGCAAGTGGGGCATGTGCCCTGGGTGCTGCGCTGGGGGGGGAGGGCGCCAAAATAAGTGCCGGGGAGGCGCAAAAATGAGTGTGGAATCCATGTTTGCCCCAGGTGACACAGACCCTCGTTGTGGCCCTGCCCATACATATTTATAGAAATATCAGACCCTATAAAATCCCTTCCTGTCCTATCCCCCTACTGCTTTACCAAAGCCAGATTGTTGTTTGCCTCCATTAAGATAAATTCTTTATACGTCAACCCTAAAAAATATTTAGAAGTTATTGCTACCCATTGTAGAGCTCTGCATTTTCATTATTAAAATGGTATAGTCCTAATAATCATAATCATAATTATAATCATAAGTTTAATGGAGATGTATTTATTTCAATATGTTTACTCAGTTTGTCTATACTGGCATGTCTCTCTTCAAGTAGCCAATATTGGAGGCAACTGTAATTTTATAATTCTGGCTTGTTAAGAGTTGAGCAAGCCAGAGATATTGTTCAGACATAGCACTGAACAAACAAGGAGCAGAGGCTTTCTGACCTGCCTAGTCACTTCTCCTAACAAGAGGAGCCGAGCAAGGGCAACCAAGAACACTTGTTCATTCACAATAAGCCCACTGCATAGCCTGTTTTTTTTTTTTTAATGTGGCATTACTTTTAGAATCGCAAATGGAACATGGGGAGGCAAACCTGACCTGTGAAGGCAGTCTAAATATAGTGTCTGGGGAACGTGCAGAATGAAAATCAATCCAGCTTGGAATGAATATATAGATATATATAAAAATGCCTGGCCCAGAACTTCAAAGGCATGTGGAAAAAGACAACCTAGCCAGAGGAAAATAAACAGGACAACCGCTAGGCAGACATGTTCAGAAATTAGATGAAAATATTGCTCATTAGAAGATGTATACCTCTTACAAAAAGTTTGATGCGTACACTTTTTTTCTGCTCTTTCTGATTTGTGGTTCTCTTCCCAGTTGTCTGGGAGCATATGGGAGAAACTGGAGCTGGAAAAATCTTGCAAGCTTGATTGCCACCAAATCCATGACTGGCTCTGAAATTTGGAGCTGGTATTATTTTCCATTTCATAGGAAATGAATGGTTGACTTTCCTACCTGAGGTAAAAAAGATGAAGTCAAAATAAAAGGATTGGAAAAATGAGGATCTGTTTGGCCTAGCCTCAGTGCTGAAGGGAAGAGAAAATGGAAGACTCCTTAATTGGAACTCTATTTGTTGAATCCATAGTATATAATGTGGTTGCAAGATGTGGGTTCTGAGTCAGGAGATTGCTGGTGCAATTCCATCCCAGCTGAGAACTTAACATGTATTATGGGAGACAAATGGCAATTATTGACTCACGATTCTCCTTGCAGCTAAGGGGTAATTTCTACTGAAAGAAATGTGATGCAGTCTCCTTCTATTGGTCAGTCCCAATGGTTTTAATTCCAGAAACTCTGATTACCAGCGTGAGAAAAACTGTGTGGTGACCTGAGAGGGCTGGTGCCAAATCAGAATGAACAGCAATAAGCAAAATGGGCTATTACTATAATAAACATACCTTCTCTCTAAAACACTGTCTTTCCCCACCTGTACCTGCCTATGCATTTGTACTGCTGCTGGAGGAATCTCATTTAAGGAATGCATTCCCAAGAGAGAGACACCTCTTACGGTATCAAGCAAAGACACCCCTCCCCTTTGCCCTGTTGATCGTAAGCCATCCATTCATTTTGATGTGCTACTTTGGTTTTAATTCTCCTGTGACATTTAAGTTTAACTTCTGATGTTTTAGTTAGTTTTTTGTTCTATTCCTTTTTTTAAGAAAAAGAAGTTTCCCCAGTTGTATTAATAATTGAGGCTGGGTTCAGATAGACCAAAAAAAAAAGGTTGCAGTGCAACTGGTTTTCCATAAAGATGGAAGAGAGTGAGATATTATCAGAAAGCCATCTCTAGGGAGATTCCTATATTCTTAGATAGGATCGCATGAGATTTTGGCCCTGTTAAAATAATTTACATTAAAAATGTACTTGGGGCATTAGGCAAAATTGTCTGAAGGTATTCATTGCCTGGAAAGACTGCTGACCCCTGTAGTTAAATGTATCTGGAACCCCAAAAATGGAGGAGCATCATCGCTATCATGTGTATGGGTTTAATGGAAAAATACAATGCACAGAAAAAATAAGCATTTCCTTCTCTCCATTCTTTCTCCTTTATTCAAAAATCTGTTTTTCATTAAATGGAACACATTTTAGAGCAGAGGTGAGGCATCTATGTCTCTCCAGATGTAGCTCAACTGTACCTCCAAGCAGTTCCACCCAGCGTAGCCTATTGTGAAGGAATGGTAGTTCAGCAATTGCTGGTTCCCACAGCTTCCCCCATCCTTGCTGCAGGGTTTTTTTAAATATCTGCTCATAATGTATAGATTGTCTCTCATACTGAGCCAATGAGGGGTCACTTGGGAGGATCATGGGAGTAGGACAAATGCTTTTCAGTATTAATCCCATGAAATTACTACATAATTTTTTTTTCCTTATGGTGGTGCTGTGAGCTTAGTGGTGGATTATAATATATCATGTTTCATAGCCATGGTATGCTGGTATTGGTTTGGGTAAAAGAAATGTGATGGTGTATTCAAGAGTCAGCATACCTGGAGAACAATAGTGCCCTTAGATATTTCTAGACTCTGAATTTAGCAATCCTGTGTGTTTGTGCACGGAGGCTTTTTAAATGTAATCCAGCCAGATTCTAAACTGGAATCTGCCAGATGTATTAGATTACAACTCCTGTCTTCCACACCAGTATGGCCAAAATGATAATAGGCTAGGGATAATGGGAAGAGCATAGTCCCACACATTCGGAGCACACCAAGTTAGGAAAGCTGGTGGGAGTGTATCAAACAGAACACAAATGTGTTGCGGCAGCCTTGACAGTTTGGGGTCTAGATGTCTGTCCTAATGTCTGTCTTTGAGCGTAGCCCTGTTTGAGCTCTGTTACAGTGCAGTGCGATAGAGAATTCCTAATCACCATTAATCTGTTTTAAAATGCCTTCTCTCCTCTGCAGTGAAGATGCTTTGGAACTCTCCATTATGCCCAAAGATGAGGATATTCTGCAACTGGTGAGTGCTTTGCCAGTGCCAAGAGATACCCTCTTAAGCGTTGGCTTGAGAGCAGGTTGGACTTGATGAATGTTCCCGCAAGTATCTTTTGAAGGTCTACTTGTACATATGCATGCACAGAGTCACACACACACACACACAATATTGTTTTGAAAGAAAGAGGACCTTCATGGATGAAGCATTTGGGCCAAAGAATGGCAGATGGAAGAACTCTATGGTGGGTGTTCAGAGTAGACCATCAGGGGTTAAACAGTCTTGTTTTTTTTTATTCTTGATTAATTCTCTGTTCTGAATTTCTCGTTTCTGAAACCATTAAAAATACCTGTTGTTTCTACATAAAACATGCCATTGGCTCAGAAATTAGACTGCAGCAGCCAGAACAGTTGTTGTTGTTTATTCGTTTAATCGCTTCCAACTCTTCGTGACTTCATGGACCAGCCCATGCCAGAGCTTCCTGTCGGTCGTCAACACCCCCAGCTCCCCCAGGGACGAGTCCGTCACCTCTAGAATATCATCCTTGGTCGGCCCCTCTTCCTTTTGCCTTCCACTCTCCCTAGCATCAGCATCTTCTCCAGGGTGTCCTGTCTTCTCATTATGTGGCCAAAGTATTTCAGTTTTGCCTTTAATATCATTCCCTCAAGTGAGCAGTCTGGCTTTATTTCCTGGAAGATGGACTGGCTTGATCTTCTTGCAGTCCAAGGCACTCTCAGAATTTTCCTCCAACACCACAGTTCAAAAGCATCGATCTTCCTTCTCTCAGCCTTCCTTATGGTCCAGCTCTCGCAGCCATATGTTACTATGGGGAACACCATTGCTTTAACTATGTGGACCTTTGTTGTCAGTGTGATGTCTCTGCTCTTAACTATTTTATCAAGATTTGTCATTGCTCTTCTCCCAAGGATTAAGCGTCTTCTGATTTCCTGACTGCAGTCAGCATCTGCAGTAATCTTCACACCTAGAAATACAGTCTTTCACTGCTTCTACATTTTCTCCCTCTATTTGCCAGTTATCAATCAAGCTGGTTGCCATAATCTTGGTTTTTTTGAGGTTTAGCTGCAAACCAGCTTTTGCACTTTCTTCTTTCACCTTCATCATAAGGCTCCTCAGTTCCTCTTTGCTTTCAGCCATCAAAGTGGTATCATCTGCATATCTGAGATTGTTAATGTTTCTTCCAGTGATTTTAACTCCAGCCTTGGATTCCTCAAGCCCAGCATGTCGCATGAAGTGTTCTGCGTACAAGTTGAATAGGTAGGGTACTCCTTTCCCAATCTTAAACCAGTCCGTTGTTCCGTGGTCTGTTCTTACTGTTGCTACTTGGTCGTTATACAGATTCTTCAGGAGGCATACAAGATGATTTGGTATCCCCATACCGCTAAGAACTTGCCGCAATTTGTTATGGTCCACGCAGTCAAAGGCTTTAGAATAGTCAATAAAACAGAAATAGATTTTTTCTGAAACTCCCTGGCTTTTTCCATTATCCAGTGGATATTGGCAATTTGGTCCCTAGTTCCTCTGCCTTTTCTAAACCCAGCTTGTGCATCTGGCAATTCTCGCTCCATGAATTGCTGAAGTCTACCTTGCAGGAACTTGAGCATTACCTTACTGGCATGTGAAATGAGTGCCACTGTTCGATAGTTTGAACATTCTTTAGTGTTTCCCTTTTTTGGTATGGGGATATAAGTTGATTTTTTCCAATCTGATGGTCATTCCTGTGTTTTCCAAATTTGCTGGCATATAGCATGCATTACCTTGACAGCATCATCTCGCAAGATTTTGAACAGTTCAGCTGGGATGCCGTCGTCTCCTGCTGCCTTGTTATTAGCAATGCTTCTTAAGGCCCATTCAACCTCACTCTTCAGGATGTCTGGCTCTAGCTCACTGACCACACCGTCAAAGCTATCCCCGATATTGTTATCCTTCCTATACAGGTCTTCTGTATATTCTTGCCACCTTTTCTTGATCTCTTCTTCTTCTGTTAGGTCCTTGCCATCTTTGTTTTTGATCATACCCTTTTTGGCCTGGAATTTACCTCCAATGTTTCTAATTTTCTGGAAGAGGTCCCTTGTCCTTCCTATTTTATTATCTTCTTCCACTTCCGCGCATTGCTTGTTTAAAAATAATTCCTTATCTCTTCTGGCTAACCTCTGGAATTTTGCATTTAATTGGGCATATCTCCCCCTATCGCTGTTGCCTTTTGCTTTCCTTCTTTCTTGGGCTACTTCTAGTGTCTCAGCAGACAGCCACTTTGTCTTCTTGGTTTTCTCTTTCTTTGGGATGTATTTTGTTGCCGCCTCCTGAACAATGTTGCGAACTTCTGTCCATAGTTCTTCCGGGACCCTATCTACTAAGTCCAGTCCCTTAAATCTATTCTTCATCTCCACTGCATATTCCTTAGGGATATTAGTGAGCTCATATCTAGCTGATCTGTGGGTCTTCCCTAATCTCTTTAGTCTGATCCTAAATTGTGCAAGAAGAAGTTCGTGATCTGAACTACAGTCAGCTCCAGGTCTTGTTTTTACCGACTGTATAGATGTCCACCACCTTTGGCTGCAAAGGGTGTAGTCAATCTGATTTCGGTGTTGTCCATCTGGTGAAGTCCATGTATAAAGCCGTCTCTTATGCTGTTGGAAGAGAGTGTTTGTTGTGCAGAGTGAGTTC
Source organism: Candoia aspera (assembly GCF_035149785.1). Lineage (NCBI taxonomy): Eukaryota > Metazoa > Chordata > Lepidosauria > Squamata > Candoiidae > Candoia > Candoia aspera. The sequence goes on along the minus strand of NC_086156.1, from coordinate 80,880,777 downwards.
TCTTGGCAAAATTCTATCAGCCTATGTCCTGCTTCATTTTGTTCTCCCAAGCCATGCTTACCTGTAATTCCATGTGTCATTTGACTGCCCACCTTAGCATTCCAGCCTCCTGTGATGAAAACGACACCTCTTTCAGGCGTGTTGTCCAGTAGGTGCTGCAGATCCTCATAGAACTGCTGTACTTCAGCTTCTTCAGCATCTGTGGTTGGGGCGTATATTTGGATCACTGTGATGTTAGATGGCTTGCCCGGAATTCGAATTGAGAACATTCTATCGTTTTTTGGATTGTATCCAAGCACTGCTTTAGCCACTTGACTATTAATTATGAAGGCTACTCCATTTCTTCTGTGGTCCTCTTGCCCACAGTAGTAGATCTGGTGGTCATTTGATGTGAAGTGGCCCATTCCAGTCCATTTCAGTTCACTGATGCCCAAAATGTCTATCTTTAATCTTGACATCTCACCAATAACCACATCCAATTTGCCCGGGCTCATAGATCTTACATTCCAGGTTCTAATGGTGTGTTGATCCTTAGAACATCGGATTCGCCGTTCACCACCAGCACCGTCGGCCGCTAGCCGTCCTTTCGGCTTTGAGCTAGCTGCGTCATCACGTCTGGGGCTAGTTGAACTCATCCTCTGTTCCTCCCCAGTAGCATTTTGACCATCTTCCGACCTGGGGGTCTCATCTTCCGATGGTATACCGACATATCTCTGGTTGTACTGATCCATTTAGTTTTCACAGCAAGAATACTGGGGTGGGTTGCCATTACCTTCCCCAGGGATCGCATTTAGTCTGACCTCTCTGTCATGACCTTCCCATCTTGGGTGGCCCTTCACGGTTTAGCTCATGGCATCATTGAGGTGCTCAAGCTCCAGCACCACGACAAGGTAATGATCCTTTGCTGAAGGCCAGAACAGTATGTACTGCAAATAACATAGGCAGGCTCCACCCCAATATTATAATTAATGTTTTCTTTTGGGGAGGGGGTTGAATGAAAAAGAATACATCATTTATCAAGTGACTAGCGGTGTCCTTGGTGCTTGTTTAGGTGAACATTCCCCCTCCTTATTGTCATTCCTTCCCAGTACTCAAGGTTTTCAATGTGTGTTTTAAAATGATGTTGCCCTTCCATTCCCATCAGAAGACATTTGTGCTTTAACATATGTGCATTTTGTAACATTGCCTATTGCTATTTACTTTCAGCTAAAGCTTATTGTAGATAATATTCTCTACTGCAGGTAATGAGAAAATGGGACCATTTCTCCAGGCTTTGAAGCTCATCTTCATATATAAGACTAGAAATTTGCTTTTTTCCCCCTTCAAAATAAGAATTGAGATTTCTAGGTATTTCATTCTAGAAATTGTGCTATACTGTATGGCACACTGACATCTTTAATCTTCACAACATCTCCATCTGGATTGAGTTTGTGTTTGCAACAGGGGGGTGTTTTTTTTTGCAGAAGGACTATTCTTGGTCACATTGTACACTCAGGGTCAGTGACAACTGTCTTGCTCATGGCTCCTAGTGAGCCCAAAGAAAGAACTCCTGTATTTCCTTTCCAAGAAACTGGGAATGTTAAGAGACTCTCCCTTTCAGGGTTATTTAATAACATGAAGACAATGAAGGTGATTTACAAATTGGACTGTATGTCCCAGATTTATAACAAGATCAGATTCCCAGGGTATAATAGCAAACAGAGAAAACACTATATTAGTCCATGATTTAAAAAAAAATGAACAAACAACAAAACCCACTCTTACTGGGCCTTAAAAGGATGGACAAGCTTTGGAGTTCTCCATGGCTAGAATTCTAAATGAGGTGGTATTCAAGGCAGGGGACGAAAGTAGAGCCCCCGGACCTTCTGCTTGCTTGTATCATTTGATCTGATGTAGCTGGCCTGCTTCAGATGTTGCTGGCTTAGAAGTTCCAGCATTCCTTAAAATTGGACCTGCTGACTGTGGCTCCTAGGAGTTGGAGCTCAGCAACATTGGGAGGGTCACAGATTTCCCATTCCTGCTTCAGAGGCTTGGGGCAGCATGTTGCATTATCTGCAAAGATCCACAGGAACTTTGGCATTACTTTTTTCTTTTTCTTTCTCTCCTATTTCTTTTTCTTTATTTCTTTTTCACTTTCTTACTACTTTTCTCTATTCCTTTCTCTTCAACTCAAAATTAGTATTTTTATTCTGTTGAAAACATCGTTAATAAAAAAATTACACACACACACACACACACACACACTATTTTCAACCCCAGGAGCTTGGATTACAATAGCCTCTCGGCAACCTCCAAATCCAAATGAAGGCATTTTGGAAGTGCGTTGAGCACTACTTGCCTGCAATTAAACATTGGCAGAAGGGGTTACAGCCAGAGATGCAGTAACTCTAGGTCTGTGCAAGGCGCTGTTACCCAAAGTTGCTTTTGTTTTTTCACATCGCATAGCAAAGGAACCTTTGTGTGGCTTCCCCCTGCCCCGGTGCCTCACAGGGGTGTGTCGGCATTCCTGTGGTGCGGAAGCCGGCTTGGCCAGCCAATGGGAGAGGCTGGGGTTACAGAGTGACTCTTGACAGGATGCATGAAAAGACATTCTTGGCTGTCTTCACCCCTCCCACATCGAGACGTCCTAGTTTATTTCATTTTTTGGAAAGCAACACTTTAAAACGAAGATTGAGAAAGAGAAGAAATGTTAGCTTGGGCGTTAGAGATTCCCAGGGGAAGGGAACATTTCTCTTTTTGAAGAAGGGAGACCGAGAGTGCGCAACAAAAATATGGGACTAGAAATACAATAACAGAAGAGGCAAAGGTAATGATTTTAAATTCTAAGCATTTCATCCCCGTAAGAATAAAGGTTGTGGTATTTATGATGGGCCAGATCCTGGCCAGAACTAGGGTGCTTTTTCCTTGGCAGGCAGAAAGGCTGGATTTAGATCTATGAAGAAGCCTTGCCACCCCTGAACAGTACGTAGAATAGAGTGGGTATATATTTTAATGGACTTGTTGTCCTGCCTCAGGATTAAGCAAGAGGAGTTGAGTATTTAGTTAGCGTTGCAGGAGCTGCTGCCAGGCAGAAATAAACGCCATATAGCGTAGAAACTAGCCTTATTTTCCTCTCCTCTCCTCTCCTCTCCTCTCCTCTCCTCTCCTCTCCTCTCCTCTCCTTTCCTTTCCTTTCCTTTCCTTTCCTTTCCTTTCCTTTCCTTTCCTAGCCGAGGCCTGCTTTCAAACATAGCTCCTGTTTTGGAACTTGGCAAGTCCCTGGCTTGAAATATGGTTTCATCTAACAAGGGCAAGTTTCCAGCGTGTGATGGAAGGCCTGGGCCAGGAGCAGCTGAGAACTTTTTGGTCCTCAGCATGTTGTTCAGGCATTATTATTATTATCTAACAAAGGTCATTCCATGGTTTGCAGTGGATGGGTAAGGAAAAAGGGGCACCTGTGAGGTGGGATAGAAGCCACATCTGTATTCTTCCAGGCCATCTCTCAACAAATCTGATTAGACAATTTCCATTGTGATGCAACTTACTTTTCGGTGCATACACAGGATGTCCTAGTATGACTTCCAGCCTGCAGAATGTTAGATGTGAAATGAGTCAGCCCATTTTTCATCCTGAAGTTCGGAGATTTATACATTTCTTAGCTTTTTTTCCTTTCTCTTTCTCTTTAATGGAAGACGTAGCCTTACCCTGATTCCTTATGGTCATAGCTTCAGGTTGCTCTGAAGTACACACACAGCATCCATTTCTGTAAGGGATTTTAAGTATTAACAACTCCCTGGCAAATCTCCAGCGTTATTTTCAACTTTCCTTAAACTCCAACCACAGGAAATCTGGTGATTGAGAAAGGAGGGAGTTGACTTTAATACAGTATTCAACACAGGTTTGTAGCACGGTATGCTTAAATAAGGTGAAAAATAAATATAAGGCTGCAATCCTATGTTTACTTTGGAGCATGCACCACTAAACGTAATGGGAACTATTTCTGAGAAAGCATACCTAGGCTGCCACTGCATAACTTTTTGAGAATCATAAACATTCTTCCCTGATAGGTCTCTGACAATAGAAGTTAAGGGGCGTGCTTTTCAGAGTATTGGGGCTTGTTTTGGAGAGCTTTGGGGAAGGCTCCCTTGGTGGCCAGCCCCTCTAATATTCCCCATTCCTTGGGATTATTGGCACCCTGCTTGCCAGAGAACTGACAGGCAAGCAACATGTCATGGGTCTTCCTTGGTGCTATACCCACCACCAAGTTTCTTGCCTTCTCAAAAAACCAGTGAAGGGGAGAGTAGGCAGAGGACCACTAGCCACTCTCTTTCAAAGGTCTTCTTGGATGTTTTTGCATCCACATTCCTATCTTTGCTTTTGAATCAACCTCTGCATATGAGAGTCTATATCTTACCACATTTATACATTTAAAAAAAAAATTCTATGTCACTTGCTTCTGTTCTGTTGGCCAACCTGACATACAAACACACGTATACCAAAAAACAGAACTTAAAAAAAGAAAGAAAGAAAAATATGTTCTAAAATAATATGAACTAAAAGTTCGGCAACTCCTTTACTGCCAGCAATTGACTGGACTGCTGTGTAATTACACAGCACCTGGTGAATTTGTAAGTGTGTATTAAGGAAGGTGTGTGTGGCCATGGCAATGTTGGGAAGCTTCTTCTACTCTAGAAACTGGAGGGACTCTGTTGTCATGGAAGGTGCAGATAATAGAGTCTACTGGAAAGAGGATCAAGGAGCTGAATGACAGTGATGCTAACACATGTGAAAGTCTAGGGGAAGAGAAAGAAAGTCCCTCAGAGAGTAAGTTCAGCATGGGATGTGTACTCTGGACTTCCACTTTTAACTTCCAAAAACAAGTCAGTGGTTTGCTACAGATCCCTAGCATTAGCAGCTAGTTTTGCTAGAGGGCTAACTTTTGAATAAAATATGATCAGTTAAGGCACCTGTCCTCAAAACACTGAGGGAGTGCTTATCAAACTGACAAATTAAATAATTTGAAAATAATCATGAAATTTAGAAGTATGAAATTGTTCACATAGGAAACAAAAATCAAATGCAAACATACAGGGTTGTGGGGGTGGTAATTGGCTTGGTACCAGTAAAAAAAATGGAACAGTGGTTGATTGTAAACTTTGCATCAGCCAGCACTATAATATAGCTCAAAGGAGGCAAATGCAAATATTAGGCTTCATCAATTGAAGAATAATTCTCAAATTATGAGAAGTGTTCCGCTTGTTTTTGCTCTGGTCAAATCTGTACCTCATGCACTGTATCCAGTTCTGGGTACCACACTTTAAAAACGATTCTGAGACATTGAATACATTCAGAAAAGGACATCAAAGATTATCAAGGAACTAGAAATTAAGCCCCATGAAGAGACTGAAGGAGCTTCATATATTTAGTCTTGAGAAAAGATGACTTGGGGAGATACGATAGTGTTCTTTAAACATCTGAAATGATGTCACATGGAAGAAGATCAAGACCTGTTTTTTCTTATTTAAGAGTGTTGGACATGGATTATTTATTTATATATTGGATTTGGAGGCCTCCCAAGTCCAGAATGACTCTGGGCAGCTTACAGCATAAAACAGAGAAACAACAAAAAGGAGCATAACAAATCACTGATGGGGCTCCACAACCATCCTGCCTGAAAACCTGGGAGAACAGCCATGTTTTTAAAGACCTCTGGAACATCACTGGGGTGGGAACTACACAAATTTCTGGGGGGATATCATTTAACTTACAATTTAACCTATGGAAGGCAGATTCCAATTGAATATTAGAAAAAAAAAGTCTTGATGGTAAGAGCAGTTCAACAGTGAAATCAATTATCCAGAGAGGTAGTAGTCTCTCCTACATTGGATATGTTCAGTTGGAGGCTAGACAGCTGTCTATCTGAAAGCTTTAATTTCGATTCCTGCGCTGAACAAGGGGTTGAACTTGATGGCCTAAATGATCCCTTCCAACTCTGTGATATTTTTTTTAATTGATAATTCAGAGAAGTATTATCAATAAAAAAAATCAGAGTTTAAATACTCTGTGATTGTAAAATAATGTGTCCATATCATTTGCAACCTGTTTGCCTGTGTAGATAAACAGTTGACTCAATAGCTCAGTTTTCTAGACTTACCGATTTTTCCATTGTTCCTTTTTCCAGGCATATTCTCAAGATGCATACTTAAAGGGCAATGAACCATACTCTGGAGGGGCACAGAGCATTCCTGAGCCACCACCCATATGCTATCCTCGTAAAACTTATCCGTTCCAGTCAAGACCCTCTCCCCGGGATGTTTCAGCAGCTGAGACTTACCAGGGACAACAGGAGGATAATAGGCAGTCCTACCATTCAGGATCCTCAGGCCCATCTTCTCCTCTGAATAGCACTGTAATCCACAAAACTCATCCAAGTGCCTGGACTGAATCCAAACAGAGTTTCAGTAGCAACCATTCCAGTCCTGCCCACTGTACAGAGGAGGTCCAGTATGGAATGACTCAACGGGCACCTATTCCAAGGCATATCCCAGCTTCTGGTTCTTTCTCCCACTACTCCAATAGCAGTTGTCCAGGTTCTATAGCCTCCCCCTCACCTTACATTCCTCCCACTTACTCTATGCCCAACCACGGCTGCTATGGACCCCCCAAACATCTTCCTGATCATCGCCCTCATGGTGGATTGAAAGATGCTCACCGTGAGGGCAGGCCCTCCCGGGAATGCATTGGAGCTGGACCCAAATCTGTCAGCCATCTAGAATGCCAGCAGGCCTTGTCCAACTGGATCTCGAGCCAAGTGCCACGGCGAAGCTCTTCAGAGGAGCGGTGCAGTGCTATGCCACCTCGCTACCGAAGTGTATCGCAAGACCATCTGGGAGATGTTCCATCCTCCCGGGGATGGTCTCATAGTGCTTCTCAAGAAACTTTAATCCAGCCTTTGGCTCATGATAGCTGGAGTTACCGGGCAAGATCAGATAACTATCTGGTGAAATATGGGCAGTCCATGGAAGCTCTTGAACAGGCTGACTTGATTTCTCCTAGTTATGGGAGATGTATATTGCCATCAGACAGGTTTTACCAGCATGGGCAAATTAACCAAGCCCAGCCTAATCACCCAAATACTTGTATTCCTTCTGCCTCTTCCAGAGATCCTCCCTCTGTACATGTGCAAAAACATCCTTCTCAGCCCAACCTCCAGAGCATCGATGACTCTGGTTATATTGGCTACCGAAGCTACAGCCCATCATTCCAGCGTCGGACGGGCTTGCTCCATGCTCTTTCTTTCCGTGATGCTACTTTTGGAGACCTTCCAACGTTTAATATTTTTCAAAGGCAGTCAAGTCAATCAACACCATCTTACATTGAGAAGTCTTTGCCTACTGCCATGCTCCCAAGTGCTCCTTCTACTTGTCAAGACCCTTTCCTGGCCAGCAGCCCAGAGATCCTAATGGACCAAAGATCAGCCAAGCAGGAGAATGATGTGAAACCTTTTGAGCAGATTTCTCCATCCCAAGCTATGGAACCATTGCAGTCTGAAGCTGAGGAGAGAAAAGATGAGGTGGTTCTTCGACAAAAGCCCCCAACTGGACGTAAAATGCCTCCTCCTGCAAGACAGATGAATTTTGTCTTCCCCAGTGATCTAAAGGAAACAGACATTTGCGATCCACCGGTGCTGGCAGCCAGTAAAGAAAACAAGAGGGGAGTGGCCCCTTTGGCTACACCAGAGGATTCCCTTGCATTCATCCCATTTATTGGTAAGTTGACAAAGCAATACTTCATGGAAGAAGGTGATTGACTAGTGTAGAGTTGCTATTGTGTTTTACCTGGTGCACTATTTCAAGATCATTTGAAAGGTAAGCATAAGGCCAGTAAAAGTTTCCTAGGAAGAATTCCTCAGATCACTAGGATAGTGATTGATGCAAACCTATTCTTTCCTGTCTCCTTGCTCTGAGTGAAATTACTATTAAAAGAGTGAATGTATATTGGACAGAACTAAAGCACTTACCTGATAAATAATCACCAGGGTCCAAAGTGATCCTGTGATATCCTTTCAGTTCTGTGATTCCAAAATCACATTTCTCCTTCCCCAAAGCTCAACATGTTTGGATTAGATGGGCAGCTTCATGAAAAGTCCCACTGAGAGGAAATGAAAAGGCTTGTCTATGTTGTCATGTACTGTATAGCATATAGTATCATTTAAACAGGATACATTCGTCAAGATAGCACAACTTTTGTGTTTGTCTATTCTTTCAATGGCAAATGAAGCAGAAGCAGAGGCAAAAGCTATTTATGTATCTGTCCTTGGACCCAAAGAAGTTGTCCCTGTCCTTTATTTGTGCTTTTTCCTTATGTCAAATATATGTTTTTGCTCTTTTACTTGAGATTATTCTTCATAATCAATGTATATGTACAAGCTGAACCTCATGGGGATGTGTAAATCAGTTAGACAGCTATGTTATGTTAGAGTCCTAGAGTCTAAAGGATATGGTATTTCCAGAACAGATTTTTGTTAAACAATTCCTTTGTCATCTTCATAACATTTTTACAGTGATGTCCAAACATTACTAATAAGCCTACCATAAAACAATCCATTGGGGGGAAAGAGATAGAATAACTGTGCAGTGTTTAGGCCCTTCTGAGTTTTACAGAGTGGGTATATGGCTGTAGTTTACATTTATGGGAGCTGCACAGCTGCAGAAAGGCAGTATTAATTTTATTTATTTATCAAATTTTATCTCTGCCCATCTCCCCCCAAAGGAGGGACTCTGGGTGGTTTTGCCAGTAATTTTGCCAGTAATTTTCAGGAAATTCTCAACAACAGTATCTTTCTCTTCCAATCTGCCCTCTTCTGGCTGTATAACAACATTAAGAATGCTAGTAGCTTATTAGTTTGCAAACCAGAACTTGAATACAAATGGAGGACCCACAGTAATTGATGGATGTAAAGGAGCAGAGATGAAAGGGATTGTGTGAAGGCACTATTCTTTGCCACTGCGGTCATGAAGATCAAGACCAAGATGTCCTGAACCATATAGTCATGGGATAAATGAAACTTGCCCTAAGTAATTGTTGGTATTGTTTGCCTTCATGCCTCTTCCCTCCCTGGTTTCTGTTCGGTCAGGCTTTATCATAAAGACCTAAATAAGATACTTGCCACTGAGCTGGGTTAAACAAGGAGAGTGACAGGATTATCTGAGTGGCCATCTAATGAGATTGGATGGTTCCTTGTGGAATGGAGTAGGTCTTGATCTCCTTGAAGCAACAATATGCAGTCTTTATCCAGCTTGTCCCTTTACTTACGAAGAGGAATTAAACATTTGTGGTACAACAGGGGTTTCTCTGCACAGCATTCATTGTTATTTTTTCCAACCCAATGAATTGCTGCAAAGAAATTATGTAGAGGGGCTCAGGGCCCCCTGTCTGTCCATCATCACAATAACTCTCTGAAGACAGAAAGGAAATTTGGTATGAGGAGAGAAATTGGCAGAAGAAAGGTTGAGTTAAAAAATGGCCCAGCTTGGAATGTGGCCAGTTTCTCCATTTTAAGTCCTCCTCCTGATCATGTGACTAAGAGCTGTGCGTACGCAGTCTGCCTTGCACTTTCCAGCTCATACCCATACAGATGCAACACAAGAGAAAAGGAGAAACACACATAAGCACAACATTTAACATGGAAAAAATGCAGACACCTCCTATGTACACTGCTGGTGAAGAGGTTGAGAAGAATTCAAAAAGTCATTCTTTGCAGTGCCTAAAATATGAACAGGGGTCTTGTTCATATTTTAGGCACTTGTCTATAGAGTCAGTGTTGAAGTGGCGAACTGAAATTGGAGAGCTTGTACCCACTTTTTTAAATGATCTATCAGCACATTAGCTTCCCTTCAAATAAATACTGTATATGTACAGTTTATATCCTATGAAAGATGATTCCTCCCCCATCTGCGCAGAGAATAAGGGAAGGGGAACTTACCTTTATAAAAAAGGTGATAGGGGCTACTTGGCTTGATGCAAAGAGAAGGATGGAATTTGGGTAAGGTGTATGTTACTTTCTAGTTTCCTTCCTCTCTGTTTCTGTAAAACGCTGTTTCTTTACCATGACCTCTAGTCTACCACACCTTATGCCACAACCATCTCTTCTTCAGGTTGCTTCTCTCTCCTACGATTCCTATTTATATTTCAGTGTAGCTCATGTTAGGCTGCAATTCTGCTTCTATGCAGCTGTCCAGTACCCTGAATTTAATCACCCACCTTCGTTCCATCTCTTAGTAACCTTTTCCTAAAAATCCGCAGTCATGGGTTGTACCATTTAGAGCTGATTCCATGTTTCTATGAGAATCTAGGAAAAAGTCTGCCCTCTTTGATCCATCTTCCTTGCTGGTACTTTGAGGACTAGGGACCTTGAGAACTAGGTGCCACCATTCTTGTGTGGGTGTCACAGGAGCTGGCTTTTTCCCCATCTCTCACTGTCCCCTTCCTTCACTGTTTAAGATGAAACCCCAGTGGTTGAACATGATTAGAAGATGTCAACCAGAGATCTGGAGTGAGATATCATCACTATGTTGATGATTCTCAATTACAAATCACCACCTCAGGTCCAACTGAGTTGCTGTGGAAGTCTTGCCTCATTGTCTGGAGACAGTGAGCGTCTGGATGGGAGAAAACCGTCTAGAGCAAGGCGGGAACTTTAAGAGCAGATCTCGGACTTTGCTCTTGGAATAGTTTTTAAGGTTGGAAGAATTCTTGGATCTATAGAACACTGTCAAAGGTTGGTCTCTCTACTGTCTCATCCATCATTTTATGATTGTTCTGTTTCAGATGAACCAACGAGCCCCAGCATTGATCTGAAGGCAAAGCACATCCCTGCTTCATCTGTTGTTTCCAGTGCCATGAATTCTGCCCCAGTGCTCTCTGCTAGCCCTTCTTCACCTACCTTCACCTTTGCCATGAACCGCCATTATTCCCAGGATTGTAGTAAGTGCTTAACCAACCTAGCCTTCCTCGAGCGCGAGCTATCCAGTCTGGATTGCAAACATCCAGAAAGCCACTGGATGACCACAAAGAGTTAAGGTTTCTTGATAGCTTTGCTGCCATCTATTGCATGTCCCGATTTCTTCAGCCCATCTGGTAGCCCTACTTTTAGCTCAGAATATCAACCTACTTCAGCTAACAGTGGTGAAAAAAAGAGAAAGACTGGCAAAATTCTTGAAATTAATTAGTAGAAGTTATGCTAGCTGTTACGGAGCTCCAACCCTGTCTCACCATCTCTCCCCCAGTTACCTGTATGCAATTCTTCACTGCCTGTAATACCAGGCTACTGCTTAACTTAAAAGCAACATTTGAGAAGTTGAGAACTCTGTTTCAGAGTGTGTGTATTTTTTTGAAAGCACTTTTTGTTAATGAATGTTAGGGCAAGGACTCAGTAAGAGCAGTTTGCTAAAATCAGTACCTTTATTATTTGTGTGGCGAAAAGGGTGTTGTTGTTCCTGTTCTTTTCCTACCCCATTCTGGATTATTATGATAAATTGTACTTATAATTGGGAGAGTTGGAATATAATCTTGTTCAAATTAAAAAAATACAGATTCACTCTAGTTTTTTTCTAGGAGAATTTGCATAAGGATTTTCTCCTTGAAGTGATTTGCTATGTTAAAAAGGAAAAAAGAAAAGATGGCAGTATGTTTACAACAAATTCCTCTGAAACTGAACCATAAGGAGATGCAGCTGGATGGGGGAAGGAAACTTAGAAAACCAGCAGCCTTAAGCCTTAGACTTGTGAAGCAGTTATTCCTAAGTTGTGCCTTAGACATCTAAGGTAGTCATTCTTAAACTGTGTGCTATGAGAGAATTGCCTGGGGATGTAGAACACAATAATTAGAACTTCTACAAGCCTGAATTATTCAACCATGGAGAAGGTCTCTGTGCGTGCGTGCATGCGTGCACGCACGCACACACACACACAGAGAAACAAAAGGTAGATATTTCTGAGGGCAGGTCACTTTAACTTTTCTACATTTGCAAAGTATATTCTTAGAGCTATAAACACACAGAGGGTCTTCAAGTTAAATTCAGTCCTTGAATCCCAAAAAATCTCATAGTTACAAGAAATTTGAAAAAGAATTCTCGCATTCTCTCTCTCTCTCTCAATGCTTGCTTGCTTGCTAAATTTTGATATCATATGCTGACATGAATACTTAATATATGTGTAGAACATTTCTGAATACATATGGTTTAGAATCCATATAGCTCAACTTCTTCACATCTTCTTGCTTATGAGAGCAGGAAGGAGATGTAAGATCTGAACTGTACTAAGAACCAACATAGCATTTTATATTGTGGCCTGCATGCATTTGTTCAGATATAGATGTACCTTTAAGAGGAAGGATTACAGGTGAAAGACTTGGAAGTGTAGGGAAGAAGGACAAGGTAGAACATAACTTGCCTTTCTTGTGAACATAATCAATTTAATGTCCCTCTGTAAGATATTAGACTACTGTAGAACAAAAGGCCAGTTCGAAGTGTTTCTTCAAGTTCTCATAAAGAACTTAAGTCAAGAGATAAGCAGAAGGAGTGGAAATTATGGATTTCATAGAGTTCTTGCTGATAAAGAGAATAATCGGAACTAAACTGAAAAGAGGCAAAATCTGACTCTACATCTTTGATAGATAGAGCCCACAGGTGATTTATTTGGTCATGTATTTATTTATTACAGTAATTTGTGGTCAGCCTAGTTTCAGATTCCAGCCCCCTGACCTTCATGTTGTCTGTAAGGACACACCTACAGCTTCTCCCCTAAGCATGATTGCTTACGGGAACATCAAAGCACTAAAATTGGGGATAACGCTGCTTTAGAGCAAGTTCTTCGCACTTGCCAAAAAAATGATAGGCATTTCCCTTGAGGTTCTAATTACTGCTTGGTGCTTTAAAATATGCTTCTCTTATTTACCTCCAAGTGGGTTAGGATGAGCCTCAGTTTTTACAGGGTAATATTTATGAGTAATTTTTTCATGGTTACCCCTTCTTGTAATAACAGTATATACACAGCCAAATGGCACAGTTGTGTTTTTGACTGAAAACTTGCTTTAGACCAATGTAATTTATTCTGTTGCCTGTGGATTGGCTTGTAGAAGCTCAGGGGAATATTTTCTTCACATTTTCCTAGACATGGGATATTGACAGAGATAGGATACGGAAGGTCTTAGAGATGGAACTCATTGTTTTCCTCATGGTCAAAATTATCTGAGGTGGCTATATTTGGATTCAGAAAGTGATTGCCCCCTCTGGACAATGTTCCCATCCACTCTAATACATTTTCCCATCTCCACACAGCTGTGCAAGCCAACCTGGTGCAGACCAATCTCTGTGGATCCAGGTGCTTGAATGAGATGGACCTTTTTGGTCCTTCTATGCTGTTTGTCTTTGCTTTTTCTTGCCAACATTTGTCTGTTGTACCTGTCACAGGCAATATCAAAGCCAGCCGTCGGTCTTCCTACCTCTTAGCCATAACCACAGAACGCTCCAAGTCATGTGACGATGGTCTGAACACATTTCGGGATGACGGGAAACTTTTAAGGTGGGTCTAGTACCTTCTACATTCTATCCAGCATTGGTGAAGAGCAGTTATGTAAAGTGGAAGGCAGGCTAATTTTGCAGAAGGACTTAGAACAGTTTTGCTTCCCTTGAAGCTTACGTATGTTTTGTCTCTTGGCAAACAGGTTTTTAGAGCACTTTTTAAAAACTTGCAAAGCCTGTTTAGCAGAGCTGAAGTTGTATATAGTTCAGTTCATGCTTTATTACGGTCATAGACCAATACAATAATGGTATTATTCCGTAAGATAAACATAGTCATGCTTAAAGTATTAAAAACATATAATAAAAGATATATATTAAATTCAGGTAAAATAATTATCTCTCTAACTCTATATGTAAAATCTAATGTAAAATCGAATGAGTGATCTATTTTATCTATTTAAGTGTATAAAATTTTAAGAATATATTAGATATAAAGTATAAAACATGAAAACTACATAGCGACTGTGTTATAAATATTGATAAGATTATATAAAATTTACAAATGTATGCAAGACATTACAAAGGTTGGCCCCTCTTGGTGTGTCAAATCTTCATTGCTGTGGCGCAGAACGTAGCTACCTGCGCCGTAACTGCAGAATTTTCATCTATAAGCAGCAATTGCGTGTACTCAGGATCTGTATGTCCAGGATGTTTAATAATCAGCGGTGTAATAAATTTAGTACGAATGTCTTTGTAAAAGGCACAGTGCAAAAGAACGTGGTCTATAGTTTCGACCTCCCCTGAGTCACATGGACAAAGTCTTGTGGGCAATGGGCTTTTTTTATATTTGCCCTCCAATACTGCAGAGGGGAGGGCGTGGCAGCAAGCTAAGGAAAAGGCTCTCCGGTGGGTGGGAGTTTTGAGTTGATCGAGATAGCTGGCAGCAGAAGCAGTGTATTTTTTATGCTCAGGAGACAAGAACAGAGGGACCTTCCATATGTCTTCTTGCCTCTCTGTGTCCTTTACCCTTTGTTTTAACGCTAGCTTTGCTCGATTGAAGTCCATCTCGAAGAGAGTAGCTGTAGATCCTAGCTTTAATAGATTTGCATTAATGGCCTTGATCCATGAAGATTGGAAATTATCTTGAAAAATAAGAGGTACAAGGCCTTTGGGATATAGTTTAAACTTTAGCCAGAGGATAAGAGAGGCTAGGCGCACTCTAGACTCAACCCTAACCATGCCAGTTTCAAGTCGTAAGTATGCGTTTGACACGCATCTAGGCATCTGGAGTAGCGCTCTAATAAATTTGGCTTGTACTTTTTCCTGTGGTGTGAAACATGAGGGGGAGGGGCCTAATAAAGTCCCATATAGGAGTTGGGCTAATAACTTGGCCCGAAAGAGTTTAAGTGCTGCTGGGACATAAGATCCCCCCTGACATCGAAAAAAAAATTAAGATGACATTGGCTGATTGTTGTCCAATGGCTGCAGCGTACTCGCAGTGAGCCTTCCTTGAACCTGTAGTATGAATGACTACACCTAGGTACTTAAAGCTGGTCACTTGCTCTATTTTGTGTTCACAAATAGTCCATGAAATATGTTTCGGTTTTTTTGTGAGAGCCATTATTTTGGTTTTTTGATAGTTTATTTCCAGCTTCTTGCTGTCACAATAGTGTATCAAGGATTTCAGAGCTCTTTTAAGTCCTATGGGGGTTCTGGATAGAACTACAGCATCATCTGTGTAGAGTAGCGTAGCAATTCTTCAATCTTCTAAATTGGGGGGATTAAATTCTGGCTTATTTAAGCAGTTCACCAAATTATTGATATAGAAATTGAAGAGTGGGGGGGGGAGGAAACAGTGGTTTCTCTGTTAGACATCTCAAACTATCTGAGACAGCTATTGTCTGCTTTCAGCCTTTGGTTTCTATAGCAAAAATAAATCCAAGACTTGTGTGGCACCCTAAAGAAAAGTGAATGTCTATGTGAATCTTTGAAAATGTGAAGATAGAGTTAGATATTTGGGTTCAGTAAATAGCACTTTTTAAAAAACTGCCCCCTGAGTTATTTAACCAGAAATGCCAGTTAAGTAGTCCTCCTCACACATGAAATTATGTGTATACGGTCTGGGGAGTTGTTAGTGCTGAACCCTTTCTCTAAGACATGTTTTTGTGTGTGGTTTTTTACATGCAGATTTGGAATTGACTGATCCCATAAATCTTGCAGCATTAGTTCTCATAAGCCAGTGCCTGTTTTATTAGGTGCATCTGGCTAAATTTACTAAAACTTCATATTCTAAGAAATGAAGGATGCTCAGTGAAAGGGTCCTATTCAGTGGACACAGCTAGCTAGTTCGCTTTTTTACTTTGTATTGTTTCTGCTAACCATGCACACACTGTGTCTGCAGGAGGTTGCCAAGTCGTGTGCCAAGCCTGCGTATGTTAAGAAGCTTCTTTACTGATGGGGTGAGTATTTGTGATCCTCTCTTTAAATAAAAATGTGAATAGGTAGATTTTGTTTCCTTCTTTCCCTGTATTTATTTATTAAACAAATTTCTTTCCTTGTAATTCGGGAAAATCTAAATAAAGATTTAGAAATTTGCCAACACCATACTCAAAAGCAGTCTTTCTAGTTCCTCGTATATGGATTAGAAAGATGGCAGGTAACCCCCTCGCCCCCCCCCCCCGCTAAGGGACACATTCCTGGGACCTCCATGGGCTGCAGATGCTGTCACTGGAAGGTGCAGGGGTTGGAGTAATTCTGGTCTGTGACTGTATTAAAGATTGGTTGATTGCAGGGGTTGGATTTTTTGGCCCATTTTTTGTGATGGGGAGATTACCTATTAATATTTTTCTGAAAAATTAATTGTCACCTTTTAGATCTTCATAATTTTTTTCATATTTTTACCACTGAATAGCAAAGGAGCTCTATGGGTCCTACCGATATTTTAAGGGAGTCTGAGTGAACAAATACCATCAAAGTTTGGTGTTGATTTCATTTATTTTATAAATAATGTTATACAACAGAAAATGTCCCAGTATGAAAAAATAATCAACCCTTTTGTTCAGTCAATGCAATTAAGTGGAAAACTAGTGCCCACTGAGTGAGTACTGTATTAAACCGTCAGGGCTGATCTGGGCCAGCCCTGCTTTATCTAAATCCCAGGCTTTGGCTCCCATCATCAAAGTGAATTTCATGCCCTACAGATTCTAGAGGCATATCATGTCCTATTCAAAATAAATTACTGAAGACCTCCATAAAAAAAAGTCAATGTCTAAGCATCAGGAAAAGTTCACAAAATCATTTCTAAGGTTTGGGGTCTTCAGCAATCCACAATTAGACACATAGACTTGAAATGCAGAAGATTTGGGACAGTAGTGGCTTTTCCTAAGAATGGTTTTCGTATAAAAATTACTTTAGTGCAGCATAATATGATTCATGAAATCATAAAGAACCCCAGAATAAGATCCAGGGATCTGCAAGATTTCTCACCTTTGATGAAGTCAGTGTTCATAATACCACCATCAGGAAAGCATAGGTATGTGTGAATCATGAATGTAACATGGACAAAAATGGGATTCATGAAAAGGTAGCAATATGGAAGCCATGGTTTATTAAGAAGAACATTGATATTTGTTCCCAAGTTCGCCAAAGAGCACCTGGATGACCCTCCAGACATCTTGGTGAATACTCTATGGACCGATGAGTCAAAAGTATAACTTTTCAGGATATATGGGTATTGTTATATCTGAGAGAAACCGAACACTGTATTCCACAATAAGAGTCACATACCAGTGGTCAAGTATGGAGCTGAAGTGTTATGTCTGGGGGTGCTTACCTCTCCCAGGGTGGATGATTTGCCATCAGTGAAAGAAGCATGAGTTCTGCTGCACGTCAGAAAAATCTGCAGGAGAATGTTAGCCTATTTGTCAGCTGAAACTGATGTGCAAGTGGCTCATGTAACAAGACAATCCCAGCATAAAAGGAAGTCTATAAGAAAATGGGTGAAGAAAAATTCACTGTTTTAGAATGATCAAGTCAAAGTCCAGATGTAAAACTCATCAAAATATTGTGGCTGGACCTGAAACAAGCAGTTTATTCCAGAAAACCTTCACCATGGAGGAATGGGCCAAAATTCCTTTACAGAAATATGAGAGACTGATCACCAATTATAGGAAATGTTTGATTGCAGCTAAATGAAGTTCATCCTGTAGCTGTCGAGCTGATTACTTTTCCACACTGACATGTTGCATGTTGGAAGATATGTGGATCCACCACTGAAGAGGTGTCAATTAATTATGAGATGGGATTGGGGTTTATTGCATGTGGTCTTGTTTTTGGGGAACAATTGTATGAGACTGAATTAGCTTTAGGAAGATGGCAGCATGTTGGGTTGGTTTAGATTTGAATCAGTGGCCAGTTGACAATTGCCAGAACAGTTCATGAGTCCTGTTCCCAGACATACATTCCTTCTTCCTTTCCATCCATACTTGGTACAAAAGCCCGTGTCATGTGGTAGTAAGCCTATTGAAGTACAGTATGTCAGGGAAGCTCAGTTTCAGTTACTGTGTGTATCTAACTGTGTGACTTTGATCTAGTCACTATCTTTCAACTCAGAATTACAATCAATCAATGAATGTATCTTTCTTCCTTTCCCCCTTCCCCAAAATAAGCATATTCTCATTTTGTCTATTCAGGCAACATTCTGTTTGGCTAGGCAGTGGTCCCATTCTTCTATTTAATCACAGCAACTTTCTTCTCTATATTCAGTCAGCTCTTTTCTCTTTCTTCTACAGTTAAAGAGCAATGTTCTTTTCATCCACTCATGATATTCATTGAACTATGTTTTCCTCTCTTCTGACAGTCTTTGGATAGCTTGGGTACCTCTGAAGACACACGTTCAAAGCGGCATTCAACCTCTGATCTTTCGGATGTCACTTTCAGTGATGTGAGGAAAGAGGGCTGGCTCCACTATAAACAGATCCTCACCAAGAAAGGCAAAGTATGCCTGAAATGTTCTGTAATGCTGACCTTAAGAGAAAGGAATAATGTGGGGTTTTGGTGGTACGGGGTATCTGTGTTCATGTGCATGGTAGGGTGTGAGGCGGGAAGAATTTTAATTTCACAAACCCATAAAATCTGAACTTGTAATAACTAATCAAGAATGAAATATTTGGGTCGTAGCAGAGATTACAATTCAGTAAAAATACCCAGTGCATGGGTTGGAACAAATTAAGTTAGTTGAAATAAATTTGTGGCAATTGTTGATTTCAGTGAGAATTAAGTATTGGTAGAAAAGGCAAACTGCATGAAAAACTGAATTTAAACAATATTATCTTTTATATAAATTTGTAATCTAACCATTTTGAGAATATTATGTGCAGTAATGGCATATAGTATAAAGGGATAATCATTACTGGTGTACAACTAAAAGGGATTGGAGCACTACCCCTCTTGGTTGAGATTAAGGATTTTAAACCAGAGGTTAAAGGATCTTAAATCTGGCTTTTGATCCATAGTGGGTTGTTTTGGTCTTGAAATGCTGTTAGATTGCAGCTTCTGTTATCTGTGACCATTGACTATGATGACTGGGGTTAATGGGAGCTGGAGTTCATTAACATCTGTAGGTGCACATATGTTCCTCCCCTTCATCTAAAGAAAAGATGGCTGAAAGGAGACTTAATAGAGAATTACAAAATTACTCCTGGTGGAAGAAAATAAGAATATGCAGATATATTTTTCTTCCCATAATATTGGAACTGGGAATAAACCAATGAAATTGATTGGCAATAAGGAAGTGCAATTATCATTAGGAATTAGCTGCTTCAAGGTGTGACCCTATCATTTGAAATTGAAGTGGGTAGTGAGTAGCAGCCATTGACCTCCTACTGTGACACTAATGGATTTTTCTGTGGGAAAGAGTATGCTGGGGTAGGTGGATCTTCTATATACGATTCAGAAAAAAATCATTGTATGTTCTTATTGTTTATTAATAAACAGATGTACGGACCTAGTGCTGTTCCTTTGGTTTGGCCATCTTTCAGTCTTTCAGTATGAAATTATGGGCAAGTGGCATCAATGATTGTTTCTATTTTGGGGCTGCTGCTAACAGGCGGAGGTAAATCAAGCTGGGCATTCCAACAGGGTTTTGTTTCGTATTATATGCGAACAGAAATCCCTGACTTGTCTGGGCTTCAAATTCTGGCTTATAATGTCGGAACCAGACAAAGAACCTAATTCTGGACTTCCAAGTTTAGCCTCTTCACTGGTAGTACGATTTAAGCAAGAATGATAAAGAAGCATGCACAGTACACTTGCTTGATCACAAGAAGCCTGAAATATATCTCAGAATTGCCAAGGAAGAGGGGTTCTGTCAATCCACAAGGAATATAACCAATAACATTGGAATTTTAACAAGGAAGAGGAGGGTGAAACTACAATTGATAAAATAGCAGTAAGAGCCCTTCCTTGTCCATATAATATGTGAAATTTCTGATCTGATGCAACATTATTGTCACAGGGTCCACTTGCTCTAAAAATAATACTGTAAAGGTCTATATTTTAGAACAGGTTTCCCTTCTAGTAGGGAATGATAGCTATGTATTGATATGTGTTCCATGCCAATTCTTGGAAATAAATCTTTGCTGAAATATTTTAATATGGAAATAGATTAATAAGACAGTTTTACAAAGAAGCAGACACATTCCAGTGTGCTTGGTTTGAATTTCAGAATTATGTGTTTAGAAGTTTAACTCCATAAGAGAAATCTGTTCAATACTACAACAGGGATTTAGCTCTTGAAAACTCTTACTCAGTTTATATTGCATTCCTGTATTTGCAGAAGACAAGTTTAATTTCAGCACAATGGTGGAGTACAAACTTTGCATGCAAAAGGCACTAGGTTTGATTCAGCACATTTCTAGGTAGGGCTTGGAAAAGACTCCAGTCTGAAATTTTGGAGAGCTGCAGGAAAGATGCTACTAGTTGTTTGATGTAAGTCAAGCTTTTCATGCTCAACAGATGGAAGGTTGTGGGTAAGAAATGAAAGTTAATGAAATTAACCCAACATGGCATCTGGTTTTGAGTCAAGTGTATCTGAGTCAAGCTTGTTACAGTCTTCCTTAATGTGGGCATCCTCTGTGGAATTGCAGACTGGGGGGTTCTGGAAATTGAGGTCCACACGTCTGCCCAGGTTGGGAAACACTGGAATGCATCCATCCCCTGAGCTGACATGTTGACAGAATTTGCATCATTCTCTCATTCTGTTTTTTCTATACCTCTCCCATGCATCTTTCTCTCTTCCCCACTCCTCTCATGCCTCATTTCTCCTTTCCTCTCCCCTCTGCAGAAAGTTGGCGGAGGCATCCGGCAGTGGAAGCGGGCCTTTGCTGTTCTGCGTGCGCACTCACTCTACCTATGCAAGGACCGGCGGGAGGCTGTGGCCATTGCCCCGCCCCCAGGTGAGGAGGAGCAGCCACCAATCAGCATCCGAGCGTGCCTGGTAGACATCTCCTACAGTGACACCAAGAGGAAGCACGTCTTCCGGCTGACGACCGCTGACTTCTGTGAATGTCTCTTTCAGGCCGAGGACCGGGATGACATGCTGGCCTGGATTAAAGCCATCAGGGAGAGTAGCAAAGCCGAGGGCGAGGTGAGAAGTGGTACTCCTGGTGGCTGGCTCTTCCGCCACTGGCTCTATGAATGCCCCTCCGTTAGTAGTCCCATCCTTGCTTTCTCTTAGTTTATCTTCTACCCTTGGGAAGACTCCAACTGCAAATGCCTCATGTAGTTACTAGTTACTAATAGTTTGTATAGCTAAGGACAGCCAAGGCTCTCCTTTAATATATCAGGATCTCTGGATACTTTCCAGCATTGCAACAGCTGAATGGAAATATGCAGGGACTGTGCACATGAAGCCTGCAGAGGCTGCTGGACTACACTCCCCAAAGCTCCAAACAGAATAGCCAGTGGCTGCTGGAACATATCCTAAAAGCCACCTTTGGAGGGTCGTGGTTTGTGTGCATGTGGCTTCTTTGGATTGTAAAGCTTGGGAATGAATATTGTCTATTTCACAAGTTCCAATCCCAGTTCCTGAGTTCTATTCTACTGTAGAATTTCTGGTGGAAGCTCCAGCTGGTTTATTATGGTGACCTCTGCTGGTCATCTGATCAAATTAAGGTGCTGTTTTCAGCTGTTCATACAGTGAGCAGAATCGATGTTTTTTTTCCAGGCAGTCCTTAGACTTCAGGGCAGAATGTGCAGGCATCTCCTCTCCTACAATACTAAATAGTTTCCTCCCTGTATGTAGGAACATGGATTCTAGCCTAATTTACTACATAAAGAACAGAATGACTATTGGAACTGTCAGGAGTTTTTCATCAGTAATTCTAAAAAGTCTTTTGATTGTATTTTAACTTTATCCAAGAGAGTTGGCAAAAAGTGACTGTTTCAGTCAAGTACATAAAAATTAATTGAACTTGTTGGTCTTTGAGATGGGAGTTACCTGGATTCTCATATCCCTTGTCTGTTTTTCTCCCTTCCCTTCTGTATTCCTTTTCTTATCACCAGGACCCTGGGTTTGCAAGCCAAGCACTGATCAATAAGAAACTAAATGATTACCGAAAAGTGAGGTAAGTTACTTACCATCTTACTATCTTTCAGATTTGCCTCTCTTTCTACCAAAAACTGAGTTTCATATTTCTGAGTTGATAAATCTGAATCTTGTCTATTCCATTTGGGGAGTTCAGGGTGCTGAATACTCCTCCAGTAAAAAAATATTGCATAGAAAACAAACTTTTGTTAGAGTGAAGCTGGAGCCCTTCTCAACCTGATCTATAGATATTTTTAAGATTCAGGGATTTGTTTTCTAAAAATGGAACATTTTATTGATTAAATTAATCCCTGTTTGTAAACTGAAGTTGACAAACAACTTACACCTTACCACTTTAGGACACAGTCTCTCTTTGGGAATTTATTTCAGGAAACTGAAAAATTAGAGAAGAGAATGCTATGTATGCCACCTTTAATTATTTAAAATATGGGTTTAGGACATCTTATATATTACCATTTTCAAATTATTAGTTTATAACCTAGTCAATGAGGGTCAGTTTGTGAAGGGACTCTGGATACAATGATCTAAGCACCTTAGTATGTACAAGCATGATGCATATGATTTTTCAAATGGTGGGGTGGGATTCTTTTTTGCAAATAGACAGCATTTGGGGAGTGATGTCTCATCCTATAGCATCCAGGCTTCTATTTGCTTCCTTTTTGTTTTCCCTTTTATTTTTGGTTTGAACTTCATGTGTGAATAGCGGTCAGGGACAAATTAAAAAACACACACGGAATAACACTGCATCTATAAAGATAAAAAACCGAAGCCACTTCTGTAATCTCTGCTCCCAGTCTTGACAGGGTAACTGTCATGAGTACTGATGGCGAGTAGGAGGGGGCCCCTATCCAGGGTGGAAAATGCATGCGTAGTACTGAGGAATTAAGCAGCCATTCAAAGAGACACAGATCAGACCTGCCTTAACTCTTGGGGTTTATCTGTCTGGGTGTCATGAGTAAGGATGGCGAGCAGGGGGCTCCTTTCCAGACTGTTAAGCGCATGCGTAGCACTGAGGAATTGGTGAGCCATTCCAAGAGGCACAGATTGGGACCGCCTTAACCTGCGGGGTTTCTATGGCTGGGTTTTTCCCACGCTTGTTCAGTTTGTTAGGATTACTGTTATGTATTAGCAATAAAACATTAGAGAACAGTTCCCTGTCTCAGAGTGTTTCCTGGGAGTCAGGACACTGGGTTTTCCCACGCTTCTTCAGTTTGTTAGGATTCTGTCTTATGTAGCAGTAATAAACACTAGAGACCTACTCCTTGTCTCAGCGTGATTCCTGACTGTTAGGACATCAATCCTAACAAACTGAAGAAGTGTGGGAAAACCCAGACAGATAAACCCCAAAAGTCAAGGCAGGTCTGATCTGTGTCTCTTTGAATGGCTGCTTAACTCCTCAGTACTACGCATGCGTTTTCCCCCCTGGATAGGGGCCCACTCCTGCTTGCCATCAGTACTCATGACAGTAACTCTGATTTCTGCATTGGTACTCCCAGAATGCACTTCACTTCTTCAGGTTTTGCCATCAAATCAAAGAGAGTCTTGGAAACCAAAGCCCTCTCTGTGTTTGTGTGTGCAGAAGTGTATCGTGGGCTACTCCTGAGCCTTGAAGTAATTTCTTGCATGGTCTTTTTTCCTTTCAGCTCCTCTGGGACCAAACCAGACTCTTCCCCCAAAGGTCTTCGAGTATCAGGGATGAAGTCAGAAGGACTGAAGCAAACAGGAGTAGCTCCACTCTGTTCCCCACGGCAGGATGCAGTAACAGTAAAAGGTATGGAAGGCTTGTGCAATTGCTACAGGAGGAGGTGTGTGTGGGCTGTAAGAAATTGTCTACCTTGCAAGCTACTATATAGACCCACTTTCTCTCATGACACCATCTAAATGTGCTAAACTACAGCTCCCATTATCTCCAGCCAACACCCATTTCTGACATTTTGTATTCTGATCCTGCTTCCTAATTTCCTAATCTTCCTAATCTTGTTATATAACCACTTACTTTAATTAATCTATTACTATGTGCCCCACCTTTGTTCCTAAAGTAGCTACCAAATTTTGTTTATGAAACAAGAAACAACTATGAGCGTTGATCCAAAGCCAGAGTGCTATCATAATGGACTCTGTTGGAGACTTGGATTCAAGTCCTATTCAGCCAGGGACTCACTTGATGACCTCAGGGGATCAGATGCAATTTCTTATCTGCATTTTTTGTGAATTTATTTTTTTAACAGTTTTCTTATGAGTGACATAAAAAAAAGAATGCATAGCAGAGATTCCTAATGATAGCTTTAATTAATAATGTTCCAAGAAGCACCTTGTTACTACACACACTTCTTCTCATCTGAATCCGTTTCATAAAGATGGGTTCAAATACATGCATATTCATATGATGACCTGTAGCAACCATTGGAGGCCAAGCAAGACGCAGTGGATTCGGCTGATTTGATGGAGGTGCCTGCATGCACATTAGAATCTGACATCAACCGAGATAAGGTTGCCAGAGACCAAGGGATAAAGCCTTTTTCAAGGTGTTTTTCAAACATGGAATTACTTTAAAAGGATTTTTGTTCTCCACTTTTTACAACTACTTTTACTTGTACTTTTTACAAATACTTATACTTTTTAATTTGGTTATAAAATTGTTTTCATTTTAATATCTGATTTGAGTATATTTTGATATATTGATTTTTTTTCATTTGTTGTAATTCTGGAATTCAGTATCCTCTGAGTAGCAGGTTATGAATTCTATAAAGTAAAATTTATCATCTCCCATTATTCCTCCTCATAATCTCTGAACTGCATAATTTCTTCTGCTATCAATCCTTCTGCTATAGTTTCCCCTTTCCTATTTTGATGTCTTCTGCCCTGTTGGATTCTCTACCCCAAACCAAAATGTTCATCCTTAACATGCTCACATTATAGGAACATGATAAAGAAAGCTTATCACCAAGTTTCTTTTTCTTGTTGAATACATTTATATAAACCTGACCTTAGATACATCTTTGGCTGGCCTGTTTACATTGGATACAATCCGCTGTTTTTATTTTTCTCTACCATTTCCACTTCTCAGTCAATGAACTTCTCTTTTTCTCTTCTGCCCCCCTCTGTCCAGATGACATTGTTCCTCAGAAGGCCCCTTGGGGCATCAACCTAATGAAGAAGAGCAAGAAGCCTGCTCCAAGAGCTTTTGGTATAAGGCTAGAAGACTGCCAGCCAGCTCCTGACAACAAGGTAGTCCCTTTTCTGGATCACTTTTCCTGCATAAGAAAAAAGACAGTGTCTTGGGAACTTTTTAAAGGAAAAACTGTTATCACTTCAACATGTCCAGTCATCTGCCACATGATCTATTCTGTGCACCTTCTGCTTAGAACCTAATTACAGCATAGCATGTTTTCTTGGGTTAGTAAACATCTGTAAGCAAGTGTCTGCAGAGAAAGAGGTATATGTTGCGTTTGGAAATGGGGAAGGGCAGTAAAGGAAACTGAGTTTTGACCTAATGAGAAGAACTGGATTGCTCAGTTTGTGTTACTTCTTGAGGACTGGGTCATATATCCGCATAACACGTTCCTAAAACACAGTGTCCGCAAGATTAACATGGCTTGAGGTCTGATTGAAGCACAATATTGTCTGTGTTTTTTGGAAATGTGAAACTCATTCCTGAATCTCATTCCCACTTAAAAGACAAGTATCCAAACTTTGAACATGGAGATTTCTTCAGTGGTCAGATCTGGAAGGAGCTCCAGAGTATGTGGATTTGAGTTCTGGTGAAAGGAGTGTGCCTGAAAGTCAAAAGATAATATATATGTTATACCTTTGGGCTAGTCAGTTGGTTTAGGCTTCAAATTGCTCCTGCCCCACAGAAATGGACGTCACATTTTTAAGGCATCCAACCCAGTTGCCAGTATCTCCATCATCTTGTCTTCCACAGAAAGTCCCCCTGATTGTGGAAGCCTGCTGTAAGGTAGTGGAAGACAAAGGTTTGGAATACATGGGCATCTATCGGGTCCCAGGAAACAATGCTGTGGTATCCAGTCTACAAGAACAACTAAACAAAGGGGCTGCAGAAATCAACTTGCAAGATGAGGTGAGAATAGGGCTGCATGACTCACAGCCTGCTCTCTTCACTTCAGTTGAAAAGTACCCCAAACCTATTAGGTAGTACTGACACCTAGCTGTCATTTGTTGTAGAACATACCTTTGTACCGTATATGCAGGCATGTGTATGGACAGTATTGGGTTAGTTGCAGAGCAGATCCAATGCCAGTCCACAGGTTTAAGTTTGGCCTTTCTATCAGAAGACACAAGAAACAGTTTTCTAATGGTTAATAATTTTAAGATATCTTATATGATATCCTGATTCTAATTTGAGCTTTAGCCATTCTCTTAGGCAGATTGTTGTGTGAGTTGAACTCACCAGCTATGTGAGTTACTTGTCCACAGCATGGTGTATTTATTGCTATGTTACTTGTATTTTGATGTTTTTAGCCCGTTTAAGCCACCAACACCCACAGGATGAGTGGGTGGCCTTAAAATTGAATTAATATGAATATGAATAATATTTATTATCTTGTCTTGGGCAAGCTATCCTTCCTGTCAATCTTAACCTCATTATTGATAGTGTGAAGAAAATCTTACTTTCTTAATGTTAAGAGTTCTTGCAAGGATTATAAAAAGCGAGTATGTTATTTTGAGCACTTTAAAACAGCGTTGCCTAACAGTGTGCCCTCTGGATGTGCTGGACTGCAACTATCATCTCCCCAGACAGCTGGGCAACTGGAGTTCTTGCTGTGAACAATGGAAGTTTTCAGTCTAACACATCTGGATGACACAAGGTTAGGGAAGCCTGATCTAAAGGCCTTATAAATATAAGTAAATATCATTATTCCTTCTATTAGAGAAGAAGATCTCTTGTGTGCAGACCCAGGAGAAAGTAGGATAGAGGTCTCTTCTAGTAGAAGATCACCAATGTACTTGCAGTTGCAGATGCATAAATGCAGCTTCCTGTCATAATTTGCCAATCTGATTAGAAATGAGTAGATGAAGCCAGTGGAGAATGTTGGTTGCTGTGGCCTTGGTCACTTGCCTTCTTTAAAAATCTTGGAGAAATCAACAGTGCAGTTTCTTAAAAATTATTTGATCTCAGTATGGCTTACGGTGTTTCAGAAATACAAAATGTTCTATGTAACATTAAATGAAAATCAAAATTGAAATAAGTATCAGAGAAACATAATAGTAAAGGCACATACTCTCTCCATTCTCCACCTCCAGAGATGGCAAGACTTGAATGTCATTTGCAGCCTCTTGAAATCCTTCTTCCGGAAGCTCCCAGAGCCACTGTTTACTGATGGTGAGTAATAGTGGTTTGCTATTCCTTGGCTGTTTTATCAGTAAACATACTGTAGCAACATGATTTTCCCCAGAAATTCAGATGGGAAATATTAACCTTTGGTTTCTAGAGCAGCCCAATTTCTGGTTGATTAAATTGGTTTAGGAGCATGGTTTCTCTCTTGCCCAAGCCAACAGCTGGTAGATTACATTTGTCTAAGAAGTGTAGAGACTAGTCTTACAAAATCACTCAGGGTTCAGCTTCACTTCCATTTTTAGAAAAGATAGAAAAGAAATTGATTCAGGACCTGAGTTCCAATTGGAATGTGGGTTGTGGGAAATGGGGAAAACTCCTTACCTCTCCGGTGGCTTGCTATTGTCTTTCATTTCTCACAGCTGCATGCTGCAACTGTGGCCACAACATGGTGATATTGCAGGTTGTGTGCTCAGGTGATGACTGTCTCATCACCTGATTATTTCAGAAGAAGATGGAGGGCAGAAAAGAATGTCTCAAGTGGATGTGGCACAGTGGGGGGTTAATCAAAAAAATAGACTGACAAGACATCAAGAAGGGAGGTGATTTCTTCCCCTCTCCTGGAATTCTTTATGTAATTCTTTTGCTGCCTGCAAAAAAGTAGAAAAATTCTGTTTTCTTTCACAGGGAGTAAAGAATTTCCAAATAAAAGATCCCCAAGCTGCCCTGGGTTTAGCAAAGAATGAAAAAAGCAAGTTTAATTTCAGGAGGGAAGAACTCAAATCTTTTAGCCAGGCAAGTTGCAAAGTTCTCAGGAAGGCTGCTAGGATTGCCTTCAACTATCTTCAAATTCCTGCAGTTGACTGAAGTTTAGACCCTCCCTTATCTTTCCCCAAACCCAATAATGCTGAAATATTCCCAGTTCATCTCCTGACTCCATGTCTCAAAAGAATCGTCTGCATTCTCTGACCTTTTCAAATCTACTCACTGCAACCTCTAGATGAGTTTTTGTTAAGAAAAGGAGCTGCATGTTCCTTTTGTTCAACTGAACACCATCTAGATGCTTCAGTTGGTAAAAACGGGTTAGACTTTAGTCCGCTGCTCACAGGGCAGCACGTGTTCGTTTCACTGGCTTCCTATTTGCATCGGGTCAGGGATGAATTCAAATGGCTGACTGCAGGTTTTAAAACAGGGTGCACCATGTTTTTTTAGGCTGAGAATAGCATGAGGCCTTTGAAGGTGTACTGGGAGAGTATACTCCATTACTGGATGCAGTCATGGAAGAGAATAGGGTGTGGCAAGAACAAAAACTACATTTAATATAAAGGAATTCAGCTAATACAATTTTTTCACAGGCACCCAAAACCTTGGGAGGTCAGGTAGTGCCTCATGCTTTACATTTCTAAATAACTAAAAAGCAGTTACTTCAAGATAGCTTTTCCTTTCAGATGTGTCAAATTACACAGGTCCCATCACTCACAGCTAACAGAAGATTTGGCAAGATACCCCAAATTTATCTCTTTATCCCATTTTCCTTTTGGAAAGGATTTCAAGTCATATCTTCAGAAATTTGCTTATTTTTTTCCTAAACGGTGCTGTAGTTGT
This sequence comes from Candoia aspera, assembly GCF_035149785.1. Lineage (NCBI taxonomy): Eukaryota > Metazoa > Chordata > Lepidosauria > Squamata > Candoiidae > Candoia > Candoia aspera. Next base: position 80,851,770 of record NC_086156.1, on the reverse strand, counting down.
TAACGGCAATGATAAGAGTGAATGTTGTATCCCCCAGATTTACAGACAAGTGTTTTCCTAGTTCTTCTCACAACTTAAATCTAACACAGGAATTAAGTATACCTTAGCAGCTCTAGATACCTTAGAAATACCTTAGCTTCCAGTCCCAAGGCTGAAATTAGATTGTAGAAATGCATTATCTTTCAAGACATATTTTCAATCTCATTCTCAATCTTCCTGTACAACTCAGTTTTTTGTTCTAAGAAGGTACCACAAATCACAAATGTCACTGTTTTTCCTTTTAAAGATAAATACAATGACTTTATTGAAGCCAACCGGATTGAAGATGCTAGCGAAAGAATGAAGACCTTACGCAAACTGGTATGCCCCTGGAAGTCCCTGCTTGCTTTTTCTGTGGTAAAATATATGGGGAAAGGTGCACCTCTCATCTCTGCTTTGGATGGGAAGGCTGCAGCTCAGTGACAGAACACTTGTTTCTTTGTTGGGGTTGGGGAGTATCCAGATGAGACTGGCTAGGACGATTGAGCCTATCCTGTCTGCTTTCTGCACTCCAACAAGAAGCAGTCTTCATGATGAAAAGCAACACTTTTATGCCGAAGATTCAGTCTCTGGCACCTCTAGCTGGCCAGAGATAGACTCCTATTTGGACTCTTTTTGAGCCACTGAAGATTATATTGAGCTTAATATATGTGGACAGCGAGCGCAACTTCTGGCTGACAATGCATCAGCTTCATTGGACACAACTAGACCATGGAAGACTTGCTCTGAATCCTGATGTTGCCTTACACTGTGCAACCCTAAGGAAGGCACTGTAGAGAACGACCCAGATCATTCAGTTGTGTTGTTTTGTGTAAGATACTTAACCTTGAACCTCCTAGAGAGAAAAGACAGGTCAACATACAAATCAGTATCCTGTAGCAGAGGGCATTGTGGGCTTATAACATGCTCCCTTGTTGCAGATCTATAACCTGGTTCTCATATTGTGTGCGGCAGTAGCGGGCACGATCCCCCCTCCCTCCTCTCCTCTTTTCCCCTTTGTCCCCATATCCTCACTGTGCCGTTGCTGCTGGCCTGGCAGTTCCTTTTCCTGTCTTTGGGAAACTCTGTACTTTATTCTCTTAAGAACTTGAGAACATGAAGCATTCTTCATTCAGTTTGAAAACCATATTGGTAACTAATTTAAAACAAGCCTGGGATGGGAATGTCACACCATATTAATGCAAGAAATAGTGGGCAAGAAAAGGCAAGAAAAACTTATTTTTCCTAAAGAACGGATAACATGTAACCCTTAGGAAAGGTTTCCCAACCTTATAGTGAAAGGCACATGAAGATAAGTATTATTGGCATGCTTTAAAAGTTCTTGTGAGAGTAAACATAGAGTGTGGAAGAATACTGGAACTCTAGAGCTGACATATTCCTATAATACCACTACTTTTGTGGAACAGTTTATGTGTCAATTATTTAAAAAGCAAATTTATGGAATAATCTTACAAAAACTAAAATACAGAAGGAGAAATTGGAAGAGAACCCTGCAGCATTCATGAAAGCAGGCATACAAATCAATACTCCGGACTGTTGTGTGTTGTTTTTTTGGTATACAGCAATCTGGACTGAGCGAGCAGTGAAAGCCCAGGAAATTAAATTCCAAAAAAGTTTTGGAATCTTTATACAAAGAAGCATTTATTAATAATAACCAGGAATCTCTCTCTGCTTTCTGTTTCTTCTGACTTTTTTTTTTTTTGGTATTTCTTCCATCTCTGACTCAGATCCGTGATTTGCCAAGCCATTATTATGAGACCCTCAAGTTTCTGGTGGAACACCTCAAGACAATTGCAGATCATTCTGAGAAGAATAAGGTAATGTTTGCTCATTATACCTGCCTTCCTTTCCCCACCAAGTGACATGTGTACAATATGAACATTCAACTTCTTCATGGAAAGGAGCGTTAAGAGAGTACATGATCTAGGAAGTGGAATGTTGAGTTTGACTGGAATGCAGCTCTTCAAATATCACTAAGATTTTACCTGGGAACTCATCAGCTTTATCTTTCAATACACCCTTCACCAACCTGGTTCTCTCCCAGTGTGTTAGACTAAAGCTCTCAGGATTCCCAGCCATCAAAGCCATAATGACTGGGGATGATAGGCATAGCAGCCAACATATCTGGAGCTCACCAGTGAAGAAAGCTGTGCTAATTCTATATCCAGTACTCCTGCAACATATTCCCAGAAGAAAGGAAGGCTATGGGATTTGTGGTTGGGAAAAGCAAAGAGACCTCTTGCTTTGTAATAGCACTGTGACATCGTACCTGCCTGGTGCAAATATAACTTGTTTGAATTCACTTACTCTATCTTATTTTAAAAAATGTAATCATGTCCTTCCATGTCCAAAGGGCCATCAGAAAAAAAAAATCCCAGTAAATTACATCAGGGAGAAACAAATTTCCCCCTCTCCCCCATCAGGGGAGCACAACTATTCAGTGAAGGAGATGAGTAAGAACCAACACTGTCTTTCCTTCTCTGCTAGTTCTTGTACATTATGAGCTTTCCAAAATGGAATGTCAAGGATCATCTCTTGAATAGCCATTACAGTGGATGGGAACCTTCTCCCAACAATTTAACACAGAAAGGTTTTTGCTTCAGTAGGCAAGAATGAAGAGTTTTGTCCTTCCTTCCTTCCTTCCTTCCTTCCTTCCTTCCTTCCTTCCTTCCTTCCTTCCTTCCTTCCTTCCTTCCTTCCTTCCTTCCTTCCTTCCTTCCTTCCTTCCTTCCTTCCTTCCTTCCTTGATTGCTATCATAATTCAGTTAGCCTCCAGAATAATATAATTCCAAAGACGCTTTTAAACATCTCGACATCAATGATTTAGCATGTAACTTTGGCCAATAAATGAATCCCATATATAATTTAAAACAATTATTTCTTAGAACTCTTCCTTTTTGAATCTCGATGTCATGGGTCTAAACAAAATCTTTGCTGTTATACTTCAATGAACTCCCATACAATGTTGTAGAATTGGTTTCTTGAATGATTCTGTCCCTCTATAAAACACAATTTAATTTCTAAACTTCCAATCTGCTTCCTTTCCTTACAGAACTCTACAAAGAGATATCTGTAGTGAAAGGGCTGTATAAATAACAGACTTTCTAATACCCCCACGTGATAGGAGGAGGTGGAAATGCATGTGCTAATTGCAACATCCCTTCCTGCAACAAGAACCTTGCTCTGCTTGTTCAATGCAGGAAGGGATGTTGAACTTAGAATTCAGAAACTTGGCCTTCCTGAGTTTAAAACTGCCAGGTAGGCTCCCTGCCATGCTTGAAGCAATTCTCTGTGGATGAGGTGCATGAAGAAAATTAATATTTTCATAGGGCTTTCTTAGGACCCAAAGCAGAGAAGCTAATCTGCCATAGATGCTTAGATAAGGTGTATAAATTCACTCCAGCCTTGCTGGCCACTGTTCAACTTATAAAAACAAAAGTGCAATGGATTGTATTGCAGATGGAGCCACGGAATCTTGCCTTGGTATTCGGTCCCACTCTTGTTCGAACATCGGAGGATAACATGACTGACATGGTGACACATATGCCTGATCGCTATAAAATTGTGGAGACCCTCATACAGCACGTAAGGAGCAAGGAGGGTTTGGATCTAGAGGACAGCTAAGAGGAGTCTGATCCTATGTATCAGTAATTATGCAGATGAGTTATTTTTAAAATTGCCTTCAGAGATCCTTGCTTGGTGTCCTCTTCAAGTGTAGTGAAGCAGACAAGGTTATTTTAGTAATGGCAGACAAAGTGTAAGACCCCCACATTTGGGTCCTGACACAGTGTGCTTTGCCACCAGATGAAAAAGCATTCTTTTTCAGTCCCTTATTTTTAAAAAACTGGCGTAATTTTGGATTTTTGTTTACTTTTTGTTTCATTATGTTTTACTTTATTTTTGCATTGTGTTTTTGTTGCTGCTGTTGTGTTTTGGTTTTGTCTTTGTTTTTGGGATGAGAACCCTGGCCATTGGGCAATATATAAATGTAGTTAACATCTAAAATGAAAGTGAACATATATTGTGTTGATAGTTTAAACTCTGGGTTTTTTTAAACAAAGAAATGCACAAGTATATTAAATACAATTCTGAAAGAAGATGCATTATTTCAATTTTGGGGATTTATTTTGCTTGTTTTTGCAATAGTTCCTATTTCTCTCTATTTCTATACAAAGCTTTTCCAGTAAGGCCAAAATACCCCCAAGACAGGTCTGGTTGAGTTGACTGAGGCACAGTTTTGTTTGATCCTGTGACTCCTGAGAAAGTAGACAGGATCCTTGGGACTATTAACCTGGCCACCCATTTATTAGATCCATGTCCCTTCTGGTTGGTTAAAGTCTCCCAGGAGATGACATGTGGTCAAATCTACAGTACATGGTAGTGAATTCATCCTTAAGTGAGGGGGTGGTTCCTCCTGCCTTGAAGGAGGCAGTGGTGTGCCCCTCCCCAAGAAGCCATTGCTGGGCACAATGATGCTGGACAATTTTTGCCTAGTCTCCAACCTTCCCTTTTTGGGGAAGGCTGTTGAGAAGTGGGTCAGGATGAAGCTTCAGAGAACCTGGGAAGAAGCAGATTATCTGCACCTGTTTTATTCAGGTTTCAGGCTGGGACATAGTGCAGAAGCATCATTGCTCACACTTGTTGATGACCTCTGGCAGAACCAGGATGGAGGTGGTACAACTGTCTTGGTTCTCTTGATCTCTTAGCAGCTTTCAATATCATTGATCATGGTATTCTTCTGGGCTGACTATGGTGCTTGGGAGGCACTGTGTTGCAGTGGTTCTCCTCCTTTCTCTGTGGCTGGTTCCAGTTGGTGTTGATGGGGAGAAAGGTCGAACCTGAAGCTTCTGGTTTGTGGGGTGCCTAAAGGCTCAGTGCTCTTATTCCTCCTGTTTAACATCTATATGAGGCTGTTAGTTGAAGTCAACTGTTGACACAGGGTATATATGTGTATATCCTGACCCCTGATTGACCAAGTGATACTGTAAGGTCTTGTCCCAATGCCTGGAGACTGTTGGATGGGGAGGAACAGGCTTTAGCTCAACTGTGACAAGACTAAATGGTTATCGGTTCATAGGTCTTTCAGTGTCAGAGATTTTCCATTTTTAGTTCTGAATAGGGTTGCACTTCCCCTAAAAGAACTGGTGTGCAGTTGGGGGTTCCTTCTTAACTCACACATCCTGCTTAAATAGCAGGTAGCAACTGTGGCCAGGAAGGCCTTTGCATAGATTCATCTGGTGTGCAAATTTTGCTCTTTCCTGGGCTGAGAGTCTCTTGTTGTGGTCATTCATATCTTAGTCATGTCGTATGTGGACTATTGCAATGCTCTGTACATGAGGCTATCCTTGAAGACACTCAGAAGCTGCAGCTGATCCGGAATGCAGTGGTACAAGCAGTTATGGGCACACTTCTGCATGCCTGTGTAACTCCCCTGCTGCGTGAGCTTCCAGGTGCAATTCAAGGTGCTGGTTATCACTTACAAAGCCCTTCACAGTATAGAGCCTAGTTAAATGAGGGACTGCCTCTCTCCCATCATTTCTGTCCATTATCCTATCAGATCCAACAGAGTAGGCATGCTTTGAGTCCCATCCATTAAACAATGCCATCTGAAGGGATTCAGGAAGCAAAGCATGCCTTCTCTGTTGCGGTGCCTACCCTGTGGAACAGCAATCTTTGGACTTAAGAACTGCAATCCTACAATCCTTTAAAGGAGCCTTGAAAACCTGGCTTTTTCCCCGGGTTCTGGGATATGTTGGGGTGTCTCTTCCCAGGTTGCATCATGTTGGTTTGTTATTATGTATGTTAGTTCCCCCTGTTAAATTCATTTCCTGTTTTGTTTTGGTTTCAGGTACTGTGGTGTTTTTCATTTGTCTGCTGCTCAGAGTCAGTTTTGAGTTGGGTGGTCTTAGAAATAAAATCAGATAATAAAAATAATTAAATGATATTGATCTCCTTATTATTTAGTTTTAATCATTTCTGTAATACTGCTCAAAATTATAATGCCCCCTAAACTTCATGAGTAATCAGCTTTTTTTTTTTTTTCGTATGGAATAGCAGTTTGGTGTTTATGCTGCTTTTTTCTTGCTCAGAAATCCTTGTGAGGTCCAGAGGCGAGATGTGTAGACTATTTAGCAGTGACAAGTCATGTTGCCCAGGGTGTACTATGAGGAGGCTAGTCTACATTGCACCAAGTTGGGCTGAGAGAGAGTGCCTGGCCCAAGGTCACCCAGCCGGCTTTCATGCCTAAGGCGGGACTAGAACTCTCAGGCTCCTGGTTTCTAACCCAGAACCTTAACCACTAGACCAAACTGGCTCTCAGTAAACAGCTGCCAGAGAGAGAGAGAGAGAGAGAGACAGGGAGGGAGGGGGAGAGAGAGAACTTTCTTGCATTAATATTGACTAGAAAGGACTTAATACTGTTAGTCAAAAATTAACCTCAGTAATAGCTTTCCCCAGCCTGGGCACCATCCAGATATATTGACATAGGTCCCAGATTTTTTAGCAGTGGCCATGTTGGCTGGGAATTCTGGGACTTGGGAAGTATACATCTGGAAGGTTCTCAATCTGGGGAAGATTGCTGTATAGAAGGGATGAGAAATGTGTGATCCACTAGATATTACTGAATGACAACTACCAGCAGCCTGCCTGGCATGGCCAAAGGGATGCTGGGATTTGTAATTCAGGAAGATCTCATTTGCCAATAAGGATTCCAAAGCCATGTGGCTGGAAGGGGTTGAAGTTGCTTTGGTAAGGGGCTTTGTTGTTGCAGATTTGAGTTCTTATTGTACATGGTGGTACCATGAGTGTGCTATTGTCCATGTGTTTTTCCATAGTCTCAGAGTATAGCTGTCTCTCAGCAATAGCTATTTCCTCAGCAATATTTGAGGTCCTCATATCTATGATGTTGGTAATAATCTCTCCAAAAGTGCTAAGGACCAAAAGACCATTCACATGGCGTGTTATTTTCATTTCCATTTTCTTTCTTGTCACTGCCTAGGTCACCAGAGTATATTGGGGTTACATCTGTGGGAAAAAAAGTAATTCTTGATTGTTTTTGAGATTTAATGTACACATCAACATCTTCAGTTACTGGACATAACCCCTTTTGTTTGTAACCATCTCTAGTGAGGACCATTGTTTTAGTACCTGGGCATTCCTTCATCAGCAAAGTTTGTAAACAGCTTTCAGTAAGTGCTTGCAGAAACTCTACAAAGAGGGGGCTATTACTTTAAAAGCATAGTTTGAAATTGCAAATTCTGTCTTTATAATATTCCTGGAACACAGTCTAGTTTAGATATCAAACAACCTTCCAATTTCTTTGCGTTCAGTCGTAATCTTCAAACGGAGCGTTAAAGCCCACGCATTTGATATAACCTTCAGGTACACTGATACAGTACTGTAACTAGGTTTATTTCCAGGGGTTTCAGATAAGGCTTTCTATTTCTTTTACTCTGCCTTCCCTCTGAGCAAGCCAAGATAAAGTTTCATAAGTAATTTGCTTCAGAGATTATACTTCAGAAGAGGGTAAATATAATAAAATTTAAGACTTGAAAGGTCAAGTAATCTCAGCTGTCTCATCCTCACTTCTCCCGGAAGTCCTCGTCAGGAAGATCTGGACAGCCATGCTTTCCCCATTGCTGATTTAAAGATATTCAGGGTGGTAATAATATTAAAGAGTCAAAGGAAAAAAGAATATATAAAAGACTTTAGTAGAATATTAGTTCTGCTGATTGGCAGCACCCAGTTCTTTATTTAATAATGTGCAAACTCTTCACCTTGAATTGCAGTGTCCAGTTACAGGATTGATTGCAAATAGTTAAAAGATTTTTATTTTTAGATAATCATTTTTAAAAAATCTTTTGTTTTAGAGTAGTAAAGATGCATGTGCATATTTCAGTAATGTCCTGGCATCTATAGGGCAGAAATAGGAAACTTGTTTCCAATGTCTATGTGATTATGAGGTGCTCCTCATAAATAATATATGGTATTTATATGCAGCCTATTTCCACAGGAAGTTATGTTGGTGTATATCATTCTCTCCTCTTCTTCTCTTTTTATACTTACACACTAATCCTGTTAAATACATTAGAATGAGAGATAGTGATTGGCTCCAAATCACTCAGTGAGCTTCATGGCTGAATGGAGATTTGAACCTGGATCTTGGTCCTAGCCCAGTTCCCATTATAGCCAGAAAGAGGCAATCATGCTCTCCTTTGGCATCTCCTCATCCTTTAGGCATGTACAAATTCTTGCCAAATAGATGACTTTGTAACTTCCTGTGTTCAGAAGTTCAGGGAATGGTTCTGTAGATGGCTTATCCATTTTAAAATGTTCAACTTAATTTCAGTAAGCAGTGAACCTGTGCCAACACGGCAGCTGCTGTTTTGATTGCTTTGTCTGCCATATGAGCATGTAAGCATATGATCATCTCTAAATGAACACAAGCAGAAGACCACAGAGAGTGTCAAAGGCGCTCACCTCAAAATCATTGGAGTATTTGTAAGATGCATCAATTGACACTGTAAGCTTCATATTTCTAATTTAGGCAGTATCATGTATTCACACAGTGATTCAGAGCATATAAATTATGTTGAATTAGCTCTTGAGCATTAAGTCAGTGGGGGAATGAAGCATTGCACAAATCTTGCCACAGATTGAAGAGCAGAAAAAATCTTCATCTTTTATAGGATGAAGTTAAGCATAGTGGCAGAGTTTATTTGAAAGTGCCTTGAATCCCAAGCTAAACATTCCTTTCCTGGGGATTGAATCTTTGGGGGGAAAACAATTATCAATGTTGCAACATAAGATAGCGGGAGAGAGTACCAACTGGCAAATATTTGTGGTGTCACAAATATATTCCATCCCAAATCCTGAAAGCCATTTTGTGGCCAATTTTAAAAAAAAATATTTCTAGCTTCTGAGGATATTTTATCTTAAAAAAATTATAGTAGACAGGCAGCTCTCCCAGGGACATAGCCCTCCCAGGGAGATAGCATTTTGATAGGTAATCCAGGGTTCAATTCATAGACTATATTTCCTTTATGAAAAGTTAAAAGTCAGAAAAAATCTGGTTCACAGGCCAATGTTTGTACAGTAGGTAAAGAACCTGCTGTGATTTCCTTTAAAAGGTTTATCATTGGAGAGACAGATAGATTAGATGATAGAGATAGATAGATAGATAGATAGATAGATAGATAGATAGATAGATAGATATAAAGATAAATAGATGATAGATGTTTGATTTTATTTGGTTGGTTTCAGTACCTTCTTTGATTTCTCCCTTATTTTTTTTTCCCACAGTCAGACTGGTTTTTCAGTGACAGAGAGGAAAAAGGTGAAAAGGTAAGTGACTATGAAGGAGGGGATGCCCAGATTACAGCTGGCTGCTGACTTCTCAGGGTGCAGAGAAATGCCGGATGTTGGTGTCTCTCTTAGACATGACATGTAGGTGCTTTCTTCTGAGCTCTGTGGATTGTTGAGAGTAAATTTGTTAATAAAAGAAGACAGGGCCTGCAGCTACTTTTACACAGAGAGGCAGTAGCCCTTAAGGGCAGTTTTGTCTCTCAAATTGTCTTTTCTCCCCAACTCTCTCTTTTAAAAACACATGCATTCACACAGACACACCCACACACATATATATATTTGTTCCATTATCCTTTCAAGTCAAATAGTCTTTGCAGGGTTTTAAAATACTGTATGTACTTGATGATGAGCCAACCCTCAAATTTTTAACCAAAATACCATTAAAAATGCGCCACCAAAGATAAGCTGACCCTTGAAATTTTCATATGTTTAATTTTCACAATTGGCTTATCTATGGGTGGCACATTTTTCATGGTATTTTGGTTAAAAATTTGAGGGTCGGCTTATCCGCAGGTATATATGGGTACTTTAAAAAAAGTATTACTGAATATACTTGTGGATAAGCCCATCCATGGATAAGCTGAACCCAAGTTTTGGGGTGTATTTTGGGAGCTAAAATTCTCAGCTTATCTGTGAGTATATAGTCTACAGTAATTCAAAAATGTGTGAAACCTATTAGTAACATGCATATACTGTAACAAGTTACTATATTTTTTTGGAAACACATTTTTCTTAAAAAAAACTATCTTCCAGCTGTCTTCAGGCACGGGTGTTTAGTTCTGATACAGTTCGCATAATCTTGATAAGTGAACATGATAAATTACTTTTAGAAGCGTACCTCTCCGCTGCCTCATCCAGCTTTCTTTAGATATTAGGTTCTCCACAGTCAGAAAATGGATTTGGAAATGTATCCCACTGAGAGCTCTTCTTGACGGCTATGTTAATATGCATTCCTCCCTGCCCCAATGGCCAACCAATATTTGACCTCAGTGACAGGGATGACAGTTAAGAGATTTACTGAGGCTGTTTTTACAGCTTTAATGTGGGCAATAACTGGTAGATTCCTCTCCTTCTCAGTGTCACCTTCTGGTGGAAAAAATTGCCACCAGTCGCTGACCTTAATGTGCGTGGTCTTGGGTGACTCTGGGCAGTTGCCTGAGACAGATGATTGAGCCACCTTTCAAGTTGCCTGAGTGACAGATTGCGACCTCAGAAGTTATTTGGGCTGTTGAACTGTCACTTGGGCTGTTTCTGAACACGGGTCTAGCAGTCCTCTGAGGGACTGCTAAACATATGTCCAAAAACACAGCCTGACTAACAGACTGATGGAGCGTTGGTTGAAGCAGGATGGAGCAACGACCCACATCCCTTCTTTGCTCCACCAACCTGTCAGCTGGGCTATTTTGGCATATGAGTTTTTCATTATTAGATTTTTATCTCACCATTTAAAAAAAAAAATTGGTCAACTCGAGGCAACAAACATATCTCCTGTCTCCTATTTACCCTACAACAACAACCCTATGAGGTGCTAAGAGAGAGGGACTGGCCCAAAGTCACCCAGCCGGCTTTCAGACCTAAGGGAGGCCTAGAACTCACAGTTTCCTGGTTTCTAGTCCAGCACCTTAACCACTACACCAAACTAGCTCTCAGTTTAGCAGTTTTCCAGAAGATTGTTAGATTTGTTTCAGAAAAAGCTTTAGAAATAGATCACCAGCATGCTGGAAAAGTTGCAAGGAGCATGGGTGATATTACTTCAGCTGCACCTTGTGGCCCTCCACCATGCCTGTGGCCCCCCACTTGGGCTAAAAGGGGAAACAGACAGAACTCTTGTCAATTTTACCCCAGCTCCCATATATCAGTATTTCCTCAAGGAAATGTTAGTTCTGGTAGCAAGTGGCCATAGCTGACAGCACCCAAAAGTAGGCCATGGAGTATATAAGGGCACTTGGAGTAGGCAAAGTGCCACTATGGCCCTCATGCCAAATTAAGTAAAACAGTAAAAAAATTGACCACACAAACCCCCTTCTTAGCAGAAGCAATCAAAACCTACAGTCACAGAATGAAGAACACAGAACAGACAGAATTGGGCCCTCTTTCCCAGTTTAAATCAACATCCAGTTTAAACCTTGTTTTTCTAAGTACATATGTGTCCATTTCACAGACCCCTGTAGATGAACAAGAGGCCCAATCAATGCCAAATATTGAGTACCTTCTGCCCAACATTGGAAGGACAGCAGCACCAGGGGATGCTTCAGGTAAGCGGACTGAGAGGCTTTGATTGGGGGAGAACTCCTGGGCGTGGAATTCCCCCAGGACAAGAAAGACTCTGATTAGCGTTGCTTAGCTTCTTCTCTGTGTCATGGCGCTTTCCCATAGTTGTCCCGCTCTTTTTCTCCTTTTGAATCAAACACCCAATCCCAACAGTTCCCCATGAATATATGAATGTAAGCTATCTTGTCTGCAGAGAGGTTCCATTAATCTGTGCCAAAGATGTAAAAAGAGACATTCTGGCAGCTTGTGAAAACACTGGACTGGAGAGTGTTCCATGGAGGCAAGAACTAGGACGTGCTTCCTCTGGTGCTTTGCCAGTTGCATTGTTAGCAGCAAAAGGCATGTTCTGCCCGCCCCCCCCGATTTTCTACCTTAATCATGTGATCCTTAGAATTTAGGACATGCATGGCCACCTGATTCTAGTTGACACCTGTGCCAGCAGCGAAGTAGCATTTGTGTTGCTAGAAGAGAAGCCAACATCTTGTACTGCATCTATGGTTGCTAATTCTGATGAGCGTATTACTGATTAACGGTGATGTTTTTTGTCCCTCTACCAGTTATAGCTTCCTTTAACTTTTCTGCTGTCTTTCTTCTCTTTTCTCCCTTTATCTTGTGTCTCCTCCTCCTTCCAACTCCAGCGGATCTGCCGGAGCTCTAGAGCTGGTACAGTGTGGTTGTGCTCTGATGTTCATGCACTAATTCCATTGGGTGATTATGAGAGATGGGGAAAGGCAGAACTTGAGGCGTTGGGTCCTTACTGGATTTTTCATGCTGACTTGAAAGCACACCAGTGGCATCTGCCCTAATGTAAAGATGGGGGTGCGCTTTTGCCTTCCAATTATGTTCCTTCCTGTTTAAAATCAGGAGCATGGGACCTTCTTAAAGTCAACCAGTGGAAATTCCCATTTCAAGCAGCTGGATGTGAAAGTGTGATAATTTGAGATCCTCAGTCTATTTAAAACAAATGCATATTCTTCTAAGTAGTTTTTTTTGGGGGGGGAGGGTATGCAACTTCTTGTTTTACTGAATTTGCCACTATACAGGATTTTTTTTTTTCCTTTGTATCCCTTCTGTATTTTCCCACCACTTTTTAAATAGGTTTGGGCAGAACAGAGAGGTTAATTCTTATCTTTGACAGCACCAGTAACATATAAATATATATTAAACAGCATCCCTAGTGATTGTGTCCTAGAGTTCTTTTACATTTTTAATATTAGATAATTTTCCTTTTTTCCTTTTATATTTTTATCCTTTTCCCTTTTATTACATTATAATAAAAGCATTATAATAAAATGAATAAAGCATAAAAGCACTGAGTAGTGAAGCATTAAAACATATGAAGGTCATTTTTTTAAAACAACTAAGTGTGATTATATTAAGTTTGTTTATGGTTGCATCTTAAGGCTGTAATCTAATGCTCACGAAGGATAAGCTGTCACTGAGTTTATTACCAAACCAGTATATATTAAATTATAAGAAAAATTGAGCATTGTAAAGTAAAATAATCACAATCATAATGTTAAAAGCTCTCAGTAAGGACTGTTTGGCTAAATTCTTATTATTTAATGTCCAGCAAAATGTGCTGAAGAATCATTATTCATACAGCCTACTTGTCTGACTAATGTAATGATAAAGCTGAGATTTGAGTTGTCTCAGTTTGATCAAGAGTCCTGTGTGGCTTGAAAGCCTGCAATATATTTTTCTATCCACAAATATCAAAACTCAAGTAAAGGCTTTTATCCCCAAAGTGTGATGCCACCACCTTCAGAGATGTTACTTCTTTAAGCCCTGGGTGTTGAGTCAGTGTGATTGTTTTGCCTTTTCTCACTCTTGTGATTGCCAGCCACTAATTCCACATGAATGTTGGGGTCAAACCTTGGATGGAGTGGGCTTTGTGGGTGGGGGGACATCCATTAATTTGTCCATTGGTTTCATTGTTGCTGACATTGCTGTGGCAAATATGTGTGTGTACTTGTGTGGGGAGGCTTGGAAAGGTTTGTTCAAACCACCTGCTTGATGCTGCGCTTATTTTATGAGAAGACCAAGGTTAACGTTTACGCCATTTCTCCTGGTTCCTTCAGCTGGGACAGGGACCCTTTTTGTTGGCTAAAGGCCTTTTTTCAAATTGATTTTTGAGAGAACCATTGGGGAAAGGGAATGACAGTAATTAAGTGTCTAATGTCCCTGAAAGGGGAAGGGTAGAGTTTTTAAGTTCTTTTTCTATTTGTAGGGAGGGTGGTTTAGATTTTTTTTTTAAAGAAACTATAAGCTCATTGGATGCTTAACATTCCCGCCTTACTTCTTGCTTTGTGAAAACCATGAGAAACTGTGCCACTGTTACTCAGCAGCTCACTGTCATAGTGCGGTGGTTTGAAGGCTATGAAGAGTAGGCTGATGGCTGCTTACAGCCTACTGATTGCAAGGCTGCTTACTTCTGACCAGTGCTAATGTCACTTTAGTTTGACAGCTTCTCTGCACCCCCACCCCCCACCCCCACCACACTTTGCATTTGTCCCTTGGTTGCTTTCTCTGGTTGTCTGGCTTGGCTTTTGACATGGTTAAACTGAATGTAGTAGACTTTCTGGTATGACTGCATTGGCATTGGGCAGTTGCTACTCCTTCCCAACTTCTGCTAGTAGTTATCTTTAAGAGGGCTCCCTGCAGCAACTTCATTTGCCAGAGGAGGCATTTTCTACAAATTCTCTCTCCTCTCTGCATATGGCTGTATGAGATGCAAGGTATAAACCTGAATTTCCACAATGGCAGCTGTCCCAAAAGACTTAGAGAGCCTTCCCAAAGTATGGATTCTTAAAAGGCTGTTGTAATGCTTGCTGTTCTTCTGATTTGCCTGATCTTTGTGGGTTGTTACTTTGTAAATTTGTGCACATATGTATTACTGTAACTCTCCCCCTCTCTCTCCCTCTCTCTGTGTGTAGCTGTGCAGTGCTGCATTCAAAAGGGGGAGTGTGATTCTAGGTGGCAGAGCGCAGTCCCATTGTTCTTGCTGGGAGTGCCTTAAAGAAAATGTGTTTTTTTCCCCTGGGTTCAGGCAGGATCCCAGGAAAAGACATATTTGATTTAAGGAGGTGCTGGTAGGTATGATTACACACCCATGAATCACCTTTTCCTTTTCAAATCTGGATCACTGCACAGCTGTTTTTTAAATTATTTACTTGTATTTATTTTATTAAATTGAGAAGCTGTAAAGAACAATAAAATAGAGAAAAAGCTATGTGCACGTGCATGCACACACACACACAGAGTTAATACACATTATGTAAATTAATGGAACAGTAACCCACAACGACTGAACTAACTAGAACATATAAGTGTGTGTGTGTGCTTGTAACTAGGCTAACCAATACTACTACTCAATTCTCTGAGTACCAATTTAAAAAAACAGTAAAATGAATATATTATGCAGCATAAAAAGTGGCCAGCAACAGAGAATAAAACTACAATCTCAAATCATTTAAGGCAACACTAAAATTGTGTATGCACACTCACCCACCCAAACCCCCACGCTCTAAAACGCCACATAGATGACAGTGACTGAAGAAGCTCCTCTCCTTATTGGCTTCCTAACACATCTCTCTTGGCAAGGAACCTAGCGGGGAGCCTTCAAGGGTGATCTGACAGTCCAGATAAAAGTCTTAAGTCAGTACCTGGAATTGAGCATTGGCAACACTGAATCTGCTACATCACCAAAGCCCTTCCTTGTATGTCCCTGGGAACTCTGAAACCATTCAAAATCTCACATAAGTATCTCACATCAGAATGCCAGAATCTCATAATATTTCAGTTTTGGGGGGAGTTAGGACAGACTCTATACTGAGCTCCAGATGTTGACTGCAAAGAGACAGCAAAGTATTGCTGTGATGTGAAGAACTTCTAGTTTCAGTTAACAGCCTCATAGTGCCATTGTGAATCACTGAAATTTCTGGACCATTTGCAAAGATAACCTCACATACAACATATTGCAGTAATCCAAAAAGAAGGGTGTCAGTTGAAGTATCCTTAGCTGTTTGAGCATTGTCCCTTGGAACAGTTTCGGAGTTATAACCCAATTTTCACACAATTTCCTTTGGAAGCTATATCAGTTCCTCCTCCCCCCCCTCCTCCTCCTCGGACTTTAAGGAAAGTGGTAGAGATGGGAGATTAGAGCCTGGAATAGTTCAGCTCTTCTTAACACCTCAGTGGGGAATGTGCTACAGCTTCTCTGAACATTTCAAGCTAAGTTTATGATCCATTGAGTCAACTTCTGTCCTGTTTTTGAAAAATCCTGGAAGGCAGCAAAACCAGGAGGCTAGTCAAGCCCATCTAGTGTCTCCACACCACTGGTGGTGCTCTGTGTTTGCTCTTAGTGGGTCAGGAATTATGCAGCTCTGGCATGAGTGTTGCTCCTCTAGGTAGAATGTTAACATTTTTAATTGGGTTAGGTGTGTGTGTGAATGATGTATTCCTGTATGGCTAATTTGGGGCATCACAGTTCCCTGCTATATTGTTTAGGTCCCTACAGGGGGTTGGTAATGATAGCTGGTGATAGGTCTCCTACTGGTACTCATTCTTTGTGCTTTCTACACTAAATTTCATTGTCACTGTTCCATTAATCAATCTTGGCAGCATTGTTGTTATCATAGCAGCAAATATATTGGCAGACAGAGAGGTCATTTCCATTGCAGAAACTCTCTCTTGGGCTTCTGGAGGTGTTTCCTTTCCCCTTTTGTTTGGTCATCCAGTGCTGCATCATTTTGTTGAGCTGTACAAAAATGAAATGCAATGCATTCCTTGATTGATTTCAAAATACACTCTGGTGTATTTCTGGTCATTTTGGAGATCTTCCTTTCCTATAACTATTTAATAAAAAGTTATCAAATATCAGCTGGGAAAACAGGTTTACTTTCATGAAACACTGACTTTGGAATACCTAATTCTGTATTTTGTTTACTTCCCAAGTTGGGGATGGATAGGATATTTCAAAGGGATGTTGTAGCCCTGAATGTGTAATTGGTGACTGAATTATTAAAACAACAAAGGAAGCTGTGTCACTCTAAAACTTGGGGCTGTAAATCCCTGACTACTCTCTGTGTGAGCGTAAGAGAGAAATGGGGCAGATGTACATATTTTAAAATATATCATTTTTAAAAATTATAGCGGAATTATTCACAGATGCACTAAAAGGCAATATTTTGTACGTACATATACATACCTACAAATGTACGTATGCACATTTATTTTTTTAAGAGAAAACTGTGATCTTAATGATTCATTTTATGTTCCCAGAAGGAGTAAGAAAAGAACATACTGATTTCCAGTAGGGTTTCTTATATTCAATCATTAGAAGACATTATGATATAGATTTTGGGATAAAATTATTCCTGTTTTCGTGCATGTGATGCCCCTCTGCTACCAGTAATTACTTTCCATTGCCAACACAATGAAGAAGAAGGTAGCATAGGACCCTGGTGTTCTACAGTTGCTCCCTCCAATTCTCATTTTGATGTTTTAGCTCAGAACATGACCTTCTTTAAACATTATACAAAAATTTCTGGAAAATCACTGGGCTAAGTGCTCATTTGCCCTTGATTGATTCTTTGATTATGTGCCATCAAGTTGGTATCAACCCTTAGCAATCACATAGATTTTCTCCAGGATCACCTGACCTTGCAGTCAATAAACCCTTCAACTTGCTATTCTTGCTTATTCTTGCTATTCTGTTTAACTGGTCTCCTCTTTTTGTGTGTTAATCCTTGCAGATTCAACCAACAGTGGATCAGCTAAATCAAAGGTAAGATCCCCTCTGGACCATTATTGCCTTTGAGAAATGTTGGCTATGAGAAAGGGATGGTTAAGCACAGGACCCTGAAATTCATCCTTCCCAGGTTAGAGGTAAAGCGTTTGTGCTAGTTCAGCACATGGTGCCTCTTGCATCCAGGTTTCTTCAATGCACAGACGTGGTGATCCACCCATCTGCAGAGACTTAAAGCCTTCTCTTTTTCTTATGGTAGTGTTTTAGACCAGACTGAGGCCTTGCTCTGATGATTTTTTTAAAAAAAGCAGCAGCCCTGTACACACTCAAGCAGTGATGAACTGTTGGGCTGAATGGCTGTGGTCTAGTTTTCCAGTGTTGTGACATTTTGCCAACAGCTGTGACTGGCCTCTTCAGAGGCAGAGTGAGCTGCTTTGTGGTGTCTTTCTCAGAACCTTACAGGCAACTGAGTTATAGGCTAGTGTACACACTCAACTTACCCTTTCCTTTCTTGCCCTAGTCTAAGTATTATCTCCCCCAAGATTACTCCACATCTCCCCCCACTCATTTTTTTCTTTTTTCCACCTTTTTCTGGATGGTTAGATATATAGCAAAGAATGCACTGTTCCAAAGACATTGCTGGCCCCAAAAATGACTGGAAGCTGGAAGTTAGTTCCATAGTGCGCATAGCCCATTTAATTAAAAAGAAGAAAAACAAAAAAATTGAACAGGCAAGGGAATCTCTGAAAACCTGTAGGGAGTCTGTAGGTGTTTGGTGCATTTTGGGGACCCTAAACTTAGAATTTCTAATTGCTCTATCTACAAGTATGTTTTCCAAAAGAGAGGAAATAACCCTTTTACTTCCTTTTAAAGCAAAACATGCTTATGAGATTGCTAATCTACATTAAGGGCTCTGTGTCTTGCCCCCTGGGTATGTAAGCACATTGGTGGGGTAAGGCATTATCATCCCAGGTCAACCCACCACACAAGCAATGCCAGCATCGCTGGATATTTCTCCAGTGTCTGCTCTTTGGCCCCTCTAACATTCTCTGTTTTTCACCTCTGCCCCAGGCTTCGTGTGGCTCACGGAAAGAGCACTACCATAAAGAGATGCTTGCCATCTCCTTCATCTCAGCTGTCAACCGCAAGAGGAAGAAGCGGAGAGAGGCCAAGCGTTTTGGGAGCAGCACAGATGATGATTCTGAGCATGAGTCAGCTGTCAAGAGAGATGAGGAGGAGGAAGAAGTGGCTCAGGAGGAAGAAAGAGGGGCTGAAAGATTTGGGAGCAGCAGCAGAGCTCCAGCGCCTGATGTGCAGGATGTGTTGCAAAGCTGTGCAAAACTAGAAGCAGAGCAAGAGGAAAGAAAGGTAGTGGCACCCCGAGGAAGCCCAGAGCTAGCCCTGGATGCTCGCTCAATCATATCAGGTTACTCCACCCTGTCCACCATTGATCGCAGCCTATGCTCTGAGGTGCAGTCAGTAGCAGAGAGCCGTGGGGAGGAGGCAGACGATGAACGCAGTGAATTTAGCCATGTGGAGACAGACACTGAGAATAGCTTTGTGCCAAAACAGGCTGGGATGATTTCCAAAGGAGCTGCCATGGCAACAGCGGAGGAAGGGAGGGCTGCTGCATCTGAAAAGGTATCGCACAACCGAACCTCATTTAGTTCCCATCACCTCATGCAGTGTGACACTTTGGCACGGCGCAAGCTTTTGCGGCCCCGACACAACAGTGAGGCCTCTTCCAAGGGTAGCACTGATGTGCCAAGTTCCAGCTCCCCAGGCAGTCAAGAGTCACTGCAGCCTGTGGGTGTCCCAGAGGTCCACAACCGGCTTTCCCTCACAGAACAACTTCGACTCCGCCTCCGCGGCTCTGCAGATGACATGCTGGCAGTGCGCCTGCGAAAGCCACACTCACCTGAGACACGGCGCAAGAAGAACAGTTGGCGGCGCCATACTGTGGTGGTCCCTGGTGGCCTCAAAGACCTCAACTATGAGTGGAAGGAACAACGTGTATTGGGGACTACTGAGGCAGGTCCACTAGACTCCTCGAGCAGAGGTGCCCTAAGGGACAACAAGGACTCTGGACTTAGCAGCCTAGAGTCAACCAAAGCTCGGTCTTCCTCAACCACACCGGGGAACATGGCAGCTCCTAACCAGCAGAGTGAGCCACCGCATCGTAAAGGCAGCTCTGAGGGGCGTTCAGCTCCCCGACGTACAGCCTCTTTACGTTTCCATCAATGTCTTTAGGTAGCCTTTTGTTGAAGCTCTTGTTAGAATGGCTGAAAGGAAAACTTGGCTTGCCCATGACAACAGCCTTGAATTGAGAATGGAGGAGAGTGCTCATAGGTGCAGCCACACTTGAAAGCTCCCAGTATTGGCCTTACTTTGTCTTTTTTGATACCTCGATCTGCAGTGGAGCAAGAGACTCTCCTCCTACCTACCCAACCCTCAGCCTTGCTTTCTGATTCCCCCTGGTATTAATTTAATCACACTGTGGTTTTGTGACTTGTGAATTTATTTATTCCCCTCCTTCCTCATTCCCACAGGGTGGCAGTCAAAAAAAAGAAAACTGAGGTTGGCCTGATATAAGAAGGACCATTCATTCAGCTCATAGGAAGATCTTAACTTGGTATTGACTGGAGTTGTCCAGTTGATGGGATGAGCAGCTTCACTCCTGCTTCAAAATGCATATAAGGGATGTTTTTGAAGGAGGAGAGGATCAGAAACTAGAATTGCTCCAGTTAATTATCTCTTAATCCTTATTCTCTGATTTTCACCAGTCCATGTTACCTCTTTTCTATATTTAACTGAAAGAGGGCTTGGAGCTGGGGAGATCAGATCAGAAATGTTCATGAATTTAACCCCATGTTTCCATTTAACCACTGCTGAATTCTGCCACCGGGTTCACATTTACATGATAGATTCCTCTCTGTTATCTAAGTGGCAGTTGATGGAGTTCGGAGGCTTTGAATGTTGCCCCACTGCTCCTTCTTTATCTTTCCCCTAGAAAAGCAGGCCCCAAACATTCCATCTCCCATGGCTTGGCCTTTGTCAGGTTCCTACAGAGAGGGCTGTATCATCTTGAGTTCTAGCACGTAGATAGAAATCTTGTGGACATGTGCAAACTCAGCCTTTGTATGGCAGGGTATCAGCTGTACTGGAAAACTGTTTCATGTGCAAATTGCAGAGCCATAATGGTCCCTCGAAAGGTGCATAGCCTCTGCCACATTTAAAGGGCACTGCTGTTCTCTTCCTCCTATTAAAGTGATGTCATCTCTAATTCTCAAAAGTCACAAAGAGATCTGTGGCATCATTGTGTCTGATGCTTTGCAGCATAACCTTTGAAAGCTTTGGCTGCAGTAAATCTGCTGGTGTTTAACAGCCTTGCAAAATGCTTTGGTTTTGCTGCAAGACTAACATGATATATACAATTGATGATACAAATTCTAAATGATACAATTCAGTGTGCCTTTAAAGATATAATCCCCTTTTATGCCTAGCTCATCTAAGACTTTTTCAGACTGATTTTTCCTTTCAGACTGTGACAGTATCCCCATCTGAATAGCACTCTCTACTCCTATCCCCTCATAACAGGTTGTACAGTCCAGGGGAAACCATGTCTTCAGGAAGTGATTAACACCATTAACTCAGCACTGTGTGCAAAATTCATAAAGGTAGTACTTCAGAGAGAAAAATGAGCTTATGCAAATGATAATTGTGTGCAGAGACTCACCCATGCTCTAAGGTGGTGCACATGTACCATGTTTTGGTTAACCATACTTTTCCATGTAATTTGCCTCCACATTCAATGGGGGAAATGATGAGTACAGGCACTATGTGATTTCTTGGGGTTGGGGAAGAGCAACAAGTGGTAGAAGAGAAACACACCAGGGCCCTGTGCAGATGTGCCAAAAAGGAGCCTCAGTAATTTTTAAACTTTCCTTTTAGGATCCCCAGAGCTTAAATCGACATGATTCCATTCAAGCCTCTGTTACAATGAAGGGCTGAAATGTCAAGACCGTGCCATCTTCTGCTTTGCGGGTATCTTCCACAGTTCACTGTCTCTCACAAAAGAGCAATATTTGATTTTTCATGGTGCTACATTTATTTTCAACAGTGTCTTCCTCTGCTTAGTTTTCTCACTATACCATATGGAAGTAAACCAAGGAGCTGCTTATTTATATGTTGCAGATCAAGTAAGGTTTTCCCATTTGCTACTCCTTGCAATTCCTTCAAAATGAGAGACTTACAGTTGTTTTTACCTTGTGGATATAAAACATTCCCACCACCTCATGTCTCTGTAGAATTTCATTTGGTCATACAAGCAGGAAGTACTCTTGCGGTGAATAAATATGAGAGAGAATCTTTAAGATACATGTTTTGGTGTGTAATAGTTACTACTTCACCCACTGTGCCACAATACAAAAATGTTACCCCTTTGGAAGGAGTTGTGTAACTCTTAAGAAAAAAGAATGTTGCTGTGAAATAACTTTCTCCAGTTGCTTGTCAAGACCCTTTTAATACTTGACTATATTTGAACCGAAGAGGACAAAGAAAAAAGTCATTTTTGTGGGAACCCAAATCAAAATCCTGACACTCCTGAAGTTCAATGGGTGTCTCAAAGCAACTGCTGTGTAACAGCACAGCCTGCTTCAAAGGACTGTTGTGGGGCCCAACAGACGGTTTTTGCTCCTTACAAAAAAAAGGGGGGGGGGAAATCCTAATAGAAAAAGTGGAAAAGTTGTCTTCAATTTCAGTATTTGCAGATGTATTTCAAAATCTTATCACTGAATGAAAAGGAAAGATCATCTTTGTGGAAACAACTCCCTTGCCACAGTTTTGTTTTGTTTTTGTACCACATTCCAGGTTTTACACACTGATATTTCAGTTGTAACACCAAATATAAGACTCATATCTTAGATTTTCATCATCATCCTCTGATGAGCTCAGGGCATCAATACATCCCAACCCCACCTCAGTTCATTATCTTACGACCTTCCTGTATAACAGGTTGGACAGTCAGACTGTAGCTCGTGTCAGACTTTCCTTCCAGTCTTTTCCTTCAGCAGGAAACAGCACTGGGACCATGTGCTCTGCCTCAAATGCTAACTTCACTGCTTCCTTCATGTTTTGAATTAATCAAGGCTTCCTAAATAGATTCAAGCTTAAAAGTTAGTGAATAAATTAGGTTAATAAGGCAAAACCAATATGCAACAGAAGGGGCAAGGGAGTCTGAAGGTGCCTTGGTTGAGGACAGATTTCAACTCTGGTCTTGCTAGTGTTAAATGCAACACTTCAATTGCTTCACCATACTGGTTATAGACACGGTCTATTACATTTTTAACTGTAGTCTGGCTAGCTCATTCTACAATGTCTGTGGTTTAATCACAGATGGCTATTTTTTGTATGAAGTGTTAGCAGCAAGTACATTCTGTGTGCAGGTGTCACCATGAAGAAATGCTCTTGTACCTGGGCTCTTGCAGGCAAAGGTGCATTAAAATTGATGGACACCCTCCCCCGCGATCAATTGACAGCATCACTGGGCACTGTCACACTTTGTCCCAACTCCATCCTGTTGACACTGCAGGGTTTGTTGCAAGCGGAACTTTCATTTTCAAGAAATAAATGTCACAACACATGCAGCAGTAGGGCCAACACAGAATGGCAATGAGTTGGGAGCTTGCCAGCCTGATAATCACTCCAAATACTTTACTTTTACAAAACTGAAGCCCCTCGTAGACAGAAAGGACACAATCTTATTGGCTATTGATTCTCCACCTGTGTGTAGAGTTGCAAAGACAAAGATATGCCCATCCTGTAAGATCTTAACCATGAACAGAAGAGGCCTCTCAAGCCTTCTTTCATTTTTGTTGTGAAATGAGAGGACTTGAGGGTCAGGAATGCTGTTTGTCTGGAAGCACCCCTTGGTTAAGCTTGTCATGGTGACTTGGTAATTGAACAGGCAAAACAATAATTTTAAAATGCATGCAGCGTCCATACTGAACTTTCAAATATTTGAAGTTTGATCTGGTTGAACTGTCACAACCATCTTTATAATTACCTGCTAGAATTTGCAGTGATTTTAGAGATACACAAAACAAACCCACATGAAATTAGACCAACCTCTGGACTACTGGATCCATTTAGTCTTCTGTATTTCTTCCCATCCTACTGTATTTAGCGGTATATAATTCAGATATATCTCTCAGTCTAACACTAACAATAGCCTGCAAGAGAAATGCTGCACTCTAGGGAAGTTGCAGGCAAGTGACTGGTGCTTTGCATGGCCCCAGGGCACCCCTGAAAATCGGCAGCACAGTGGTGTCAGGAGGCAGTGTCAAAAAGTCAAGATGGTTTGCGTGGCTGCACAATTGAAGCTGTGTGATGCATAATGAAAAAGGGGCAGAGTTTCCGTTGTGCAAGGGAGCTGCCACAATTCCCTCATACCATCTTGACTTTTTGAACCACCCCTCCTGACGGATGTCCGATTGTCTTCTGGATTTGTTATTTAACAGTAAAGGCTCTGTATTTGTGTGTATTTTTAAAAACCTATCTTACAATTGTTCTTAAGGTTTGTCTCACCTTTCCAGTTCCAGTTTATGTGTGAAAAAGCACCCCTCTTGCTGACAGCTGGACTTTCCCCTCCAGACAAAATACATCAGATTGAGACTACCCAGTTCCATGTTAAGTAGAGTTGGACTGCAAGCTAAAGTGATGTTTTATACTTCAAGAATTTCAATATGGATTCAAAGTATTACAGGAGTGCCTCCTTGGTGCTGTCAAAGTGGCAGCTGTGAGTGAAGCCTCACCTGTTTTTTATATGCCTCAGGTATGCAACGCATGAAGAAAAAGGGCAGAGCGATGATCATCCACTTGCAGCTGCCACACTGACTTTTTTCCAACTCCTCCCTACGGGCACACCTGTTTTCTCTCTTTTTTTTGTCCTGGGGGAGGGGGGTTTCCAAGTTTCCTGTATGTGCCTTTCATGAGAGGAACACTTCCCTGTTTGTTACAGGTTCTTCACAGTGTCCTGTCAGCTGAAATGTTAGCCTCAGAGCTAGTCAGTAAAGATATAAAAATAATATTTCTCTGAGGTAAACCATCTAAAAAATTTCAAATTTTAATAGCTCATGTGGCTGCTTCATTATTACTTCTGCCTGAAGAGTAGTCTATGAAACTTGAAAGCTTACCTAGGATTTAGGTAGCTGTCTCTCTCCTCTGTGAAAAGCCCATCTGTCCTTGTGTTGGCCTGTTTATGAATTTGAAAGCCAGTCCCTAACACGGGGTTTCTCAACCATGGCAACTTGAAGACATGCTGGCTGGAGAATTCTGGAAGTTGGAGTCCATGCATCTTATATTTGCTAGCTGGTGAATTCTGGGAGTTGAAGTCCACACATCTTAAAATTGCCAAGGTTGAGAAACACTGCTCTAACAGGATATAAAGGACTTAAGCTCTGTGCTAGAAAAGGAAGGTTAGCAGCCTACAGTTGGTGGAGGCACCAACTACAACTTCTCTAAGCAGCCTACAGTTGGTGCTGTATCTGAATCAGAAAACGGGCGTTGCTCTGTCTTCCACATGCTCTAGTGGGTGTCTTACCGCAATTCCTTTGAGACCTTGGCAAGGGTGTGTGCAGGTGTGGAGTTTAAAATGAGCAAAACTAAATAGTTGGCTGTACTGCAATGCATTGTCCTTATCCTTTTATGCAACTATGTGCTGTAAAGTTTTATTTTTCACTTTATTTTGTAAATAGCTTTTACATGTGTAACATATGATAAAGAGTTTATAAGGATTTTAAATGGGAGGGGGGAGGAGCCCAAGACTTTTATTTTTCTCCTTTTTAAAATGGAAGTTATACAACAGTGTTGTTGTGCTTGTTTTTTTAGAAAAACCAAAACCTCCTTGCATGGTTTGTCCCTTGTTTCAGCTTTATGTTGTACAATATATATGGTCAAACAAAACAATTCTGCTTTAAATATAGCCCCAAAATTACAATTCTATATATATTGGAAATAAACTGCCTTATTCAGAAAACAAGTTTGCTTACTTATTTAAGGCATAACCTCTAGCTAGTAATACACACTATGTATTAATAGTGTTGGAAGTGTGCTATCAAAATAGATGTGATTTACTTGAGTCACTACAATTATCCATGAGCAGAAGTTTAACAAAAGAAGATGTTATCTCGGGCCAACTCTCCTTCTTTACCTTTAAACCAGCCTGGAAAGAGCCCTGGAGACAGAGGGCTTCTTCAAACAGAGGACACAGCTACTCCGGTTCCTGTTCCATCTGCTTAACTTCTTTGGTTGTACGGAGTCCAGAAATACCTGCCTCTGAGCAAAACAGTAAATCACATCTGTTTTTTTTTTTTAAGGAATAACCCTTAAGAAACAAACCCTTAAGAAAAGTGTTACGGGGAGGAAAGAGTATTTTATTAAATTCAGACGCTCTGCTAGGAAACACCAGAAATAATAAAAGGAAAAATTAAAGGAAAAAAAAGCAACCTTCCTTCATTTGGAATTTCTGACAAACAATGATCACAGTTGTCACAGAAAAAAACATGGCATAGAATTTATACATAGGACTCTACCTACAGATAGCAGAAAAGATTTACAAAACTTACAGTATTTTTCAGACTTCTTGTTTTCAGTAACCAGTTTTGGTATGGTGTTTTTTTAATAGAGTGGTCTTCTATTGTTATTGTTTCCCTTTTTAAAAAAAACAGTACATAATAAAATCCATGCGAAAGATACGTCATCAGTCCTTCATACACAGTGCTCAAAGATTTCTGTTTTACTTTTTTTAACCTTTTTTTTTAAAGTGCTTAAAACAACAACCAGACAAGTAAAGCGAGGCTCATGGCATGCAGTGGTGATCGCTTCCCCCACAACACGCACATATACCTATACATCAAAAGTACATGCATAGCTTGGTGCTTTATAACTTATATCTTTGAATTTTACACACACACACACACACACACACACACACACGGTTGTTTTAAATAAAATGAAATCAGACTTGTGTGTGAAAGTTAATTTACTGCATTGCTCATTTGCAGTTTGATGATGCCATGATTGTGACACACACTCATACAGACATTGTGCTATGTGCAATGCAATCTTAAAGGACAAATGTATTTTCAGGCAAGTGAAAGGACCTAAAGCAGAATGGTTCTTGAGATCACTGCCTTCCCACCTACTGATTTTTAAAGCTGCTTTAGCAAAGGTTGTTGACAAGATCTGTTAAGCTTACAATAGTGTTCAACTGTGCTTCAATTTTCCTGCAGAAGCTCTTTGTCCAAAGTAATCTTTATGCAGTGCCTCATGGCAGGAAGTGGTCACTTGGTGCCCTCCAGTTATGGTGGCCACTTCCCATGTTGGCTGGTTCAGGCAGATGGGAGTCAATAAGAGATTTGTAAAGTACCATTGCATTGCGTTGTCATGATCTATGTGCAAGCCTATGCTGCCCTGGAAGTTTTTCATCCAGAAGGTGTACAAATTCGATAGCAGCACCTCAGGTCCAGATAGAAATAAAATCAAATGGGATATTCACCCATACAAGGCCTAATGAAACCAACAGGAGCTGCTCTTGCATTGATTCTTTTCATTTTCATCCTCACGGCTCTGCCTCTGTTATGATTGTTCTTAATGGCACCCACAACCTTCCCCATCTTGGTTACCTCTAGCAGTGTTGGATTTCAACTTCCAGAATTTTCTATCTAGCATGGTCATCAACCATGCTATAAGGAAGGATAATGGAAATTGAAATCCAAAATATCTGAAGGACACTACATTAGGGAGAACTGAATTGTCAGCTCAGCTTGTTCATTTAGGGCTGGTCTCAGCCCACATAAAAATAGCAATTTTTAAAAGCATTTTCCTATGGGAGATTGGGCATCACTGGGATCTGTTTATATGCAGGGTTGCTACATGCTTATGTAATTTGTCTTATCCCAGAGCAGAAAATTGATCTGTGTGTTGCCTAAGCTAGTCGTGATTCTTTCATTCTAGTCTTACACAGACCTCCCAGTGACTTTTATTCCTAGTCTGTGATGACAACTACATCAACTGAGCTTTAGGAATGCTACAGTAGCAAGGGTCACAAAACTCAGTTTGCCTAACATGGGGTGAAAAATGCATATTCTTTTAAACGCAGTCCAATAAAAATGAACTGAGACAAATGAAGAAAACTATTGAAAGAACAGTTTAAATATAAAACGCTGAAAGCCTTAAAATCACATACGGTAGAGAATTTGTTCTTCCCATTCTGTATCAGCAGAGCTGAGAAATAACTGCAACAAGTTTTCGTTGCTCATTATGATTCCACAAATGATGGCTTTTTCTATGCATTGCAGTAAAATTATTGCAAAATAACAGAGAGGTGTCCATATTTCTACTCTGAAAAAAGGTTGTTTACACCTGCCACTTGGGACATCTTTTCTTGCCATGGACTCCTGCTACATGTTGCAGAAACTATAGTATTCATTTAAAACTAGAAAGTTCTAAATGGATACTATAGTCAATTTGAAGGAGGCTCTACACAGACTAGTGTTGCTGGGGTCAGTATGGACTGGGCATGCCCAAGGATAGCATTCCCCAGACTGTGATTTCTTATTTATTTATTTATTTGATTGATTGATTTGATTGATTGATTGATTGATTGATTGATTGATTTTATTCAATTCCCATAGCTGTCCATCTCAGACAACTGACTCTTGGGTTTAGTTGTCAACTGTCTCAGCTCTCATGATCCTCCAGCCAAGATGACTGGGAATTATGTGAACGTTAGTTCACTTGGGGAATTTCAGTGAAGTTCACTGCTTTTATGTGGTTCTCCAGAAAACAGTTTGAAAACCACAATTCTGAAAGTGCTGGATTGGAGCAAGGACCTCATAGGCTTGAACCAATTGACACTAGTTTTCCATTATAGCACAAGTTAATTATTGCATCCCATAAAAATAGCAAATGCAGACCCTATTGTTCTGGACTGTATAACTAGGTTAACCTAAATCAGCCCACTGGCCCACCCACACAGTAGAATATCTAAGTCTCTGCCAGACAAGGCTTTCCCAGTCTTGCTACCCCAGATTCCTTTGAGCAACAATGCCTGAAATTGAGCCTGGGACTCTGGGCAAGGCAGTGCACACAGTTTACTTCTGAGTTATGAGTTCTGTTTTATATCTTGGACATAAACCAAGCATGGTTTCTTCTATGTCTCTTTCCAGCAACAAAAGGCTATTTTAGTTTTCAAAAATTATTTAGTTTGGAACCAGCATTTGTATGCTACTGGGAGGGGGTATAGCTAATTATATATAAAGGTTAAAAGAAAACCCTTTTTAATAGATTGAAGAGAAATGTATATGTTATATTGGCATGTCCATCATTCTTGCAGGAAGGAATGTAACACTTCAGAGAGCACCATATTGACTTTGAGAATGTGTATTCACTAACTCTTCATAGAGTAAATTAGGCATTCTAAAACATAATTTGCAACTTTAGTACTCTTTTTGGGTGGGTATCTTCTGTTGGTGCTGCAAAGAAATTTTAATGCATGATAATGGTTAGGTATGTATGAATGAATGATGAATTAATAAACTTGGTCTGAGTTATATCATTTCAGATTTTTCATGTGGCTGAATAGCCATGATTTGAATTTTCATAATTACAACCAGACTAATGATGTAGTGTGGTGTAGCATAAACTATAACTGCAGTATGCTTCTGTTGGGCATTTCCTAGGAAAAAAATCTTGGTTTGCCAACTAGGAAAGATGCTTAGCCACATAAAAAGTCACAATCCTGCTAAAGAAGTTTGCCCGGATTTCCAGATATGGAATTAGAGCTACAGTTATAAATTGGGTGCATGGCTAAATAAAAATACAATCAATCTTAACTGCAGTTCTTTGAATAGCTCAATGACAGTGAGAATATATGTTTTAATTACAGAATTCTACTTTGGTACACTATTTAAAGAAAAGCAAAATAAAGGCTAACATAAAAAATAAAGCCAATGCTCTAATTTCTATTGCAAAATAGGTGTTTTTCATCCTTGATAGAATGCTGAGCATCAAACAGCAGAAGCCGTATTGGGAGCTGTTTCTGGATGAGAGGAGAACAGCTAAGATGCTCCCAAGTTATGGCACTTCCACCTAGGGCTGGTGAAGTTGGTTAGCCTAGACACAGAATCTACACAATCCTAAAACATTAGGCAACTTTTGGCATAGAAACAGGTGTGGGAGGTTGAGAGAAGGTGGGTCTTTTGCATGTTTTGAACTGAATTTTTAATTACATAGTTGTTTTAATCAGTTGTGTTGGCCACCCTGAATAATAGTCATTGGCAGAAATATTATGCATGTATCATTTAGGTATGGAGAATAACTTGGCCTAAAATCTAATTGTTGTGGGTCTGTCATTTCCAAGATAAGGTTTCCTTGTCTCATTTTCTAAGAAAGAAAGCATTGTTCTATTTGACTACAAGGTAACATTTTACTCTGGGATAAGTATGAGCAGTCTACAGCCTGCCTGTGATTCCCCAAAAACCTCTTCTCTAGCCACATGGCACAATTTTCCTTTTTCTGATGCAAATGGAGGAAAAACAGTGACCTAAGACTTCAAAATATACAGTATACTTTAAACAACCTTACCACCAGACTCCTTAAAAGAAAAGGTTTAAACTTACCCACAACACACCCAGAGGATGTCAAGATATTATTAGCCTGCCTCGCCATAGCTCTGGCTACCTATAAATTATCTGGTCAAAAATTTGTCTCCTGATGCATAAAATTTGCCCCTTCTGCTGTAGGGAGATAGCATGTGATGTTGCATGTGATGTTGACTTTGTCCTGATATTCTAGTTAATGCCTGTACCTTCATATTGGAAATTTGTAACACTGATATCATATTTGTAACATTCTTTTGGAGAGAAATCCATACCAAGGAATAGCCTGGGCATTTGCGGGCGAGTCACAAATGACACACATGCAGGGTAAAGTCATTATACAAATACCACTACTTTATGTACTTGCATCAAAGAGTGTGATGCAGGAATGTAATTGTGATGTCATTACATATGCATTGTCACTTTATCATCATTATGGTTTGTTACAGAGGCCACTACTGTATAGCGTTTCTCTGGACTCCTCTTCGTGATTTCTTATATGTTTTATTTCCCAAAGACATATTAGTGATGTTCTATTTTGTTTTTGCATATGTTATGACTTCACTATTATACCTATGTCTCTCTTTTGTTGTTCTCTCCTAGAATTAGTGCCAAATTTTAGTTGCGAAGTTCAGTATATTCCAACAGTTTGGGATTACAGTGCTTTTTAGAATATGATATCAGTTAAATCAATTAAATGTTAAAGTGATTTCAAACTTTAAGAAGATTCATTGGAGCCTCATGGTAGAATGATACTGTAGGATGCTATTATATGCACACACAAAAAAGGGGGGGGACTCTCCTTCCCAATGCATGTTAAGAACGATATGATTTTCTAATCTACATTAGTAGAAAAGACATTTAATCCTGATTAATCATTTTAGCAGGGTTAAACTGAGTAATCCTGTGCAAAAATCATATGGACCCCAAATTCACGTTACACACTTGTGTGTGCTCTAAAGACACGTGTTTTAACTTTTGCTGTTCTGTGGAACTAGCTATGTGCTACAGAACAGACTATATACTGTTAGTTCTATTCCTCTTTCATTGTAATAGTTCCTTTTCCCAAATTCTGGAAACAGTCATTGGCAGAGTTACTAAATAATTTGTATGAGACAGCCACCTTTTGCAGCTGCTGTATACATAAGACTTTATTTCCCATAATCCTTAGTCAGCATAGATGGTACGAAAGATCCTTAATCCACCTTATAGAATTACTAATCCCAAAACGCACTGGGGAACATTTAAACCAGTTTAAGACATGTTATGGGGTGGATTTATAATACTACTGACAGTACGGAGAATTCTCACCAGATGTTAGGGAATCCTGTTGCTTTATTCCTCTGAAGCCACTCTGTTCTGCTAAATATGTCTCTTTAGTTTTTATCCAAAGATATGTCAGAGATATCGAAGAACTTCTCACTACAAAGCATTTTTTTTTCAAATGAAGGCACAAGTTTACTCAGATCTTCTAAAGAACATTATGCTTTACTCAGTCATCTATTTAAGGTATGTCTTACCTTAAAAGTAGGCCAGGGATGAGCATTCTGTTGCCCACATACATTTCTCCTAAAGCTTTGAATCAGGAGTAACACTGAGTAACAATTTTTTTTAAAAGACATAGAATCATACACTCACTTAAGTGAGCTGTAGTTCACAAAAGTTTATGCCTTTTACAGTAATAACATTTGTTAGTCTGGAAAAGTGCTACCAGAGCCCTGATATTCAGCTATTATAACACGGCTGTCCACCTAGAACGCCTACAATCCCAAGGTTTTGGGGTGGTAGAAAGTCCTACTTTATTTGCCAGTAAAAATAGCTAGTAATGTCACATGCCACTGAACTTGAATAGCAAATCCCTGGAAAATATCTTTGTTATGTTGAGGGTTAATTATCTGAAAGGGCTAGGGGTTACATGAAGGTAAAGTCTCCTTCAAGATTAGCTCAAACTCCTTGTGACTCTGTGGACATGTTTATGCATTATTCTTGGCCATAAATGGAGTTGGCAAATGAAATTTCTCTAGGGTGGTATGTATTTAACCCTTTAGAATAAACCTGATAACTATTTTAGAACTGATCTGTTTACTGATGACAAAATGGATTTAATGCTTTTTAAAAATACATTTTGCTAGATTTGGGAGTCTAAAAATTTAAGACAATAACTTGATGGATAATGTTAGCAAAAGTATGAGAGTATGCTTCGTCTACTAAGATTTTCATTTGTTAACTTCTTGGAGGCATCAGTCAACTGTTGCTGAAGGCAGAACATTATGCTTTATTTAGTCATCTATTTCATTTGTTAAATACTAATTCATCTCTTTTTTATTCTAGATATGCTCACTTTGCTTTTGGGCCTGTCCATGTTCCCCTGATCATACCCACTTTCTAAGTATAGACCTCAAAACTGAATATGGTTCTTGATTCAAAGTATGCTGTATGCTGGCTGAATGGGATTCGTTAGTCATGGTGATAACAATGATGGGAAATTAAAAAACACACACCCTACAGGGTTTCATTCTGCATTATGCCCAGTGCTTGAAGTGGGAAAGAGGAAAGAATAGATAGGACAATTTCAAAGTGGGTTAGATTTAATTAATCCTATTACAATGTAAAACATTTGCTAAGAAGTTTGAATCAATATATTTACATTCTGAAATCATTGGAGTCAGTGGTAAATCATTATTACTAGAAAACAGCAGAATTACTCATTTTGACTTTAAAGCCTGTGTAGGCAATAGCTATTGGTAAGGATGGAAAAGCAAGGAAATAGACATTGGACAGATAGTTTCCTCTTCCTCCAATGCCCTTTGCTGGACATGGGAATAAGGCAACCTTCCTTAACCTGTTGGTGAGGAGAAACTTCAATCTCTTCATGCACAATCTGAGGACTGATGGAAGCCTGGAGAAACAAGAAGCTCTTTAACCAAATGACTGACTCTTAGATCTCCACAAAATAGCTCTGATCTGAATCAAATGACTTCTGTGGCACTAGTTGAAACATCTGTATGCTATCCTCAATGAAATTTATATCAATTGAAAGAAAGTGGAGTAATTACAGGTCTATGTGGAACCCTCTTCTACTGTATTATGACTTCCTGTAAGGAATCCTAGAATCTAAAGTTTTTGCAGAAATGCTGAGAGGTCCAATAGCAATTCTTTTGTTTATTTAAGCCATCCCCAACTATCCCAAGGCCCTTTGAGAGATAAGAACCATAGCACAAAGGCAATGATGAAACTGATATGCCTTTAAGACTAATTATGAGTATACAGTTCAAATCTAGCTCTTCTTTTGCTGGTCTTTTGACCCCTCCTGTCTGCTAAAGAGGAGAAGGGGAAGGAATTGTCCTAGAACAGTGGGCACCCCAAGCTCCATTCCTGCCAGCAACACACAGATAAAGAGAAAATATGAAAGGCGCAGACAATGGAAAACTGACACACAAAGGTACAGATGTAGAATGTGATACCTTAGTGAAATGATTTCCACAGTGTCAAAAGCCAAAGCCAATAGGAAACATCTCCTGCACAAGCCCCCCTAAAAAAGAATGGGGGCTATTCAGGAGCAAGGGATGGCCCTGTGGATTAGTACTTTAAGCTCTGTTTGCACCGCCACCATTTTAATATAGCTTCTAAAGCACAAAGAGTTACATACAGAATTGAATCAGGGAGAAAAAAAAAACAGCATTCTTCTCTCTCTCTCTCTCTCTTTCCCCCCTCCCACATACTAGACACAACAAGAACTTCATTTTCTTTTTTTTTTGTCAATATTTATATATATTTATATTACGTATATTATATATATAATATGTAAATATATTTCTTAAAACAAATATATAAAATGTTAAGACACTTCACTGAAATGTAAAGAGGTTGCTTTTTTGTTTTTCGTTTGTTCTGCAATCTCAAGAAATTGCATTACGGATTGTTGTTACATAGTTAATTTTTAAAATGTTTTTAAAACTTTGTTATTCAAAAAAAGGTTCTCTTAAAATTTTTATACAAAAATGATTTGATTTACAAAAAAAAAGAGAGAAGAGAAACCATAAAAAACAAATACCCACCTTCCTCCCACCAAAAAGTCCCAATAATAAAATTAAAAAGAACAAGGTAGTCAACAAAACCAAGAGTGATTACATCTTGTATTATGTGGCATACAAACTCTTCATTTTCTTTTTTACAATAGCACACCATTTTGCTATACACATGAAGAGGCCATACCCTCACAGATGCACAGATTCCACGTCAAATATTTCTTCATATACTGTATGTGCTTAACATTTCAGGGTGTAATTCTGGGGGTAGTTATCACACACAAACATCACTGGAGAGAATGGGATTTGTGCAAGGACATGTTTGTGCATCTGCACAGTTACCACTGATTTAATGGTGGTTGTGCATGATGAACCCTCCCATGGGTTATGCCCTTTTTCTTTAAGGAATTTCCTTCCTCCCCCAGCCCACCTCCTCCTGGCATGCCTTTCTGGACACATGCATGCATATGGTGTTTTTATTTTAATAAATTCTCGATGACTACAAACACTCACTCATCTTTCTTGCCAGATCCACAAGTGCTTCAGAGTTTGGCATTTGTGACTCAACCAATACATTCTTCCCTTACCATACACACTCACATTCCCATGACTGATATATCTCCTTTTCTGTGCTGTATTTTTTTAAAAATGTCATACTGTGCAGATCGACCATCATGCAGAATCTCATAGAAAACCACTAACACTTCTGCATCTTATCGGTTAAAAAAAAAAAGAAGCCTTCTTGATAACTTAACATAAAGCTAATTTTTCTATTCAAACCCAAGATGAAAATTCCTTTCCAGAGATACAGTAGTATATTTAAGCTTTTGCCAATCACTCCATAAATAGTCAGGAGCCACCCAATTTGGTTGAGCCTTCTACAATCCACTAAGCTCTTTCTGAGACTATGACCCTGCAGGAAATTCTCCAGTGAAAGCCCCACTGAATTTAAGGACTTTCCCAACTGTTCTTTCTTTCGCTCCACATTATCCTCCTGCCCTGCCCTGCCCTGCCCTTCTCGTCTCCTAGTTTGAGCTTCCGTAAATAAGGAACAGAATCCCTGAAATTATAGATTCTGCCAGCATCATTTCTCCAGCCTCATTTTGGAGAAATCTGACAGTCACATGAACGAAATCACCTTCCTTCCCACCCCACCCCTGCCCCCATTCAATTACAGCAAAACATTCTTTTGTCTCTTTTGAGTGGCTGCAAAATTCTCGTGAAACTCTTCTTTGTCCTTCTGACTCAGCTTCTCTGATACCCTGATGCCCTCATCTCCCTGACTATTGCCTCCTATTTGGTATTCCACACATTTGGGGGGCTCCTTCCCCTCACATACATGGTCACTGAAGAGACATTTAAAGTGCTACATTCGATGGATTAACTTTCTTAGGAAGCGTAACTTTCCATTTTAGACCCTGTTCTCAACACTGTTCAGGTAAACCTTCTACTACCTAATTTGGATGTGTCCTGCCTCCTCCCCCTCTTTTTTAAAAATTCTGTACACTTAAGAAGATTGGAAGGGGGCTTATTATTACCAGCTTAAAATTCAGTGCTTTTTTTCCAAATCTTTATTCTTCTACCAAATCTAATCCAATGTTTTGGAAGGAAAAAAACACCAGAGCTATCAATTTGCAAGAGACATGCGTGCGCGCACCACACATGCACGCACGCACGCACACACACGCACACACACACACACCCCACCCTGGTCTTTGATACAGCAAGTAGAACAACAGAAACCCACAAAGTGGAAGCACACACATGCCCCAAAGTCAAAACACCATTGATTCATGAATGATTCAGCACATACCTATAAAGATCCATGTTAATCTATTAATTACAACTACCTTTGTTCTTCATATAAGGAAAGATGAATAGCAGCAATGTCCAAGGGGTTCTGAGGCATCTTCAGAAATGGGTCTCTTCCCTTCCCGCCTATAGGCTTCTGCTATGATTTGGTTTCCCTCCCCCACCCATATGCCCAACAGTGTCCTTGTTGCTTGGAGCTGGCAAAATGTTTGAACGTTCTCTGACCATGAACCTAAATTGCCAGTGTAGAAAACTGAGTTTGGGATTGAGGGGGGGGGAGGGGGAGGGAGAATTCATAGGAGAAACAGAAATACCTTATCAGTCACATTGTAGCATGAAAAAGGATAAATTGGTCAACTTAGGAAATGAGGAGGGGGAACAGTCAACTAGCCATTCTAGAGGACATTGAGATGCCCAAAGTGACCCTTTTGGCTAAGATCAAGTGTAATATGAGCATTGGCCATTTTGGAGGAGTGAGCCTAAGATCGTCCATTTTGATGTAATGCTGAAACGTTTAAGGGAGGGGGAAACCTTTCCTAGGTGCCTCAGGAAGAGCTGGGAGGAGGAAACAGAGAGACACAAGCCCTCCCCAGACCACCCCCACCCCCCACCCCACCCCCATTACAGTAGGTAGGGAAAACCACCAAAGGAGATTTTGGCAAAGGAGCTTCTAGAATGAAATGGAGGAGTTCCGTGACCCAAAGGAAGTCAGAACCGGGATGGAGGTCCTGCCCGAAGTAGGTTTCTCTGAGACTGGGCTGGAAGTCTCATTCCCCATGCCAGAGTCCTTGGTCGATCTAGCGGCCTAGAAAGAAAAGCAAGATTCAGGGAAAAGAAGGAGGAGAGGGGGAGAAAAGGGAAATGGCTGAGGGGAAAGCAAATATTTTCTTCTCAAAGGAGAGAACAAAATAGAAGGAAACTAAGAGAGAAAGAGGTAGAGCGGGGACTAATTGGGAACATTTCAGTTAGCAACTGCAGCACTGGCAAACCTAAGGCAAAAGGTCTGCTTGACAAACAACATGAGTACAAGATGAGCAGATTGTTAACAGGTTTACTGAACAAGGGCAAGGAGGGATTGTTAGAGGATGTAAAGGAGACAGAAGGAGGTGAAAGAGAAGACAGGTGGGAAAATACAAACACATAGGCAGGTTGGAAAAAGGGAGGGGAGGGTTAGGGGAATTGGGAAGGACAAGAATTAAAATATTTAGTTTGTGGCCATGGACACCATGTTAGAACAACACTATCCTTTAGCAGAAGCAAGCAGGGAAAAAAGTGGGAATAGCACAAAGGAGGAAGGGAATGCTGGTTCTTGCAGAGGTGCTGTTTTTCAAATGTAGGCCCTAAGGAACTGTTTTTTGGTTGCTCAGAGAGATTAAGAGGTATCATTTTGTTTTGGAGAATATCATCAATATGTATGCTAAAATTTGAATCTGGCATGAAGGGAGGAAAGCTCTTTTTGTTTTTAATGATAAGTCTTGTAAAGTTTGTACAGTAGTTCTCAGTTTGAGAGTGGGTAAAGATGTGGTACAAAGGGAAAGCAAAATAGCTAAAGTTGAGAATAAAATATAAACCAATTATGAATAAGCAGCCTTCTTTTGTAATCATTACTTAAGTGAATTTTAAGGATCTTAAACCTGGCCATTTTGTAATCCCACAAAAGACTTTTTTCCACATTACTTTTTCCTCTATAGTTCAATACACATGAAATAAAATCACTTGTCATGGGGATTTGTTGTGTATTTTTCACTAAATGTATTAGCAAGGCAGACAGAAATCTGCTTGCCTGGAAGAGAGCTGGAAGGAGGCTGAAAGATAAAATCCAGTGCAAGTAATAAGTAGCTAGACTAATCCATTCTCTGAGACCTCTGGTGATAACATACATATCCGTCATGCTATTCCTTCTCAAGATAAGAAACATTATGCAAAGTGCAGAAAAGGAGTAAGAAATATTAAGCCAACAAAATTAAAGCTGTGAGATAAGGGAAAAGCAAAATACACAGTTGCATGCAAAAGTATAGGTGCCCTGATCAAAGGATATGTTTCAAGAATCCCCAAGTGAACAGAAGCTGACATGTGGTACAAAGTTAAACACAACATATTTCTGCAAGTATTAATGCATGCTTACTCTTTATGTATAGTTATTTACAGATGCAAAATAAGAAAACAATGAATTTGATAGGGGCCAAAAGTTCAAACAGTACTTTGTAATGCTTCCTTTGTCAGATTCCAAATGTTTCCTAAAATCAGCTAAGAATCTTTCTATTCGTCCTTTTGGATTTCTTCCCCACTATTTCTTGCAGAACTCTTCTAGCTCAGAAATATTCTTGGGTTTCCTTTATGCACTGCATGTTGGAAGTATGTTTCGTATCATTGTCTCGCTGAATATCCAAAACAGTGACCTGAAATATATTGACCATAAAGTATTTAAAGGAAAGGAAAAAAAAAAATAAAGGTTTGGGATGGGCTTCACAGTCTCCAGGTATGATTATTACTGAAAATCTGTGGGGAGTCTAAAATATGCAGTGTGATCAAGGAGACCTAACAATATTTCTGAGCTAGAAATTCTACAAAGAGGAGTGGGGGGAAAATTCAAAAAAACAAACAAACCCAAAGATGATTAACTAGCTAAAAGAAATGTTTGGAAGCTGTTATTTTTGTTGAAGGAAGTGCTACAAAGTACTGACTGAAAGGGTGCCCAACTTTTCCATCTGCCATACTCACTGTTTTCTTACTTTGAATCTGTAAACAATTGCATGCAAATACTAAGTATGCATTCAAATTTGCAGAAAGACATCATGTTTAAATCTGTAGCCCACAGCAGTTGTGTCAGCTTCTGTTCACTCAAAAGGTTCATTGAAACACAGTATGATGGCAGGCACCTAAAGATTTACATGCAGCTGTAGCTATATCCAATTTACCAACACTATTCACTATATCTCTCCTTACCATTCTATCCTTGCAAGCCATCCTTGCTTCCAACATGTCCATACACCTTCATACGCTGCCTTTGTTCTATAGACCTCTAATGTCTTTGACATTTTCACTTATTCCATTCCTCTCAACTCATCCTCTCTTCCTTCATATATTTGCTTTGGAATTCAGTCCTCATTCATTCTTTCTATATGACTAAACTACCTCAATAGCCTTCTTTCATACTGGTCAGTTACATTTGTACTCATATTCATTCAGCACTCATTCATTCTTGCCCCATCTCTTGTTTTACCACATAAGCTTTTTAAGTACCTCAATTCCCACAGCACTCAACTTCTCACCATATAACCAGGTGGGCAGAAGCACACTGTTATACATAACCTTTGCATTTATTTCACTATTCATTTCTCACAACAGACCATACACTACCCAATGTTTTTCTGTCTGCATTTGCACATTTTCTGTATTCATTTCCCCATCTTTAATAAATATTCTGTTAAGGTACATATATTCATTTACTTGCTCTAGTTTTTGCACAATTAATATATAACTTGGCAATCATTCACTCTATTTTCCTTGACAAACACAAGTGCCTTGGTCTTTGATACATTAATTTACTGATCCATATTTCTTGTTGCATGATGCAATCTGATCTAATGTTCACTGCAAATTATTCTGATTCTTAGCCAATGGTATAGCATTGTCTGCATTCCGAAGTATGCACACATTCATCCCCAATCAACACCAAACCCATATAATATTCTTTATACATTTATTCATACATACTCTAAACAAACACACATCCTTGTCTTACTCCCTGCTCAGTGCTGAACCATTTACTAAGCATTCCATTTGTTTTCACGCATGTTCCATGCATTTCACGCACTCTCATAGCATTTGACAACTGAACTTTCAATTCCACATTAACGCAAAACATTCCATAATTTAAGCCTGTTTATCATACCCTTTCTCTAAATCAACAACAACATCAATAAAACTTCTCATATTTGTAATGTTCTCACTGAAATATATGCAAGACTGGATATATGACTGGAAGTGTTGCAAAGAAGCCCTCTTATCTCAAAGATTCTAATCTAAGCAGGTTCTGGTGTTATTCCAGAAATGAGATCCCACAGTGCTCCTCCAAAGTTATCACAAAGCGGGGAAAAACATTTACCTATTAGTTTTAATTATATGACGATAAGCTTCACCTCCCGCTGGGGCCATTCGAGTTAAAAGGAACAAAGAGGAAGGATTCTGATGTAACTTATTCTTTGTAGACAACAACATTTTTGCCAGGGGAGGCTTCTAAATATTTGGCTTCATTACCTGAAAATCTCAGCCCATTTGCCATTTCAAATTTTGTGTCACAGCTAGCTTGGTGATAAACCAAGTTTCTACTGATGCAAAGCATCTGCACATGATCCACATAAATTGTTTTGGAGAAAGCAGACCTTTAGAAATGTTCCACAGCCACCAGATAGGCAAACAGCACCTGTGCTTTCTGGCAAGGAGGTTTGTATTGAAATTAATATAAATTAATAAAAATTAAAAATATTGGGATGCAGAGATATAGGGTGAAGGGGGCTATGCAGAAAAAACTGAGGAAGAGGGGTACATTGACTCATTTTGCTCACAAAGTACATAAGAGACCACCTTTCCCCAATCTGATGTCCTCCAGATACATTGGGATTACAACTCCTAGAATGCTACCTAGGCATCTTGAGAGCATTACTTCTGATACATCTGGAAAGGAAATGGCAAAACAGTTCAAAAAGCCACAAGAAGATAGCCAAATTCACAGTTAGCCATCCATTCTCCCATGTTTGGGGGCAGAAGGAAAGCTTATCTATATATTGCCAAATGAGCAAAACAGAGAGTCCTTTAGGGAGACACTGGGAACATGGGAAAGCAGGTGTCCATGGTCTTTGATATCCTCACACAAGACAGAAAAAGAAGACAGGAGCAGCAGAGAATTCTGGGGAAAGCACTAGCAAATCAAATGTGCTTAGGGACCAAGAAGGGAAGGAGGATAGGATTTATGGAAAGGAGGGTCATCTCAAGTCTCCAGGAACAAAGGGTGGGTGGGTGGGTGGGTGGGGGAGAAACAGGAAGATATGTTGTGGCTTAAGGGGTGGAAAAATGGTGGTTGTTACCTTGCTTTGTGGCCTCAGAAAGTTGGCAAACCACTGGGTACACTGTCAGCATCAGCAAGAACACAGAAGCATGTGAACCCAGCTGAACTGAACTGACCAAACCATTAAGACCCCAACCATTACTAATGCACTTGGACAATAGGGTGGCAAGAAGTTTGGACAAATAGTGAATAATGAATCAAGAACTGTCTCTGTGCATTGTATAACTATAACTGTTAAATACTGTAGTCAATTATTTAATGTTCAGATAGAAAAGGCACATGTTAATGCTGAACAGAAGTGTCTGCATAAATATTATATTCATTGTGTGCAATGGATTTTCATTTGGAAATTTCTAAAATTTAATCTTAAGGCCCTCCTTTCCATCAGAATCATAACATTGGCAGGAGAAGTTTAGATCTTAGAATGGGAAGATTTAAAAAAATCCTGGAAGAAGACAGTGATAAATCACTTCCATATTGTTGCCAAGAAAATTACATGGATGTATCCATGATCTCACCAGGAATCAAGCCCAAATCAAAGAGGACTTTTACTTCCCAACTGCAGTCCCAATAAAAATCCCTCGTATGCTGCATTTAGAGATGGAAAAAGCAAGTTTCTAATGCTGTGAATGGGAGGTTTTTGTTTTTGTTTTCCTAATTGTCTTGTTGGGGAGGAATTTTCATTGGGACTGCCTCTACTATGAGAAAAACTAAAACCTCACAATTTTTAATCTTCCTCACAATTTGTCCATCCAGCCAGATCTGGGGCATTGATGTAGAAGATTAAAAATTGTTATATGCAGCTGCAAGTTAGACAATTCACATAATATTGGTTGTTTTCATTGCAAAAGATTAACACAGATATTATATAGGCATGCAGTATACTGTAAATATTCATAGCTGTGGGAAAGACAGAATCATGATAACAACAACGGTAACAATAAGACATTCTCATAAAAATACCATTTGTCATACTTTAACATTCCAAAGTTTAGATTATTTGCCTACCTCTCCATTCAGGCATATTCATAGAGAAAGTATGCACAAGAGGAAGAACTGTATGCCCAGAGAATGAAAAGGAATGTTGAGAGACAGGGCTTTAAGAGAGCCAATAGAGTTTCAAATGGAGGGGCACCGCTTTGGAGACGGAAGAGGCTGCTGACATAATCTGACCTCCAGAAAATGTGCTGAGAGCCAATTTGTCCATCCAGCCAGAAAGTATCTTTCATCCACTTCCAGATAACTAGCCTTTCCACTGATGAAAACTAGAGCAGGCTGTTCTGACTATTTAAAGTTACTGGGATGCTACGTAATAGGCATGTTTGTTTCTTTTTGAGTCTACAATGCTTGCATGAAACTGGCAATTTGTCATTCCTATCTTTCAGGCCTCTCTCAGCTGACAAGGCCAAACACTATAGAACATATTCCAAATTTAGAACTTTTCCAAATTGTTCACAGCATTTTGAGTTCTGGCCCAGTATGAAATCTAATAGAACACTCAGTAGGTCACTGAGCCATGGCTGATGTATTCATCATGGCATACTCTGCATTTTAGCACTTCAGTCTGAAGAGATAAATTTGGATAACCTGTAGTCTATAAGGTTTGATGGTATGGACCAGAGCAAATCAACTGTTTGCTCATCCTAGCCCTCCAAGGCTCACTACAGTAAGCCTGCTGTAGGAAGGTTGCTCAAATGTATCCAAGAAATTAGCGATTCCTTTTTATGTACAACAGTAGTCCTACTTAGTTAAAGGAGGGGTAGTGAAGAACAGTTATTGAATATAGAAGGGCTGAATAATTATAGGTCCATGGCCAGTATCCATTTCTTGGGCAAAGTGCTCAACCAGGTAACAGTTTATCAGATTCAGACATTCTTGCATGAAACCTATTTTCTCAATTCATTTTAGTCATTAGATAAAGCATTTGGCATTTGACTACCTTTGCTATTCCTTTTCTAAGAGAAAAATAAGTATGAATCTGAGTCTCTGCAGCATTTTAGTTGCTTTTAATACTATAATGGTATCTACCTTGAAAGACTATCTCAATTAGTTGTGAGTGATTTTACTTTGTGGTGGTTCTGCTCATGTTGAATTAGCCATAATCAGAAGGTGGTATGAGGGATATCTGTTCAACCAACCCCATGACTTTTATATAAGGGATTTCTCAAGGCTTCCCTTTTATCCCCCATACTGTTTACAAGCTACATGAAACCACTGAAGATGATTCAGAGATTTATAGCAAAGTGCCATCAGTATGGTGATGACATGCACTTCTATATCTTCTACTGTCAGATTTAGGAGAGATGATGGAAATGCTTGATGAGCCCAGGCCAGCAGAGCTTCTCTGGACAAGGAGATGCTGAAGAGATTCCCCACTTGCACTTGGAAGGCAGCTCTTCATGAGGAAGCCTGCAGGACCAGGAGGCGCCTCATGCGTAAGAGTGCCAGGAGCTAAGGAAGGAAGATCAAGC
The DNA here is from genome assembly GCF_035149785.1 of Candoia aspera. NCBI lineage: Eukaryota > Metazoa > Chordata > Lepidosauria > Squamata > Candoiidae > Candoia > Candoia aspera. The sequence goes on along the minus strand of NC_086156.1, from coordinate 80,808,310 downwards.
TTGCAGCCTCAGTGGAGCCTTTAATGGATGTTGGGTCCAACCCTACTCCACCTCTTTAAACACATTTGGAATACAATTATTTAAAAGCTAATGAGATCTTCAGAGCAGCAGAGCAACCAGACCACTCAGTGAGTGCTTCTACATTCTGGGGTGCGCTTAAAGGAAAAGAACTGAAAACAAATTATAAGGATTTAAAAATTAATCTACAGGAAAAAGCTTACTAAGAGTTTGGATTATAAAAATTTTAAACAGATAAAGGGGCCAGCAGATTTTGGATTTCGTTTATTTTAAGTTCCTTTGAATTAATCAATCAATTAATTAATTAATTAAATAGCATGTACCTTAATGGGAAAAACTCTGTTTAGGTTCTCCATGGGAAATGACTGGTGGATCACTGTTTAGTTTTGCAGATTTTAAATTGTGATTTTATTGTGTTGGAAGATGTCCGGAGAAAACTGTTTTGCAGGATGGAATCATTAATTTAAAATAAATAAATGTCAATTTATGCCCAAGGGACCCAGTGCAGATGTGAATCAAAAAACTAGGCAAAAGGTTAAAGTTCCAACTTCAAGTCAATGAAAAAAAAGCACCTACATAGAAACTGCAGCATCTATGTAAGATTAATAAGCTTAAGCTGCATGGAAGTCTTATGGATCCCTTAAAAAAAAAAGATTGCCACAGCTTGCATCTCTCAGGGACCATTCATCCATTTTTGTATTACCTCCCAAATGTCTATTATTAATTCAGTAAAATGAATTATAAAATAATTTTGTTCAAAAGTATAGGTAGTAATTGACCTAAACTATATTTACATTAAAAAAGAAAGACGAACTTGCATTTGGTTGTTCTTCTTGATTATTTGGATAATTGATTTTAAAGTTATTATTCAATATTTTGTTATTGTAAATGGTTAATATAGCACGTTTTTATCATGCTGAAAAAAATGTTTTTTTCCCCAAGTTATTATGCAACTGTTGTAACTACCCTTTCTGCTGCTTTTCACCTTCCAGTCAAGAAATATTGCAGAGTTGCTGTGAGTTGACTTTTTTATATTTCTTGCAGAAGGTTTTCTTTTTCAATAGCTCCCCTTATGCCACCTCTAAACTTGGGTTATTATAGTACGCCAGGCATTCTGAAAGGGTGAATTCTAGTTGATATCTGGAATCTGGGTGACTCTTCTGGAAGATACATGCACATGGCCCTTAACAACTGAGAAACACTGGTTAAAGCTTGGGTGAGCAATGAGTCCTGCTTTGACCTCACAATACATCTGGGAAAATGAATGAGCTCTAGCATCTGCTGCATGTACACTTGCAGACAGTGGAATATCTCTACTTCCGCGATCACTGTTAATAAATAAATAAGTATCCCTTCATTTGGAAATTCTAGCAGTGAGAAGTTGTTGTGAACTACCCCAGGTAGGAGAATGCAATTCTAGAACCACATTCCAAATCTAAAGGGCCATTAAAAATCTATATTCAAAATAGATGTAGATGTGCCTCTCTTCATACTCACCCACATCCTGAGAGACAGGACTATTTTCCTGGGAATATTCCACTTCTCTTTGCCCAAGCACAAAATGAAGAGCTTCTAGCTCATCCTGTTTCCACCCCAGTACTCCCATAGAACAGTGGCAAAGTGGCCTGCAGATAAACTACCTGTTGTTGTCCCTGGATGCGCATGTACTCCATGCGTTGCTTTATGTGTTTGCTTTTGTCTGGGCTGCCTTGCTGGGTTTGCTTCAGCCGTGATGCTGGATTGACCATCTTCATGGCTGGAATCGAGACACCGCCACCACTCTGGAGAAATAACAGATTAAGTGATATGGTTGGGGATAGGTTAAAGAACAAGGCTCTTGAAAACTGACATAAATAACAGCTTAAGGGCTTGCCTTTCACTCTGCAGCTATGATGTCATACAGTGAACTGGCAGCTGTTGCTTCCTGCCAAAAGCAAATGCCTCTATCTACCAGCCAATTGAGTTGCTAGGATGTCATGGAATATTCCCATTCTAACCACTCAGAAAAGACAAGGTTGTCTGATAATTCTGACACAAAATGCAGCTGTTATGGATGAGCATGTGAAAAAGACTATTTTTTTTTCTTTGGATTCTGGTCAGGACAAGGGTTTCTTGCAGTCTTATCTGTTTCAATGTTATTGTATTGCTGCACAAGAAAATACAGTAATTTTTGAATGTAAAATGACTTTCCATCAGTTTCACACCACTAAACACATCATAATTGTGGCCCTCTTTGATCAGCCTGGCAAGGAACAGATAGATGTTGATGCCACAGACTCAGGAAATTACAGAATGGGAGTTTTGCATATGTTTTTAGAATGAGTCCTTACTCTGTTCTCCCCAACTTCCTTTGCCAGTCTGAAAATGCATGAGAGGCTTGGGGAAGGAGAGTTGGACGAAGGAACAGCGAAGGTGATTGAATAAGGGGAAATAACAGAAAGATAACAGAGGAATGAGATAAAGGGTTTTATTTTTAGCATATTTATTTTTACAGATCTAGCACATGTACTCTGTAGGTGGAAAGCGGTTCCCATAGGTAGATAGTTTATGCTCAAAGCTAAATAGTTCTAAAAATGTCAAAAACCTGTTAACACTGTAATACAGCTTTAAAAAAAATAGTCTAAAGCAGTTCCAAAATAATAACAGTTTTAGCCAAAGCATTAATAAGGGCTCACATCACATTATGGTTTATCTATTCAAATACACAGAAAAAATAGGAATGTTCTACCACCACTCCCCCAAAACATAAAGCATTTAGCTAAGTTGGACAATCTGGCCACCCAAGACATTTTGCTACCTGCGGAGTTGAAGTGCCTTGAAATTAAGATCAACATACTTAAAAGTTTTGTTGCGTTATTCATCAGTATGTCTATTTTTTAAGTTATAGTACATTTGCCTAATCCTAAATTTGTTATAGTTACGTAAAAATGAAGAAAAATTCCTTGCAACATATTAAGCCAAGCAGTAGCAATAAATTGATAGTGTACAGAACAAAAACAGGATATTGGAAAATATGGTAATTTTAGCTGCAGCTACTCTACCAAGGAATGATCATGGAAGGTGTTGCTATGACTTAAGACTTATTTTAATCTTGCACAGAAGGGGTCATATTTTTTTAACTGATGCCAATCTTTTGTAATAATCACTTTTAAATATCCACCTGGACTGATGTTTGAAGGGTAGTAACGTCTTGAATCTGTTTCTCTGTTTCTTATTATGTAATATTAACATAGAAATTGATTCATGAAAATTAGGTTCTAAACTTGCTATTGCATGAAATTTACTTAGTTTTAAATTAAACTGCAGAGGGCAGAGGAAGGCACACAAGAATAATCTCTCTTTGACTTGATATAAACCAATAGGAAAGGCTACTTAGCTTTGTGGAAGTAGCAGAAACATTGGAAGGAAGTTATCATGTAATGCTGAAGCTTGAATTTCAAGGACTTTAAAGCTTGTTGTTAAATGCATATACTGGATTTCAGAAAGGCTTTAATAAATTCAGATGAATGATAGGTAGGTTTCCATGGCAAGTAAAGCTAATGGGAAAAAGGAATGCAAGAATGGGGAGAATTCCTAAAAAAGGAGATACGTGCAAACAATTCCACTGAGGAAGAAGTGTGGCTATACAAAAAGCTTAGTGAAGATCGGAAAACAATGAAGAACACCTATAGAAAGAATACTGACAAAAAGCCCAGAATTGTAAAGTTGGTGCCTGAAAAGTGAAAGCTTGGAATGAGCTGAGATAGTAAGACTAGTTTCTTTAGATATGTACAAAATAAAACAGCAGGACATCAACTGCACAGCGAAGATGGCAAAATGCTAACAGATAGTACATGCACACACAGGCAATGCTACTCAAGTCTTGCCTGGATTCAATCTTCTCCAATAAGAACACAAACAATATAAATATAAATGGATGAAGGATGAAGGAGAGGTACTGAAACATGAAGATGATGGAAATATGTTCAGGGTAGATCTGTCTACTTCGACTAAATTTAAATCTCCAAGGCCAGATGAACTGCATCCCAGGTACTAACTGATGATTTGTTAGAGTCTTTATATAGTATGGGAGGAGGAAGGAGGTTCCAGGAACTATAGTAGATCCAGGAACTATAGAGCAGTCAGTCTAACGTTAATACTTAAGAAAATTTGAAGTATTTGCATGTGCCTTGAAAACAATGAGGCAAGGGCCAGTAACTCTCTCTTAGCCCAACTCACCTCACAGGGTTGCTGTTGTAGGGAAAATAGGAGGAGGAGGAAGGAGTATTAGGTATGTTCGCTGCCTTGAGTTATTTATAAAAATAATAAAGGCGTGATAGAAAATAAATGAATAGGTAGGTAGGTAGGTAGGTAGGTAGGTAGGTAGATAGGTCAGTATGAGTTTGCCTGGAAATTTTGCATGATTAACCTTATCTCATTTTTTGATCAGATAACTCCCTTAATAGATGGGAATACCGAGGATGTAATATATTTTGATTTCAGCAAGGCATTTTTCAAAATGTCCCATGCCATTCCAGTTAACAAGTTGGATAAGTATGGGCATGACAATTAAATGGCTACAAAGCTAGCTTGAAAGTGGTATTTAATGAACACTCGAAAGTTTTTCATCAAATTGGAGATAGTTATTGCCCTGGCTAAGCAAAGACCACACTGAGACAAGGAGAAGTCTCTAGTGTTTTATTTAACTGCTATTGTAGACAGAAAATCCTACCAAACTGAAGAAGCATGGGAAAACCCAGACAGATAAACCCCAAAACTCAAGGTGGGTCTGTTCTGGGTTTCTTTGAATGACAGCTCAAAACCTCTAAACTATGCATGTTTTCCCCCCCGGATAGGGGCCTCCTCCTGCTCACCATCCGTACTCATGACAGTTATCTAATATGATGCCACAAAGTTCTGTTCTGGATCCTCTACTCTTTAATATTTTTATTGATGACTAAGATAAGAAAAGTGGAAGGAAAGCTTCTCAAATCTGTGGGTAACACAAATTGGGTGAGATAGCTAATACCCTAAAAGAATCCTTAATAGTAAAAGGAGTTTGGAGAGTGGAATTTGTTCAGAAGATAAATAGCCAACTGTCACAGATGCTTTGGATTTCTATTTTAAGCAGGAAATTAACTCCGTGGCCTAAAAACGGTCCCTTCTAACTCTATGACATCTCCATGTGGATTTCAAAAAATGCACCAATTATATGCAGATCTGTTAAATGATATTCAATTTTTATACTAAGCTTGGATGTTTGAGAAAACTCCTAATCTGATTTATTGATGCTAATTATTGCTTGTGCTGGTGAGCGTAGCCGATTAAATCTAGCAATCCCATTTCCAATAACAACTTTTAAAGAAATGTATCTTTCACTCTATCAAATGCTTCAAGAACATCTAAGGACAGGAAGACTAGGGCAGTTTTGATGTTTAGCTTCTGACTTCAATATCATGGCTATAACAGAAAAGAGACATAGGAGAAGCCTGCACAGTGGCTTGCTGTGTCTCATTCCCATCACATATTAGATTTGGAGTATTACTAATGTTTATATTTGCTTTTTAATTCACTTTTCCACAGATTATTGAAATTATCAGTTGTATGCAACTCCTTTGCCTGAAATCACTGTCAAGACAAGTTGGGTTCATTGTACAATTCACACTTTTGAATTTCAACTACATAAGAGCCAGTTTGGTCTAGTGGTTAAGGTGCTGGGCTAGAAACCAGGAGTCTTATGAGTTCTAGTCCTGCCTTAGGCATGAAAGCTGGCTGGGTGACCTTGGGCCAGACACTCTCTCTCAGCCCAACCCACCTCACAGGGTTGCTGTTGTGGGGAAAATAGGAGGAGGGAGGAGTATTACCTATGTTCACTGCCTTGAGTTATTTATAAAAATAATAAAGGGGGGAAATAAAAATCTTTATTTTTATTTTAAAACAGTAATATTTAGTCAGTATATATTACAGGCAGATATCAGAATCCTAAAAATATCAGCTTTCATTATTTTATCTTATTTTAAAAGCAACTTTTTAGCTCTTAGGCAATGTTCAGTAAAATTTGTGCAGCCTAGATTCAGAGATGGGACAGAATTTCCAAAAGATTAAATGTGAATGCAAAGCTCTCTATATGTCTAAAAGCTGTTGACTAAACTATAGAATTATTCTTGATTTGCATGTTTTATGGAGGTTACAATTTTTTTTGAAGAATTTCTTCAAAATCAACTTTTTTTGATAAAAAGCTGAATGTGAATGTGAGCTTATGCGTATCAAATACACACTAACTTGAAAATAATAAAACAACTGTAAATTATCTGCGCCCAATAAAAATAAAATTAAGCTCTTTCAAGGCTCACAGATTTTGGTGAAAAGCAGTAACCACAGTGAAAAATCATCTCTCACATTTCATTAATAGGATTAAAAATGTTTAACTCTGGCTGAGTTATGATCTCGATTTGTGATTAGTTTAGGTTCCTATGTACTGCAACTTAAAAAAGAGTGCTAATAGGTCCAATGCAAGATCTGGGCTAGAATAAGAGAATTAAAGGAGAAGCATAATCACTGTCTTCATATATTTAATTTTTTTGGAGTGGGGGAAAGAAATAATACAGAGGAAGATGCAGGAAAACAAGCTGAGTTACAAACAGAAGATGACTGTGTCTGAGAAGCACAAAGAAAGCCTCATCTTGAAGCACCCAGATATCAAAATTATTGTTATAATAAACAATTCATATTGTTATAATACGGTTATTAAAACAGTAACTCAACATTGTTTTGAGTTATTCCTGAAACTGCCTTTTTGTGAATAACTTTGGGAGGTGCTCATCAAATTAAGGACCTTCGTTCTCAGTTACTCATTTTGGCAGTATGGAAAAAAAAATGTAATAAAGGGGTGAACTAGGACTAAGATCTTCTTTTAAGAAACCCGTTAGAGCCTGTCACAATTATAATTAAGTAAACAAAAAGACAATCATGCAAGGAAGCCCAGCACTTACTTTGCTACTTCCTTCTTTCCTCCAGCTTCATGCAGTTTTGCTTATAAGTGTAGAGTACAGAAGATGGGACCTTTACTACTGCTGATCTGAAAACCCATGAAAAACTTAACCTTCTGTGCAATAAACCTACTGCCTATTTTCCCAATGTGCAGATAAGCTGGCAGAAAAAATGGGTGATTTCTTTTTAAAGGGAGGACAGAGCAGGCTGTAAGCATTTGTGGTCTCACTGAAATGTAACATTGCCAAGGCCTGGACCTGAAGTACTATGAAAAAACGAGAGGCTTCAAGCTCGTACAAAAAGGCTTTCTCACATAACAGAGAAAATTTGCTTTAAAGTACTTGTTCTTTCCAACTTCAAAGGGAAGAACATGGGCGGAGGGCAACCTTTTATTTTTAAAAATCCATCTGGTCTGATGTTGTCAAGCTTTCATTTTATTACATAGCCTGCTGATTCCTTTAGTAGTTCAAGCCTTCCAAATCAGAACTTGTACCTTCCCAGCCCTTTTCAAACCAGGTGGAAGAGAACTTAAAACCTAACAGAATAGCTAATACATGTAGAATTCCATGCTGGTTGACCCCATAAGAATAGGTATTCACCCCTGAATTTCAGAAATAGAAGGAATGAAGAGACCTACTTTCAGCCCGAAGTCTGAACATTATTTGGTGCGGCATCTTGTGTGAATTATATTTTGCCACTTCAAATTGCAAAATGTTCTCATCATTCAAAACTTTTTATGAGAAATGTAAGAAGTTCATAAAACTTCCAAATCTTGCAAAGTAGATGAATAATCCATTTCTATCTCTCCCACTGCAATGGCACACTTAGGAGTTTGTACTCTCTGCTACATTTAGAACTGAGACTGAATTCAGAAATTGTTCAAGTTTCACTCCTAAAACAAATTCACAGACTTTGCTTTAATTAACAAAGCCAAACCCATTTTATCAAATTTTGCTCCACAACTCCCTGGTAGCTAAACGGAAAGGATTCTGGGTTGGTCCACAAACCTAACCCTTTTCTGGGGATTTGGTAGGAGAAATATAGTAAATATGAATCTAATCCTCTAGTCCCATACAGTACAACATTTCCCTTCTGCCAATCTATTAGTGAAAGGAAATAGATAAACATATATAGCAATCAGCTGGAGGAGTTGGAGAGAGGAAGACAACAATGAGCAGATGGACAAATTGCAGTACTTCTTAAAGGGATAACAACACTATACATTTAAACTCTTCCAAAACTACTTTGATTGCCTGACCTCTTCATCCCAGGCTCTTAGAGATTTTCTGGTGGTGGTCATGGGTTGCTAAGAATTCTGCATTAGAGATTCAAGAAAACTTTGGCAGAACTCTGTTTTTCCATGGTTGAGAATGAACCACAATAGCTGAAAAACCAGGCATGTGCCAAGTAATTTAAGTTTGCAATTTAGATTTGTCTACAGTGAAATGCAAGAAAACCCCTTTCATTTCTATGAAGAGACAGTCCTTAATGCATTTCAGAGATAGATTTGATGATGGTGAGAAAAAGTTAGTATAAACAGGAAGCAGAAAGTGGTAGTAACAACAGTACTAAAGAAACAGCAGTAATCTTAAAAGACATCAAAACTATTTTATAAAAAGAAAGAATAGATAAGGAAATGAAAAGCGCTTCATTTAAATTTCAGTGAGACTGAACTGAAGTTCCACTTTACAGAGTCCCAGCAACTGGTGGTTTCACACCTTTTCTCTTGAAAGCAAATGAAATCTTGAGAGGACGGACAGTAGATGACACTTTCAGGAAGAGTCAAAAGGAAGAGCAGATCAATAGGAACATCAAAAGAGTGAACCTGTTCAGCAGAATCTGAGGCTTGGATAGCAAAGGAGGCTTGGAGCTGGTTGGAGAAGAGATAGGTGGGCTGTGATTTGCATTGTACTATTTTGAACTTGGCATTCTGACTTCACATCCCTGTATCCAGTAATGCCACATCTCAGCACATTCATGCCTACCTTTCCTTCTTTGTTTTTTAATCTTTGGATTTTAGCTGTCCAGAAATATTAGGTCAGTAGATGCCTGGCAGCTAATTACACTGATAGTTCTTTCTAAGTCATTGATGGTCTCTTCTAGAATGTCCAGTTTTTGGCAAGTGTCTTTCCAAATGTCTTGGGTTCTTATAGTCATGACATCAACAGTAGTACACACCTTTTATTTCTCATCCAGATTCCTTTACTGATCTTCTCTTAAAATATCTCATCCTCTTCTGTAGGATCCTGGTATTGCTGCCTAAACCATTTCTCATATTCAGTGGCTGTTTCGTTCCCAAGGGATTGTAGAATTTGTAACATTCGAAACATCAGCCTGGTTACCTCTAAGCATCTCTCTGCAATCTTCATTATGGTTTCTCAAAATTGTAAGTATCTCTTCTGTGTTCTGTCTTCTTTGCTTTCTAGTTCTGTAGTGCCATGTTTGTTATCCAACCCCATGAGTACTTCACCTTCTTCTGTGGATGAAGAAAAAGTCTTATCACCAAGTATGACATTTGACAGGATGACACAGCTGTTTGTCTCATGTATGGACCCCAGCCCCTTTAGCAAATGTCTGTAGATTCCTTGTTTGGTTGACCCCAGCATTCACAACCACAATGATATTGCCTTCCAGTTGAACAAGTTTATCCTCCAGAGATGTTTTGATGTTTCATGTATTATACCTCCCATTCCCCCAATTAATTACACAAAAATACCAGTTGTAAACTCTGGTACAGCCACCCCACCCCAACTTTCTGTTCTGCAGGCAGAGAATGAATATATGATAGTCTTATCACACAGACCAAATGACGAGTGAACCAAATATTTCAGTTTCTTTTCATTGTTGCTCAGCTCTCCCAGCAAGGCTTTTTGTTTCTTTTTCATTTCATCTGTAATCCGTCCAGAGTCCCAACTGCCCCTCAGTACTTCAGTAATAATGAGTCCAAGGATTGCATAACTCCAAGCCTGCTTATGACTTAGATTCAGGAAATGGCAGGTTGGACACCCACACGGAAAGAATAATATGAGGGAAATGGGAATTATTACCATACGGAGATCCTGAGAGTCCTAACGCGTAGGAAAAATCTGTATAAGAATTATTGAAGCAGGAGTGTTTAAGCAGTGAGCAAACAGGAAACTTCTCTGTTTAATAATCTAATTATTTTAATAGTGTGACTGGATTAAGGGTTTGCCCACATAGACCATTCCTTTGTCTTAGATATGTGTATTCTGGGGACATGGAAACTTGGCCTAAAATGTGAGAATGGATAACGGCAGACCAATCTCTCTCACCACAAGTCATATCCAAACTCCTAAAAAGTAATACACATATAGTAATTTCAAATGAAGAAGTATACTGTGGTGTTAATTCTTTATCATCTTCCCACAGTGCTGTTTCTCTACTAAATAAGCTCCCATACTGGGAATGACTAAGGAGCAGAGACAGAGAAACAACTCAAGGTAGCCTTCCCCAATCCTCTCCATACTGACTGGGGAAGTCACAATATATATCTGGAAGTTGTCCAGACTGGGGAAGAAGAACTATGGAAGAAAAGTCCTCAGCAGTTCCTTTCTATGCCTGGTTTCTGGTTTCTATTTGAAATTGCTCTCCCCTGTGATTTAGTGGTGTTCTGGGGCAACAAGTGTCATGAACTGTTGTCATCTCTGATTTGACCAACGGATTTTTTTTTTTAAGCTGATAAACTACCTTGCTCACTCTTGGCTCTCACAGCCCACTACTTTCTTCTCCATTTTTTCTTAGTGTTTCAAAACGTATCACTCTTTTTTAAATCACAGAAAGAACAGGGATAGAATCAAGGAGGAGAAAGAAACGAATGCATGCATCACGGACCATGATGTCTATTCAGCTTTCTGACAAACTACTCACTTCTGGGGAAGAAATGGTGAACTCCGCTGAGAGCGGAGCCGATGACCGTGGCAGAATGAAGAGCCAGCGAGTGGACCAGCTCTGATCCTCTTGGCCAGGTACCCAAAGCTTTCTACAATGTGCGTGCATTTTTCCCTGGAAGGGGCCCCCTCCTTCCTCACCAGTGATCTCCATAACAAGTTATCTCATAACTTACAAGAAAAACATAAGATGGCTAGAAAATTAATCTTATTTTTAATGAAAATCAGTTCATGAAAATATGAAGGAGATCGTCCTTCCCCAACTGTAGTCCAATGTATCTGGAAGGCCCCTAGTTAGGGGAAGATTAATATTCACCAGAGGTGGGAGTTGGAGTGGAGACAGATAATGTATATTAGATGAAGCTAAACCTCAAAGGCTAACTTTCCCAAAGCAAAACTCCCTGACAACAACCAGCTCCTGAACAGAAGCCATTTAAGTGTCCTAAGTATTTCGAAGTCATTGCTTGTACGCCCACCAGGTTATGCCATTCTTCTGAGAGCTGGCTTCACTAACCTTTGGGTCTTCCCTTTTGGGAAAGAGGAGGGTTGGCAAAAGCCCTAGGAAAGCACTAGTTCAAAGTGGTATCAACATCTTTAAGCAATAGTTCTCCAGTGTTGCATGGAAAGAAACTACACTTGAGGCCCTGAAGACCAGATGGAGGGGACTCACATCCCAGATTCAGCATATGGACTGGAGGTTCACTATCTTTGATATTTGCTATAGAATTGTAGGAAAGTGACAAAGAACCATGAAGTCTTTAGCTTGAGTCTTGACAATGAAGGTTTTTTTTTTTAAAATCCAAGTTAAGGAAGAAAATTAGCAAGCTAAGGAAGTGCTATTAGGGTTCAAATACTGTTAGAGTTTAGCCAGGCCACAAATAAATAGATTTTGCAAGATACTTGCTAATTATAATTCTATCTTGAGAACTGGAATGGCAGCCAAATTCTGCATCAGAATTCAGAAACTAAGTATGATTTACTGCAATTTTATATTACTGGAAACAATTCGGTACTAAAGGTAATAATATTATATTGACTCATTAATAAAATCTGGTGTGTAAGGACATGATGCAGAAAATCAGTTAGAATAAATAATGGATTTTCAATTTGGGATTGCATCTCCATATTCTGATAATATCAAACTGCTCAAATAAGGAACAGGCCTTAATTTATCCTCAGACTCATATTCATGTTTTTCAATGGCAGAAACAAAAAACTGATACCAGGAAAGGAGGACAAATGACCTATCCTGACTTTCAATATATTCATTTTCCAGTTTCACAGGATAAGCATCAGAGAGTAGACACATTTAACTGGGATATTTTTCCAGGTTTTTGGAAATGGATCCTCATCTCACCATGAGATCCACAGTGCATCATAGAATTCAGTTCTTCAGCAAAGGCTTCTTGTTCCCTATTTTAAAGTCCTTCTTTACTGTCCTTCACTGACAGAAGTATTTGGACCATCAGTATTCAGATTTTGACCCCTTTGGGTTGTTGTTCCATATATTTCAGCCACAGTGTTCTGTCCCTCCTCCCCATACTTTTTTCTGGCTTTGCAATATTAATATATTTTTATTAATTAAAGTATTAAATAAATAAATTAAATTAATTAAACTATTTATATTAATCTCTCAGAGAGAACAGTGCTGCTTTTTTCCTCTCTCATGGCCACTTATTCCAAAATACAACAAGGAGACATCAAAGTGAGGCAGTCATCTGGTCAGGCATTGTTCCTTTCTCCCCAGCTTGTTTGAATACATGACTGTTACATCTGAGTGTTAAACTTAGGACCAAATGAGGTGTGTTATTAATGTTATGGCTGAAAAAATTCACATGTTTATTGCAAATTTAAATAATGCCTGGGGTAGGTGTAGGGGAAGGGGGTGGGACTCAGAACTGAAACTACATAAATGGTCAGCTGTTTCCCTCCCTGCAGTCCCCGTGAAGACCCTAATCATCACTCACACTGCTGCAGTTAGAGGCTCCCATTAACGTCAGTGGAAGACAGTGAGTTTAGGTTTTCTTAACCCAAGATAAGCGAGCAAATAAAACAAGACCCTTACCAACCTTCTTTCGGCTGCTGAGAAATACGTAATAAAAAATTACAAACTTCATGACGCATATATGTAAGTTTTACATCATAGCTTCCCTCCTGAAGCCATGAAATATTCTCAGTAATGATAGTTTAGAGAGACTAGTCACAGGGAATAATCTTTATTCTTTTCTGCAGACTACAGCTCCCACGGAGTTCACTGTACTGTCAGTTGCCCGCCTTGAACTGATTTGTCTGTGCAATCCAGGCTCAGCTTGACCTAAGCAGACATCGGCTGCAGCCCCAAAACTTAACTGTTGAATAGATAACTCATACAAGTCAAGCCACATATCTCGTCTTGTTTCTTGTCGGAAACGCAGGAGATAGAAAAGGGGGAAGTATTCATTAAAAGTTTAAAAGTTAAAAACATTTAATAAAAAGATAAAATTTATATAGTTTAAGCCCAATACCAGGCCACATTGATGGCAGAGGTGTTTCTGACCAGTAAGTCACTCTGTGTGCCTGTCTGTCCCAAAGGGCACTGTAAAAGATCGGTAGTTGTTTGAATATTGCCGCATTCGTGGCAAATATCCTTGCCCTCAGGGAGAAACCCCCATTTTTCCATATAATCTTTAGTTCTGGCCAAACCAGTGTGCAGTCTGTTTAAACATCTCCAAACCATCCACTCCTCCTCCAAACCTCCAGGCAACTCCTCATATAACAGCCACATATAACAGGTGAGAGATGCAATCTATCAGGGCCAGTGGAATCCAGGGAAAATATATTTCACAATCCCAAATGAAGGTTCCCTGAATACCAATGAAACCCATTGTCCAATTTACACCCACATCATTTTATCAGTAGTCTCTTCGACATGTTTGGAACTTAAGTCCCTATGCAAGAGGAGGGGATGGCATTTCTTAAACCCAGTAATTTCAGGACTGATGCATATGAATAGAAATCACTATTTTTTTTTCTTATTTGTATTCAATAAGGGGGTTCATTATTTCTAAAACAACAACAACAATAATAATATTTTGATTTTCAAAGGTAATAAAATAATTTGTCAAGTCATAACTAATATGACAATAGTTGAGGTTGCAGCATTTCCCAGTTCAGAATAAATGCACTAGCAGGTGTGGGAATGAGTACCCGGACTTAGCTTAAATTTGGTCAGAATATCTCTTTTCTTTATAAGAGCAAGGAAAATGCAATTCAGTACAAAAGAGTGAGATACACGTCACTAATAAGGAGCAGTGAGATGGATGGTGACTAAATTTGATAAATAAACAAATAAACTAGACAAATTCCACTCACGTCTAGTTCCCCCAGTAGTTTCTGTCCACTTGTAACAGCCCAATACAGTTAGTACCCACTGGGCCCCCAGTTTTGTATCAACACAATACACACTACGTTGTGTCAGCTGGGTGATGAGATAGAGTGAAAGCCATTAGTTGATTAATTTAGAGAAAGAAAGAGGAAGGTGAATTAATAAAGGCTGTAGACAAGAAATTGGACCCCTGTTAGAGAGTTGGTAGCCAGTCAGAAGAGGAGAAGAAAGGAGTTGTAATCCATCTGAACAACGGCTGTTACCTTCCATCCTTTGGTGGCAAGGGTGGCCCCATTGGGCCACATGTCTGTGGCTGGCACAGGTTGGTCACAACGAAACTTAGGAATAAATGAAGTGCTTCTCTGAAATACCTGAGGAAGTCAGAACATGGAAGGTGGTTGTTTTTTTACATACAGAAAGCAAAATAATGAGGATTGCTAATTCTGGCTCAAGGAAGAACACTAAAAATTATGCCTAAAATGGAGCTTTGAAAAAGAGAAGAACTCCAAACTTGAGAACCAAGGATCTGGCCACAAAGTTTAGCTACGTTGTCTATTTCATCTATTTCAACGTAGCTATTTAAAGTCTATCTGTGGTCAGACTTTACAAGATATGTAATGTAATTATGAGGACTCCTGCTTGTATTTAATGCATATTTATACATGACCTATAGAAACAGGAATACAACAATAAACAACAACACATATCTTTTTTACGTTATGGAAGTTGGTGAATAACAACTCTTGAAGCTTGTTTCTACAATCTGTAGCTGATATCCTCTTAAGTTAAGGCCCAAATTCTTAAATTGATCTTAGCCCATCCAGTAAAGACTATGTTGATCTAAAAATACGTGTTTGGGAAGACATGGCAAAAAGTTTATCTCAGGGCCCCTTTTAGCTCCCAATAAATCTATAGTTTTGGCAATTTTATACTTCTTATTTATATCCAAGTTCATTATTTCTAAAACCATTAATGTTATTAATGAATCTGCAATATAGTAAGACCATTTGGATCAGCAGTATTAATTTCAACAAGTATTGCTACAAATGGCCTATCTGAAATAAAGTCAGATGCTTCTAGAAAACTCACAGGCAGGAAAAAGAGATAAATGTGATTCTTTGCCAGACTCCATCTCTTGCATTCAGAAGATACACTATTTCTTTACTTGGAAAAATTCCACTGATCCATCTTTACTAAGACCCACCAAAGATCCACCTAGTATGATTATTTCTAACACTTCTTAAAAAATCACCTAAGATTTGACACGATCTCTTATTTTTGCTTTTACTTAAATTTCAGTAATTCACAGAACTGAGCTGGAGGTAAATTTCCTTGATTTATCCTTGCTTCCGCCTTTCTCCTTGTTCCTTAGTGTCAAATTAACACCATGAAAGCCTGAATGTTGTCATCATTCCGCAAAAGTACCATGTAAACAATGCATCATAGTGACATACACTGCCAAATGAGCAGCTAGTGGCATGGTCACAGGTAGCTACTAGGTTACAAACAGAAGATTCACACATTTTCTGACCCCCAACCCCAAACTATAGAAAGGCTTCATTTCTACATCTGTACCTCTTGCTGATGTGTGGGTCACCTAATATTTTAAAAATTAATATTCAGAATTATCTAAGCAGGGTACATTCTATTATTTGGATGCCCACAAAATGGTATGATTTCTCTGCATTTTGCTTTTAGACTCAGGTTATTCAAGCTGATCTATACTATACTACTGTAGATTATCTCCATTTTCAATGCTGTATTCCAAGTCAGTCGACCATATATTAACTGGGGGCACCTGAAACAAATCTTGGATCTTACAAACCTTGGATCTTTTAATTCTTATAAATAAACTCCTTTGTACCATGTCATACCCTCCACCCAAATTACACTATTGAATTTGTAATCTGCAGGATCACTTATGTGAACATAAACTAATAGATATTTGATTTTTTAAAATTCTTTCCAATATAATTACACCTTTCTTCCTTCTTGGCACAGAACTTGGTTTTGCCTTTTTGGGGGGAGTGGGGTGGGGTATAGATTATTTCCTGATATCTCATTCTTTGCTAAGCTAAAATATATGACAGATGCATAGCTATTTCAGAGCATGTTCCTGCAGGGTGAATAGCTTCATCTGACAACAATTTAGATAAATCTGTGAAGTGGTCCCTCCCTGAATGCATCTCTACTGAATGGTGAAGATTTTATTAAGCAGATGATACTGTGGGATTTTTTTGTATTGGGACTTAGTTATGCAGCTGTACTGGATCCTGGAGAAGTATTTGTTCAAGTTTGTATCTTTGCATATACTTCTAAAAAAAGAAGCAATGGTTAGTTAAATCCCTAGAAGAGGATTTTGAATAACCTCTAACCCATCATATACATTTCCTAAATATTATAGATCTATGGATTTTGCTAAATATGGTCACAGAAAGCTTCATGCTTCTGATACAGAATTATTATATTGTACCAAGTACCTCTACTGGGAAGGGAAATCCAGTAAGCTATTAAGTTTTAGCTTTAAAAATTATACACCACCATAATACAGTAGCTTTGTTTCTAATTAATATCAGACTCTAAGCAGCAATCTTTAAAATGTTATTCTGAATCATACAGTTCTACCAAACTGAATAGCTCTACCAATAGATTATAAGACAGGGTTTCTTCTCTAGGATGTGAGGTACCTACTGCAGGTTAGCATCATCCTCTGCTCTTTCCCTTTAAGGGATTGACTGCAATTAAATCTAGGAAATTGGGGAAACTTTCAGGACCTGCAAGTTTTCAGTTGTATGGCCCAAAAAGTGTGATAGCTTATGATGTCTTATTTTATTTTTTGAATTGGAAAAGATAGTTGGGTAACTCAAAACTCGGAAAATGGTGGCACTTTGATCCCTCCTGAACTACTTATATATTGGATGGCCAAACGAATTATTATAGAATATCTGATCTGCAGTAATGGATTTCTGATATGTGCTGTTTGTCAACATCTGTACTAATGATTTTTTAGTCAAAAAAGGGAACGAAGAGGACTTTCAAATAGTTCAATAAATTTTTAGAGTTCTTTGTTTAAGATATATTTTCCAGAGCTTCTCCCCATCACCTTTTAAATTTTATCTTTAAATAATTTTATGACAGTTACATGTGTGCAAATTTTGTTAGTTTGATATGATACAGTAGTATATAAATAAATCTGAGTTTTATAAAATGTTTATTTTTACATGGACATTATGGAAATACATAAAAATCTATACAGTGCTTGTTGAGAGGCATTCTCAAGCCAATTCAGAGATCTTGTATAAAATTGAGTTTTAGACAAAAGAAATATTATTGGAATTATCAGTAATTCTCCTGGGTTATATAGTAAGCTATACAAAAATTGGCTTTCCCTAGACATCAATGAAAAATCAGCAAGGCAGTCATTGCTTGATCAGCACAGACTCTTTACTGCAGACTTTCCTAACCTGATGTCCTCCAGATGTGTTGGAAATCCAGTCTTATTATCTCCAATCCTACACAGTCACTGGCCATGGGGGAGTTGAAGAGCAACACACCTGAAGGGCATCAGGCTGAGGAAGACTGACTTACTATATAATGATGTCATAACAGACCTATACAATGTTTTTCAAGGTATTGTCAATGCTGAAATGTATCAGTCAGTCAGTCAGTCAGTCAGTCAGTCAGTTACAGACTTAGACCACTACAAGTAATGGGTCCATGAGTGCTCTGTGAGTACTTACAAATCTATCTGGTGAAATGTATTAATGAAGCTTAGTTGAAATACATGATAGTAACCTTAAAAAATGTATTTGTAAGAGTGAACATATATTTGAAACTGCAGGAGAGAAACTTTGGAGGGGGTAATTTGGAACATAAAAACTTGGAGAAAAAATAAATTCTCCTTCCCCTTCTGTGTCTGTATTCCAAATCAATAAATGGCGAGAAAAGAGAATATGGGTTAATATAATGTGCAAACCAGACACATATTAGCATGCTACATGTGGTTCGCTGGCCCTAACTGTTCAATTCTTATTGCCTGGTGACATAAAAATAGGCAGATCCAATAAGCATTTGTCAAAGTTTGCTACAATAGCAACTTAAATAAATAAATAAATACCTAATGAAATAATGGCAACCAGATAATTGCTCAATAGAGAACATTTTGAGCTTGTTCCAAAGTATGAAGATTTTGGGAGTCTTCTAGCTGATGAAAGATTCAGCAGTCAAGGAGTACAATCTCTAGGAATCAGACTACTTCAGAGATATTTCTTTACCAGATTCCTCAATGCCTTCAACAATGGCAGAGCTTCTAATGTACTGATTTCACTGGAAAAATTCTTAAAAATTCAGGGAGATATTCAGAGATGTATCTGCCTTGAAAGCCTCGTGTGGTGCAAAGTGGTAGGCGGCAGTATTGCAACCAAAACTCTGCCCACGACCCGAGTTTGATCCCAGTGGAAGCTGGATTCTCGGGTAGCCGGCTCAGGTCGACTCAGCCTTCCATCCTTCCGAGGTCGGTAAAATGAATACCCAGCTTGCTGGGGGAAAGGTAATTACGACTGGGGAAGGCAATGGCAAACCACCCCACTATAGTCTGCCAAGAAAATGTTGCAAAAGCGGTGTCCCCCCAAAGGGTCAGACATGACTTGGTGCTTGCACAAGGGACCTTTCACCTTTCACATCTGCCTTAAAAGTAGCCAGTTTTGCTGTATAGCAGTCAAACATCAGGAATTGACCACAGGAAATGTTTTATGCAATTTTGCATTATGTCATAAAATGTTTTATGATAATTTTCATGTCATGAAATGTTTTATAAAATTTGCCAAATTTCAATTCCACAGGAGTCATGGGTCCCAGATTTTGGACACATTCTGTAAGTTAGCCCATTTGAGGTACTTGGTTCAAAAATTATTGCCCTATGATGCACCGTTTCGCCCAGTTAAAGGTCACAAAGTATCAAACAGACACAAGACTTTTAGTCTCTCTCTCTCTCTCTATATATATATATTTGCTAGTAGAGAGCCAGTTTGGTCTAGCTGTTAGGGCTCCAGGCTAGACACCAGGAGATTGTGAGTTCTAGTCCCGCCTTAGGCATGAAAGCCGGCTGGGCAACTTTGGGCCAGTCACTCTCCCTCAGTCCACATCAGGCTCGGGCAACAAGCTAGTCAGTCAATTCCTGTCGCAACTAACGGACCAACATTTTGTTGATCCGAAAAGCGGACCCCGTACCCATGGGAAAACTCTAGGAAGAATATTTATTTATTTATTTATTTGCTGATGTTCAGCCATAAAGTAATCAGCACAAAGAATCTCTCCTGTGCAAATATCCACTCTGGTGAGATTTCTCTGTGAATTTGTTGAAGTTCTAAAATATTTTCTTTGCAAAACTCTAGAACTTCATACCATGCTTTTAGTCTAATGCCCTTCCCATCCTACCTCAAGTTCAGCAATGATCCTATCCTCCTCATCATCATCTTTGATGGCAGAAGCAATGATGGGGGGTGTTGAAGCAGGCCTGGCAACCTCTGACACGGTCCTCCTCAGTTTCACTTGCGGCTTTTGGGTCTCCAGCTCTTCTGATTCAGCTTTCTAGTATCATAAAAACAAAAGGAAAAATTGTGAATAGAGGGAGAAGAACAAAGCTAAACCTCCAGGCTCTATTTGGCATCACTGGACTGTACCTCTTCATTGGGAAAAAGGTCTTTGTACCTTCATGAAACTGGATTCTTTTTTGCTGGTGACAATCACCTCTCCTGTGCGGGTAGTAGTAAGCCCATGAGAAGATGGGAAGCTTCGCCGGGGTGGGGGGGGAGGGGGAGATTTGGAAGGTTTCTCTGTACGATATCTGGGCACCGTCAGTTCATCTAGAAAGATAACGATATTAGTATGAATTGTGCAGTGTATACACCATGACTAATGATTAGTCAGTTTTCAGACCAGTTTTTAAAAAGGAAAACGTGAAATGTGCAGTTTTAAGGGGTGGAGGAACTTGCAGTTTGCCCCCTCCCCAAATAAAATAAAGCCCACTCCAAAACCCCAAACAACTAAACCAGTTATGGGGATTCCTTTTCTGACAAATTATATGAGGCTGCCAGTGTTACAGGGATGATGCTAGAACATGAGACAAATCAGCAGAGGGCTACACTCGCCTCATACTTAATCTGCATTTTTTTCCTGTTTCTGGTAAATAAAGTACTGGTTGAAGGTAAAATATTTCTCAAAGGACTTTCCAAGTTTTTCCACAGAAGGTATAAGTTAGGCCCTCCAACCTGCTGACCTACCTTTTTAAAAGTGTTGTTACTACATAACCCTCCATTCAATTTTCTACAGTTGCCTCTACACTGTATTTCCTGTCATAGCCCCTAAAATGCTCTCAGGAATTGGCAGAAACACATGTGTGACTTACCATCATATGTAATTTGAACTGTTGGACTTTATTTTCACTAGGATCAGGTGTGTACCAGACAGCAGGCTGGGAAGGACAGGGATCAGACTTTGAATGCACAGGCTAAGTGGCAGTCCTGAAAAGGTCATGCTCCAGGCTTCCAAGACAGACAGCTTGTCCAGGAAGGACAGGAAAAATTGGAGTTTGGGGCTTTGCTGCTCTAACTGTTGTTGAAAGTACTAAAACTTAAGCATCTATTAAAGAATTTCATTTTTAATAGAAGTTGATATACATTATTATGGTTTATGGATGATTTTTTAAAATATGTACATAAATTGCATTACTGCAACCTAATTCTAAACAGAAACGTGACCAGCGAATTTAGAATTGGAGTTTAAAAGTGACTATTTTTAAAAACCATTTATTATCAAGAAATGCTATCCATCTCAAAAAGAGTTCTTTATATGGAGTATTATTTTTCCTGGTAGTCTTACCTTCTACTGTATTTCTCAAGGGTTTAAATTTCATTCCAGGTAATTTTTTACAGCAGATTCCTGAACTGGTGATATCAAGGTGATATCTTATTTGAAAGAGTGAAGAGTCATGGCACTACCAAGCTTTATTGTTGTTATGACTTGCCATGTTTTTTTAACTTGGTTGAAATAATGCAGCTTATTAAAAGACACAGTGTATTTTGATTATTAACTATTTTGATATTTCTCACTAGCTTGGTTAACATGGCATATTGTTAGAACCAGTTGTTGCCTAATTTAGATAACACCCCTGCTGTGATGTGTGAACATAAACCAACAATGGCCTATTTACAACAGTAGACCACAGTCCTAAAACAGAGTTTGTTTTGGGGTTATTGATTCCAACAGTAGCTTAGTGGGATCTGAGACTAGAGATAAATGGTTAGATTGTGATATCCTGGTTTATTCTTAGATTCTTTCTGTGCCTAGGCCAAGATTCTCATCAATCCATCCACAATCGTTCAAACCACAAGCCATTAAAATGGAAGGGAAACAAACCAGCAATTGTTCAAAACAATCTTCTACCACCCGTCCGCCCGCCCGCCCATCCATCCATCCATCCATCCATCCATCCATCATTATCAACTATATCTATCACAGTTGTGATCCACTTTCCATTATAAAATAACACAATTATTTACTCATTTATTTTTCAATAGTAGGTATATGGGGACAGCAAAACTGGCACCAGAGCATGAGGCCAGGTAGCTTTTTCTCTCCTGTGGCAAATATGCTTCCAGAGGAGTGATTTTCTTTATGACGGCAATCCAGGAAAGAACAGGTCAAACCCTCTCCTCACATGCCGCAATCCTGCTTGATCCTCTCCCTAGAAGCTGCACACAATTTTGTGCCTGTCTTACCTGATCCCCGGCGACCATTGGGGTCCATTTTGGTTGTGGCCTTTTGTGCATGCTGGGGTTTGGTAGGCTTGTGCTCTGGGGTGGAGGCCACACTTCCGCTGCCACCACTGCTGGAAGTCTGCTTGTGCTTGGCTGCAAACTCCAGATCAGGGATGGCTTTCATCAGCTCGGCTTGGGTCTCTTCCAGCAGCCGGTTAATATCTTTAGCACTGTATTGGGTCAAGGCTGCACGCTTCTCCTCCCAGTCTCGTTCTGCAGCCTGCAAGGTAGGCTTGTATTAACTACTATGTGGCTACAGTACAGCAGGGATCTATATTACATGGCTTATTCTATAGACAAATTCTGGATTTCCAAGGAGAAGTGCTGGGGCTCTTTGTGGGTGGGAAAATAGGAAGGCTGACAATGAATGAAGAACCCTGTCTTTTTTAGGTAGTGACTGAAGAAGGAAAAATTCAACTCTCCATCCTCACCATTCAGCAGTTATTAAGGTCAAAGGCAATCTCTGTCTACTGAGATTATTGCTTTTCCTCTCGGCCCAGCCTATAGTGTACTATGCATATAACAGTAAAATTTCTAACAGTGATTGGCCGGGCTGGATTTTTTGCATACTTTCCCTCTTGCCAGGGAACAATATAAGAATGTGTTTGCAGCCCTGCTTTTGTTAGAGAAGGAGACATTGTCAGTTTGATTGGAATGAAAACTTACTTTGGGCCCTAAGACAGGAGTAGCCTATTATGAACCAAGCTGGGCACTGGGAAGTGCTTCCATAAGGTAGGGAATTAAAGCCATTGATACATTTGAAAATCTATACCAGGAAAAACTGCTGACATACATAGCAATTTGAGGTGGGAAATTTTAGTTGGAGAAATAGTTAAGACCCTCTCCTCTCCCTATTTATACATTCTAAATCATCCTGGTCAAAATGGCTATTCAAGAAAAGGAAAAAAATCATCTTGTTGGTACAAAGAACTGTGTATTTTACTATATGTGTATATAAGGAGTCCAGACAATTCTTCCATATGTGCCAATGATGATGATGGCCAGGCACATTTCAGTCCATGATGAACTGATTGAAATAGAGCTGAATATTGTGAAGTCTACCAAATTATGTATTGCTACATTATTATTTATGGCATATGAAGTTAATTTTGGGAAAAAGTTTTATAATTCCTGTGAAGAATGGGGGGGCAGCGTTGGCTGCAAAAAGTTCTGTTTGATCCACTCCTAGGAATTGTGGAGGAAAATAGTTTCCTTACAAAGATATTTTACTGGGCCATTGAACTCCATCAGGTTTCTGACATACAAGTCTTTTGATATATATGTATGTATATATTGTGTGTGTTTGTGTGTGTGTGTATGGAATGTATAAGCTTATATATTGTGTGTCCCAGTTTTGTGAATTCAGTGTATTATTTTTCTATGTTTCTTAATACATTTTTAGATGTAAGGAGGAATGAAAAACAGAAGAAGATTACAAATGGAAGATACATTTGTCTGACTCTCCTGTAAAAGTCTATGTGGAAGCGCCTATGAACCCAGAATGGAGATGATAATGATGGGGAAGGTGGAAGAACTTGGGGCCAAGAGTGTTGGACAGTTTTATCAGTGGCTGGAAATTATTTCCTGCTAGGACAGCTTTTCTCAACTGATGCCTTCCAAATGGCTCCTATTACAATTCTTATTATTCCTCCCTTTATACATCCAAATGTTTTGGGCTGGTTCTGGAAATCCAGATCAGGCCCTGGACCAGTCCAAGGGCTAGCAGTTACAAAAGGTTCACATGTAGATTCAAGGACACTGCTCTTTTCTGTGCCCAAAGAATATAAATTGCTCTCACCTCCACAGACACTGATCTGTCCATACTCTTCTTGCTGGGAGTCTCAGAGCCTGTCTGGGGCTTGGCAGCAACCATCTCTGAACCCCGGGATAGATTGCTACTTTTGGATGTGTGGCTCTGCCCTTGGCTTTGTCCAAAACTGATTGTGCCCAGGCTATCGGTGGAAGCTGTTAGGTCATGGAGGTTCGTCGGAGGGCTGGTGGGAAGCTCGAAATCCAAGCTTCTGCTGAAGTCACTTTCCAGCTCTACCTTCTTTGGAGATTGGCTGAGAAGATTACTAGAGGAATCCCAGACACCTTCCTCTACTTGCCTACCAGGAAAAGGGCAAGGAGAGTTAAAAGCAGGTCAGGGACTTCAGAAAGAAGCTCACAGGTGCAGCAATATATTAACAATGGCTCTTCTCATGTACTGTGGTTAGTCTGCCTGGAGGGACCATTTTTGAATCTGTGTGCATGTACAGATGAATAGCAACATTAACAGAGTAACTCCTTGGAATCAGTAAGAACAAGAGAAGCTGTGGTCATCAGGAAGAAGCAAACATGGGTGTAATGGTAATAGGGATGATAATGGCAGTAGAAACCCAGCCAGTGATAAGGGGAACTTGGGGGTCAAGACACAAGTCTTAAAATAAGTCTATTACACAGCCCAGAGAATGGGCTGCAGACACTCAATGTATTTCCATCTGCATAGTAAGCATGTCTGGCCCCAGTCAAGAAGCAAGGGACAGAATATAACCCTTAAAATGTGTCCTAGTACATTTGCAAGACAGCCAAGAACATCTTCTAGGAATGCTGATACCCCAGCCAATCAGGTCCCAAGAGAAACGATAGAGCTTCCTCTCACTCAGGAAGGGCTCACTCACTTGCGGACTTCCATCAGGGTGTCAGTCACTGCTTTGCACCGCTTGAATAGGCCATCCAGCCGATGTGGCTCTTCTTTGAGGAACTTCACAGCCTCTACCTCTACACGGAGGACTACACGCATTTTGCTCTGCAGGCTGGGGAAATTAGCTGCAATGCCAGGAATGGACAGAGAAGGAAAGGAGAGGCATGGGAGTCAGAGCAGGCTGAAAGAAAGTTTTATTTGAAGGGAAAGGGAGGCGTGGAGCCAAGTAGGGAAGCAGGAGGGCAGGATGGTGAGGCTCAGCTGAGTGAGTAATGAGGCTTTCCCTGGTTGTATTGTTGCTTGGCAGAGATGAAACAGCATTGTCCCTCTGTCTAAACACCCATCCATTTCCTGAGAGCACAGTCAGTTTTAGCCAAATGAACACTACTGTGTTTTGAGAAATGAGGAGCATAAGGAAGGACTGCAAAGCCACAGCTGTTCTGCTGATGGAGGTCTGTGTGTGTATTGGTGTGTGTGTGTATGTATTCTGTTTCATGACACTATCATATTTAAACAAACATAAATGAAATCTGAAATGTTCATGTATTCTTTTTTTTTAAAGAATAATCAGGTATGATATAGGTTTGGAGAATATATAAGGAAAGAGAAAGTCATTTAGGGTATCAGCAACATAGCTTAACCCCTACTGACAACCATAGTAAATACACACATCTAGCACAGCATAAAGGAAGAAGTGGTCCTGAAATACTAAGGTTACACTCAGGCATATGCCTATCAAGGTTAAACCTTTGGTGGACCATGAATATATCCGTTCCACCTTCCTTTTATTTTGATTTGTCCCCTTAAACGTCAAAAACCTGGCAAAACTGACAAGTACTCTACCAATAAAAGGCCCAGTGAGAAATGTTAGAAATCAAAATGCTGTCAAGCTGCTTTTTGACATTTACAACTCAGAATGTGAAAGGGGAGAGGAAAGTCTTTGGAAACGGTGGAAATGAGACTGACATTTGGATAGTTTACCAAAGGCATAGCTGGCGTTTACATTTCTTGGAAAATCTTGGAATTTTCTATAATCTCTCCCTTCATCCTACTGAAGTTTAGGACATTTGCCACAGTAGAATAAAGTATATTACCCTCTGGATTATTGGGTTGGCTCTATTTTTTAAAAAATAGCACTACAAACCAGTTGCTTGCAGTTGTCTTCAGGCAGCAGATATGTAGAGAAAAATTTGTAATCACATACTATGCAACCTCACAATAACCATACCAGTACAAATACAATAAAAAAGAAAATGGATGTTACTCCTTGTGACAGAATCACAACCAGAGTATTTGACAGTAATTGGGGAATATAAATTAAACATTAGAAGGGAAAAAAAGCTGATGAAAATGAATAGGACAATGATCAATGGGGACTACAAAGCAGTTATCCAAATGAGTGTAAAGGTATCATGATATGGTTCTTAGTTCTTTTACAGAGCACTAACTTCCACATCAGAACCAGAAATGCAGCACCAATCAGGGTTCAGCAGAGGACATGTGGAATTTGGGGGACTGATCTTGCAAGTACAGCTAGTGCAGAGACAAATGGCATAGCTCACTACCTAAGAACTGGAAGTTCAGGAGACCAGATTGATGGGCGTGTCCCAGGATTTGTGTGTCAAAAGAGTCATAAAAGTTCTCCCTTGGAAACCATGATGCTTAGAGATGGGGTTTGAGAGAAAGGCTATATCTTTGGCTTTATGCAATAATATTATCCAGCCCCTGGAAGGGGACAAGGAAAAGATCCAGCCCTTTGGCTAGATGCTGTTGCCTATTTTGTCTTTGCTGCCTGCCTTGAGTCTTGTAAAGATAACACATTCAAAGAACTTTTTCCCCCTTGATGTTTCTCAAGGCAGTGACCAGTACTGATATAATAACAAAAATACAGCTACATGGTATGGTAAGAAAGTTCAACAAGCAGGGTTGGGTGGGAATTATTGAAGTAAATTTAGAGAATGCATAACATATTCCAGTGAGTAACTTATTACATTTCTCTTGATACACTGACCATGCATAGCATTCTGCTAAAGAGTAAGAAGAATGATCCTTATCCTTTACTTTCTTTGATTTCTAACCCAGTACAAAAGCATGATTAAATTCTCACTCCTTTCTTTCCTTCTTCTTTTTTTTGCTCAAAACATCTAAAATAATAAGTTGCAGCAAGATATTATGATGGTCACTTATGATTGTAAACATTTATAATTGAATAATGAAGACTAAATCTACCAACAGTTATTGGCAAGGCTGAGGGCAGGACTTTGGAGCAGAATCCAAGGTCTGGTCCCACTTAAAGAATGAGTAGGAGTCCTCAGAAGCAATGCAGCAGGACTGATTTACCATCTGAAAAAGGGAATCTTGTATGAGGCATTAACTTCAGGAAACTGTCTAATGTACTGCTTACATAGTAACTTAAAATGTCCCCTCAATTTTTAAAGTCAGGACATCTCTGCTTGAGACCAACCACAAATCACAGAGATTGTCTGGGAGGTCCATCCTACCCGACTTGTGAATTCTTGGGGTACCTGCTTTATCACAGTTGGATTATTGGACTTAGCAGGCCTTTAGTCTGAGCCAGCTTCAGAATACATGTGTTATGGCTAATGTCCTAGAAAATCCATAGCTTCCTAGGACTTCTATGGACAGATTGTCCATAATCTATGTAACAAATAATGCAAAGGTCAGAACAACCACCACAAAAATCCCTCAAAAATCTACACTCAGGAGAAATCTTGACTGCATTCAGAATGTATAACTTCCTTATTTCTAAAAAAAGTTTTGAAATGTGTGGGTTGGTGTTTTTGTTTTGATGTTACTTTTTTAAAAACTTAGACATCATTTTAATCTGAAGGTGTCATTAACAAATATAAGGGTAAAGAGCTGTAGAGACATCTGTGGCAAGGAAAATGCAGCTCGAGTCAGCAATTGTTGAATATGGAACATTATATGAATTAACAGAAACACTGGAATGAATCTAAGAGTAAAGAAGAGAAGGCCATTCACCCACCAGTACAAAGTACAATATACACAGATCAACTCACAAGGTGGAAGTTCTCTTCCTAATTCAGTTTTCTATATATATGTAGCACATCAGATTTGAAGGCAAAAAGATCCTTTGGAAAGCTCAGGGGCATGCATGTACCACCTGTCTGCAAGTCCTTAAAGCAGCCATGCCTCTTGCTGGCATCCTGGGGCCGCCATCTGCAACTACCATGCAATCCTAGGAAAAGATGTGCTTGATTTATGAAACTGCAAACAAGTGCTACATGTGCTCCTGCACATGCTCCAAAAGATATTTTTGCCTTCAATTCCAAATCACAGCACAGTCTTAATATATACTATCTATACATTTCTCATTTAATTTGAACATGAGGGCTAGAAGCTTCCTGATTTTTTAAAAGTAGCTGAAATTCTCAGAATTAAATATGGTACCAAATGCTACTGCACAGGATTTCTTGTCCATGGAATAGGCTTCTCTGATCAAAATCCCAGCCCCATCTCACCCTTCAGTTCTGTCAAGGTATCTCCCAACTGTTTAAGCACCAGGGATTTCTCCTCCAGCTCTTGTGTGGAGATGAATCTGTGATTATGCATCAAATCCTTTTGGATCTTTTCTACCGATTTCTCCAAATCACTGCGGATACACAAAGACAACACACTGAGGTCAGGGAAAGGGAAAGGAGAAGAAGTCTGTTGCTGTTCTCTCCAAATGATAGAAGAAGACAGTACATCACATAGGAAGTT
Organism: Candoia aspera; assembly: GCF_035149785.1. Classification (NCBI taxonomy): domain Eukaryota; kingdom Metazoa; phylum Chordata; class Lepidosauria; order Squamata; family Candoiidae; genus Candoia; species Candoia aspera. The sequence continues at coordinate 80,779,807 of NC_086156.1, read as the reverse complement.
AATCTTCTCATGTTTTCCTGATTACCGGCCTTCATCTTCTACTTCTCATCCTTCTCCTCTTTCCAAGGCTTAAACTTGTGATGTAACTTGCATGCAGACTTTTAAATAGCCATTTGCCTAAGAAAAGTAATAAGTAGGACTACTACCTGTCTGAGTGGCATTTATATATGTGTAAATATGTTTGTTAGTATGGTCATAACCAACAAAATTTTAAAAATCCAAGTCTATTGGAATTAATTAGCTTAAACATACTTATCTCTGTATTTATTTTGAGCTGTATATATGGACATTCAATATGTATTATTGCTCTGTATGCGTGTGTATTTAAATAAATAAATAAATAAATAAAAGATCAAGCTAGTGAGCAATAAATCAGCTTTAAAAATCCCCAAAGAGTCAGTACACCATAAACATTACTTGACAGAGTTATTTTGGGATGTAGAAAGCAATCAGGAAGCTACCAAAATAGAACTGCAATGATAATGAAGAACTTCACCTGCTTTCAAATTGGCTGAATCAATCTGAGTCATGACAAAAAATAAACATTTTTAGATGCAATAAATTATGTGCAGACTTGCAACAGTTATTTTCTGTGCCACCTTAAAGAGAAGTGACAATTGACAGAAACTTCAATTATGCCTAGAAAGTATTTTAATTTTAAAAAGTGAGGATTTTCCCCCTAAAATAAGGTGCAGTTTCATTAAAGAGACAGAAAGGTGCAACTTGGAAGGTTAAATCTCTTCAACAGATTTGGAGGTAATTTAGAATCATTATAACATGGTCTCAAGTAACATGTATTTCATAAATTAGAAAAAGACATCATACTGAGAAACTCCCAAAGGTCATCACTATGATTAGGTCCAGGAAGCTATGCAACTTCCTCAGCAGTGTAATAATTGCTTCTCTAAGATAAAAGGGGAATGAGAAAGATAGGGATAGGTGTCACTGTCATAATGTACCTCACATCCAGATACATCCAGTAGTTTCATGTGGATGATAAACCAGATGGGGACAAAAAGGAACTTAAACCATGAGGCAGAATGAGTCCTCCAGAACTATTTACATCAGGAGTGAATCACTCAAGGCCTTTAACCTAATTTAATGCAGCCCTCAGCCTAATTTCAAAAGCTTTTTGAAGTAGTTCAGATATCTGACAAAAGTAATTTGATTCTTTTCCAGCAATCTGTTGAAGGAGCAGAAGGGAAAGGAAAGTGTGTGTGTGTGTAAGAGAGAGAGAGAGAGAGTGAAAGGTGAAGAGAGGAAAAAAATAAGAGAAAATGGCTGCTTCATTCACTTTTTGTGCTACCCCCATCCAATTTTGGCATTCAGTGTACCCCCATGGGAGGGAAGAGTCAAAAAAGTGAAGATGGTGGGCAAAACCACACAATCAAAACCCTTTCCTGTGCATTGCAACTTTTATAAAAAGAGGGCAGGGCTTCACTTGCACAGTTGCAGCTTGTGGTTATGTATGTTGCCATAATGCACACCTCTGCACCAGTAGTTGTTTATGGTTAAAAGAAAGAAATATTTTTAATTCCTAAATTCTTTCTCAGCCTCTTTTTCCAAACCAAACAAGTGATTCCCACTATGACTGGTGCATACTTGAAGGGCAAGATATACATTTTCAAACCAACCAACCTATGTTTTGCTTGTTTCAGCAGGGCAAATCTTTAATCCAATGGTGCATTATGGAGTTAAGTTATATCACTCACAGAACACCTAACCTTGAAATGTCATTCCCAGCCCAGCCAGAAAAAGAGCATGCAAGAACTCCCCCATGACCCCATAGACTATGACAAATCAATCCTTCTATTTAGCCCTGCCCTAGATAAACATGGACATTGTTACAGAATCTCACTTAAGCTGCTGAGTTATGAGCTCTTCCTCGTTGAGGTAGCGGAGGCGTTCCTCTTCAACCAGAGTGCGCTGCCGTTGTAAGGGATCCTCCTGCTTGCGCATGGTGTCTGTCACCCGCACGCTGATTTCAGTCTCTGTTCGCCGCAACATGGTCTTCACTGTCTCCTGGTTCTGAAGCTGAAATGGATGGGAGGGGGAAGAAATCAGGGTGCAACAGGAAGGTAAGCAGATGCAGCTCAACTGCTTCATTCATCAGAGCCACAGTGCACTGGATTCTGGGAGAAATGGGTTGAGTCTGTATCTAGAGACTTTCCTGCAACACATCTGAGACTTTCCTGAATCATCAAGTGTCTTCTCCAAGTGATTCTGGCTTTACTTCAATGGTACTTGCTCTGACCTAGCAAACAGAACTGTTCTTGCACACGAATTTGCCACACTAAAATTTTTTTGTGCATAGGAGGAGTGCTTAGCACATAGGAGTCCTCATGTGCTCCAAGCTAGCATGTGTGGCATTTTCTTGTGGGACCAGCAGAGTGTGTTTGTGTGTGTGCCTTTGTGCAGCCCCCTGTTATTCTCAGAGTTTGCTGTTGTTTAGGATGAGGCTTCCTGAATGATAACTTTCCATGGTCATAGCTGAGACATAAAAAAGAAAAAAAATCTGGAAAAGTAGAAACCAGATAAAGCAACTGCCCCTGTTTCTTCCATAGACAGCCAGAATTTATCAAGCATTGGTATAGGACGAAATTGCTAGCATTTATGAACTGTGGGATTTGGTTTGCTGATGCACATCTACTTCCCTTCAGGAACACCATGCAGACATAGTCAGTCCGGCATGAAATTTTCTTTCCTGAACAGATGCTGAATATGGATAAAATAATTCACTGGCATGACACACATATACAATTTCTTCTTTCCAACAGGGTTTGCACAAAAGGGATACCCAATCACTGAAATAATCAAGAAGGGTTTATATGTATCTGCATTTACAGGGCCCTCCAGTTGCTGTATTTCCCCCAAACAATGTAAAACTAGTGGTAAAGGGGCCAGTGAATGGTGAATTGGGCCTAAGTGTACACCTAAAACTCAGAACACAAATTAATATTTGTCTCACATGTAGAAGCACACAAGATGTATACAGTACATGCATATTTATTTTCTGTCTATGGTCAGTGAATGTATGTTTCTTCAAAGGCTTAGAATTTTGTTTTTGTAATTCAGACATGCATGCTGCCATTGGAGGGAAATCCAGCCTTATTACTGTACTGTTATATATAAAATACTGCAACTGAAATCAAGGAGGACCTGACATCCTCTACTGTCTAGCATTTCATCTTCTTTTATAGTCACACTGAAATTGGATTGGAACACTGTATACATAATTAGAATGGTTTCAGATTTCTATGAGACTAATTTGGATTCTAAATTAAGAATGGTTAAACACAAATATTTTAAAAATATATAATATATCCTAGTGCTATCTTCTAACATTAATAATGCTTCTGAATTGGCAATCAAGGATTTTTTTTCTCTCTCTCTCTCTTCTGCAGAGCTTGGAGGCTTGATTTCTTTTACTTATATTTGCAAAGTAATGAAAGAACAAACCAGTTGGTCAAAATTGATCTTATAGAAATACGCATTTCTATACAGATGACATATAGAATTTTACGTGCCCTGACCAATGGATTAGGAATCCCTTGCCGTTGGCCATGCTAGCTGGTTCTGATCGGGTTGGAAGTCATAAACATTGAGAGGATGCCAGATCTTCTATCTTTGGTGTACCCTCTGTTGAACAAATTCTCCATAGCCCAAATCCTCCGGTGGAATGATGTTTCTGCATGTGATTGACACTACAGAGGACATTCATGCAAATCTGGACATGGTGGGTGTTCCAAGTTTCAAAGCATCTGGGAGAAATGAGGGGGTGTGAGCCATTTGCCTTTCCACCTCTCTGCACTGTTTGCTGCTTTCCAGTTTCCAACAAGCTGTCACTGTTAATTATCTCTGGAGTTAAGCAACTCAGAGAAAAACACAGGCACTTCCCACAGTTGGGGAGGAAAGATCAGATTGCTGGCTTTGGATGCACAGCTACCATCTGCCCTTTCATTTGGTGCCACAGACTCCAGATTAATATCACCTGGCACCAAGAACAGTTTGTTTTAGTGAGCACGACTAATGAGAATAAACGTCAACAGAAAAAAGAAACAAAATCAAGAGTGAAAAGATAGCAAGGCAGACTCTTGTGGTAGGATGGGGGAAGCAGAAGGCTTCCTTTTCATGGTGTCTGAAGGACAGAGAAAGATTTTAGGATTAAACCCCACCTTACCACTAAGTTAAATGAAGCCCAAATAGAAATTGAAAAATAACAAGCTGGATTCAAATAACTGATCCATCTGGCCCATATTTGTCAGTATAAATCGGCAACAACGCTCCAAAGTTTTAGAGGGAATCTTTTCCAGTCATAGTTGATGTCAGGGATTAAACTAAGACCTTCTGTCCGCAATGCATCTGTGGTAATGCTGAAGTACAGATCTTCTCCATACCACATTTAATTTGCATTCCTCCTTGGTTCTTTGAGCCCCTTCTTTTCTTCCTCTAACAATGGAAAATCACAGGGAAAGGTTAATTTTTTAGAGGGAGTCAAAACGTGTGTGTGCATGAAGGGAGGAAGGACAGTACTGAAACTGAGTATCTATGACTGCTGAATTATTGCTTCTCCCTATGAAAGAAATCTGAGACACATTTACTTTTCGCACTGGAAAGTCAACTTTAAAATCAATCCACTTCTTACAAATTTAGCCAGAAACTATTTTTTTTTATTTAAAGAAGAAACAGATTCCAGTTTAGGTCTTTCAATTTTGTGTTATCTGAAGGATAAGATTACGTCAAATAATAAAATTTTATTTCCAAGTGCCTCTCCAAATTCTGCATCAAGTGAAGCTAAATTCTCAGATCTGTATATATTAAGTAATTTGAGCAAATTTGCAATGCATCTGATTCACCTAATTTATTTGGTAAATAACAACTGGGCATCAGATTCAGCCACTCCTCTGGTTTCTGAAATTTCAGTATGCTTGCTTTCCAAACACATCATTTTTAATGCATGAAGAAAAGCTTCAACTCTTCCCTCATGGAACCAACATAATATTCTGAAAATTTCCCCCCTCCATTGCAAGGAGAGCCAAAATGCAACCTTCCTTCCAACTCAGGTTACCTGCAGCTTCTTCAGTTGATGTAGCTGGTTGCGGAGGTCACTGGCATTCTGCTGCAAGTCATGGAGATGCAGCTGCATGTGCAGACGAGTGATAGCAGTAGTCTGCCCAGCTGGTGTACCAGTAGTGGATGGGGGTGGAGGTCCAGGAACTGGGGTCCCTACATTGCTCTTGCTTGGGACTGAAACAGAAAAAATACTGGAGGTGCAATGGCTTTTATAATCCACAGAGATTGAAAAAAAGACTAGGATTATATGTCATTAAGAACCTTTATCAAACTTGCAATACAGAACATAGTTTCTCTCATTTTCAGTTCAAAGCATTATAGAGTTTTCATCAAAGAGAAGACAGCATCTTGAGCAATATCTTCTACATGAATAAAGTACAGCAGTGAGCACTGGTTTCAGTTTTTACCGCAAATTGGTGTGGACAATGTTATTCTTTCAGCAACTCCAGGAGTGCAGAGTTGTGCTAACGTTAGCATTGGCTTCTCTTCATTTATCTATTGCTTCTCTTTCAAATCTGCATGTAGAAGGGGCCTGGTAATTATGCCGAAACTATTCTCACCTCAGTTTAGCTTTGTAACAAAGCCAATTTATTTTAAAGGTAAGAATCACTTCCCTCACTTTGAACTGTATTTGCAACATCATGCACCAAATCTGTTTGGCTACATGGCATCATCAAGAAATCAGATCAAGACTGAAGGCTAATTCCTGCTTGCATGTTGTTCCAGACAGCCAAAAAAAGTGGAAGAACAACAGTGAATATGAGAAGAGCATGCAGCTCCTATAACTATAAAGCAAAAAAAGAAAGGACAAAATGGAAGGATGAGAGATTTTCATGAAAACTTCCTATTCCAAAAGTCCACTTATCAAGATAAAAATACTTTTAGCATATTTGTCATTGTTCCAGATACAACAGCAACTACGAATTGGACTTTATACTTCTTGTTTGGCTGCTCCCCTGATGAACCTAAAATGATTTCCTTCTCTTGTGATAAGTCAGGGTTGAGGATGGGACTTCAGATGCTCACTTACGTGCTGATGGAGGTGTTCCTTCATTGGTCCCTTCTGTTCTCTCACTGTAATAATGAACAAGACATAGATATTCAAAAGGCATTTTTAGGCTTAATATGTTTGGATGGAGGTAAAAATTGTTATACTGTAATAATGTGTGATTTGTGTATATGGTTAATAGTGAAGTCTATTTGCATTCATAAGATTCCAGACTGTCAGCCAGACATAGGATACACGTTTATTCTTCTCAGAGAATTTACATCTTTAGGAGGGAGACATGTATGCCCTGGGCCACAGATAAAATAAAAAAATATTATTTATTTATTAACTAGATTTATAAGGCTACCCAACTCAAACAATGTGACTCTGGGCACATACAAAGCTTTTCCCCAAGAGATAGAAAAGTTGAAAGCTGGGTACTGGGGCTAAGAAGATGAAATAATTAACATATACTACTGAGCCTTTGATTAAAGGTTGGAATCTACGAGAAGCTGAAAAAATCCAGGGAAGCAAGCAGAGGGCTTTTGCTTCAGAAAACTGTATCTCAAGAAAAGGTAAATAAGTCTAGCAGCAGAAAACTATGTTAGGTTTTATCTTTATTTTTTCTGTATAGTGCTATTTAAGCTTTGCTGACTTTTGTTTTTTTCAGCCTTTTATTCTCATTGCAGGGGGTGCACAAAGAGCAAAATTTTTCTTTATACTTTTCCTGGAAACTGTATATTAATTTGGAATTTTCTGTCACATAACTTGACAGAAGATTTATGGTGGACAAGCAACAATGTGATCTGTCTTTCATTTTCTTTTTTTATGTTATCCCATAAGCTCTGTAACACCTCTTATTCATCCTGAATATCTGCATTTTAATAACGTTAAAAAGTAAGGTTTACATTTTATTTGTTTTTAAAAAAATAATGTTTGATTTTATTAATATCTTGTGAGATTGATCTATCTCCCAAAAAGGGGCAGGAGGGCATATGCTATTATGCCACACTGGGAGGTTGCACTATAGCAATGATTTCATATCCCATCTGTCAGCCCTATAAAGTAGACCAGACTAAGAAACAGACACCATGTAGACCTAAAGCTACTTTTATGAGAACAGCTATAGTAACAGAATCTTGCAAGTCTAAATGTACTTCCCTTCCTCCCTCTTTCCTTCAAGGCCATCCTCTATACTCACTATACTACCCCACAGTCATTTTTACTTTTTAAGCACCAGCAAGGCAGCATGGATCGGTAGTGTCCTATCTCTTTAACAGATTGAAGTTTGGGGAGGATGACAGGTGAGGGGCCCACTGGAAGACAGGTAGTAGAGCAAGATCTACCAAGCCATTATCCCAATTAAGTACAAGGTAATTGATTGTAATGGTATTTCATAAGGTATTGAGGCAATGAAGGAAGTGGTATCCTTGATAGTGGTTCTCTGAAACATCGAGGATTATATAATGTGGGGGAATGAGTTTGGAGATAGATAATTTTGCAGTAGTGGAAATACTGCTCTACCAGGTGCTTTCTCCCATACTTCACAGGAACAGAAACTCTATGGACTAAGAGGCTGAGTTGGGCAAGTCTGGCTGAAAGTTATTGCTTTAAGATCACCTGAAAGTAGGGTGGCCACTTGCAAAAAATCCATGGTTCTTGCACTTAAAATAAGTTCTCTTGCATCTTGCCACTTCACCTACCACATTACATGGCTGAGCACAGATTTGGTATCTGATCTCCC